>NC_086318.1:99120060-99851310 GCF_036172605.1 Pelobates fuscus
AGGCAATGCAGAGAGAGGAGTCTGAAGAAGAGGAGTCAGAGGAGGAAGGTGGCTTTGAGGAGGTGGAAGACCAAACACAGCAGGCATCCCATGGGGCTTGTTGTCACCTTTCGGGGACACTTGGTGTTGTATGTGGATGGGTGGAGGAAGAGACCTTCAATGACATCAGTGAGGACAAGGAACGGGACATGGCTAGCTTGGTATCCAACCTTGTGCAAATGGGGTTGTGGTTGTGGAAATGAACTGTTTGTGGTTGTTTGCGGTGCGTTAAATGGGGAGTTTGGTCTGTCACGGTGAAGCGGGCGTAACCCTTACACTACCTGATCGATACAACATCATACAGTAGGTCCCCCCTCATTATTTTTATGGCCCCCACCCACCGCTCTCGGGTGGGGGGGTGGGAGGACAGTAGGTCCCCCCATTGTGATTTATGCCCCCCACCCACCGCGCAGGGGTGGGGGCCGGGGGGGAGGACAGTAGGTTCCCCACCTTATCCTTATTTACTGAATATTCCCCTGTATAACAATGTTTGGCATTTAGTGAATATTCCCTATTCTGCTCTGTGTCAGTGTGTATCAGGGTCTCTGAGGACAGGTGTCAATCCAAATCTGCCAAGTGACCCTATGTAGGGGGAACAGTCTCTCTTCTGCTCTGTGTCAGTGTGTATCATGGTCTCTGAGGACAGGTGTCAATCCATATCTGCCAAGTGACCCTATGTAGGTGGAACAGTCTCTATTTTGCTCTGTGTCAGTGTGTATCAGGGATCCTTAGGATAGGTGTCAATCCATATCTGCCAAGTGACCCTATGTAGGGGGAACAGTCTCTATTCTGCTCTGTGTCAGTGTGTATCAGGGATCCTTAGGATAGGTGTCAATCCATATCTGCCAAGTTACCCTATGTAGGGGGAACAGTCCCTATTCTGCTCTGTGTCAGTGTGTATCATGGTCTCTGAGGACAGGTGTCAATCCATATCTGCCAAGTGACCCTATGTAGGGGGAACAGTCCCTATTCTGCTCTGTGTCAGTGTGTATCAGGGATCCTTAGGATAGGTGTCAATCCATATCTTCCAAGTGACCCTATGTAGGGGGAATAGTCCCTATTCTGTTCTGTGTCAGTGTGTATCAGGGTCTCTGAGGACAGGTGTCAATATTTCATATGTCAGTTGTCAATCCATATCCATTGTGATTTAGGAATGTTAGGTGATTTCTGCCCTTTATGGATTAAAACCAGACTCTGCATCAACTGTGTAATTTTCCATGGGAGTTTTGCCATGGATCCCCCTCCGGCATGCCACAGTCCAGGTGTTAGTCCCCTTGAAACAACTTTTCCTTCACTTTTGTGGCCAGAAAGAGTCCCTGTGGGTTTTAAAATTCGCCTGCCCATTGAAGTCAATGGCGGTTCGCCCGGTTCGCCGGTTCGCGAACGTGCAGGGCAGCCAATCAACAAGCGTTTGACTCATGTGCCCTTAGAAGCTATCACACCGATGCCTACTAATGGCATGGATGTGATTGGCCAGTGCAGCATGTGACCCAGCCTCTATATATAAGCTGGAGTCACGTAGAGCCGCACGCACATGCGGTCTTATTAGTATAGGGAGAGGATGCTGCCGCTGATAGGGACAGCTTAAGAAATAATTCTGCAAACTAGTACATTGGTGGGGTGGGGTGCACTTCATATCTGAGAGTCAAATAGAAGCTTTAAATACCGCGGTTACATCGGAGTTTTAAAAAGTTATTTTTTTTTTATGCAAAATAGTACATTAGTGGGGAAGTACATTAGTGGGGTGCACTTCATATCTGAGAGTCAAATAGAATCGTCAAATACTGCTTTCACATTGCAGTTTTAAAACTTCAAATTCTTTAGGTGCTAAAAAGTACATTAGTGGGGTGCACTTCATATCTGAGAGTCAAATAGAAGCATCTAATAGTGCGCTTACTGCGCACTTGTAAACATTCTAATTGTTTTGCTGCTAAACAGCTAAATAGTACATTTTGAGGCCTGTTCTTCATATCTGAGAGTCAAATAGAAGCGTCTAATAGTGTGCTTACTGCGCACTTGTAAACATTCTAATTGTTTTGCTGCTAATCTGCTAAATAGTACATTTTGGGGCCTGTTCTTCATATCTGAGAGTCAAATAGAAGCGTCAAATAGTGCGCTTACTGCGCACTTGTAAACATTCTAATTGTCTTGCTGCTAATCTGCTGCTTACATTGGAGGTTTTTTTTTTGGGGGGGGGCGCTAAATAGTATATTTGGGGTGTTCACTTCATATCTGAGAGTCAAATCGAAGCGTAACTTTGTTTCGAATTTACTACATCGGCCACTTGTAATATTGTTTCACACCTAGAACACTTGTTACACAAATCTAAGTGATAGAAAACAGATTGATATTTTCTACACTAGAAACTACCAGGTAACAAGCTGCTATATTTAAACCAGTTATCAATAGCTAAGAGGTACTTAAGCAATATTGTAATTCTGGGGCATTACCATCACAAGTCAAACTGAGAGGTCAGTTTATAGGGAAAAATGTTGCCTGGATACAATTCTAAAACAATTTCCATATGTCCTTTGCAGACTTTACATGCTGGAAAAACACAGGTGCCAACTGCTGTGGCTTCTGCAGTGTGCATACCGGCAAGGAGGGCAGGGTTGAGGAGTGGGTGGAAGATGATGTGTGCTAATCTGCTAAATAGTATATTTTGGGACCTGTTCTTTATATCTGAGAGTCAAATCGAAGCGTCTAATAGTGTGCTTACTGCGCACTTGTAAACATTCTAATTGTTTTGCTGCTAATCTGCTAAATAGTACATTTTGGGGCCTGTTCTAAATATGTGAGAGTCAAATAGAAGCGTCAAATAGTGCGCTTATTGCGCACTTGTAAACATTCTAATTGTTTTGCTGCTAATCTGCTAAATAGTATATTTTGGGGCCTGTTCTTCATATCTGAGAGTCAAATAGAAGCATAAAATAGTGCACTTACTGTGCACTTGTAAACATTCTAATTGTTTTGCTGCCAATCTGCTAAATAGTAAATTTTGGGGCCTGTTCTTCATATCTGAGAGTCAAATAGAAACATAGAATGTGACGGCAGATAAGAACCATTCGGCCCATCTAGTCTGCCCAGTTTCCTAAATACTTTCATTAGTCCCTGGCCTTATCTTATAGTTAGGATAGCCTTATGCCTATCCCACGCATGCTTAAACTCCTTTACTGTGTTAACCTCTACCACTTCTGCTGGAAGGCTATTCCATGCATCCACTACCCTCTCAGTAAAGTAATACTTCCTGATATTATTTTTTAAACCTTTGTCCCTCTAATTTAAGACTATGTCCTCTTGTTGTGGTAGTTTTTCTTCTTTTAAATATAGTCTCCGCCTTTACTGTGTTGATTCCCTTTATGTATTTAAATGTTTCTATCATATCCCCCCTGTCTCGTCTTTCATCCATGCTATACATGTTAAGATCCTTTAACCTTTCCTGGTAAGTTTTATCCTGCAATCCATGAACCAGTTTAGTAGCCCTTCTTTGAACTCTCTCTAAGGTATCAATATCCTTCTGAAGATATGGTCTCCAGTACTGTGTACAGTACTCCAAGTGAGGTCTCACCAGTGTTCTGTAGAATGGCATGAGCACTTCCCTCTTTCTACTGCTAATACCTCTCCCTATACAACCAAGCATTCTGCTAGCATTTCCTGCTGCTCTATTACATTGTCTGCCTACCTTTAAGTCATCAGAAATAATCACCCCTAAATCCCTTTCCTCAGATGTTGAGGTTAGGACTCTATCAAATATTCTGTACTCTGCCCTTGGGTTTTTACGTCCAAGATGCATTATCTTGCACTTATCCACATTAAATGTCAGTTGCCACAACTCTGACCATTTTTCTAGTTTACCTAAATCATTAGCCATTTGGCTTATCCCTCCTGGAACATCAACCCTGTTACATATCTTAGTATCATCCGCAAAAAGACACACCTTACCATCAAGACCTTCTGCAATATCACTAATAAAAATATTAAAGAGAATGGGTCCAAGTACAGATCCCTGAGGTACCCCACTGGTGACAAGCCCAAGCTTCGAATATACTCCATTGACTACAACCCTCTGTTGCCTGTCACTCAGCCACTGCCTTACCCATTCAACAATATTGGAATCCAAACTCAAAGATTGTAGTTTATTGATAAGCCTTCTATGTGCAACAGTGTCAAAAGCCTTACTGAAATCTAGGTAAGCAATGTCTACTGCACCACCCTGATCTATAATTTTAGTTACCCAATCAATAGAAGCATCAATTAGTGCGCGTACTGCGCAATGGTAAACATTCTAATTGTTTTTGCTGCTAATCTGCTAAATAGTACATTTTGGGGCCTGTTCTTCATATGTGAGAGTCAAATCGAAGTGTCTAATAGTGTGCTTGCTGCGCACTTGTAAACATTCTAATTGTTTTGCTGCTAATCTGCTGCTTACATTGGAATTTTAAAAAGTATTTTTTGGCACTAAATAGTATTTTTGGGGTGTTCACTTCATATCTGAGAGTCAAATCGAAGCGTAACTTTGATTCAAATTTACTACATCGGTCACTTGTAATATTGTTTCACACCTACAACACTTGTTACACAGATCTAAGTGATAGAAAACAGATTGATATTTTCTACACTAGAAACTACCAGATAACAAGCTGCTATATTTAACCCCTTAAGGACAAAACTTCTGGAATAAAAGGGAATCATGACATGTCACACATGTCATGTGTCCTTAAGGGGATAACAAGCTGCTATATTTAAACCAGTGATCAATAGCTAAGAGTTCAACAATATTGTAATTCTGGGGCAATACCCTCACAAGTCAAACTGAGAGGTCAGTTTATAAGGAAAACTGTTGCCTGGAGTAAATTCTTAAACAATTTCCATATGTCCTTTGCAGACTTTACATGCTGGAAAAACACAGGTGCAAACTGATGTGGCTTTCTGCAGTGTGCATACCGGCAAGGAGGGCATGGTTGAGAAGTCGGTGGAAGATGATGTGGAGGATGATGAGGTCCTAGACCCCACATGGAATCAAGGTCATGCGAGTGACGTGTGCAGTTTGGAGGAAGAGGCGCTGGTCGCACAGAGGCACCAACACAGCATAAGAGGGAGCAGGGTGCAAAAGCGGTGTGGCCGTCCCCTAGTGCTCGTCGGCATGTATTAGCTCGAGAATTACCAGTTATCTAAGTAATACATGTAGCGATCAAAGGTTCCATAATAGACTTGAGCGAACCAGAACTGCAAAGTTCGGGTTCGTACCAGATTTAACGATCCATTCGTAGTTTCACAGTGAGGTGGGCAGACCGGTGACCAGGACCCAGACACTGTCTGGGCTGCGGTCGGACAACTGGGACCCAGTATGCCTGATGTTGAAGTTAGGAGTCACAGTGATGAATGGATTAGCAGGGTCTGGTGCAGGGTAACCACACGCCCACTGGTGTTGAGCAACATCGTTTGTGCGGCCACATACCAGGACCCTGATGCAGCTTCAGTAAAAAGAGTACTTGATACCAGAAGCCATCACCAGACTGATCCGCAACTTTGAACAGGTTGTGACATTCACTGTAGCGGCTGTGCGTGCTTTTGGCGTTGACACTCTGCTGGTGCTCGCCTGTCTGCGCTGTAGCGTAACTTCAGCCTTCCCGCTCACCGCCTCATGAGACTTTGCGAGCAGCAGCAGCCGATAGTGGAGTTTCAGCTGCAGCACGCACGGGTCACAGTGTTGGCTACCTCATCCTCCTCCTCCACTGCCACGGTCACCGCCTCCTCAACCTATGGGTCACTTAGTATAAACTAGGTACACATTAGCAGAGGCTTGTGAAGGCCTTTTCTCCGTGCATCAGGAGTTGAGCATTTCTCCATGCATCAGAACTGCAAGAAATGCACAGCAGGCCGCAAATGTTTCTTTATTTGTATGTCCCAATATTTTGTGGGCTACCACAATTAAAAACAAAACAAAACATAAAATACAGTGTTGGCTACCTCATCCACAACCTCCACCGCTGCTTCCTCCTCCACCGCCAAGGTCACTGCCTCCTCAACCTATGGGTCACTTAGTATAAACTAGGTACACATTAGCAGAGGCTTGTGAAGGCCTTTTCTCCGTGCATCAGGAGTTGAGCATTTCTCCATGCATCAGAACTGCAAGAAATGCACCGCAGGCCGCAAATGTTTCTTTATTTGTATGTCCCAATATTTTGTGGGCTACCACAATTAAAAACAAAACAAAACATAAAATACAGTGTTGGCTACCTCATCCACAACCTCCACCGCTGCTTCCTCCTCCACCGCCAAGGTCACTGCCTCCTCAACCTATGGGTCACTTAGTATAAACTAGGTACACATTAGCAGAGTCTTGTGAAGGCCTTTTCTCCATGCATCAGGAGTTGAGCATTTCTCCATGCATCAGGACTTCAAGAAATGCACCGCAGGCCGCAATTTTTTCTTTTCTTTTTATATGTCCCAATATTTTGGGGGCTACCCCAATTAAAATAAAAAATATATATATATAAAAAACAGTGTTGGCTACCTCCTCCTCCACCGCTGCTTCCACCTACACCGCCACGGTCACCGCCTCCTCAACCTATGGGTCACTTAGTATAAACTATGTACACAATATCAGAGGCTAGTGAAGGCCTTTTCTCCATGCATCAGGAGTTGAGCTCAATTTGAACAATGAAGGAGAATACCCTGCACTCCAACTCTCAAATGGATAATTCTGGTGGTCCTCCTGACAGCCATGCTTTAGAATTTGATTTATGTTCTTCCAAAGCTAAAATCAAATATTCCATCTAGTGCTATTTTATGGCTCAGCTGTATCTTTAATTTATATGTATTTTATGTTATTTTAAGTGATTTCCCTATCCACAGTTGTTTGCAGTGCACTTGTCCTACTCTTACACCCATTTTACTTGCTTTTGCATCTCTCTAGCTCTTTTAAGGCGTTTTTTAGAGGGATTTTTCTGGCCAAAAGTTTGGGTCCACGTTGACTTCAATGGGGTTTGGGTTTGGGGTCAAGTTCGGGGTCAGGTTCGAGCCCGAACCCAGACTTTTTTTCAAAGTTTGTCCGAACCCGCCGGACCCGAACATCCAGGTGTCCGCTCAACTCTATTTAAATGTCTTTAGTGACTGTCACACTGACTTCACTAGAGGCACTTCCACCAAAAAAGCTGAATCAAACTCAGCTATTTCTCTCAGATGGTCTCACAGACCATCTGCTTGGTACAGTGTGGTGTGTAACGTGCATGTGCACTAGCCTCTCCTGTGTGTAAAACATTTTCGTTGAACTTCTCGATACTTGTTAAGTTGCAATAAAGAGGTAGAACTTGCAGGTCCTTGGCATGCAAATATACTTCAACCAGTTAGCCACGCAGGACTTCTAGAGGCAAGTCAAACAGTTAAGGGAAAAATTTCTGAACTGTGCATCATAAATTGGAGACCAGTATTATGAGGGAAAGAAGGTTAGCAGAAATGCTTAGTTTTCCTAGGACTTGGGGGATTGGAGGAACCTAAACCGCTAACTGGTCACTATAGCGTAAGTAGTATATATCATATACACACAATGTATTGTATTTGTATTAAACTCATTCCTGTGTTTTTCTTTGCATGTTTTAAATTATTCATGGTATCTATCTTACACATAACAACATGATATATTGTATAATATTATTACTGCACAGCTGTATGTTCATTTCTTTTTGGGAATACAGTTCTTTAAGGATGTTTTTAAGCAATCAAATAAAGTAATTTACCGAAGGGAAAGATATAAAGAAAAAAAAAGCAATTTCCTTCAGCATTATTATATTCAAAAGACAACATGATTAAATTGGGTATAGATAAACAAGCACTGTGGTTCCCTGAGAAGTTAAATAATGTTAATTTTCTGCATATTATTTATAACACAATAATGTTTACAACATGAAAAGCATAGAAACTAGTATTACACAAGGAAAAAAAAATAGCCAGAAGAAAATGTTATTTAGACACTCCAGCCTTATAGTAGGAGTCAGACTGTTTTACATCTTGTGATTTGCTAGCTGTATAGGTAGTCCATCATATGGCATCACTAAACATACGTAATGGGCATTTTAACAAGACTCCTTCAGTTCTGTCCACGCAAACTTCAAAGCACTAACTGATGGGGACATTATTGAGTTGTGTCAATGAACAAGCATCATTGGAGAGAGAAACTCTGTAAAGGCAAAATAATGCTAAGATAGTCTAGGATTAGCTTTAACATTCCATGTGAATCTTTCAGCTATCATTTTGCAGGATCTAGATTGTGATCCAAACAAATTGTTCTGCGTTTGTTTGTTTCTTTCTTTATTTTTAGGGCGGTACAAAAGAAGATGTAAAATTTTTATATTGCTGGGAATCATATGAACTCGATCCTTTCAATTTGTGACAATTCCTCTTTTCTTCACTCCAATAAATGCTATTTATGAGGTATTTATTGTGGTGTTAGATGAGGAAAGATTGTGGGAAATGATTTATGCTTTAATATATAATTAATTTATGGTAATGAGCAGGGACGGCCTTAGGCCATTAGGTGCCCTGTGCGAAAAGTCTTCACGGCGCCCCTCCCACCAAGTTGCCTGTATACAGTCACACACACAGGCACAGGCAGACAGTCACCCAGTTACAAGCAGTAAGACATGCTCAGTTACAGGCAGACAGTCACACATGCTCAGTTACAGGCACACATTCACAGAAACAAACACACAGTTAAAGGTAGACAGTCACACACAGTTACAGGCACAGTGTTCATGCCATTGTACAGAACACTGGTGAGACCTCACTTGGAGTATTGTACGCAGTACTGGAGACCATATCTCCAGAAGGATATTGATACTTTAGAGAGAGTTCAGAGAAGGGCTACTAAACTGGTTCATCGATTGCAGGATAAAACTTACAAGGAAAGGTTAAAGGAACTTAACATGTATAGCTTGGAGGAAAGACGAGACAGGGGGGATATGATAGACACATTTAAATACATAAAGGGAATCAACACAGTAAAGGAGGAGACTATATTTAACCCCTTAAGGACCAAACTTCTGAGTAAAAGGGAATCATGCCATGTCAGACATGTAATGTGTCCTTAAGGGGTTAAAAATAAGAAAAACTACCACAACAAGAGGGCATAGTCTTAAATTAGAGGGGCAAAGGTTTAAAATAATATCAGGAAGTATTACTTTACTGAGAGGGTAGTGGATGCATGGAATAGGCTTCCAGCTGAAGTGATAGAGGTTAACACAGTAAAGGAGTTTAAGCATGTGTGGGATATGCATAAGGCTATCTTAACTATAAGATAAGACCAGGGACTAAGGAAAGTATTTAAAAAAAAATTGGGCAGACTAGATGGGCCGAATGGTTCTTATCTGGCATCACATTCTATGTGTCTATGTTTCTATGTTTCTATGTTACAGGCACACAATCACGAACACTTCCAGGCAGACAGTCACACACATAGTCACAGGCAGACAGTCATACACAGTTGGTTACAGGCATGCAGACACTCACGCACGCTGATAGGCACACACACACACTCGGTTAAAGGCAGATAGTAACACATACAGGCACAGGCACACACAACAGCACGGCTACAGTGACACACACAATTGGAGTGACACAGTCACACACAGTCAGACAGTCACACACATAGGCAGGCAGACAGTCACACACACACATACACACACACACACACACACACACACACAGGCAGACAGGCAGACTGTCACACAGACAGACAGTCACACACACACACACAGAGGCAGGCAGACAGTCACACACACACACACACACACACACACACAGGCAGGCAGGCAGTCACACACACACACACAGGCAGGCAGTCACACACAAACAGGCAAACAGTCACACACAGGCAGTCAGGCAGTCACTCACACAGGCAGGCAGTCACACAGACAGACAGTCACACAGACAGGCAGGCAGGCAGACAGTCACACAGACAGACAATCACACACACACACACACACAGGCAGGCAGACACACACAGGCAGGCAGTCAGACAGACAGTGACACACAGGCAGGCAGTCACACAGACAGACAGTCACACACACATGCAGGCAGGCAGGCAGACAGTCACACACACACAGGCAGGCAGTCACACACACACACACACACATACACAGGCATGCAGACACACAGGCAGGCAGTCACACAAACAGGCAGGCAGGCAGACAGTCACACACACACACACACACACACACACACATGCAGGTAGTCACAGTCACACACACAGACTTACCTATTTCCAGTATGGCTGGAAGGGGGAGTGGAAGCAGTTGGTTGTTGGGAAGCAGGGACTCCTTCCTGCTTCCCTCTTCCTCTGCAGCAATTACCAGGGGCTTTGGGTAGGCATTAACCCCACCTCTGCCTTGTGATAAGCCCCGCCCTGCCTCTCGTTAAGGCCTGCCCCGCCACCTCAATAGTTTTTTTGTTTTTTTATAGACTTTTATAGAAATCCTCCACACACACACACTCGGTTAAAGGCAGATAGTAACACATACAGGCACAGGCACACACAACAGCACGGCTACAGTGACACACACAATTGGAGTGACACAGTCACACACAGTCAGACAGTCACACACATAGGCAGGCAGACAGTCACACACACACACACACAGGCAGACAGGCAGACTGTCACACAGACAGACAGTCACACACACACACAGAGGCAGGCAGACAGTCACACACACACACACACACACACACACAGGCAGGCAGTCACACACACACACAGGCAGGCAGTCACACACAAACAGGCAAACAGTCACACACAGGCAGTCAGGCAGTCACTCACACAGGCAGGCAGTCACACAGACAGACAGTCACACAGACAGGCAGGCAGGCAGACAGTCACACAGACAGACAATCGCACACACACACAGACAGTGACACACAGGCAGGCAGACACACACAGGCAGGCAGTCAGACAGACGGTGACACACAGGCAGGCAGTCACACACAAACAGGCAAACAGTCACACACAGGCAGTCAGGCAGTCACTCACACAGGCAGTCAGGCAGTCACTCACACAGGCAGGCAGTCACACAGACAGACAGTCACACAGACAGGCAGGCAGGCAGACAGTCACACAGACAGACAATCGCACACACACACACACACACACACACACACACACACACACACACACAGGCAGGCAGACACACACAGGCAGGCAGTCAGACAGACAGTGACACACAGGCAGGCAGTCACACAGACAGACAGTCACACACACATGCAGGCAGGCAGGCAGACAGTCACACACACACAGGCAGGCAGTCACACACACACACACACACATACACAGGCATGCAGACACACAGGCAGGCAGTCACACAAATAGGCAGGCAGGCAGACAGTCACACACACACACACACACATGCAGGTAGTCACAGTCACACACACAGACTTACCTATTTCCAGTATGGCTGGAAGGGGGAGTGGAAGCAGTTGGTTGTTGGGAAGCAGGGACTCCTTCCTGCTTCCCTCTTCCTCTGCAGCAATTACCAGGGGCTTTGGGTAGGCATTAACCCCACCTCTGCCTTGTGATAAGCCCCGCCCTGCCTCTCGTTAAGGCCTGCCCCGCCACCTCAATAGTTTTTTTGTTTTTTTATAGACTTTTATAGAAATCCTCCACCCGGGTACCTGTATTAGCTCTCTATCGCCCTCCTAACTTAAACCCTGGTAGTATCCCTAAACTTATAGCAAATGTTCCCTATCTACAACATTGCCTTAATCCGATATGGGGTTTCTGAGTCAGTTTACCCATGGTAGGGTTTGACCACTGTTATCACTTATGATGTCCATTTTGTTTATTTCCTTCATGTATGCCTCATTACAAATAAGATAGCAAGAGAATTAAAAGTTACAGCACACATTTAATTGTGCATTTGTGGTTTCATCATGTAGTTGCAGTAAATAGTTTTCAATCAAATGTTGGGGCTTGCATAGTTACCTTATGTAATAGCGTTTAGATACAAAAGCTTAAAAATACACATTCATAAGATTCATTGGAGATAAAACATAATTTATTGACTTTCATTGCAATCAAAAAATATAAATTATTCACAAATTTAAATGGAATCACCATGGTGGATTTATTATTAATTGTGATGTGTGACCCATAATTGCGTTTAAATTTGATGAAAAAAAAGTGAATGATTGTGAACTAGTGCTACTTATGTTTTCTTATTCACTTGACAAAAAAGAAGTAGTGCCAGTTTGCTACTTCACCCTATTTGCGTGAACAGTGATGCTTTTTTCATGCATGCACCTGTCATTCCCGTAAATGAAGGAACACTGTGCAGGAGTTTGTGGGAAACATACAGATAAAAGGTTCAGCTTATGAATCTCACTGCTTATTCTCAAAAGAGTGGGAAAAGATGGTGGAACTATAGTGCAATAAAAAAATGGTTTATGTGATGCATTCTTGCACTTTTGATGTCTTGATTATCCTTTGAATTGTCATTTATTTAAATATGCAATATTTCATGCAGTCATTAGCTGGTGTGAATAAACTACCCACATGAAAAGAAGGAAATATCATCAAAAGCAATATGTAAATTTTTTAAATCAAAAGATCCATAAGTGAAAAAAATATTTAGAATTACTTATCAAAGACTTTCTAAACTATAAAGAGAACATCAGAGTATAATTGGATTACCGTATGTAAGATTTTTCTATATATTGACAAATATATAATATATTGACAAAAGTGGAATATATATATATATATATATATATATATATATATATATATATATTTGAAATAATTGATTTTCTCACCCCTCCTGGGTGGTATGTTTATTCTTTATTCTCGGGTCCTCTACCAGAGGCCTGGGAGTTTGAGGGTTCTGAGCAGTACCTTAGCTATTCCTAGAACTGCACTCTTCTGGACAGTGATTTCAGATGTCCCACCTGGAATCTTTTGAAGCCACTGCCCCAACTTGGAAGTCACAGCCCCGAGTGCTCCTATCACAACTGGGACTACTACTGCATTCTTTCCACTTTCCACATCCATTCTAGTTCTTCTTTCAGTCCTTGGTATTTGTCTACCTTCTCATGTTTCTTCTTCCTGATGTTATAGTCACTGGGTATTGCCACATCCACCACAACTGCAGTCTTTAATTCCTTGTCTACCACCATGATGTCTGGTTGGTTGGCCAGCACTTGCTTGTCTGTCTGGATCTTGAAGTCCCACAGAATCTTAGTCCAGTCATTCTAAACTACCCTTTATGGTATCTCCCATCTGGACTTAGGCAGGTCCAATCCATATTCTGTGCAGATGTTTTGGTACACAATCCCAGCAACTTGGTTGTGTCTCTCTCAGTGTATGCTGTTCTTGCTAACATCTTGCATCCGGCTACTGGGTGCTGGACTGGCCTCTTTGCACAGTCTGCCCCTTGGGTCTTGCCTGGTGTGGTAGACTCCAACTTTGTTTGATCTGGTGCTGAGTGCCTGCTCCTGTGCTGCTAGGATTAGTGCCTCAGTGCTGTCTTTCAGTCCTGCCTTTCCCAACCACTGGTAGGAAAGGGCAGGACTGAAAGACAGCACTTAGGCACTAATCCTAGTGCTGTATATAATGGGAAATTGTTTTCCAAAATAGCCAGTTTGATATTTTATTTAATTCAAAAATGCAAAAAAAAATATGAACGCTAGCTTTGGCCAGGGTTTTGTACTAAGTGGCTACTAAATAAGACTGAACATACCACATTTGCAATACCTTGGGTTGTCTTCTTTTGCAAATGGTATGCCACTCGTCATGGGGGTAATTCTTATTCCTGGGCTACCATATGTTCTCAAAGGCAACATAACCAATCTGGCAAATTCCAATGTAAAAAAAACAGCCTTATATTTGACCATTTAACTTTCAAAAACACTATAAAACCTGTATATGTGGGGTACTGGTAATCTTGAGGGACTTCCCTGAACACAAATATTAGTGTTTCAAAACAGTAAAATGTATTACAACAATATCACCAGTGAAAGTGCTGTGTGTGCGAAAAATGCAAAAGAATTCAATTTCGCTGACAATATCAACGCTGTGATATGTTTTACTATTTTGAAACACTAATATTTGTGTTCAGCAAAGTCTACTGAGTAAAAAAGTACCAACATGTTTTAGGGTGTCTTGGAAAGTTACAGAGTTAAATACAGTGCTAGCAAATTAAATTCTCTGGACTTTCGGCCTGGGTTGTCAGGCAGGTCCCCCAAATTGCAATCAATAAAGTAACTTAATTATGTAGACATATTACATAAATATGCACATAGAATTTATATATATATATATATATATATATATATATATATATGTATATATACACATATTTATATATTTGAAGTCTACTTGTATATTTATGAAATTATGTAATTATGTATATGGACATGCATATTTCATATTATTTTTATTTATTTATATATACATAGATGTATATATAATTGATTCTAAGTGTATTTTGATATATATATATATATATATATATATATATATATATTAATATCAAAATACACTTAGAATAAAATACATATATGTATATACATATGTTTTATTATGTTTAAATTTTTGTATTTATTTGTAATTAATTATGATTTATTTTTATAAAATATATACTTTATTATATATATATATATATATATATATATATATATATATATATATATAATTTTACACCCCCTTTTTTCACCAGCAGGGGGAATGCCTGTCAGTTCAGGTAGGCCACGCTGCTGGCAGCACTATGGACACCTATTGCGACCTTGGGATCGTTCTTTCAGAGTGATCACATGGCCCTTGGGGTCCGTTTTTTGCAGAGGGGAGACTGTCTGGCCTGTCAGACAGTCCCCCCCCAGTGAAGAAGAACTCTGATTGCCGGTGGGGGAATACTGGCGACCGGGTCAGTACATGGGAATGGAGGGGGAGGGAAGGAGTTAATTAAAAAAAAATATTAATAATAATGTAATTTTATTTACACTGAGTGTCTGGACCCCTTGAGTCACTCAGCACTCAGGCAGAGCATCGGAAGCCTGCCTGATTGCTTCCGATGCTCTGCCTCACTGCCGGACGCCCACTCGGTGGCCCAGCAGTGAGGGGGGTGTATTGCAAGATGCCTCGACATCAAGGCATTGCTGCAATACCCTTAGAGCGGCTGGAAGCGATCATGATCGCTTTCAGCGCTCTAATTCACCGCGGACATCCAGGGTACATCCACTTTCGTTTATGACCGTTTTTTGTCTGACATACCCTGACGTACCGTGTAACCTGTACGTCCGTGGTCATTATGGGGTTAAGATATAAAAATGTTGTTGACAGTGTTTGCACAAGCTATTTGCTTTTATCTCTGATAAAATAATAAAATATATGCAGCACATATGCAAAATATTGATATTTGAATTGTTTATACAGTTCTGTATGTGCATTGCAATGATCATAAGCAGGTGATGAAAACCAGAAACAGCATATAATTTAACTTATATATCATATCACTACAATGTAACTTCATCTGTGAAGTGGACTTTATTATTGCTCTGATTTGTAATGATTTTAGATGACAACATCCTTGTAAGGACGCAGCAATACCTAGAATTTAAAAAAAAAGTTGAAATTACTAGAAATTCTTGGGCTAAGCAGTAATCTACGGTCAGATTAAAACTCATATCGGCTAGTTTTTTTTAACAAAACCGATGGAACTGTTATGAAAGTCTTAACAAATATGGTTTAAAAACACTAATGGGAATCATGAATTGTAGGACTAGGAAAAAAGGTAATTTCTTTTATATATGTATTATTTAGTATTTCCTTTACTGGTAACTTACAATACTTCCGCAGCACATTAGTTTTAAATATTAATATTCCTTTGGGTGCTCATTTCTCTCTTTCTCAGTATCCTTTTTTTTGCCAGAAAATATGCACTGTAAATCGAGAAAAAAAATCTCAATTACATTATCATATTACAGGAAGTGTGTTTCAGCAAAATCTCTTTAAATCTGTACTTTCAGTAATAAGGTAACCGCGAGAAATTATATAGATACAATATAGGCTTGTATACTGAATAAGGTAAACTTCCTCAAAAGAAAAATGTATAGGTATTCACGTGGCTTTATAATACTTATATAATTATGGGAAAATTATTTAACCAAATGCACTTACACTAGATTTGGACATGATACTTTTATTGACACATTGATGGCTAAATTCAATTTACATGGACCCCAATTTTCAAAACCCAAGATTTTCCTGAGATGTTATTGTATAAGAGTATAAGAGTATTACAAATATTACAGAGGCAATATGTACTATTTCACATTGAATTATATTATTATCAGAGAGGATGTAAGACAAATGTGAAGCTCCATCACACACATCATATGACACTACTTGCCGTTTGCCATTAAAGAAACTCTGTAGCATTGGTAATACATATACGTCCTGATGTCCCTAGATATCTGAGGCCCCCACCATCTGTATAAAAAATAAATAAATAAACCAATAACTTTTTCTCAAGCGGCAAGTCTACATAGAGGAGCTTTGGGTTACTTGGGTGCATTGCATTTTACAAAGAACTAACTAGAAGTAAAGATAAAAGATATGATCTACATGGATTTTGAAAATGTTTTGGATACTGTTCCACGCAATATGCTAGTGTTCAAACTAAAAGAAATAGAAAATTATTGTTCATGGGTAGAACATTGACATAAAATAGAATAAAAGGTTATCAGTATTGGTACATTTTCTAGCTGGACAAATGTCACAAGTGATGTCTTTCAATATTCTATTCTAGAACCACTTCTAATCAATGTATTTATAAATTATCTTAAATAACCATTGCAAGTCATGTGTCAGTGTTTGCAAATGACACAAAAATAAATAATACAAGGTGAGCACCATATGACTTCACTGCAGAGGAATTTAGATAGATTAAGGGACTGGTCACTCAAATGGCAGATATAATGTAATGTAGATGAATGCAAAGTGGCAAAGATGAACTTTGTGGTGAAGAATGCAAAAGCAACTTACACCTTAAATGGTAGTAAATTATGAATAACAAAACATGAGGATTTGGAAACAAATTAGGCAACAACGTGCACCTATTCTAAGAAAGGATATTATGGCAATTATGGCACTAGAAAACCTGTATGGGTGGGTTAGAAAATTAATAAGAGAAATGGAAGATTTTAGTTATGAAGAAAGGCTAACACATTTAAATCTGTTTAGTTATGATAGCATTATACAAGTATATTTGGGGCCAATACAAAAAATATTGTCTGGAAATCTATTCTAACCAGAACTATGCACAAGGTAACTCATTTAGACTGGAAGAATGGAGATTAAATCTAAGGCAAAGGAAAGTTTTTTTTACAGTAAGAAAAAGGATATGTAATTCTCTGCCTGAAGATGTGGTTTTACCAGAGCCTGTACAGATGTTTAAGCAGAATTCTTGAGAATTCTTGCAAAAACAAAATATTCAGGGATATATATTTTTTTTATAATTCTTTATTTTTGATGTGCATGTATACAGCATGGACAACAGCCACCATAAAGTGTTAAACAATAAAGCAGGGGATATCCATCAAACATAACAATAAACTGCACATTTGTTTGTTTTTTGTTAGACAAAATAACAGTGTGGTTAGGTCAATGCATTGAGGTGCGGCTCAGTGGTAAAAGGCAGTGAGGTATATGCATTTGGACCACAAAAGGTTTTTAAGCAAGGTAGTCTAACTGAACATGTGTATACGGTTTGATAGTAGATATAGTGCAATTAGTCAGGTACAATGACTTGTATAGAGACCTGGTTGATCCACACGTTTCTTAGTGACTATGTGATGCAGGTTGTCAATGTTAACTGGGCGTGTGTAGGTGAGATAGTAGAATTAGGTACCACTGGACTATAGTGGCTGCATCTAGCTATGCATGGTGACAAACGTGTGTGGTATAACCAGCTAAAAATCGCAAGTTAAAAAAGTCAAGTTAAGCAAGTTTAGGTCTACATACTGATACCTACTGCCCCTGGGTTAGGTGTCCAGGGTGCTTACGTATGACAGCTAAGGGCAGCAAGGGCTGCTGGCCTCTTAATATCGTAGTGAAGTAAGGGGTGCATGCACCTACGGCATGTGGAAAGAGGCTGACACCCACAACTCTTAGGTATCTTGTAATGCATGGTTATGGGACGTGAGTGGGAGGGGGAGGAATACACAAACGGGAAGGAGGAGGTAGGCGAGACTCGGCCAGATGGGAGTACCTCTATGTACCCTGTCATGGAGATGTCAAGACAAAACAACTAAACAGCTTAAAAACGTTTAAAACAATAAGACAGAAGAGGTTGAAAACAGTGCTATAGGTAAACTTGGTTGAATGGCGTCGTTCACGATATCTCCTGGGGAGCAGGATCCTTCCTGTGGCCACATATATGAATGGGTGAACTCTTGATAAGTCCCAGGTGGCGGGCTGTGTTGAGCGCCCCAGAGAATGAGTTGCCGCTGATTTGGTTTTTAGTCCAAGTTTTTAGAGTGTGCTGGCTTCCGTGACTTTTATGGTCCCAGAATCCCTGGGTATTAAGAGGCTCCTCGGGAAACCCCACCTGTGTGGAATTTTGTGTTTCACAAGTTTCATGGTTAGATGGCGTATAGACAAATTGCCAGTCCATAGTTGCCCTGGACAGGTCAGGACAGAAAGATAGAGTGTGCTCCTCAAAATGGTACAGGAATTTGTTGCGTACTGCGGACATAAATGCCTGTCTGTCTGTTCCGTGTTGGAATTGGATAATGATGTCTCTGCTGATGTTCAGCGCGCCCGTCTGTGATGCCGGTAGTCATTAGCAACCATCCAGGTTTGGCTGAGAAGAGGCTAGCAAGTTATCTCCTCACTACATGGGGGATTTCAGCCACCATAATTCTGTCGGCAAGACCTCTAATTTTTACATTTTTTCCAGCATCTGCGGTCCTCCATGGCCGCCATGCGGTTCAGTATTTGAGCCTGTTCGTTTTCGAGTCGTGTCAGTTCACTTTCCATGCTAGTAAGTCAGGTCTGGTGCACAGCTGTGGCAAGCTCTGTATCATGAAGGCGCATGGATACCCCATTGATCTCCTCCTTAAATGCATTGATGTCTGCTGCAATGTTTCGGTGGAGGCCTCCTAGGAGGGTTTTCAGAGTTTCTTCTGTAACAGGTTGCTCAGCAGTCTTCATAGGAGTCACAGCGGCACTATCTTTGATAGCTGGCAACTCCAGCTCTCCAATATCTGCAAAGGACGCTTCACTGGAGGACCGGGAAGGTCCATCTGAGAGTGGCGCCATTTCTTGCCTCGTGGCTGACCGCCACTTCCAGAGTAAGTTGCCTATATCAGCGGTCGTCGGGGGCTTATCCACCCACCCTGCATTTCTTACTTTTGCGCCCCAT
This sequence comes from Pelobates fuscus, assembly GCF_036172605.1. Lineage (NCBI taxonomy): Eukaryota > Metazoa > Chordata > Amphibia > Anura > Pelobatidae > Pelobates > Pelobates fuscus. The sequence goes on from NC_086318.1 coordinate 99,139,506, forward strand.
GACTTGGAGACCTATTCTCTCACAACAGGGCACTTGTAGCTGTACGTTTTAAGTACTTCTAATGGTTTTTGTGCTGGTGGGCTCGGAGCTCTCCTGAAACACGTCCGGAGAGTATGGCTGCTGGCTCCGCCCCCCAGGGATATCATTTTTAATATGTGGGGTAACAGTTTCTTGAACCAAAGACAGATCTGAGACTGAGAAGGATTTTTTTGAAGCAAAATTGAAAAGCACTTTAATTTTTTGTGTTTTCTTTCATTGGGATCAACAGCAAAAACAGATGTTAGAATGGTTGGATTTGACTGACGCAAGTCTTTTATCAGCCTATATACCTATATAACTAGGTATCTTCTCTAAACTGTGGATAAGGTAGAGGAGAAGAGAGGAGGTTTGATATAGGTTGCTGACCCCTGATATATCCTATATCAAGGAAAGCATCCCAATACTTGTATAAACAGAAACGCACAATAAAAATAATCTGCAATATAACTACAATATATCAAATATATACAACTACTTAATTTCACATATAAATACAACAAATATAAACATTGCTAATTGATCTCACCTCACCAGCTTTACAAATACAGAGGAGAGTTACAGCTTGGTGAAATTAGGACTACCCCTTTTTTCCATCACATGGGAACCACTTGTCTAATATTGTGTATCTATATCCCCCTCGGGCTGGCTATTCAGCTATGATGCATCAAGGCATTGACTCCACCAGATCTCTGAAAATGTTATGTCCTGTGTGTGTCTAAGACATTTGCAGCAAATCCTTTAAGTCCTACAAGTTTCAAGTTGCAAGATGCTCTCAATCAGATTGAAATTTGGGGAATTTGAAGGCAAAGGCAACACATTTAACTCTTTGTCATGTTAAACCATTCCTGAACATATTTTGGCATTTTGGCAGGGTGTGTACGTGGTCTGCAGCAATCTCTAGGTAGGTGATATGTGTTAAAGTAACATCCACATGAATGCCAGGACCCAATGTTTCCCACCAGAACATTGTCCAGAGGATAACACTGCCTCCATCAGCCTTCTTAGTAGTGCATCCTGCTGCCATCTCTTCTCCAGGTAAACGATGCCCACACACCCATCCATCCACCTGATCTAAAAGAAAATGTGATTTATCAAACTAGGCAAAGTTCTTTCATTGTTCCATGGTCCAGTTAAGATGCTTACATCCCCATTGAAGTTGCTTTCAGTGGTGGACAGAAGTCATCATGGGTACTCTGATCGGTCTGAAGCTACACAGCAAACTGTGATGCACTGTGTGTTCTGACACCTTTCTATTATGCAATTCTATTAGCAATTTAAGTTACAGTAGCTCTTCTGTGTGATTGGTGCAGATGGACTAGTCTTCGCTTTTCATGTGCATCAATGAGCCTTGGGCACCCATGATCCTGAATCCAGTTCACGAGTTGTACTTCCTTGCACCACTTTTGGTAGATACTAAACACTGCATAAACACACCACAAGGCTTGCAATTGTGGAGATTCTCTGACCCAGTTGTCATCACTATTTGTTCATTGTCAAAGTTAATCAGATCTTTTCACTTGCCCATTTTTCCTGCTTCCAACACATGAAATTCAAGAACTGTTTATTTGCTGCCTAATATGTCCCACCTCTTGACAGGTGCCATGGTAGCTATATGGTCTATGTTATTCACTTCACCTGTCAGTGGTTTTAATGTTGTGGCTGGTCATTGTAGTTTAGAATATGCAAGCAACTTTGATTTTTTTTTTGATATGTAGAAATTTCTATATTTGCCCATTTTTATGTGGTTTTAATGTTGTGGCTGATCGGTGTAAAAGAGCATTACATTTCATCTATACACTGTGCTAGCAAAAATGTGGAGAGCAACAGAACCATTCCCCAGGTGGCCTCTAACTCCTTGTTACCTGGAACTCCCCCAGCAGGCAAAACCGATGTTTACTGGGAGAGTATGGGACATACTGACTCTGATGTGCTGGAAAGTCAGATTCAGCATGAAGGGTGGGAAAATATCCCCAATCATTGTTAATCACAGCAGCGAGAGGTTGACCATGAAGGGAGCATGCTACAGCACTGTAACACCTGTAAACCTTTTAGAATGACCATGCTGGAGTGAGGGGTTGCAGGGTAAGTAACATTATAATGGCTTCTAGATCAACTAAATATATCATTTATCTTTATGATAAATTAGAGATTTAGTGCCTCGGGAGCTATGTTAGCAACATTTGAACCTGGATTTTATGGTTCTGTTTAATCAAAGCTAATAAACTACATTAAGTTAACTTAATTAATTAACAAAATTAATAACACAAACAGTTATACTCAAAAAGTCCAAATTGAATATGCTTAAATTAATAATACAGATGTAGCGGACGTCCCTTTACCCCGGCTGGGTACCTTCGCCAAGGGTCGCTTCCTAGCTTGGACCAGAGATAACTGCCACTCTTCTGCCCGAGTCACCATGGCTTGAACTCTCAGTCCTGGAACAGGATAGGGAACTAGCTCTATTCCCTCACAGAGACTAGACAGCACACAGTCCTGGGAGCTCTAGTCCTTACAAGGACTTTCCCCACCAAATCCTCCATGAGCTGGAACAAGGTGCTGAGCAGTGATTAAAGCCCTTTCCCCCCAGCAACTAGATGACAAACAGTTCTAGGAGTACAACTGATTTTAATGAGCCAAACCCAGCAGGGGGTCTCCATTGTATTCAGCACAAGCCCTTCCCAGGAATCTCTGGGCCCGGGAGATAATTGCGTTAAAGTCCGCTAAGCTAATTATCTCCCAGGAACAGAGATGCAACAAAAACACAAAAATAACCCAAAACTTCATAAAAACATAAAATTACCCCACAAATAATACATCTTTAAATAGCCCTGATCTGAGCACCCAAGTTCTCCAAATAGCGCTCAGATCCATGCAGTGTAGCGGAAATGCCACCGTGTTAAACTTCTAACTGGCTGCACACGTGGTCCTATGCCCAAAATAGTTCCAGGGCATGTGGTGCTTTTTCAGGTCAACTTTCAGGAGCTCCTGCAGTCACAATAAGGGGTGCTCTATCTGGCTCTTAGGTAACGTTTGTTCCTCTTAGTCTCAGGCACCTTCCCTCCAAAAACCGCTCTCCTAGCAGGTTTCAAAGTGCTTCAAAACCGCAAACCATGTTGTCCGGGAACCACACAGTCACCTCATGCCGAAAACAGTTCCAAAACATTCGCGACTAAGTCCCGCTGAGATGACCGGGAACCCATGAAGTCCTCATGCCGAAATTAGTTCCATAGCAGTCACGGCTAAGTACCACTGAGGACTATTCATGGGTTTGGTTCATGCGAATGGCCACCAGAGAGCTAGCGTTTGGTTCCATTCACATTAAGGGAAAGTGCCAAACCAGGGGTACCCAGGGAAAGCTTCTAATGACGGCTGGGCAGGGTAACTCCCAAACGGTGTCCCAGACCTGGACCATAGTAGGTGGGCAGGAGGCCAGATTCCATGCTCCTCCAGGAGTCCGTGGCAAACGTACATGGGAATGGAGTGTTTTTTCACAGCAGATATCAATGTCAATTTAGAAAACAACAGGTTAATGCTTTATGCACAGAAGGAGAGGAGCTGTAGTTGGAGTAGAAGTAAGTAACCAATTTTTTTTTTACATGACTTGAGAGGGGCCCTAAATCTAAATGTAAAAATTAACCATCTAATGTTAGAAAAAATGTGTTTATAATGTTATAGAGGACCATTAAAAATTCTGTACACCTTAATTCGGTCACTTAATTTAGTATTCTCTCTATATCGTTATTCTCCAACGGAATATAGAGCATTACAAGTTACTTGCACAGACAGACTAAACACAGCAACAATTTGCAACTTAGAGAAAAAGAGAAGAGCAGAATCAAACTCTACTCTCCCATTAACATTCCTGGCATGAGTGAGTTATAGACAGAAAAAATATAAAAATTGTCTGATAATTCTGTTGTGGAATACTGGAAAAAGACCATAAACTAATAGACAGACAGGCAATCCTCTGTATTTTAATTTTTAATATAATCCTATGTACTGGACGTAGGTGTAGAAAACAGCCATTCAATGCCATCAATATGATTCATATGCATGTAGGTCGGTATGCAGGTAGGTGTGCTTATTTTAAATACTAGAACATTCAGTTTTTATTTTAAATGATTTACCAGTGGCTAATACACATATAGCATAGTTAATAAATGCTTTTCTGTAACACTGTAACCAGTTTCACAATTTCTCAACATGTTACCAGAAGCAAAATATACTAACAAGAAGCAGGAAAAACATTTGAGTGGTTGATAGCAATTATGGTGCACAGAATGTTTTTGCATTTTTAATGCACAATTCCCAAGGGCATTCAGAACATCTTGAAATAAAAACTATGAAATATTTAAGACATAAATTTGTAAAATAGAATTGACAAGTAATTTTTACCAAACACCAGCAATAAAATTAAAATGTACCTTTGAAAGATAAAACTTTTATAAAATGAATCTGTGATATCTTTCAGTTCAGGACTGCTTATATTACCGAAAATACAATTTTCATTTATCAGCATTGCTGTCAGATAGTACGTGTAGATATTGTCACTTGTAATAAGTGTACAAGGACTCAAACTTTTAGGTTTCATTGCAAAGGGTGTCACTGCCCTCTTTCTGCTCTGAAGATATTTCTACATATCTCTAATAACATAGACTCAAGGTCATCCCTGATCACGCATTGGTAGCATACACAGAGCTAATTATATTACAGGTGATCCTCATTTTGTGACCTACCTGTTTTACGACGACTCGCACTTACGACCAGCTCTTCCGCGCGGTGGTAAGTGCTAGCTGTCGTGAGAATTAGAGGGATTCCCTGATCTGCTGCGTTCGTCTATGTTTGGGGAAATGTCCCTGAACACAGTCATGCGCACCAAAACAGAGAATCCCTCTAATCTATGTTTATGGAAATTTGTCTGAACATAGATTAGAGGGATTCCCTGCTCTGTTGCGTTTGTCTATGTTCAGGGAAATTTCCCCGAACCTATACAAGCACACCAGAGCAGGGAATCCCTTAACTCCTCACTTACCGACCAATTTGTTCTACAACCAGGTCATAGGAATGAAACACGGTCAATAAGTAAGGAGTACCTGTATACAAAGACACTGAAGTGCTATTTTGATTTCAGATTATCACTTCAAATAACACCAAAAAGCAGATTAATGATATGGATTATATGTAAATAATTTACCTAACTGTTTTTCCATTGTATTGTTTTATTCTTTGTACTTTTTTTTTTAGTTATTTGTCCTTTTTATCCCAATGCTCCTTTTTTCTCACCCTCCTACCCTGCTTAATTGAAGTGGTCTGGGTGCTTAGTCCCAGGTCCCTTAACCCTGCGGAAGTAATTATTGCAGTTTTTAATAAACTGCAATAATGACCTTTGAGGGTCAACTCCACCTCTAGTGGCTTTCAACCAGATAGTCACTGGAGGTACCTCCGGGTAGTTAGGCGATTTTTGGTCACCTTACAGATGCTGGACATCCTCACGCTATGCATGTCATGTTAAACCCCATAGGAAAATTTGTCAGATTTTCTTAATTTTTCTTATTCTTACTCTTAGTTTACAAAGCCTGAATGTATAGACATATTGTAATGCTCACTGCAAACACCATATGTACAAATTGTTATTGCTAATTGTAATATGTAATCATCAGCAAATCAATTTGTCGATTAGGATTCTTCCATGAGGCGTTTGGTTCGGTGTGTGTTTGCAATCATTTTGGGGAAATTATTCGGATAAACCAAAATTAAGAGAAAATTGGCCAATTAGCAAACTGTAAAATGTATTCTGTATATAAGTATCATGATCCTGATGAAAGTCTCAGTTCGGGACTGAAACGTTTATATTATGCATATATTTTTAGTGCATTGGAAGGCGCCTTTTCCTGCCAAATATAGGGGGGAAAAAGGAGAAAGGTTAAAAATATTTATAAATTATATATATTTACAAAAAAATTAACATTTTCAGCAAATTTAGAGGCATTATATCCATTACAAGTGGCTTCATTTATTCTTCTACAGGGAAATAATCATAATTAGAACATAAATGAGGGTGAGTGAGGCTTTATAGACAATATTTTATTCTGCAAAGTACAAGAAAATAAAAATGTTTATACTCAATATAGGTAATGAAGTGGTTACCATTCATACTTTGTTGGTAGACATTGGAATTATATAATTGCAGGCCTGTTATTGAGCTATTTTTTTAATTTTTGTAACAATAAATTTCAATTAAAATATTTTTGCAATCTTTATTCTGCAATTCCGGGCATGTTCATAAGAAAACAATTATATCCAACAAAACAGTGATTCTAAATAATAAGCAATGTGAGTCAGAATGAGAATAATACAAGTGAAACAATGAACATTAGCTCAAAGTTTAGAATTTCTTGGAGTATATTTATAGAACGCTCATAAATTGGAAACCAAGCCAGAGAGAGAAAAGTGGATACTGAAGTGCATTTCAGAAATATGATTCTAAGAATTATAATATAAAGCACTTCTTTTGGATTAGCAATTCATATGAAAATATGGCAGATTTTAAATCTTGATTTCTTATTTATTTTTGTTGCTGTTTTAAATACTTATATAATAAAACAAACAACCTAACAATTGTCCCATGACATAGCAATTGAAAAAGGAATCCTGATGGTTGCTCTTTCCATTCCTGCATCCCCCGAATACAATCTACCACCATTATCCATAATATTGAAAAACAGGCGACATCTTGGACCACTTCACACACTATTTGATGATCAATTATCTCATCTAACAGAATCTGGTACTTAGTGTGTATCAACAAGTCTCATATGTTCCATAGTCTGTATGTGGGAAGTCTCACAGGGTTAATCACTAAATACTGGATTTTGTATAGATGGATAAAACGAGGTGAAAATGACTAAATTCGGAATGCAATGGCAATTTTCATATTTACTAGAAAAACATGGTCAGAATTTGGTTGGCCCGAGTGAATCTCCCTCAATTTCCCAGATGTCTTCAGTGTCTGCTTTAAAATCAAGTGCTTCCGAATCTGAATAATTCTATACAAAGTATAGAATTCAGAATATTCAAAAATTGTCAGTTTTACCAAAATCCAGAAATAAATACATCTGGTAAAATGCACATAACCCCTTCATCTCAGCACTTATGTATGCACGATTGCCAGAATATGTGTTCACACCCTGCAATTATGTATACACAATTTTGCATAATTGCAAATTATTTTATTAAAGTTCCTGAAGTTCACAGTGCAGTAGAGCTGCCACACTCTGAACTTCAGAGAGATGAATACTGGCCTCCCTGCCCCACACACGCAGTCACCCTGCCACATAACCCACCCACACACAATTACCATGTCAAAGTCAGTCACCATGTCACAATTATCCCACACACTAATTTCTCACACAGTCACCATGTCACAACATCCCCCACACTAACCTCCCACACACTGTCAATTCCCACTCTTACCCCTCACACACAGCCACATTGCTAAGGTCACCTTGTCACACTCACTCTGTGACAGTCACCCTATCACACTCACTCTGTCACAACCACTCTGCCATAGACACCCTCATAAAAATACAGGAACCCTTAGGCATAGACACCACCTGACAGAAAGTAACCCTCATATTCACAAAATCACCCTTCACACACACACAACACTTCCCCACTGTAAACACAATGCACATAGCAGTGTGTATCTCTGCACATCAGTGTGTATGTGCGTGTATGAAGTGTATACAATTGTAATCAAAATTATTCATCGTCAGTGGTGGTGTATGTCTTGGAATGCGATGGAAACCTTCTATGTTTAGTATGCGCCTTAGAGTGCTCACTGCCTGTTGCCATCAAGTCTTCCTTCAGGTCTTATGCAGTCACTTATAGATTTTTCACTGCCTGCATTCTCAGAAATCTGGTTCCAGTCATTGATAGCTTCCTTTTTCTGTCCTATCTAGATAGTGTAACCACTGTTCCTTAAACTTATAACTTGCGAACTATGCTTCCAACAGTGTGTCTAGGAACATTCAGTGCCTTTTCTATCTTATTGTATCTTGTTCTTTATTTGTGAAGGGCAAAGATTTATTTTCTTAACTTTGTGGACCATTCTTTTGACTTAGCCATATTTCAACCATGCAGTCAAAGGTGACACTTAAAAAAAACCCTAGCCAGTTCAGGTATTTCAAATGTTTCAGCTCAAGCACACCAGTTGCAACCAATGAAGCCCTTGACTTGTTGTATGAGGTGAGCTTGAGACAACACCTGTTTTGCGTATCTGTGCTGTTGTGAGGGAGTCTGTTCAGGGGGTTGAATAATTTTGACAGCAAGTCTGCAAATTTGGACAATATACCTGATTTTCAATGGGGGTTCAATAATATTGATTACAACTTTATATGTGCATGTATGAAAGTATATATACATGCATGTATCAGTTGGTGTATGTGTGCACATGTCTCTGTAGGTGTGCCCAAAGTGGCAAATATTATTAGTAATATCATGGTGATGTGGCAACATATACATAGAGATATATACTAATATATAACATCATAATATACCACTGCCTTGCTAATTGCTTTTCTATTATTTGCCCTTACTCTCCCACTGTTGCCATCACGAGAGATGTCATTTGTATGTATAGAGATACGTACCATTATGTAAAATGGCGGTTATGGACTCGCCCATATATGGGCAAAGTAAATGGGACGCAACCTCTGGATGACGAAATCGGAAATGACGAATGCGGAACAATCAATAGAGGTAATGGAGAACACTGCGAAACGTGTATCGGATTTCCTACAAGGTTGAAGATTTATATTTTACCACTGTTGTTTTTTACTGTAAGTTTTTATTCAAATACATTTTATTTTATTATATCTTCTCCTGTGGACGTAATCATCCAGTGTTACAGATACCTGCCAAACAGAAATACTGGGTCTAGAAAACTGTGATATCCATAATCCCAGTACTGCATATGATTTCTGTGATTGACAACCAAAGAGTCTGAGAGTAATTGCTGAAGTGCTGCACTTCTGAGGCATCCAACAAAAGCTTGCTACATATTCCTACATTCATATTATTTTGTGATGTACCTCCAGCCCTACAGTATGCCCTAAAACACAGTTAATTAATTCTTAATACAAAACAAAACACAATTATACTATATATTAAATACAAAAGAGTCTCCTAAAATGTCTCACCAGTACCCAAAAAATATATATAACCCCACAATAAATATACAATAGTGTATAACAAAAAAGAAAAACTCTAAATATAATAAAAAACACACACCAAAGAGTATAAAGTGTAAAATACAACCTGCAATGGTATACAAAATGGAATCTAAAAGTAAAAAAAAAAAAAAATCACAATAGTGTAATACGTACAAAAAGAAGACACCAGGTGGGGGAGGAAAAGCACTCACAAGATGAATCTGGAATATAGGCCTGTCTACTCTACAGGGGCAATTCAGAGGCATAGTATGAAATAATACCATCTAGATCTATTATATGTACAAAAGAATGAAATGGATATATGTACTTGCAGAAAGCAGGATAAAATGTAGCCCTTGTCCACTGCAAGTGGATCTGTGTAAAAATCATTAGCAGCCAGGTCGAAAAGCAGCAGGGGAACTAGCAACAATAAACAGCAGCAGAATTATGAAATGGAAATAAAATGAAACTTCAAATCCAACACGTTTCATCCGAGGCCTCCACTCGCTGCCTGCCTCCACTCTCCCCCAGCTGTCCACCCACCTCCACTTTCACCAAGTGTGCGTGTCTGTGAGTTTGTGTGTGTCTGTGATTGTGTATGTCTGTGAGTGTGTGTGTGGAAGAGGAAGCAGAGATTTGGAGAATGTTTCCATCAGAGCTATTTTGTCCCTAAATGTGAGCAATTGCTGTTGTGCTTTACCTACATATCTCAAGTTGAACTTTGGAAAGTCTCCCTTGCACACAGATACTTGAGAAATCATGTTTACACAACTATCCCAGTGTTTTCGGCTTGGCATGCAAATGAGCCCAAGGAGTCCTACTTGAAATATGCAGCTGACGAACAACAGTAATTTCCCTATTTGCATTGTAGGAAGTTTTATTATGTTTGTTCTCCACACAATCTTTTTGGTACTTGGCCTTAAATTTGAAACTCACTCTGAAATCAATGTGAGTTCCCCAAAAATTCTGACTTTAGTAAATTAATCAGTACATTTTTTTATATTAATAGGAATATGTTTCTCAAGTTTCCCCTTTTTTCTCCATTATTGGAATGATATATGTTTTTTGGGGGGGACATATTTTTTTTTGTTTTCTCTTGTTTTTTAGCCAACCTACATTATTCACTAAAGTCTGTAATTTACTTAATTTACTTTATTTACTAAAGTCTGCTATTTACTTTATTTACTAAAGTCTGTAATTTGCTATGTTTGTTTTTCAGGTAGAAGCGTGTGCATGACCATACTTTAGGAAGCCTATCTAAATTACTTTATAATACAAACACAAAGATGAAGCACCGCGCTTATAGCAGCAGTAGCTTAGTATCCAACAGCTCAAAATACATAGTGAAAACAAAGAGAACGTTACCTGCGCTCTGGCCTAAATCCCTATGTACATTTAAACAAAATGGAGGCTCTTTAGTTTCATTCCAATGGCCATTTGAATATAAACTCACCTGCCACGTCAAGGCAAGCCCCAAAAGGTGAGTCCTGTACTAGACATTAGATTTGCTGATATCAGCCAAGAATCTCCAATGGAACAGGAAGGGGTATTTTAAAAACCCTTTCACATTTAACCCTTTATAGGGCTTCTACACATACAATGAACTTTGCTGGTATCAGGCAAAGTGTAAACATCTCTAATGAGACATTAATAATACCATTTCCTTCAAAGGTTTAATGGGAAAACCCCTGCAATGCATAAAAAAAAACTTAAACCACTGTAATAGCCATCAAGAAAACTCACTCATCTTGAGAATAAAGGATACCAGCAATGATCCTATTAAACATAAATGATACTAGCCAACATACAGAATGCAAAAAGGAAAAGATAGTAAAGAGAAAAAATGGAATTGCAAAAATATGAAAAATTATGAAAAAATTATAAAAAGTGAGAAAAATAAAGAAAATAAAAAAACAATTAGTCACAGAAAGTTTGTATCTTTCTTGATATATTATACATTTCAAAAATGTGTGTGTTTGTGTGTGTTTATCATTCTGAGCAGGGACCTCAAAAATGCATATTTTATTTTCAGAGTTAGGCAGTTTGCCTAGAGGATGTTTTTCTGTTACTATCTTACACTATGAAACACAGCTGATAATTATTGCAATTATGGGTACTTGACAAGACATAGCAAAACATTTTTCAAACACAGAGGTGTATAACATAGAAGCTCTTTTCATAATAGTTTAATCAGCAAGACACATACTCAATATTGATGAAAAAGAAACAGATTCTGTTTTTAGCGAAAAGTTAAAAAAGACTATTTAATATTTTAAAATCCCACGGGTATGCCTTCAGTGGATGACATGAATAACTCAAATACTGAATTTGCATTAACGCCTCAAGTGTCATTAGTGATACTTGATGACATTAATTAATTTATTCTCTGCATCCACTGAAGCAATAATTAAGTCCCATGTTGTAAATAATTGCAGGAATACGTGTTCCGGCAGTGCACTTTTTTTTTTTTATTATAAATTATTGATTGCTTTGCTGATTATATCTTGAAGGTATTGTAATTTCTAATTGTAGATTTTGTTGTTGTTTTTTTTTTGCATGCAGCATCATAATAATTCAGTTTGTAGCATTTTTTATACCATTCCCTTCCTTTGCAAATATACACTGTTTAAAAAATAAAGGGAACACAAAAATAACACATCCTAGATCTGAATGAATTAAATATTGTTCTGAAATACTTTGTTCTTTACATAGTTGAATGTGCTGACAGTCCATAGCATCAATGCCTTCGTCTTGCAGGAACTGCTGACACACTCCAGGCACATGAGGTCTAGCACTGTCTTGCATTAGGAGAAACCCAGGGCCAACCGCACCAGCATATGGTCTCAAAAGGGGTCTGAGGATCTCATTTCGGTACCTAATGGCAGTCAGGCTACCTCTGGCGAGCACATAGAGGGCTGTGCGGCCCCCCAAAGAAATGCCATGCCACACCATTACTGACCCACTGCCAAACCGGTCATGCTGGAGGATGTTGCAGACAGCAGAACGTTCTCCACGGCGTCTCCAGACTCTGTCACGTCTGTCACATGTGCTCAGTGTGAACCTGCTTTCATCTGTGAAGAGCACAGGGCGCCAGTGGCGAATTTGCCAATCTTGGTGTTCTCTGGCAAATGCCAAACGTCCTGCATGGTGTTGGGCTGTAAGCACAACCCCCACCTGTGGACGTCACACCACCCTCATGGAGTCTGTTTCTGACCGTTTGTGCAGACACATGCACATTTGTGGCCTGCTGGAGGTCATTTTGCAGGGCTCTGGCAGTGCTCCTCCTGATCCTCCTTGCACAAAGGCGGAGGTAGCGGTCCTGCTGCGGGGTTGTTGCCCTCCTACGGCCTCCTCCACATCTCCTGATGTACTGGCCTGTCTCCTGGTAGTGCCTCCATGCTCTGGACACTACGCTGACAGACACAGCAAACCTTCTTGCCACAGCTCGCATTTTTGTGCCATCCTGGATGAGCTGCACTACCTGAGCCACTTGTGTGGGTTGTAGACTCCATCTCATGTTACCACTAGAGTGAAAGCACCGACAGCATTCAAAACATCAGCCAGGAAGCATAGGAACTGAGAAGTGGTCTGTGGTCACCACCTGCAGAACCACTCCTTTATTGGGGTGTCTTGCTAATTGCCTATAATTTCCACCTGTTGTTTATCCCATTTGCACAACAGCATGTGAAATTGATTGTCACTCAGTGTTGCTTCCTAAGTGGACAGTTTGATTTCACAGAAGTGTGATTGACTTGGAGTTACATTGTGTTGTTTAAGTGTTCCCTTTATTTTTTTGCGCATATATTTCTCAATAGATATTTTATCTGCCACTGAATATTAACATGATGGTCTCTACATGTGTCAGCTATTATATTGAACCTTAAAACTCACATTTAACATTTATTCCAATCACATTTCCATCTCTGTACCCATAGCATCCTCCAGGTGTACGTCATGTCAGTTCACTCTTCCAAACCTTTCTTTTACATATTGTATAGACAGATGCATAGTGACTCACTTGTTAATAAATGCATTTCTCCCCATGTAAGATCACTTCCGTAGTGCTCCAGGCATAAGCAGCTCTTAGGGGAATTGGCCAGCAGGGTTGATATTCCCTTTCTAGATAGAATGGAGGAATGTGGACACTGTAATTGGTTGATAGAATTGCAGTGATCCTAACCATTGCCCGGTTGATATACTTATATGTATTATATGCTCCTATATGCTATTAAATGGAATGCTATTAAATTAGAAAATAGTTACTGTAAAATGCAGTTAATTAAAATAAAAAGTAGCAGGTTTACTGTAATGTCTTTAAAATGTATTTGTAAAAATATCCAAGCTAGTGGAAAAAAAAAACTTTTTACAGTTTGAAAATGGTAAAGACTATTTCTATCTATTGCGTAGCAAAAAAAATATCACTGCAAAAAAATTCTAAGCAAAATATTTCAGCGCTTCAGGAAATGTAGACATTCAGGGCAAGAACCTATGTTATTTTCACTTAAAATTGTAATATTTTCTGAAACTGTTTATTATTAAATAATATTGAAATAATATTAAAATCATTATATTAAATACTATTAAAATAAATAGCTAATAAGATGAAATTAATTATATAAAGCCAGTTAAAGGAACATTCCAAACACAATGATTGCTACTGCTCAATTTAGTAGTTATGGTGCTTAGAGTGCTCTGGTGCCTCTCACCCACCCCCCATTATAAGATTTAACCTATTTTTGCAAAGTTTGACTTCTTCCCTCGTGTCCACTGGGTGGTGGGTTAGCTGGGAAGTAGGAAATTCCATTCTCTCCTGGGCTAAGGCCTTTAACCCAAATTTGTTCATTTAATCCTTATCTGAAACAATGAATGCATAGCTAGCACATAACTTAAAAAAAAATTTTTCATTCATTCTTTATAGAAATTATTGAGGAATGAAAAGCTTTAGACAAAGTGCAATGTACTTTATCTCACATTATATTTAAAATGTGGTCTGAAATTTTAGTTAAAAAGTTGTAATGATATTAAATAATGAGTTATGACAAAAAATAAAGTGTAATGAGATTAATGCTTTGATGGTACCACTAGGGTCGGTGCAAGGATTTTTGTCGCCCTAGGCAAAAGTAAAGTTTGCCGCCCCCCCCCCATGTGACATTACAATGCCCCACCCATATGATCTGCCATGTAAACTAACGCCAGTGCTGCAGTGCCGCCGTGTTTACATTAAAAGGCCTGCAGGGACAGGCTATAGACACCAGAACCACTACATTAAGCTGAAGTGGTTCTGGGGACTATAGTGTTTCTTTAATGTGAGGTAAATTAGAGATTAGTGCCATGAATAATATACTAGATTGCCTACTTACAACCAGATGAGGATGATGATGGGCTCTAGCTGCAGTCTGGCACCACTGGTCTGGTGTAGAACAGGATCTCTGGAGGCTGTTTGTAACTGTGGTCACAAAAATCAATGTTCTGGGAGAACGGGAAGCAGCTCCCTTTTTTGGGGGCCCTTTACACAGCTCAGGGTCCACCTTCATGTTCCACCAATGAGTTTGTTCACAGGGGGTGGAGTGTGTAGGGGATGTCCTGATATGTGTGTAAGGAATGCATTGTGTGAATCTGTGTTTGTATGTGTAAGGGCTGCAAGGTGTGTTTCTGTGTATGTACGGGATGCAGTGTGTGCGTCTGTAAGGGGTGCATTGAGTGTGTGTAAGGAATGCATTGTGTGTTTCTGTGTGTGTAAGGGTTGCATGATTGTGTGTGTGTGTGTGTGATGGATGTCAATCTCTTTCTTCCCCTCCCTCCCTTGTCACTCTCTTTCTCCCCCCTCCCTCCCTTGTCACTCTCTTTCTCCCCCCTCCCTTGTCACTCTCTTTCCCCCCCTCTCTCCCTCCCTTGTCACTCTCTTTCTCCCCTCCCTCCCTTGTCACTCTCTTTCTCCCCTCCCTCCCTTGTCACTCTCTTTCCCCCCCCTCCCTCCCTTGTCACTCTCTTCCCCCCCTCCCTTGTCACTCTCTTTCCCCATCCCTCCCTTGTCACTCTCTTTCTCCCCCCTCCCTCCCTCCCCACTCTCTTTCTCCCTCCTCCCTCTCTCCCTCCCCACTCTCTTTCTCCCTCCTCCCTCTCTCCCTCCCCACTCTCTTTCTCCCCCCTCCCTCCCCACTCTCTTTCTCCCCCCTCCCTCCCCACACTCTTTCTCCCCCCTCCCTCCCTCCCCACTCTTTCTCCCCCTCCCCACTCTGTACTCTTTCTACTCCCTCCCCACTCTCTTTCTCCCCCCTCCCTCCTCCTAACTCTCTTTCTCCCTCCTCCCCACTCTCTTTCTCCCCCCTCCCTCCCCTCCTCCCCACTCTCTTTCTCCCCCCTCCCTCCCCTCCTCCCCACTCTCTTTCTCCCCCTCCCTCCCTCCCCTCCTCCCCACTCTCTTTCTCCCCCCCACCTCTATTGTAGCGTGGCCGAGCTCTGTATGGTCCGCGGGTACAGGGAGCTTTTGTTTCCTGTACCCGGCCGGACTAACAGGAAGTGCACACTCGGTGTGCACTTCCTGTTAGTCCGGCCGGGTACAGGAGAAAGATGCCCCCTGTACCCACGGACCATACAGCGCTCGGCCATGCTACAGCGAGGGAGTGATAGGAGGGAGCGGTGAGCGCTTCCCTTCTGTCAGCCCCTCTCCTCATGCTGCGCCCGGGCGGTGCGCCCTCATGGACGCACCAGCCCAGGCAAAGCTGCAGCTGCCTGAGGCTCGCTACAGAGCGCTCGGGCGGCTGCAGCATGAGGGGGGCCGGCGCTCCTGGCGGCGCCCCTTCCCAAGCGGCGCTCTAGGCGGCTGCCTAGTCCGCCTAACAGGTAGCGCCGTCCCTGGGTACCACTAAGGACAGTGTGAAGGATTAATTTCCATTATATGGTTTCCTTAATCAATGTGCTTCTGGCACTGCCATCATAGGCCAGCATACTCTAGGAATATACTGGGATAAAAAAACAGATGTAAGAAAGATTGAGCCTCTTTTCCATTTCTGACTGTAGCCAGGATGCAGATTTTCCAGCTCTGATTCAACCCCAGCCATAGGACTGGGGCACAGTAAGTAATATGAATCCATTGTTAGATCTAGCATCTGTTATAGCCTTTTGAAAGTAATATATTGTAGTTTTGTATTGTATACCTATTGTAGTAAATCAACATTCTGCTAGCATCTGTTACTTGCTAAATATTATATTAAATATACAATAAATATTACAATGTTTTGTGCACTTTCTATCCACATATTCAACCATAATACCAAGAACTATAAAAAATATTTATATTGTTACTTATCGCTTAATTATGATATATTGATTCAAATATTTAAGTCACGGCCAGAACAAAAGTAAAAATAAAATTTTCTCACAAACAGTAGCAGGAATAGATGAGTAAAAATGGTAAAATGGCATGCTTGTAGGTATTTACAAGGACCATAAATGCAATATTAGAATCATATGTCACAAAAAATGACAAGTAGATATATAATATGTCTGCATTTGAGCATTATGCCCATATACAGTTCATATAATTAAATTAATTATTTAAAAAATAAAGGTATTTAAAAAGTGCTATAACAATCTTAATAAAACTCCAGGATGCTAATGTAATTCCCTCTCCTCATTGTAGGTATGGTATTGCCAATTGAAACTTCTTTCAATGTTTGGAAGTTTACAATGGAAGCTTAAACTTTCATCTCACTTGAAGATATTAAATGAGTGACATTGGCTTTTTGAGGAGAAATGTATTCATGTACAGGTGGTTATTATCAATGCAGAAAAAAGGCTTAATTGACTAAATTTAGATTTGCAAAGAAAATGAAGGTAAAATGTGTATGCAAAAGTTTTGAGACTGAGATGTTTAATTGGCAAAGTATTGAAAAAGTTAAAATATAAGCTATAACTTTACTAACGTATTTAATAAGATAAGGGCAAAAATAAAGGCATTGCTTGAGGAAGGCTTTCAGGGCTGCAGCCCCAGATGTGGGATACTTTAGCCCTAGATCACTACAGGAAGTAGAGAGAGTAGGGAGATATCAGTGTTTGTTTTTTTATTTTTATTACTCTTTATTTTTGCAGTGTATGTAAGAACAGATATGCCAATGTGGCCGAGACAGCATTAATAACATAAACATGTCAGTAGCATAAATCAGTTTTTGCACAACTGAAAAAAGTGTACTGGACATGAAGTGTGAGCTATGTATAGGATTTTTATGAGTGAGAGGAAGGTCATTGTGGCCTGAGTGGTACAAGACTCCATAGTAGTTATATAGGTTCCTTTTGTGGGAGCTAGCTGGGGAGCACCTAATCTAGAGTGAACCCTCTTTCAATAGACGTCAGTATGGAGTAGGTCTGTGAACCGTGTTATATCTAGTGGTTCGCTGTGCCTATTAAAAGATCACAGGTTACACAGATACCATATTATCAAGCTAATCGAGTAGATCGTCCTTAGTTGTGGTCTACACCTAACCAAAGGGATAGCGGGGTGGGGGGAGAGCTAGAGTAAAAGTGCACTTGTGTGCTTTTTACAGGTCTTCTGCTATGTCCCTATAGGTATGAGTACTGTGTCGCTACAGAGTTGGGAAGTGTTCTTGTATCGAAAGCACCAAGCAGTGTGTGACATAGAAAATAATGGGTAACAAGTGAACAAACATAAAAGTAAACAGTTTAGGCTGTTGTGCCAGTCTGTAGAACAGAGCACCAGTTCCAGGCCCTGGGTGTCCCAGGGATGGTGAGACCCATGGCATTCGCCCATATAATCAGGTCACACGCGAGGGTGTAGGACCGGATCTCGATGTAAGCAGCTCAATTGTAGTCGAATCCCATGCTGGTGCTTGGGCTGGGTCAGTTCGTGTCAGGGTCGATGTCAGGAGACCCATGGTGGTCAGCAGTGCAGGTGCTTCATCTTTAGAGGTATGCCTAGGGGTCCCCTGCGGTAAGAAACCCCTGCAATACGCAGTTGGGAAGTGAAAGGTGCCATGGACCTGCACCATTGCAGGGTTGTCTTGGATAGATCTTGGTAAAATGACAATTGTGAGTCCTCAAATTGCATGGATGTTTTGCTGCGTAGGGCCAACATAATGTGATTGCGATCTGCAAGTGATGTGCATTTCAAAATTACATTCCGTGGTTTAGTGGTGGTGGCAGTGGAACTTCCCACTACTCTGTGGGCCCAACCAGTGTCATCTTTTTAGCGCTTGCTGGTGGTAGAAAGGAGGCCAGTAGCTTCTGGATGTAGTGGGGCAGTTCATCTGAGGTGATTGCCATAGGTATGCCACAAATTTTAGCATGATTGCGGCAGTAGTAATCCTCCCGCGTGATGAGTTGCACAAGCATTGATTGCTGGTTATTTTGCAGCTGGAGAACCGAGTCACTGAGTGTGGCCACCTCGGCCTGTACATCTTGAACTGCCCCTTCTGTGGCCTGTACCTGATCAGCGACCGCCTGTACCTCCTTCCGAGCGAGGGCGTAATCTGCTGCCATCATTTTGTGTAGGTCAGTAAGCAAGGCCCTTTGGTCAACCTTCGTTGCCAGTTTTTTACGCTTGAAGGCTTAGGGGGAGACTGTAGGCCCATGTCAGGTGCTTGAGATGGCCCAGGTTCCTGGGTGTGTTGTACGTGCTGTGTAGTGGCCGCATCTGGCAGTTCCCCTGCTGGGGTGGATTTGGGTAATGGGGGCTTTTGCAGTGTTTTTTTATTTTAATCTTACATCAAACAGCTGCTTCTCACAGGCTACTAAGGAAGAGGGGATAGTGCCCCCAAAGGGACTGTTGGGAGGGAATGCTGAGTAACAAAACTTGTTGCACAATGTTCTATTAATCAGGTGGTATGGTGGGATTACATTGAATACCGGACTGTGCAGTATGGATGGGTTTTCATTGAGATTCTGAAGAGCATCAACACACGCTTTACTTATAGAGAAGAGGAAACATAAGATAGTAGGATGAGGATACATCATAATACACTGCTCAAAAAAATAAAGGGAGCACTTAAACAACACAATGTAACTCCAAGTCAATCACACTTCTGTGAAATCAAACTGTCCACTTAGGAAGCAACACTGAGTGACAATCAATTTCACATGCTGTTGTGCAAATGGGATAGACAACAGGTGGAAATTATAGTCCAAGATGACTTCCACTAAGTCAAACAGGCCCAAAGAGCCAGAATTGGAAGGATCACTTTGAGGGCAAGTATGAGAAGATATGCCAGGAGTTCTGGAATCGTGAAAGCTGCCAATCACAAATTGTCACCTTGCTTGTCCCACCACTGACTCAAGAAGCCACTCCTGCTCGCTGTTTCTCATGAGCTGGGGACCCACGTGGAGCTGCATACACCCCACCGTCCACACACTCAAGGAGTTTTTTGAGTTCCAGAGTCCCTGCAGATTTGTGATCCTGCTGCTTGGAGAGAGAGAGAGGATCCCTTGATATAAGGCTTTGGGTTCCATTACGGCCTGAACTTGAGGTGATGAGAAGGCCTGTCATGATAGACTGAACTTGTTGCACATGTATGAAACTCATCTATTCTTACATCGTTTAGAGGGGGCGACAGGAGAAGAAGGATCTGGCACAGAAATTAACTATCTAATATAGCCTATCTGTGGCATAGCTTGACTGAAATGGCAGAAATGTTGCATATTCATGCAATTATCCTTTAGCACTGCGGTGATCCATACCTTTCTGTTTTCTACTCAATGGCACTTTAATTTAATCGTTAATCATATGTCTCCTACCATGGCTTAGATTCTAAAGTGAGTGAGTCTCATAATATGCACCATCTAACTAAATTTTAAGATAACCGTTCCTTGCACTAGCCTGTTATTTATCCTTGCAGGCTGACACGTTTCTAGTTACCGAATATTACTTAGCCTGTTCTCTGCACATTTATTCTATAATCTTTGCCATTAAGATCATATTTTTACTTACCTGTTTAGATATGACTATTTAGCTTACTATTTGTTTTAATTTCATATTAAATGAAAATTCACTATGTGACTTATAGTATTGCACTGTCTAGCTCAGTTCATCAATTAAAGTTTCTGCTGCATTCTTTTCTCGTGTCAATGTGGTACTGTCACCTTGTCCATATGCTTAATGCCTCAATACAAATTTTGATTGGCAAGTATTACGTATCTAATCTATGAAAACAGGTAATATTTGACATTGTTTTTAATAGTTGTACAAATAAATGTTATACAAAGGTAAATAACAAATATTTCTAAAGGTACAAAAATGGGATTGTCAAACAGACTATGAGAAATATCATCTAAACATTCCTGTTAGTTTGATGGAATTCCATAATAAAGCTTTTTGATAAATCCATTTAGATTTTGTGGATAATTATGAATGCAATTTTGCAATGAGAAAGCAATAAAATCCACTTCAAAGTTTTTCTCTTAAAACTGCGTGTTCACTCCAGTGAATATTCTGAAACATAGGCATTATAACAGGTTTGTCTCTTGTTCATGTCTTTTACTGTCTCTGGTTAAGCAGACATAGTGTTTGCCTGAGTTGTAAGTCTTGATCAGACTTATATACATAAAAAATCCAGAGGTTAAAACATATCATTGGATTCTGTCACATTACAGTCAAGAGAAAATTGGATGCTAATTATATGCCATGACACTAATTTGTCATGCTTCTGCACATGTTTATAGTTATGAGGTTAAAGTCTGCAATTAGCAAAGAATAATTTATCAAGCCAATGTCATTATTCTACAAACAAGCTTTCTCTCCCCTTTCAGCCCGTTTGGCTGAATTTTTCTGTTTTAAAGGTGCGTTTTCTGTTCAGAATATATTGAGAAATAAACCCAAATAATTAGTAACAGCTGATTCCCAATTACATTTTGAACATTTTTTCCAATAAGGAAATTAACAATTTTTCTGCTGAATTATTAGATTTCAAAATAACATGCCACAAACCTGGGATCAATAGCTAACACATTAATTAAGGATACACTAAAACATCAGTTTGATATCTATACATATTGCTGCTCAGAGATAGCTATAAAATATAACTATTTAAAGATATGTTATTATTTTTACTGCATTTGTTCATTATTCTCATAAAAGTTTACAAAATTGCAGATTATGAAATATTTCAGACCATTTGAAATAGCAGCAGCAATATCCTTTCTTAAATATAGAGTGGATGTATCAAATGGTCAATTGCACCTCTTATGGCTGTTTGTATGCAATCCAATTGTATTTTGGGGAATGCAGCTTCCCACAAATAATAAGTATAACTTGCTAAACCGAAGATTGTATTACATAGGTGTAAAATATTCTATGTTTTGGAAATGTGACATGATTAGATGATAATAAGTGTTGCAAGCTCTTTTCTATTTCTCCCAAATTAATAAGATACACAGTTATGGGTGAATGGTGACAGCGGATGCTCAAAATACCTGAGTGGAATCCCCATACGTACAACAGGTGGAGCATCTGTAACTTATCTCTGTAAAAAAATAAAAAAGTGCAAGAAGTCTGTACAATGTTATGTATATCTAGTATCAATGATTTTACTCACAAACATGGAGCCAAATCCACACATATGGCTTCCATGCAAAGCGCAGTGGGACTCTTATAGGATGTCCCCGTCTTCTCTTGGTCTGTCCCCTATTAGGGTTAGTCGATGCTGTGAGTAGTAATAGGCGTTCAAACTTCTTTTCAAAGAAGATCTTTATTGAGAATATGCAATAAAAGGTGTCGTTGTGAAAGTCCAATAAGTCTATGGCTTATGCCTCAAAAAAGTCCTCTAGTGGTCAGAAACACGTTTTGGGGCTTACTCAGTGAGTACAGTGTCCAGAGTTTCCTTTGCATCTTTTTAAAGCCCACCAGCAACTCTCTTACAGATCCAGTCCTTTCTGTTTGGAATGCATCGTGTGTTCCACTCCGTCTCAACTTCCTAGTCGCACCTCATGCGTCATTGGAGCGCATGACTTGTATTGCTGCGTTCCACCACCATGGTGCGCATGTGTGAGACTGTGTCCATTTCACCATATAAGTAACAAATAGAGCCTGTATGTCTTTTGGAATGCTTACTGCGTTCTATCAAGCACTCACTCCTCATAACTGAATTCTGCTCTTCTCAACTGCAGCTTGATTGTTGATGATATGAAATGTTTTAGAAATATAATAATGATGCAACATTTTATTTTCAATTTCTGATTGTCCATTGAACTTGGGATTAATAGAATTGCCAGCAAGCATATTATATCAATAGAACTGACTTCGTAATGCATACACAGCCACTTTGGTTTTATATACACCCTGTTCCAAATTATTATGCAAATTCTATTTAAGTGTCACAAAGATTTAACATCAATGAAGTTGTAAGTACTGACTTTGTATTTGCGAAGCAAGAAGAAAAAGTCTCTTTTATAAGAAAAGTCAGGAAAGTCTGATTGCATTTAATTTTTAAGTGACACAATTATAATAGTGATGTATATTAACATAAAACGAGCCACCCAACAACAAGAAACAAAGCTTTTGTGATACATTCCAGGAGTGTTCCTATTGTTCCTTATGTTGTACTTCCTGGATTCATTATTTTATTTAATATATATTATATTATGTTATTTAGGTGAAGTCAGCACTGATAGGATAAGGATACATTTTTATTGTATAACAAATAGTCTATATGTGGTCACTATATATGTCATAAATCAAACAAGATAAAGAGAATATATCCAATAGTTGTCTTACTAGAGGACAACCATTCGGAAAGGCACCCAGTCCAATCTCAGTAGTAAGTGTGGAAGACAAATAAGAAAAACTTTATTAAAGTCTATTAAAACACAATAATAATGGACAATTCTAGATAGAGAGAATCAACCAAAAAATGTCAAGTTCATGCTTTTATAATATAAGTTGATAAGATTCATTTTATTAATTTCACTTTTTATATACTACATATATATATATGACATAATATAAATAAAAACTTAAGGGGCCAGCAGATAGGGAAGGAAGAACCTTTCCCAACTCCCGTCTCTCAAGTAAAAAATGGTCACCTAGACTGGGTAGAAGGGGGTAACCCAACGATAATGAAACAAGATAAAGAGAATATATCCAATAGTTGTCTTACTAGAGGACAACCATTCAGAAAGGCACCCAGTCCAATCTCAGTAGTAAGTGTGGAAGACAAATAAGAAAAACGTTATTAAAGTCTATTAAAACACAATAATAATGGACAATTCTAGATAGAGAGAGTCAACCAAGGGGAGAGACCAAGCATAGAATAGAAGGTGGCTAGATAATAGCCTACTACATAATTCCTTTAAAAAATGAAGGAAGGTAGGTATACTAAATAGTGCTCAGGCTAAGGGTATAGAAGCAGTAAGAGAGATGAAAAGGGGGAGATAAAGGAGAGAGGTGGGAAAATAAGTATATAGGTATAGTATAAAACCTAACCTTTGGTTTAAACCTCTCCCCACATATGTAGACTCCCAACCAACAGTCACTCTCTGTGCTAAACCCTGCACTCCTATAAAACACCTTCGAGGGTGTTCTAATCTAGACTCGATCTAAAATAGAAAAGTACCAGAGTATCAATCAGTGAAAAATCATCTGTGCAGAGTGCTCAAAAGGTGAGTAAGTGAAGGCTAGGATGGGTCCTAGCCTTCACTTACTCACCTTTTGAGCACTCTGCACCCTTAGCCTGAGCACTATTTAGTATACCTACCTTCCTTCATTTTTGAAAGGAATTATGTAGTAGGCTATTATCTAGCCACTTTCTATTCTATGCTTGGTCTCTCTCCTTGGTTGACTCTCTCTATCTAGAATTGCCCATTATTATTGTGTTTTAATAGACTTTAACAAAGTTTTTCTTATTTTTCTTCCACACTTACTACTGAGATTGGACTGGGTGCCTTTCCGAATGGTTGTCCTCTAGTAAGACAACTATCGGATATATTCTCTTTATCTTGTTTCATTATCCTTGGGTTACCCTCTTCTACCCAGTATAGGTGACCATTTTTTACTTGAGATACGGGAGTTGGGAAAGGTTCTTTCTTCCCTATCTGCTGGCCCCTTAAGTTTTTATTTATATTATGTAATAAATCAATGTAGTATATAAAAAGTGAAATTAATAAAATAGATCTTATCAACTTATATTATAAAAGCATGAACTTGACATTTTAGAAAATATATGTTTTATAGCACCTATTACAGAAAAAATAGAAAAAGAGAGAAATGTAGAATTGGGAATAGAAATTGACTGCAGCTTAGGTTTTACATTTAATTGGAGTATTCCATCCACTCTTGTCTGAGCAGGCGAGTTACTATTTATAAAGCTTCAAAAATCCTTGAGAAGCGGGCCTGCTAATCTTCTCTATATCATTCTGATTTTAGTGTAAGTGCTACATCCACCAAGTTTTATATGAGCAGATAGTTATTTTAATAAACGTTATTTAAGGTTTCACACTATTGTTTCTCTCCTCTTTCTGTCTGAAGAAAAGCATGAATACAATAAAAGGTAAACATAAATCCGTTATTTGAAGGTCATTGTATTAGAATTTTGTAATTGTATTTTTTTCTATTTTAGCTTTTGTACCTTTTGTACATTGGCTTTATGTGCATTGCTACATCAATCCATCCTGTATATTTATATTTAACTTAATTAAAGGCAGAAAATATACTCATAATGAATCGCCATCAAATCAGTTCAATAGGTACTGTATTCCACCTTGAAAACTACACAGGATGTGATAAATAATGATAATAGCCTTTTTTTTTTTTTTTTTTTTTTAAATACCCCGATTGAAAAGATTATTTATTGATTCTCATGTTAGGAATATTAATGAACAATTAATATTATTGAAACTATTTGCATACTATTAACACACGCTATTCATTACTGTGTGTTAATAGTGTGTGTAAATAGTTGTAATAATATTAATTGTTCAATAATATTCCTTGTTCATGCATGGTTTGTGGCTGTGTATGTGTGAGTGGAGAGGTCAAACTGTGGTTTTACAGGGTCCAATTTTGAATTTCTGCAGTAAATTCTTTAAGACGTTCTGTGTTCATGTTCAGTTTACGGCCGCTGTACTGCGCACTAATTCAAAAATGCACAATAGGATACGCATTTGAAAAGTAAACTACTCAGAACATTTAATCAAAATTATTTGCATTTAAGAATTTACTACAAATGTCTGCAAATATCTGTAATAATAAATGTTCTGGCATTTAACTATTACATGATGATCACAGCACACAGAACTGCCCACTCAATGTTGTGCCCCTTACATGCCTAAATAGTCAAAGATTCCCTAGGGAACTCCATCTGTGTACCTACAATTCAATTGGTCACAAAAGATTATTCATGTGATTGTAAACAATCTATACAATGCATATAATATTGTTTTGCAGAGAAGAAATAGGGGGTGGGACAAATTTCAGAGTAGGATTTTACAGGCAAATAACATATTTGTCTGTTTGTTAGTAGTTCAATTTTTTTTGTTGTTGGATGTACTTACATACTATAACTCAATCTTTGGAGAAACATCATGGGTAATTTTACAAAGGAACAAGTAAAATAGTGGAATTTTATTTTAAAATTTGCAGGTTCATTATTTTGATGTAAAGAGAAAATCTTCCTGAAATGTGGTTTCAGTGGGATGGGGCTACTGCCTATACAGACAGGGCCATGGTGATCCTCCTGAGACAACTGTTCAGTGAGCAGATAATTTCAAAAAGTTCCCATATTAATTGGCCACCACACTTGCCCAACCTTTCATCTCCCGATTACGTCCTGTGGGGATATCTGAAGGAGTGAATGTACGTGAACAACCCACCTAGACTAGAGCAGCTGAAGTAGAATATTCATGCAGAAATTTGAGCACAAGAGACTTAAACTAACTAAATTATAAACAATGCAATCGAAAGAGCCCGACTTTGCAAGGGCGCAAATGGAGCTCAGATATTATCTTCCGTACCTAGTCAAGCAAATCTCCATATGTTAAGCATTCGTTGTATGTCATATCATTTATATTGGTTCATTAATAACAAAGTTATTGACTCCTCAAACCCTACTCTGAATTTTGGCCCGTATATGTACAGCCACAGAAATGTAGAACTGACTCCTATAAAATATATTTCTTTATATGGATGGCACCTGTATATCATTTTTATTCTGAAACTCTAGCACCCAATAATGAACCTTACTGTATTTTTATGAGCACTTTATTTACATGACCTGATTGTCATATTGATTTTTTAATAGAACTTTTAATAAGTGTAGGCTTAAGCATTTTTCATAAATCAATTTGACTTGTACGAATATATGTAGGAACAAAGACATCCATATAATATCGAGGAAGATAGCACTTTTTTTTTTTTTTTTTTTATGTGTGT
Organism: Pelobates fuscus; assembly: GCF_036172605.1. Taxonomy (NCBI): domain Eukaryota; kingdom Metazoa; phylum Chordata; class Amphibia; order Anura; family Pelobatidae; genus Pelobates; species Pelobates fuscus. The sequence continues at coordinate 99,166,128 of NC_086318.1, forward strand.
AAATCTCCCCCAAAAAAGCTTATATCGTATACTAATACATGGGATTATTTTTTTTTTTATAAATTCTTTATTTTCAAAGGTGCATATTTAGGCTTACATACAGATCATGACATGGTGGTACATCAATTAAAGCAGGTTTCTTAACACTGTCGCGTTGTTCATGGTAGTGTTGCTGTTCACAAATTTATCCCATGTCCAATCTGACTGATTGGTGTACATTATCCTTTTAACCGGGTAGGGGTGAACTGGGGTACTTGGTCCCGGGGTCTATGAGCTTCTCTTGTTGGTTGTTGGCAGTATCTCTTCCCGTTTCTGTTGGGGTTGTGGGGGAAGGGGGTACCGTAGAGGAGGAGGGAGAGAAGGGAGAGAGAGAAAAAAAAAAAGGAAGGGGGGGGAAGCCAGGGTCAGTGATTGTTGTGGGTGCGTGCGGTGCGCTTGGCTGTCCGCCTAAGCGTGTCGGTGGTGGTGGGGTGGGTATTCTCACTGTTTGCTTCTTCCTTGGTTGTGTGTGGGGGTTTTGAATGTGTAGTCGGGGGGGGCCTAGGGTGGAGGCCTAGTGTCTTCGGGGTTCATCCCGTCGTTGTGCGGTGCGGGATCCCGCCTCTGGCCTCGGTATCTGGTCTTTGTGGACCATTGCCGTGCCTGTTGTAATGGTTGAAGCCGTGGAGCTGTGCCATGTTGGGCCCTAACCGTCTGGTGCTTAGGCTCTGGGCGGGTGTTCGTCTCGGTTGGGATTCCCACCTTCGGCCCGTGTCGGCCCGTGGGGTGGCAGTAGTTCAATTGTCGTGGTCAGGGGTGGGTATGGGATCTGTCCCGGGGTGCCCCCTTTATTTCCTGGGCTTCCTCCTCCTCTAACAACTGGGGAGTCCTGTGGTGGGGTCGTGGGTATTGTCCCCCCCGGCCGCCCGCGCCCGCCGGGGCCCCCCCTGGGGGAGGTGGGTGAGGGGAGTGGGTTTGTGGGGTAGAGGAGAGGGGTGCAGACGATGGGTCCGCTGTGCGGGGTCTGGACGTGCCGCGAGGTCCGCCAGGTGGTGGGGCTGGTGGGGCCGGCTGTCCGATGGAGCGTTTATGCTCTGACATGGTGTCCAGCGTCGGGTAGTTTATGTCCCAGGGATCCCAGGTTCGGTGAAATGCTTTGTAAAAGTCGTGGATCTGCGCGGTGAGCTCGTCCAGGTCTCGGGTTTCTATTATCTTGTTGATGATGGTTGAGAGTGCGGGAATTCGGTGGTCGGGCCACCGCTCCGCGATCGCTCTTCTTGTCGCTAGTGTTATCCTTGCGGCTAGCTTGTTCTTGCTCCTGGTTAGGGAGTCCAGCGGTTTGTTGAGTAGTGCCGTCCACGGTAGTGCCGGGTAAGGTTTGTTGAGTATTTGTTCTATGAGACCGCTGATTGCCGCCCACAACGGTTTAAGTTTTGGGCAGGACCACCAGCAGTGTATGTAGGAGCCAGCTTCGCCACACAGCTTCCAGCACAGGGTGTCTGGTTTTTGTCCCATTTTGTGGAGTCTGTATGGTGTCAAATACCACCGGAACAGCGTTTTGTACGCTTGTTCCTTGTGGGTGACACACACTGTCAGGGAGTTTGTTGCCTCCCAGATTTCCGCCCAGTCGCTCGGTTCTTCCGGTGGTCCCAGGTCCCTTTCCCATGCATGATGTGTGAGGTATGCGTTGTTAGGGTGGCGTATAAGCTGGAGATTTGCCCCGAGTGCAAGGGTGCGTCGAAGCATCTTTTCTCAAATGGTGTTGGGGGCGAGGTCCCCGCTTGTTTGATGAATGGCTCTCTGGCTAGGTCTCTGAGCTGGATGTAGCGGAAATGGTCCACAGTTGTAAGTGTTTCGCTGTCCGGCAGGTCTTTGTAGTCTATGATTTTCCCCTGTTGATATAGGTGTAGGAGTCTGGAGATGTCCCTCTGGTCAAATGCGCGGAAGTGTTTTGCCACCATCCCTGGTGGGAAGAGTTTGTTCCGGTATATAGGTGTTACCGGGGAGATGAAAGAGGACAGTTCGTATTTAGCGTTGAGTTTATCCCAAAGAGCTAGCGTGTGAGTGATTGCCGGAGAGGTGGGCGGTGGGAGCGGGCGATGTACGGGGGGCACCCACATATATGATGATGGTAGATCCCATCCCATGACATCGTGCTCCAGGTCCACCCATCGCTTCGTGCTCGGGGGGGCGTGCCAATGTTGGACGTGGGCCAGTTGTGCCGCATTATAGTATTGTTGGAAGTTGGGTAGTCCGAGGCCTCCGCTGGTTTTGGGGACATACATGGTCGATCTACGAATGCGTGGTCATTTGCCCCTCCAGACAAATTTGTCGATAGCTGCTTGAAGGTCTTTAAAATCTTTCTTCTGTATGGGGATGGGTAGTGTTTGAAAGAGATACAGGAAGCGTGGTAGTAAATTCATTTTAATGGTTGTGACTATACCAATCCATGAGATCCCTAATTTGTCCCAGCGTTGGAGGTCCTGGTGAGCTGCTGTTAGAAGTGGTTTGTAATTGAGGTCGTAGGTATCTGCCCAGGTATGTGAGATGAGATGTAGAGATTTGGAAGGGAAACGAGTTTCGTAGGAGTTGGATTTGTTGCAATTCCATTGCCATTGGTATGAGAACTGATTTTGTCTGATTGATTTTGTACCCGGAGAAGCTGGAGTATTCGGCTATTACTTCGAGCGTGGCGTGTAGGGACGGTATCGGGTCCGTGAGGGACAAAAGGACATCGTCCGCATATGCCGCCACTGCGTATGTTTCATTTCTAATTTGGATGCCTTTTATGTCCGGGCGGGTGCGTATGGCCTGTAGAAGTGGCTCCAGGGAGATTGCAAAGATTAAGGGTGAGAGGGGGCAGCCCTGTCTGGTCCCGTTCTGTATGGTGAAGGTTCGGGCCTCGATGTTGGGTAGAAGAAGTTTCCCTGTGGGGCGATTGTAAATTGCTTCTAGGGCGTTCATGCCGGCCGGGAATTTGAGGTGTGTTAGTATTTGGAACATGTATGGCCAGAGAAGGCGATCGAACGCCTTCTCTGCGTCCAGCGAGAGCATGACTGCCGGGATGTTCTGGGTGTACCAGATTGTGTTGAAGGCTCTTCTGGTGTTGTCCGATGCCTGTCGCTTCGGAATGAAGCCGACCTGGTCGGGATGTATCAACTGGGGGAGGAAGGTGTTGAGACGGTTGGCCAGGGCTTTGGTAAGGATTTTCAGATCTGTGTTTAGAAGTGATATGGGCCGGTAGTGGCCAGGTTCTAACTGTTCTTTGCCTGGTTTGGGCAGGAGGCATATGTCGGCGGCGAGCATGTCCGGGGGGAGCCGATTACCTTGGAGGATAGAGTTAAAAGTTTTGCACAGGTGTGGTATGAGCATTGCCTGGAATGTTTTATAATAAAGTGCGGTGAAGCCGTCCGGTCCTGGGCTTTTCAGTGGCTTCAGCGTTTTGAGGACCTGGGCAAGTTCCTCGCCCTCCATGGGTGCTTCCATCAGTGCCTGTGCCTGTGTGGATAGGGTGGGCAGGTTGAGCGGTTATAAGAAAGATGAAATTCGTTCTCTTTGGGACCAGTCCCCTGTTGAGGGGTCGGCATGGTTGTATAGTTTTGTGTAATATCGCAGGAATTCTTGCGCTATCGTGTCTGGGTCCTTCGTGAGCACTCCCGTGCTGGTTCTAATTTTGGCAATTCGTTTGTTGTCCTGTCGTTTTTTGAGGCAATTAGCCAGGAGGGAGTCTGCTTTGTTCTCCTTTTCGTAAAAGCGTTGTTTGGCCCACATAAGGTTTCGTGCCACGTCTGCTGAGGATAGTGCTCAGGTGCTCTCTTATGGCGGTAAGCTCCTGTAACACTTTATCAGAGGGGTTTTGTTTGTGCAGCGTTTCGAGCTTAGTTAGGTTAGCCAATGCTTCTGTGAGGTCCTGGAGGCGTCGTTTTTTATGGGTCGTGGCGATTGCTATCAGGTAGTCTCGGATTGTCGCTTTGTGCGCTGCCGATACTGTTGCCGGGGCCATGTCTTCTGTTGTATTTATCTCGAAATAGGTTTTGAGGTGGTCGGTTATGGTATGTACTGTTTCTTTGTCCCGGAGGATCCACGGATTGAGTCGCCAGCGCCATACATGGGATTATTAAATGAGGAACATATGGATATGTACTATTTAGTAAAAACAACTAACCTTATCTAACTAAAACAAACTACTATAAAATATGTCTAAAAACCATAATAACCATAAGTTGCAGAAGTATTAACTAGAGTTAAAGAATAACCTAAAGCACTGCAGCTTGCTGAAATGCTCCATGTGTAAAGAATGTGCCCTCTCGTTTTTCTTTTACAAAAAGTGCAACATTCAATAGAAATTGACACTTCCATAAATAATATCCAATGAAAAATGCATGATTAAACATATGCATGTTTTAATGGAGTGATATTTACTCAACAGTGATTTTTTTGTGTGTGTTTGGGCAGTGGAGTCTCCTTTTAATAGAACAGGGGAAAAAAATGTGACTAGTAGAAATACTTGCAGGACGTCTCCCTATAGCACCATGGTGATATGCATTGTAATCTATATGTTATAGATTAATATGGAACAAATCTTGGGGAAAAAAAGACTTACCTTGACACTAAATTTTTATTAAACTATGAGAATAGAAACAAGATGGGACCCTAGACTGGTCTTTATTCTCACTTTTATAGTAAAATATATGCAGTAAGGATAACAGACTGTAGAGCAGAATCTAACATAACACGAATTGAGCAGTCTGTTAAACACGCCAATGCTCAGGGCCAGTTTAATTTATCTCCTTTAGTATTTCTTATCCCCTCTTTTGAATGTCGTATTCCTATTTGTGCGTCTAATCCCATTGTTTTCCCTTTGTATGTCTTACATCCCCTTGTGTGTGTATTACACTCTTCTTTTGTGTATTTTATACCCCCTTGTGTGACTGTTACAATCCCCGTGTGTTTCTCTTACTCACTCTTGTGTACCTCTCACTTCCCCTCAGCCCCTTTTTCTCTTTTACTTTACTCCAGCCCCTCTGTGTGTCTCTTACTTCCCCAAACCCCTTTGTGTGTCTCTTTCTCACTAGCCCCTTTGTGTGTTTCCTTCTTCCCTCAGCTCCTTTGTGTGTCTCTTACTTCCCCAGCTCCTTTGTGTGTCTCTTACTTCCCCCAATCCCTTTGTGTGTTTCCTTCTTCCCCAGCACATCTGTGTGTCTTATGCTTTTGAAAGTATTCAAACAGTTGCTATTTAACCATCTGTCCAGACTCTGATAAAATCACCTATTCAGGCTTAAGCTCACATCCTGCTGCCTTGTTGGGGACCAGGACCCAGACAGAGACAGAACGTAGATGCAAAATGAAATATATTTAAAGAAACATATAGGGTCAGGATCACAAACATGTATTCTTGACCCTATAGTGTTTAACACATTTAGGTGGCTTGCCCCCCCCTCCCTTAGTCCCCATATGCATTGAGTAAATGCATCTCTATGAGGAAAATTCAGCATCTCCATGCAGAGCATGGGGACACTGAACATCAGTGCTGCTTTTTAGGCAGCAATGACCCAGGAAGCACTTCCATTGGCCATCTAAGGAGTGGCCACTTGGAGGTGTCCCTAGAGGCAATGTAAACACTGCCTTTTCTCTGAAAAGGCAGTGTTTACATGAAAAAAGTCTGAATGGAACTATTATACTCACCAGAACAACTACATTAAGCTGTAGTTGTTCTGGTGATTATAGTGTCCCTTTAATTAACTTTACATATCTTAATATTGTAATTTTTTTATATTAGTTGAAATTAATGTAATTTCTAATTACTTTCAGACAGGAACTGAGAGGCCCTACCTAGGCCATAGTATAACAGACTTTAATTGTATGTCGGTGGTCATCACATATGGTTCTTGTTAAGATAGATTGATGAAGGCCTGTTGATATTGACCTTTGACCCAGGATTGCAAGTCAGACTCCCTGAACCATGTATATAGAAAGGTCTTTGTGTGACTTATAGTTTACCACCAAATATAACGTATGGTTTATTCATAGATGTCAACTAGTTACTAAGCCACCACCTTTTTTAATGATAGCCAATTATTTTAAAGTAAGGCAACCTTATGGGTACGCCTTCCTAGTAACTGAATTTAGACATATAAAATCTTTTGCAACAAGAATTTCTTTACCAATACTTTTATCATCAAAAATGGAAACTATCTTGAAGTGCTTATTACACATTGCTGTATTGGTCGAGATGTGTGCATTGACTTATGCTATTTCAGATGGTGTGTATGTTTGAATAAATATACATTTTTGGCTGCAAGACAATCTGATTCAATTATTAGAACACTGGTGTGTGACAAACAAACATCTCAAGAAAAGCTAAATTCCTACACAAAACACCTTTGTGAAAAAATAGCAAAAAACTAAATAAACCAAAAGCAAAGTCGAAGAGGCAAGCAGGGGTCAGGCACCAAAGAGGGTAGTCAGACGAGGCAGAATCAGGAGAGCGCAGAGCAGTGGAGTCAGGAACCAGGAATACACAGAAAACAGGAAGTCTTCTTGGAAACTGAAACAGAAAAAAAAAGGGCAAGTATGTACTGGGATTTGCTGCTTAAATAGGCTGCACTGATTAGCAACAGGGCTGGCTACTAACAAGCAGGTGAGTAACATTAATGAAGGAGCTGATCATTAAAAGCAGCTGAATAGCTCAGACACAGAGCAAGGATTGCTGTTTAAAACAGCAGAGAAACCCTGACATGCCTCCAGTCCATGTAATTGCTTTCCTTCCTTCATGTACAGGGTAAGTCCACTGCCAAAAAAAAACAAAAAAAAAAACACTGTTTACTAGATATTCCACAAATGAAAACATGTATGCATTTAATTAGGCATGTGTTCATTGGGGGTATAATAAAACTTCCAACTGCCCAGACTTTTTGTGAATGTCCAATCACAGACTTCTCAATGCAGTCCAATGAGAATTATTTGCAAGGCAGGTGCAGTTGAGTTTAGCTCCACTGAACTCCAAACTCATTACCTTGGGAACTTTAAACTGCAGTCTTCTGGTAATAAAAAGTCACATGCTTAGCTGATGTCTGTATATAAAGTATGTACTTGAATTAAGTTCCCCTTAATAAGCGAATATTGTTATGAATGCACATCATTTTATGGAATGCTACATAATTAGCAAAGAAAAAATAACTTATTAGCAGTGTATGCTTGTCAGTGAAATAATTATACTGCTTTTGGCCTTCAAAGTGTAAGAGTTTGAATACATTTCTAGTATTTTTGCTAAATGCTATACAGCAGAATATTAATGTAAAATGTGAGGCTCTATAACATTCAAACATTAAATCTACTTTAATGGTATTTGTTAAACTTGCAAGAAAACATTTGAAATATACCATATACAACATTTGGAAGATACCATATTGTATCTGTCTCTATCATCTACAAGAGAAAGTGTCAATGGGACCAAGGAGATTTCTAAGAGATTTATAAATTTATTGGATAACCTATGTGTTTGTGAGTTACTGGAACACTACAGACACAACAATATGTGCCGTTTGCAGGAGCTGGTTGTATGTATCTATTCTGGGATATGTTTTGGCTTAACAGTAGGGGTAGAGATGCAGCTTTTAAGCCAATCGGCTCACTCAGTACAACTTAGCACAGCTCATAGCTTGTAGATCCAGAGAGAGAGGTTGTTTTTTTTTTTTTGTTTCATATTTTGAAGTCAAGATGATATTCAGTGTGCCAACCGGGTCAATACACAACAAATGAGAGGTAATATTTTTAACATATGCTAACAATGTAAACATGCTTTTAACTACCTTTAATATTGGTATGCTGTTAACTCATACGTTATTAACTCATACGTTATTCCAAAATTTAACTATATGTTTCAGATGCTGCCATTATATATTTCAAACCACTGACTGGAATTAATCCAGAAAAGCTTTACCCAATATATTTGGAAAGGCAAAAAGCCAAGATTGAGCCAGTCAACATTATCTCAAAAACTAAGTAGAGGAGGACTAGTATACCCCTTAATAATAAACAACTATAGAGCAGCTGTAATCCTACACATATATAGGATGCAAATAGAAGAAAATAAAAATGAAGGATGGTATAAAACAGAACTAATTGCAGGAGGGGCTTCGTGTTTTGATGGCTTAATTTGGAACACCAACAAACTCCCCTTAAAAGAGTACCCCAATATAACCTTAACACATTTAATGAATAGCTGGTCTAAAATAAAAAAAAATCCTAAAAATAGAAAATAAAATCCCAAGCTATTTAAAATTGGAATTTGTTGAACAACAAGTTGTAGATATAAACCTTAAAAATTGGAAACAAGCAGGAATTTGGCGTCTGTCTCAATTATTTACAGAAGATATCATCAAAACCTTTGTTCAATTAACACAATAATATAATTTACCATCAAAAGAGTTGTTCAATTATCTAAGACTTAAAAGTTTTTTGATGTCACATTTAATAGTATCAAAAACAAGTTTGAACACAGCGATAAATATTCTTTTTAATACAAAAAGAATAAATAAACCACTTTCAAAAGCTTTGATACTAAGCAAAATGTGCAATAAAGAAAAAATACCATCGGCTATAGTCACCTGGAAAGCAGAATTAAATATAGACATCAATATCAGACATTGGGGTTCTTCATTGATAGAAGTTTCAAAGAACATTCATTCGTTAAATTTACTAGAAACCCATTTTAAGGTTTTAAACAGATGGTATTTAGTTCCAGATAAATTAAATAAAATGTATCCCACAATAAATCATTTATGTTGGAGATGCGGTATAGCCACAGGCACTTTTAAGCACATTTGGTGGGAGTGTAGCAAACTGAACAACTTGTGGAGTAACATACATAGGTTTGTGTCTGTAGCTTTGAACCTTAAGCTGAAGCTCTCCCCAGAGGTCGTCCTACTCCATCTAAACTGGCCAGTAATGGCGCATGATGTGAAAATTATTCTTATTCAGCTTTTTTTAGCAGCCAAAATTGTGATTGCTAGAGGATGGAAAAATGATAGGGACGTTCCTTGGGAGCATGTTAGAGCTCAGCTTAAGTTTCAAATAAAAATGGAATTATTACTGAGTAAACAAAAACTAAGTAGAAAAACATCTGTTTGGATGAAATGTTGGGAGCTGATCAACAAAGAGAGTCCCTAAAAACATTGGGTCTATCAAAATTTAACTTGTACATCTATTAAAAGTGAATCCGTGTTTGATTGTCCATATCTTGGATAATATAAACTATAAGACATACACTCTTACCCGATATGTTTCCTCCCCTCTCTTTTGCTGCATTGTCTTGTCTATGTAGACTTGTAAGTTAGAGTACCGTTTGTCTTGGTCAAATTTGTATGTAATTATTGTAATGTAATGTATTGTATGTATTGTCTTTTTTGTATGAAAAAAAAAGAGAAAAGAAAGGGTAATACCTTTACAATAAAGATTACTAAAAAAAAAAAAAAAAAAAAAAAATATTGGTATGCTGTTTTTGAGGGAGTTAATAATTTGTTGATCCAAGGAGAAATAATATTGCTGCTTTAGAATTAAGACAAGACAAATTAACAAATATGTTTGTTCTTCTTTAAAGTAAAAAAAAAAAAATATTCTATTTCATGCTATTAATCAATTATTTTTGCTTCCTGTCTTTGTTAAATGTTGCTTCTGTAACAGCTAGATATGGAGAAGAAGCTGTATATTTCATTATTTAATTTTCATTATTACTTGAGAGATTATTGATTTATGTATCTTCTTCATTAAACAATATTATATGTGAATTTCAATATATTGACTATAGAACAGTTTACATATAAGGAAATAAATTAACCAAGTAAAGAAAAAGCGAACGCCAATGATAATACATTTAATTACTATTTCTTTGACTTTTAATTGCACATGTAATTTAACATCAAGACAATACCCACCAGACTACTGTACATGCAAATGACCGTTCATTGGATTTATGCCATATTACATATGAGGAATTTGACATCATGTTATGCATCATCAAAAAGTGAAACACAACTCATTCTAAACATGTTATTAAATTATTAAATTAGATCTTAAAATGCAACACAACTTAATTTTTACATTTCAACATTTTGTTGCTGTTTAGTTAAAAACAATTCATTGTTTATCAAATTCTGAAAAGAAGTGCTTTAACTGCTAACACTGATTAATTATCTTCCCATGTTCTGGGTAGCTGTTCGTCAAGCCAAAATGAGTCATTTTGTATGTAGAACATTAAGCCTAAATCTCATGAACTTCCTCCATATTATCATTTATCTCTCTATATAGACAGTGTTGCAGCTTTACTTCCTCCCTGAATGAACATTACACATCTGCTTAATGTCCTCCACATCCACATTTACAATGAAAGTGTCAAACTCTTCTTCCAGTATGTGTGTATTAGATTGCGAGAGGGCTTTATCTATAGATGTAGAACTGCAAATGAGATATCTGTAACTATACAAATATACATCTCATCTGATCAGGTTCCTTTCTTTTGATTCACTGTTGAAGGTAGAAAATAGTTTGCTTTTTGAACCCTGTAATATTGAATAATGCATCTGAAGACTTTAAATCCTTTATGTTACTTTTAATAGATTTGTTAAAGAGACTCTCCAAACACCTTCACCTTTTAGAGGGCTCATTTGTATTGTTTCACTGTATGTAATTTATCATTGGTGCAAATTTTGCTATGATCTGAATTCCCTCCCTCTTAAAACTGTCATGGCAACTTTGAGCTTCTCCCCATCTGTATATTCACAGTTTGTGCGTTCATTGAGTGCATATACTGAGTGGCAATATATTTTTCAGCTGTGGCTTAAATTAACGTACAGTACATTTATGTAATTTCAAGTGGGAGGGCTGAACTAAATCTTTGAAATGCTGTGAGAGGTCCAGAAATGGGTAAGACTAATCAGCCATTTTCTGGTCTATGGAGAAGTTGCACATTTGCCACAAATGAAGGAAGGTAAGTGAATATTAATTGTGCATTCAATATATATGATTTCATTATCTCAATAAGCCCTTTCTAGAAAAAAGGCATTGAAGAAATTAATAAAGCGGTGTCATATGTTAAAAATGTACAGGAAAATGTCCAGATTTTCATCATAACTGGATTGTAAACGTATTTGAGCAGTAACCTTTTCTTTGTTTTAAAGTAACTTTCCTTTTATTATAATTATATTTACCTACTACACCATTGGAGTATCTCTATTTTTTATGTTGGAGAACTATACAGCAGAGCTCTCAGCGGCTCGGAAAAGTGTGAGTTTAACACCTATATCGTTTTAAAACATTCCCACACAGATCTCACATATTGCACTATTATCTTGTGTTTTAAGGTCCTGTGCGATCTGTAATTGCCAATCTTTGACGGTTAATGAGTGTATGTATATATACAATTATGTACTAATTCTGCACCATAAGGGCACTTTAAATATTTTTTTGTATCTGTGTGGTTGTTTTTTCACTAATTGCATTAAATAAATGGAGTGTTTTAACCAGTGAAGATCTACTCTATCATTCTATTTTGCCCTCTCCATATATTGTTTGGTGTTAATTGAGAACCGAGAAAAGAGAAGAGTACCTCCTTGGTGTGTTTACATTTTAACTGTATTATAATATTTGGAGTTTTTTTATATTTGTAGATATTGGTGTATATTCCCGTAATGGACAGTCTGTTTATTCTAGACTTTCTTATTACCTGCTATGTTAACAGCATCCTAGACCCTGCAGGAGCTTCCTGTGTCTCATTAACGTTTAATTCACAAAGCATGAGATAAAAGCTTCTAAAGCAGTTAACCTCTGATTGAAAATTAACCCATTTTTTTCATGGCTGTGTGTCAGTCGCTGGCAGGGGAGGTGTGACTAGGACTTTATAAACAGAAACAAAAGTGATTTAACTCCTAAATGACAGAGACTTGAGCTAAACACCCAAACTGCTTCATTAAGCTAAAGTTGTTTTGATGCCGATTAAATTTAAAGTGTAAGAAACAAAACATATTATTGTAAGAGGTATATAATTATATGTAAATTAAATTGAATTACTTCCTCAATAAATATACTAACTTGAAGAATATTTTACAAATGTGATGTCAGCATAAAAGAACACCAGTAGCTCTGTCAGTCAGATAGAGATGATAAAATAATGTAATTTTCTAATTCACAGTGAGGCGCTTAGAACACTTAACATAAGAGAAAAATCATTTTAACTAAGCTTTTATCATATAAGTCATGTCAGTGTTTTACGGATAACGCCATCAGGGTTATTCACTGAAATAAGAATTCAAAAGTGGAATTCAAAGTGAATTTAAAATTTCAGGCCAAATAAGCCAAACTGGAAGTATAGCTAACTTAATGAATCTTTCTATTTCAGCTACTTTTATGTTACATTTGAAATTCCTTTTGCATTCATTTTAAAATTCCCACTTTAGTGAACGACTTTGCCTGGGTAAATTTAAGGAATTAAATATTAAGCTGATGTTGATGGTTATCAGCGGTTAACTTTTATTTACCACTGATTTAACATTGCTGAAAATATATAATTCATAACATTTTAATATTTAAATTAAAATGGTGTGTGTGTGTGTATATATATATATATATATATATATATATATATATATATATATATATATATATATATATATATTGCTTCGTTCGTGCAAATTTTGTTTGCATATTTTTATTGTAAGTGAAATTCGGACAAACTAGTTTCATTGCCAGTATGGGGTTAAGAATAGAAGCTCAGCTCCCTGCAGTTTAATTTCATTCTCCATTCCCCTGATGAGTTACATTAACTCTGAATGCTTGGTTCAGGAGATATATCTAAAACCTATAGGGGTCAATATAGTCCCATATTAGGAGAAGGGAAGGTTTCCAAACCTCTCTCCCATCCCCACTTGCCATGCCGCGTGTAGGGGCAGAAACCAGTGGAAACTTGTTTTCATGAAAGGCTATCAATTGGTGAGCTATTGTTGTGCAGTTGCTAATACAATAAATGGGGGATCTGGTCCAGGTAAGGCATATAAATAACTAATAGTGCCCCCACATAGTGTCCCTAGTGCCCCCATGGTGGAGGCTATTATATATATATATATATATATATATATATATATATATATATATATATATATATAATCAACAGGGGGAACCTAATGTCTTCCAGCCCCCACTTATGAGCAGCAGGTGTATCCTATTATTAATATATGGGAGAGATCAAATACATCTACCTGGCTCCCACCAATTGGCAACAGCTCTCACCTTTAGGCAGCAGGTAGTGGCTAATGATATAATACACAAGATGGGGGTGGGCATACTATTGCCTCACTTATTCCTGCGATATGCTGATCTTTTGTTTATTTTGGTTGTACCCCTTGTAGCAAGTGTTCTAGCTCTCCAGTCCTCTCCAAGCCTTGATTTAATTTCCATTTTGATTGTTCCAACATGTCAGTCTACTATGCGTTCCACACACAGCAAGTCTCTTTGTTACACAATTTTAAGTGCATTCCCACCATGTGTTCCACCATACAATTCATCCAATAAAATGGTTTCAACCAATACCTAATAAAGGAACCCATTTGGAGTAAAGTGTAAAGAAAGTTTTTCCACTTTGTATTCTTTCATGAACTTTGTACATATCCGAAGAGTAAGTGCTCCACCCATTTACCTAGATTGTTTTTTGTATTCTTAAGTTTTGTATTTGGAAGGAAAACGCTTTTAGTAGTATTGGTCTAGCTGCTAATTAAGCAAAGGTTTTTAACATATATTTAAAGATATTAATCATTTTCAAGTGCCTATATTCCACTTGTAATGTTTCTATGCTTACACTATGCAGTCTTGTTTTTAACTGCCAAAGAACTTATAGTGCCCAGTAAGTATATCATTAGTCCAGTATGTCCAGTAAGTGTGTCCTAGAAACTACAACTCACAATATATATCAAAAGTTCTACTTTGCAATATTAGCAATATTAAAGGGAAACTCCAGTGCCAGAAAAACGATCCGTTTTTCTGGCACTGGAGGGTCCCTCTCCTTCCCACCCACCAATCCCCGGTTACTGAAGGGGTGAAAACCCCTTCAGTGACTTACCTGGGACAGCGGCGATGTCCCTCGCCGCTGTCTCCGCCTCCGCAACGCTCCTCCTAGTGTTTACGTCGGCCGGTGGGCGAGACTAATCTCGCTCACCGGCCGAGGAGACCTAATGCGCATGCGCGGAAATTCCGTGCATGCGCATTACGTCTCCCCATAGGAAAGCATTGAAAAATCATTTCAATGCTTTCCTATGGGGTTTTGAGCGACGCTGGAGGTCCTCACACAGCGTGAGGACGTCCAGCGACGCTCTAGCACAGGAAACCTGTGCTAGAACCCAGGAAGTGACCTCTAGTGGCTGTCTAATAGACAGCCACTAGAGGTGGAGTTAACCCTGCAATGTAAATATTGCAGTTTATGAAAAACTGCAATAATTACACTTGCAGGGTTAAGGGTAGTGGGAGTTGGCACCCAGACCACTCCAATGGGCAGAAGTGGTCTGGGTGCCTGGAGTGTCCCTTTAATGCAATTTAGACTTAGAAGTCAAGGACAAACACCTGTAAGGACCTTGCATGTAAATATTGCATTTGTTGCATCAACAATGTGTGGCTTCCTCTCTCCATTCATCTAGCATATGGACAAACCAGGTAGAAGAACATGAATGCATAGGACATTTTTCTACCTGCTAGTATTCCTTTGGTGTGAAGGAAATGTAAAAGAAGTAAAGATATTGGCTACAAATGCAAACAGAATGTAACCAAATGTATTTTTTTTAAAATTCAGCAAAGGATAAAAAATAAAGACATCATGATTCTCTGAGAAGAATGCAGACAAAGGCAAAAAGACAAAAAGGAGAACAAAAAAAAAAATACAGGCAGATCTAGTAGACTAAAGACACAAATACATAGTTATAAGATGAGACAGAAGGTGGCACATTGCAATTATAAACAGAGTTGCCAAGACATAGACAGCAGAAAACAAATTACTCAAGCTGTTAAACCCTGTGATGATCATAGCTACAGCAGTTAGAAAAATCACAATGGAGGTTTGCTAAAAAAAAACATTACAAATTTTAGGGAAGCAAAGATATAAAATCATTTTTACAGTTTGCCAGATATCATAATGTGTGGCTCAATGCAGAAATCTACAATAATCGTAATTTGGGAGTAAATGTAATTACAGCTATGATGAGTAAAAGATAATTGACAATCTTGCATTGTTTGTACCTATTCTTCAGACAACCAGTGACTAACAAAACTATACATCGCAGGTAAACCAACAGATAAACTTTCTTAGCTTGTCACTGCAAATTTTTGTTTTGCCATGAAAAAGGTATTGAAAGGAATTGCGATATTAAATTATTTTGCAACTACTACTGGACTAATAATACAACTCATATATCATGTCTTCAATTTGCTCATGTCAATTAACTACACAGTCAAGTAGCAAAAAAAAAAACAAAGTTGAAGATTAAAGTTAAAGTCAGGGCAGACAACCTGATCTAATTACAGACTTTTACGTTATTTTCTGGTTTGTGAAGAAGTATTAGATAATCATAATTTGTGTCCTTGTATTTGCTGCTTCTCATAAATCTTTTTCTTTAAAACCTAGCATTACAGGGTAGAGGTACCATTAAAAGAATACACTAGGTAGGAACCTATTCACATTCTTAACCCATTATTTAATGCAATAAAATGCAAATAAATAAAGTGAGAATTAACAGAAACCAAAATATGTACCTTTAAAAATCTCATAGGTCTCGTTTTAATTTTAGTTCCACTCATCACACTATGGAATGTAGCACTAATTTATGTGTTGCTTTATATATCAAACATTGTTTTTCTACTGCTTAGAGTGAACAATGCCACCTACCCATGTAATGATGCCCCAATGAGAAGTTTTTATTGATAAATTTATATTCAGATTACATTTAGTTCACAAATAACTAATAGGCCACTCTCCTGTAACTGTTATACAAATAAAAATAAAGTATTCTACTCTATATTAAGACTGTATGTATACATTATCATTTAAATACTATATGCGCCATCTATACCACTCTTATATACATTATAGTTACAACAACATAAATAAAAATGTATGGATTAGAACTCAATTCAAAAATTGCATGTATTTTTTGGAAAGCAACAACCACAATTTAAAAGGCAAGAAGAGTTATTTTGTCAAAACAAAACATATAACCTGCAAAATAATCTAAGAAGCAAGTAATTACAAGGTATGAAGTATATTTCACTGCACATACAAAAACGGTTTGGGAGGAAGTCCGTGGGCTCAATCATCACCATGGGGTAAAAGAGGATGTGATTGAATGAATTTAAGAGAAATTTAGATATCTTGTGACCTATTTATAAAGGGTTTTGTTTCACATAATGGTTAATGATTTGACCATGAATGGATCAGTTCCTTAAGTGTCAAATTATTTTATTATTATTTTTATTAACAAAGCAGCCCATATGAGATGTGATTAAATATACCACATATTTAATCACATCTCATATGGGCTGCTTTGTTAATAAAAATAATAATTTATTTTATGTGGCAGCTGATTCTGTGGTGTATACCATATTCTTTTCTGATCGTGGAATAACTACAAAGTCTTCAAGTGATGCACATCTGTAGTTATTCCTTAATCATCAAATGTTTTAACAATCTTGGATCTGAGGGTTGGATGTCCTTAGAGAGGCACTGCCTTATCACTCCCTCCCTCCTCCCATTAGTATTTGACTGTGTTGGAATATCAATGAAATTCCAACTTAGTCAAGAGATATACTGGGACAAACTAGGGACTAATTTGCCTCAATATTTTTCCCACGTCTAATGCATCTTAACATGGGCTGGAGCTACCGCTGTCAAGAAGAAGTGTCAAGCTCCCAGACATCACAGGAGATGGGTGGAAGGTAAGTGGCTTGATTTATGGATGACGAGGTCCCACATCATTTTCTACTGCCCTCTCTGCTGTACTTATCTGCATGCAGTGATGTCAGCTCCTGGCAGTTGAAGAGCCAAGAGCAGAAGAGGACCGGCCTGATAAATATGGCGGCACCATGAGTGGCAGGTTCAGGTAAGTAGAACTGACCTTTGCCTGCCACCCTATTGGATCTCCAGCGCCAATGCCACCTTCAGGGTTCTTTGCAAGTTATACAACATTTCCAGATGGTTACAGTGCTGCTTTAAGGTTTTTACTCAGCCATAGCTTTTAAATGATGTATAAGTTAGTATGTTTAACAGCTTAAAAACGTTATCCAGGGTGCAACAGTTTAACTGATTATCTTACTAATTTTTCTTTTTGATGTGAAATAAATCATTTGGCAAATAATATATAGTGCCACCTTTTCTGTGATTATTTTAATGTCTGACCTTTTCCACACAGGTTTAGTCATCTGTAGCTTAATTCATTCAGAATTTGGGTTTTTCTGGAGAATCTGGATGTATGGCATTATTATTATTATTATTATTATTATTATTATTATTATTATTATTATTATTATTATTACTGGTAATTATATAGCACCAGCATATTCCGTAGTGCTTTACAATATTATCAAAGGGGGAGATTTAAAAATAAATGAGACAACTACAAAAACTAACAGGAACAATAGGTTGAAGAGGGCCCTGCTTAACAGAGCTTACAGTCTATAGTAGGTGGGGCTTAAAACCCAACAGGACAGGATGTAGCAATCAAACAAGGTTTAATGAAGCAGAGCTGGAGGAGAGAATAGAGTGCTGCCCTTTAGGAGAGAGCAAGGGACAGGTATGTGAGGTAGAGGTTAATCTGGGAGGCCATAAGCTTTGCTAAAGACATGGGTTTTGAGGCACTTTTTAAATGATTGAAGACTAGGGGAGAGCTTGATGTTCGTAGGCAGGCTATTCCAAAGGAAAGGAGCCATCTACAAGCGTGAGTTGGCCGTACGGGTGCGAACAGCAGACAGGAGACGGTCATGGGTAGAGCGGAGAGATCGAGAAGGGGCATATCTGCAGATCAGTAAAGACATATTGGTCAGTGCTTTATAGGTGTGGATTAATACCTTGAATTGACTATTATAGGATACAGAAAGCCAATGTAAGTACTGACAGAGGAGCGACAGGAGAGGAAATTCAGTCTAGCTGCAGCATTCATTACAGACTGTAGTGGGGCAACATGACTTGTGGGAAGACCTATTAGTAGAGAGTTACAATAATCCATGCAAGAGATTACTAGAGCATGGACAAGCTCCTTATCAGCATCTTGTGTAAGAAAGGGGTGGATGTGGGTTATGTTTTTAAGGTGGAATCTACAGGATTTGGTAACAGACTGGATGTGAAGCTCAAATGTGAGTCCAGAATCAAGTATAACGCCAAGACAGCATGCTTGGAAGGATGGACTGATGTGGGTACCACTCACTTGAATGGAGAGCGAAAGAGGGGGATCAGTATTAAGAGGAGGAAAGACAAGGAATTCAGTTTTAGAGAGACTGAGTTTCAAAAAGCGGGAGGACATCCAATCGGAGATGGAAGAAAGGCAAGCAGTGACATGTTGCAGGATGGCAGGGGAGAGGTCAGGGGTGGAGAGGTATATCTGACTGACATCGGCATACAGGTGGTATTGGAATCCAAATGAGGTAATAAGTTTGCCAAGAGAGGCAGTATAAAGAGAAAATAGAAGGGGACCAAGTAAAGAGCCTTGGGGGACGCCAACAGAGACAGGACGAAGGGAAGAGGTATCATTAGTAAAGGACACACTGAATAGGCGTTGGGAGAGATAGGAGGAAAACCAAGAGAGGACAGTGACACAGAGACCGAGTGATTGAAGAGTTTGGAGAAGTAGAACATGGTCAACAGTGTCAAAGGCAGCAGAGAGGTCAAGAAGAAATAGTGTAGAGTAGTGCCCTTTGGATTTAGCTGTGATTAGGTCGTTAGTGACAGTCTCAGTAGAGTGGAGGAGTCGGAAACTAGACTGAAGAGGGTCAAAGAGAGAGTTGGAATTGAGGAATCAAGTCAGAAGGGTACAGACCTGTCCAGAAGTTTTGAAGAAAAAGGGAGCAGCAATATGGGACAATAGTTAGAAGGGGAGGACGGGTCAAGAGATGTTTTTTTTTTTTTAAGATGGGTACTACAGTAGCATGTTTAAGGGAAGTAGGGACAACACCAGAAGTGAGAGAGCAGTTGAATATATGTGTTAAGGAAAGCACAAGACAAAAAGAGAGAGATCTGATAAGGTGAGATGGGACAGGATCGAGCGGGCAAGTGGTGAGTCGAGAGGAAAAAAGAAGCACAGCCACCTCTTGTTCAGTAGCCTGGGAGAAAGTCTGAAGGGTAGAAAAGGCATGACCTAGGTGTGGTTGAGAAAGAGAGGGGCAAAGTGGTGAGAATTATTTCCTTAGCTGTTCAATCTTGTTGGTAAAGTAGCATGCAAAGCTATCAACTGTAAGGTTAGTTTGGGGGGGTGGCCACAGCAGGGCAAAGAAGAGAAGTATTAAAAATATGCCTGGGATTGCAGGAGCATGAGCTAATGAGGGAGGAAAAGTATGACTGTTTGGCAAGGGCAAGGGCTGTGCTGTATGAACGCAACATGAATTTGTAGTGGAGGAAGACAGACTGGGTGCGGGACTTCCTCCAGCAGCGTTCAGCAGAATGGAAACATCTCTGCAGGTAGCGTGTTGATTTAGTGTGCCACGGTTGGGGGTGTGTTTTCCTCAAGGTGCATGTTTGGAGGTCAAAGATTAATTCAGATGTCTTCTTAGTTGAAGCGGGTTAGATTGAGGTTGATGGGGTAGAGGGCTATTGAAATCAAATGATAAGAGGTGGTGATCTGAGAGAGGGAATGGAGTGTTGCAGAGATTAGAGATTGCACATTCATGAGAGAAAATAAGATCAAGGGTATTGCCAGCTACATGGGTGGGGGGCTTAGCCCACTGCGATAGCCCAAGGGAGGAGGTAATTGAAAGCAGTTTTGAATTAAAAAAAAAAACAAGTCCTGCGCTCAATCTCCCACTACTGTTGGGCAGCAGCAATGACCATAGTACACATCAGCCCCAATACATACAGTAAAAACCAAGGAAAAAAGTTACCTGCACTCTCTCCCAAATCCCTATGTATATTTAAACAAATGGAGGTTAGTTAGTTACTCCAATGGCCATTAGAGGGAATACCCGCCTGCCACGTCGAGGCAAACCTCTCAGGTGGGTCCTACACTAACCATTCACCTTGCTTCCTTGAGCTTTTGGCAAAGATATCTCAGTAAATTAGAATATTACATGCAATCAATAAAACAAGGAGTGTACATAGAACAATATCGGACCTCTGAAAAGTATAAGCATGCAAATGGAGTTAGTACTTAGTTTGGGCCCCTTTTGCAGCAATTACTGCCTCAATGCTTGGCATGGAAGCTATCAACCTGTGGTACTGTTATGGAAGACCAGGATGCTTCAATAGCGGCCTTCAGCTCTTCTGCATTGTTCGGTCTCATGTCTCTCATCTTTATCTTGGCAATGCCACATAGATTCTCTATGGGGTTCAGGTCAGGCAAGTTTGCTGGCCAATCAAGCACAGTAATCCCACGGTCATTGAACCAGGCTTTGGTGCTTTTGGCAGTGTGTAGGTGCCAAGTCCTGCTGGAATATGAAGTCAGCATCCCCATAAAGCTCGTCTGCGGAAGGAAGCATGAAGTGCTCCAAAATCTCCTGGTAGACGGCTGCATTGACCCTGGACTTAATGAAGCACAGTGGACCAACACCAGCAGATGACATGGCTCCCCAAATCAACATAGACTGTGGAAACTTCACACTGGACTTCAAGCATCTTGCAGTGTGTGCCTCTCCATTCTTCCTCCAGACTCTGGGTCCTTGGTTTCCAAATGAGATGCAAAAGTTGCTCTCATTAGAAAAGAGGACTTTGGACCACTGAACAACAGACCAGGTTTGTTTTTCTTTTGCCCAGGTAAGACGCTTCTGATGTTGCTTCTGATGTTTGGTGTTCAGGAGCGGTTTGACAAGAGGAATAGGACATCTGAAGCCCATGTCCAGGATCCGTCTGTGTGTGGTGGTTCTCGATTCACTTCTTGTGAAAGTCCCCAACACATTTGAATGGCCTTTTCCTGACAATCCTCTCCAGGCTGCGGTCATCCCTGCTGCTTGTGCACCTTTTTCTTCAACACTTTTCCCTTCCACATAACTTTCTAGTAATGTGCTTTGATACAGCACTTTGGGAACATCCAACTTCCTTCGCAATTAGCTTTTGAGACTTTCCCTCCTTATGGAGGGTGTCAGTGATGGTTTTCTGCACAACTGTCAGGTCAGCAGTCTTCCCCATGATTGTGATTCCTACTGAACAATACTGAGAGACCATTTAAAGGCTCAGTAACCATTTGCAGGTGTTATGGCTTACTTAACTCATTAGAGTGGGACACTGTTAGCCTAGAATATTGCACCTTTTCACAATATTCTAATTTACTGAGATTGTGGATTTGGGGTTTTCATGAGCTGTAAGCCATAATCATCGCACTTATGACAAATCACGGCTTGAAGTATCCTGCTTTGCATGTAATGCGTCCATCTCATATATTAGTTTCCCCTTTTACGTTGCATTACTGAAATAAATGAACTTTTGCACGATATTCTAATTTTTCGAGTATCATCTGTATAATATCTTAACACATAATCATTTCTTGTTGTGTTGTATATGAGGTATTTTATACCTATTACACAATTGTTCAAATGAAAGTAAGGAATATGCTTCAGAAAATATATGTTTAAATATAGGCATTTCTTCTTGCAGTAATTTATAAAAATGAATCCCATATGTACAATTTTGTTCCAGTTATTCTCTTGGCAAGATGTCCTTTCATGAATTAAAACAATTGTGTGCGCAGGGAACTATGGCAACCAAATTCATTTGTAAGGATTGGAAATTTACTTTGCATGTCTGATATGCTTTTAGTATCTCTACTTAACTATCTTTATTTTGCTTTTATTGCCACTCTATGTAATATTTCTTTTTGGTGTTGTGCTTACTATTTTCTGGAGAAGAATACAAATGGAGATGTATGTAACAATTTAACATGATAATAATAATGTTTGCTATTGAAATAAAGTCTGCTTAAAGCTAACACACTTGAAAATAATAAACATCTATATAAATTTAAACTGTTCTACTCTTTTGTGTCATGTGCACTTTACTGAGCAGGACTTTTCTTTACTCTTACACTGTGAGAAAAAAGAAATCTATAATGGGGCGTTGTGGTACGATATGTAAAATTTATATGAAAATGGCAGACATAAGAAGCATGTAAAAAATATTTTTAAAAAACAACTTTGGGCATAGATTCCTGTTCAGGGACAAAAACTGAGTTGTAAACATATACTCATATACAGAATTTATTTATTTTTTTACAAGATGTTTTGATGCATGGATACTGTATCCCACTTATCTCACAATCCAAAAATGCCAAAGTGAATAAATGTAGAAGGTATTGTAGAAGTGGCAGCGAAATACAAATAAAAATACCTATTACCCTGCTATATTTGGCAATGCAGATTCTCAAAATGACAGAAGAGGAAATAACTGTCATAGTGTATGTATGTCTGAAACATATAGGTAATATAGTGCTTGTAACGTGTCAGTGGCATGCTACATGTTAATAACATATAGACTGATTATTAAACTTGCACACTGTCTAGGTGTAATACCCCAACACGCGGAATTTAGGATAGCAAGTGACAAGACTAGGAAATACGTATTAACGGGCCTTCGAATGGCCGGACTAAACGTTACACAGAGAAAAAGCATAATCAGAGACGAGACGAGGTCAAGGTAACGGAGAGATAGCGAAAACAAGAACTAGCCAGAGTCAGGTACACAGTAATCAGTCAGACGGGCAAACAAGACAGGAAAATTCAGTCGGATACAAAACCAAGGTCAATATCAGAATAAACACAATAGATCAAAGGACGCACTAAAGGGTATTGAAACAGAAACCACGATAGGGCAAAGGGCTAATCTATGTAACTATGTAATATTAGCTTAATTTTTTTCTTAAAACTGAGTGCTTTTTGAGGGATAACTTTTCAATGCACCCAAATCGTGTGATCAGTTTAGTCATTGTGTGGTATATTTGTAAATATTACAACAAATTCAAGATTTCATTTTGTTCTAACATCGGTTAAACATTAAGTCAAAGTTTAGCAAACTAGTTTTCATTAAATTATCATAGTAGCAGCATAAAAAAATCTTCCATTCATTCGATCGATATTAATGGTTTTCTGTTTTGCCAAAATCCAGACTAGTAAAAGTCACAATTCAGCAGACACCAAAAATAAAAACATGCTATACGTGTTTTGTACCAAACTGTACTTATTCGTGCTTATTTCTGAACTTGGTTCTGGCAAGAAAGGTAAGAGGACTTGCAGGAGAGGTTGCCAGAGAAACGGAAAATATTGCCACTACAAAATACACAGAATTAGCAGATGTTGCTGCTATCTAAGTGAACACAGTTTAAATGCAATGAAGGTTTTTGTGTAATAATCTTAATCCATTCAAAAATTCTACTCAGTTGTGCCAAGTCATTCCACTAAAAGTCATGCAAATGAAAGTAAAGAAGTTGCCACAATATGTTCACTAAGCCAAGACATTTCTTCCTGATTTGTATGAAGAGATTTATCGAATCAATGCTATTTTTCAGAACTAATAATTATCATTCATGTAGTGCCAGCTTATTTCACAGAGCTCTACAAAGAGTGTATGAACTAATATGTAACTAACAAGCACAAAATAACATTGACAGAATAAAAAGGTGAAGATGTCCCTGCTCACAAAAAAATGGCATTAGCAAACAGAATGGCTGCTTATAGTATGCATACTCAAAGAGACAAAGCCACTTTGAAAAAAGTGCAGACTTTTTTCAAAAAGAGTAAATCCAGGTTTACAGATTTCTCACTAACATGAATGAGAGCATTTTATACTGACTCTCATTATCATAAATTGTAGTTATGAAAGCGAGAGACTACTCCTCAAACAGGAAATAAAAACGTTTAAAGTAAGTTAACATCTGATTGAAAATAAAACATTATTGTTTTCATGCAGGCTGTGTCAATGTGTGGGAATTGTGGCTAAGGCTGCTTAAAGAGAAACAAAAGTGATTTAACTCCTAAATGGCAGTGAATTGAGCAATGAGACAAAAACTGCTTTTTTAAGCTAGAGTTGTTTATTTGACTACAGTGTTCCTTTAATGTGGTAGACACCAGATATAGTAGGAGTTGATGCTTAAAACACACATATAAAAACGTATATCAAATACATCTTACCTTCACCTCTAATGTCTTTTTATACCACACCCCCTAGAATGTAAGCTCATTTGAGCATGGCTCTCAACATTGAGATGAGTCCAATGAGTCTTTTTGCAAATACTTGTCTGTTAGTCCACCTAATGATAATAATAGCATATTAAGCTCTACATTATCTAAATCTGAGGCTGGCAACTCACACTATACAACAATTAGAGGAAAGTGCTCTGTGCTGAGTTCAAGGCAAACATTTTCAATTGATGTCAACTATTTTTGCTGTAATGGTTTTCTGAAGATATGTATATAAAACACATCAGAGTATCCTTCTCACTTTAGGTATATCTGATCAGCTTTGTGTTGAGCAAGTTAAAGTGATCCAGTTAAGACAGTGGCACCTTCTATAGTTGACTTGAAGTAAAGCAGCTCATTCACTCTTTCCTTGGTATCATTTTCTTTTCCTTTACACTTTTAGATATAGATCCTAATGGGATAATAGAGGTTCCTGCTGAGGTTGTGTCAATGATATAAACTGTCCTAGTAAGCTCACTTTCTGTAGCAAGTAATGGAAGGTATATAAAACTTATCTGTCTAAGAACAAAACTCATCAGCTGGCGTAACATACTTTCATTGTCCTTATCTGCATACTCTTACTCCTTCTGCTTTTTTCACCGTGCCTAGAAATTTGGCTCAGGGAGCCTTTGGTTATAAGGAAAGAAAGGGGAATTGATCCAGCGCTAACTCTAAAATGCAGCAAACACTTAAACTTGGATACCCTAACAATCCAAGAAAAAAGACCAACTGGAGAGATTACAAAACAGGTTGCGCCAGATAACTGAATAGTGATAATAACACTTAGTATGACATACCCAAAGATGGCATAATATATAATACAAACAAAATAGTCCCAAGATCAGTTCATGGTCAACTGCACAATTCTTGATACGGTAGTTCAATATTTTCAGTAGTTTTCAATAGTTTCCCTGATGTAAAATGAAAATAAGCAACAAAAGGAACAAAATAGTATTGTATGTGGCAAAGGTAAAAAAAAAAAAATGATTGAAAATACACTCACAAATAAGGAGCTAACTGTTACCTCTCTTGTATCATTATCTGACAATACAATCCTTGTCACAGGGTATGTGATGGATAATCAATCAGGACCTTTGCAGAAGCACATATATGTTCTTTGACACTTTCAGTATATCCGCATCAAATGAAGAGCTTCCAATTCAGTCAACAGCTACAGTTTTAATGTAGTATAAGTCATGATAGTATATGTAGTCATGAAAGATTGGCTAAATTTCTTTTTTTTTCTGGTGATTATATAATAAAATTGAAGTGTTGGAAAAGAGAGGGGCTTAGGAACTAATGTTCCCATAATGCATTACTTGATGGAGCCGCGATCACGTGCACATTTCAATAGGGTGCTGAGGAAAAATAACCAATCCTATTGTGATGTGCCCCCCCTCAAATACTGTCACGTCTATAAATTAACATCACCCAGATCATTTAAAAATAGCCCCACTTTGTTTTTAATATTTAATCTTTAGAGATGAAGACAGCTTATCAGATTCTGTAGATTTGTTTAAAAAAAGGTCTGAATAATTTTGGGAAAAACAGAATGTTAAAGTGTGTAATCATTAAAGAAACACTATAGTGATCAGAACTACTAGAGCTTAATGTAGTGCCTCTGGTGTCTATAGCATGTCCCTGCGGGCTGAGCATTGTAAATCCTAAATTTTCAGAGAAAAAGCAGTATTTACATTGCTGCCCAGTAACACCACTAGTGACAGTCCCTTAGATGGCCTCTAGAGGTCCTTCCTAGTCCAGTGCTGCACAGTTTTCCGCACCGACATTTGACACTTTACTGCATGGAGACTTTATGAGCAGATACAGATGGTGCAGCGTGGTGTTTTGCTGTGCATTCGCAATAGCCTCCAAATACTTTCTTATGGGAAAGCATTGGATTGGCCGAGATCATAAATATTGGTAAGTCTGGCGTGGTGTGGGAAAAAAAGTAAGTACAACTCACCTTTCTCAAGTGATCAGAGTGGGGCTGGAGATCTAAATGTTTAGTTAAACACTACAGTGTCAGGAATACATGATTGTATTGCTGACACTATTGTATTCCTTAATGTATTTGGTAACAGAGTGTTGATCCATTGAGATATCGGATTGACATATTGTAATCAAGGATATTTTCTATTCTCTGTTTGTGGCACCATCAGAAATATTTTGGGTGGAATTGTTTGCCTTATTTTGGATTAACTGCAGAAACAGATGTTGGGATGGTTGGACATGAGTAGTTTTGCAACCTAGATTATTGTGTTACTATACTACATTACTCACTGGGATACATTTTACTTTTAGAATCCTATCCCACAACCATTATTGGTCTTTTTGTCAGAGGGCTGTCACTTGTGCTCAGTTTTAGGTTCTCTCAACCTATTGTTGGGTAGCCCAAGCCTCTCTCCAAAACTCTCACAATAAGGTCTGCATTCTGTGAGTGGAGATGGCTAAGGGTTGTGTTTTGTGTTTTGCATTGTGGCAAGTAGGGTTGTATTTTCACACATTTTGTTCATATTGCGTGTTTCTAAAACTCGTCCATTTTATTTAAATGATAAAGTCTTGACAAATACTTTTGTAGGGAAACTTCATTACTGACAAATTCCTAATGAAATAAACATGGAGTGCTTATATGCGTCATACATATGTGAAATCCAATTTAAGGATAATCAGTTTAATTTTTATTTACTTAATATATTTATTCTATACTACTTCAAGTCATTCATTAAGTCTAAAATTGGAATGATGAACACAGGTACATATACAAGTTAAAGCAAAGGATAAAGGCTTACTGTTTCCTTAGTTTTTGTGTGCTCAGAAAAATAAAAACAAATTGTCTTTGACAGTGGAATTATTTTACAAATTGTATTCCTATATCTCTATATATTAGCATTGGAGCCATCAAAAACATGCATAAATGACTATACATTTAACAAAAGTGCAGTCATTCATTTTACCATATTTGCAGGTTAATTTTTATTTGAAATGAGAAATCTGCTCTACATTCCGATCCCAATGCTACTGTACAACTAGCAGCAACCGCAGTATATATATATATATATATATATATATATATATATATATATATATATATATATATATATATATATATATATATATATATATATATATATATATTGCATTGCTTAGAAAGCATGTGAAAGTTATATACTGGCATTTTTTATTACATAGCTACAATTTATTCTTTCATTCATACACGGTTAGAGAGCTAGTTCTAGCAATGTAAGCCTTGTGCATTTAGTTCACATTGAATTTGCTTCATTCTAATATGAAATGTAATAGAAAAAAAATCAGTCTGTTATAATAAAAAATATTTTTCCCATTAATTTTTTTATTCAAGAGATATTCAGTTTAAACAACAATTAAAAAGCACTTGTGGGATTCAACTTCTAGATTCAAGATTAATAAAATTCTTTATTTTAGGAATGATTTGAGTCATCTTACTCATAGTTAAGTGCCTTTCTCCACAACTATATTCTGAAAATTGTATTTTGAATTGCCTTTGGAAAAATGCAAGCTATGGTTCGAATTTAGAATGTTATTAATATTCATTCAAAGATTGTAATGTAACCTGTTCTATACAAGCCACTCACTAAAAAGCAATGCATCTATTGCAGTAAAATATGATAGGCATTTTTTTATTTTTTATTTTTAGAATTTACTTTTTTTATAAGACAATGCTAGAGATACTCGGCAATAACTAACATCACTGAATACCTGTTATACATGACCATTAAAAGCAAAACATTCCAAATGTGAGATGATCAAATTACATTTCTTATACGGTTATACCTGAGCATTTACATTTTTAGATGAATTTGCCATATTATATATTGTTTAGAAGTTCATGAGGCTTGTCAGTATAAATATTTGCTGTTTATTGCACACAAAAACAGTCACAGGTGGGGCGGAGCCTGATGGGCTGGACGCCATTACTGAGTGATCCCTTCTGCAAAATCCGCTGAAATCCTACCACTCAGAGGTCCCATTCAACCCTGAAAATAGCGGTCACGGATCGGGGGCTTCCCGCGGCATCGATAGATGCCTTTTCAGTACACCCCAAAGCTGGCCAAGCCGAAACAGAGGACTGGGGCCTACTACATACCGGCACCCGCTGACCTCGAGGAGCTCTTCAGTAGAATGGGCTTGAACAAAGCCGCGGACGCCTCCGCTTACCACTCCACGACCCACCTCAGCTCCCCACCAGAAATGGGACGCCGATCCCAGAGACCACAGCCCGTCCAAGCAATGGACCAGTGGGACATCGGCACTTTACTGAAGAGGCAGGTACCACCTAAAATGGTAGCCACAGATGGTCCTGACGCCCCAACAACCCCTAACTTACCAAGCCAGATGCCTGCTCCAGCAACACAGGGGGACAAACACTCCACGACCAGGGACATCTCTGGAGGCACAGCCCCTGCTAATAGACAGGACCTACACAACATGCAAAACACACTGCTGGAAATCCAGAGGCTCCTAACAGCAGATATGGCCTCCCTAAAAACAAATGTGCAACTGCTTAGTGACAGGACGAACACCACTGAAGGGGACATATACATAATCTTTGCTAGCCTTGTATACTACTCAAAACCAACCTGGGAGAGGAAATGAATCCTGGTAACACAGATTAACTCCCTCCTCCTCCCTGGGGGCTACACCCCTTATATACAGTTAACTCCCTGCTCCTCCCTGGGGGCTACACCCCTTATATACACCCCTTATATACAGTTAACTCCCTCCTCCTCCCTGGGGGCTACACCCCTTATATACACAAACAATTGTGCATAAGGTTTAATGTGATGTCATGCCTATCACTTACGATCTTACTCTTTTTACCCTATATTATTATGACAGTGCTCATCTGACTGTTGTGGTTAGACAAGTTTTTTGTATACCTGATTGCGCACCAAAAACAAAGAATTAAAAAAAAAAAATAGTCACAGGTATTCTTTTTATTTAATACATAATATTTACTAAATTGAATGTAATAGACACATTATAGTTTATATCTTTTTAGAGATCTCTTTATTAAAGTGTAATGACCAACACAAAAACTCTGTCATATAGTCTTTAAGATATTTTATGCAAAATTTCCATTTACATTTTAATGCAGTTATCCCCTTAAGGGCATGCTATGTCGTACTTGGGGCTCTAAATGCCGGCACGTCCACGCCGTCCTTCCCACTTACCTGGTCACCGGCGATCACAATGGGGGGGACTTACCTGACATCCCAGGGAGTCCCCCTGCTGCTGATCCAGTCCTACTGGGTCGTAATAGTCGTCCATAGGAGTGACTAAGTGGCTACTAAAAAAGACTGGACATATCCCAATACATTGGGTTGTTTACTATTGGAAATGGTATGCCTTCATTGGGGTAATTCTCATTCCTGGGCTACCATATGGTCTTAAAGGCAACGTAACCAATCTGGCAAATTACAATGGGAATAAGCTGAAAATGTACCATGCTATATTTCACCCTGTAACTTTGCAAAACACAATAAAACCTGTACATAGGGGGTACTGTTTTACACGTGAGACATCACTGAATACAAATATGTGTATTTTATTGCAGTACAAGCACACAGTATTATGACATACAATTAAAATGTCATGCAGAACTAAAAAAATAAAATTTCTTAATTTCTCAATTTTTTTTATATTTTATTCGTATTCAATTATGTTTTATAGCTAAATATTTAATGTTAAATGAAAGCCCCGTTTCCCCTGAATAAAATTATATATAATAAGTGTGGGTGCATTTAATATGAAAGAGGTGAATTACGGTTGAACAGACACATAGTCAAATTTCAAGTTTTGTTTACATTTTATTTTGATCAAAACGTGTACATTTGGCTCAATCCTTAAGGGGTTAAATATAAACAATCAAATGTAAATTGTCAACAGGATTTATTATAGTAAAACATGCTGAGAGATCAGATAATTAAAAGGGGGCAGCTAGCTGTTATGTATAGGGACACTCGAGACATTAATACAACTTTGATGTGCTTGATAGACATTGACCTCATTAATATTCTGCTTTTGTTTTTCCATGCTCAAATCATTATATATTTTTTTCATATAGTTTCTCTAACTGTCTGGAGCCAGGTTGTGAATTAAAAGTAGCACACTCAGTAATGCTAGGGTTGAACTGTGTACATATACTGATAAAGAAGTCGTTATGGCAGGAGGAAACCTGGCTAAGAAATCAGATTCTAGTACAGAATTCTGCCAAACATTTATTTATTTTTCGTACATAAACTATAC
This sequence comes from Pelobates fuscus, assembly GCF_036172605.1. Lineage (NCBI taxonomy): Eukaryota > Metazoa > Chordata > Amphibia > Anura > Pelobatidae > Pelobates > Pelobates fuscus. The sequence continues at coordinate 99,196,785 of NC_086318.1, forward strand.
AGATTTGAACATGCCAAAAATACAGCATATTAATGAGGCTAAATGCATGAAATGTAATAAAGTTGTATTCATACCAGAGGCTCTTTACTTTGAAAGTATTTGAGATAGATTAAAAAACTGTGATTAGTGCAGGCTGCAGACATCTTATTCATACAGGAGATTTACAGTGTGACCATTATATTGTATGCTAGTACGTGTTATATGTGGTGATGTTATATATAGCTTCTGAATTGATAGCCTTATTCTCAAAAGCCATTGGACCTTGGGGCACCGCACCAGTGTCCATAAGTTTTCCATCAAATTCAAATTGTTTTGTTGGAACCCATGACCACCGTGCGCCCGTTCAAATTTGATAGCACAGTGGCACTTCTGTTGTCATTGCTGTTTTTTTATTCTAAAAAATGTTTCGATGCAAGTTTAAAATCATGGGGATAGAGAACAGAAAGAAAATAAGTGGATGGTAGACCGTGACAAAAAGAAACATGAATAAATATTGCACATTGTTTGACCAGATCTCAGTCAGACCTCTCCTTGGATCAAGAAGCTGTTATCCCACATATACAAAATATATATATCCCTGAATATTAAGTTTTTGCAAGTATTTATCCAGTTGCTTTTTAAACATCTGTACAGAGTCTGATACAACCACCTCTCTAGGCAGATGATTCAACATTCCTATTGTTCTTTCTGTGAAAAAAAACTTTCCTTTGCCTTAGACAAAATCTAATTTCTTCTAGTCTAAATGTGTGACCTTGTGTCCTATGCATAGTTCTGTTTATGAGCAAATTTCAAGACAATAGTTGATATTGGCCCCGAATATATTTCTGTAAGATATTCTTTTTTAGAACAGCTACCCAAAATTGCACAGCATATTCAAGTTATGGTCTTACCATTGATGTATAAAGAGGTAAAATTATATTTTTATCCCGAGAATTAACACCCTCTTTTTTAATTTTTACATGACAATACCTTTCTGGCCTTAGCAACTGCTGATTGACATTGCACATTGTTGACAATTGTATTGTCTATAGCAATTCTCAAATCCTTCTTGTGTGTTATAATCCCTAATTCACTACTGGTTGCAGAGTATAAATTGCTTGTACATGCTTTACCCTGAAGTGCATAACTTTGCATTTATCTACATTAAATTGAATCTGCCATTTCAGTGCTCAGTCCCAATCTATCTAAATCCTTTTGCAGGAAAGTAATATCCTACAAATCATATATTTATAATCTCAATTACTCCATTATCCTACTTTAGTGTCTATCAAATCATAGATTCAAAGCAATACCTTGGATGTAGAGGGCACCTGGACCTAAAGCACACAAGATACAAATTGAATCTTGCCATAGGGAATCTATGAAGTCCAATTAAATCATAGGCATTATGCACTTTCCTGGATTGATAGAAGGTTAGATGGTCAGATGAATGTTGGATTGATTGGTGGGTGGTGAGATTGGAGGATGAAATAATAGTATCTTCAGTAAAAACTCTGTGCTGTACCTTGGCTTCTTGGTCATAATGAAATAGTCAATGAGGACAAAACCAAAAGCTGTGTTTATAATTATGAATTAGATGAACATTGTGATTTAAACAAGACCAAATATAAAGTTAAATACAAGCTGTGGCTGACTAATACAGTGTTTGTATTAAACATTGGAAATATTTTTTACTGAAAATGTACCTTTTCATTCATGTGCTTAGACACAAAACACCAGACATAACAGAAATTAATAGACTCCTGTGTCAAGCTGAGTGACACCAAACTATTGTCACACTGCTAATCACACAGGAATCATTGTCAACCAATGAACCAAGATAACATCTTAATCTTCATCTGTGTAGCAAACTTGTGGATTTCATGAAATGCTTGTACATCTCAAAACATGATGTATTAATCTACTCTGCATACAACTGATATGCAGATATCAATAAATGACAGGGTATGGATTTTATTTTTATTCATTTTTGTGGCAGAGGTGAAATGGTAAGTGCATAATTGCCATTAAACATCAAGGGAAGTTATATTAAAAAAAAACATGCTATTTATAATGCAGATTTTTTTGTGTTCTATATTAGAACAAGTGTACTTTATATTGTGTGTGTTCTATATTAGAACAATTGTGCTTTATATTGTGTGTGTTCTATATTAGAACAATTGTGCTTTGTATTGTGTGTGTTCTATATCACAACAATTGTGAAAGTGCATTTCAGCTATTTTTTGTCTTTCCTACATGATAGAGCCATTACGACAGGTATAAAGATAAAATATCAACAGGTTGGATATTAATTAAACGGTCAAACCATAAAAATGCTGGTAAATGCGGATCACCAACTTTTGGTGGATGCCTCAGGCCATGCTATAGGGCTGGAGGCACTCTCTGCACCTTGGATTAGACAGAGAGATCATCTTTTCAATTCCAGTACTGCACATTGGGCAATGTCACTCCATGCATTAAAATCCATGGACTCGTGACTGACATTTTGTAGTGTGGGGATCATAATCCCAAAGTTGCACTTGGGCACAGAAGTGATGGTCTTTTTTTATATTACAGGGATAAAAAACACATTTTTAGTTAAAATGTATATTTATTATTTTAGGTGCAAAAAAATTGAAAACTAAATTAGTTAATAGTTTTATTAGGCCTAAAAGAATAAATATGAATTTTTACCAAAAATATGTTTATTACCCCTGTAAGATGTATGTAGGATGCAAGAAAACAGGTACAGTGAGGGAAAAAAGTATTTTATCCCCTGCTGATTTTGAATATTTGACCACTGACAAAGAAATGATCAGTCTATAATTTTAATGGTAGGTGTTAAAGCTATTGGTGGTGCCAAGATACATTTTAAAATTTGGTGATCAAGGGCACCAAAGGAAGAATAATTCCTAGCTACTCTAGGTACTGAGATCATTTTTTTCCACATTGTGTGATAATATATAAAAAAGGAATATGTGGAAAGATGGGCATGAACAATGTTCCAGTCAAATTTATGTTGGCTACTTTTTCAATTATATTTACTGAAGCAAACATTAGGTGCCATTCATTGTAATGGTTTAATGCATTGTGGAAATGTGTGAAGTGGTTCATAAAAACAAAGAGCAAAAGTCAAATTGATGGCACCTGTGCTTAACTTCTGCAGATTAACCATGTAGGCCTTACAAGCAATATTTAATGTGTTTGTCAATTTTAACATCTAATTTTACAATTTACCCAATTAACGGTAACTCTCACATTTACCAGATGTGATTGACAGATAAATACCTACCCCTGTGCTTGCTTGCTTAAAGCAATGAGCTAATTAACCTTGTAAGGGCTAATAAAGTTTTAAAACTGTAATCACAATCTGGTCTACAGGGACCTTGTGTTAGAATGCAACATGGCAATTTAGCATCAGAAGCTTCATACAGCCCTAATTTTGTTAACGTTTTCCTGATGTTGCATTTCAAATTACAATCTTTAACAATGAATTACTATGATTGTATAGGCCATTTTTTGGACTTTAAAGAGTTAAAAAGTTGGAGAGCTAATTAATTATTGTTGGCTCTAAAAACATTACTATTTGCATAAAGTCTTGGCGCTATCGTTATTGGTCAGATGTAATGTCTGATAGATATAAACAGCTATAAAAATATGAAATCATGGCTTGGAACTCAGGAAGAAAATTACGTATAGCCAACACAGAAGAAGAATTTAGAAGATATTATTGTTGTAGATTGCTACCACCCTTTATTATGTTAACAAATTATATTTAAATTGGCTAGAGGTTGGTTAACAAAAATACATACTGCAGAACTAGAATAAAAAGACAAGAAAACAATCATATATTTAGAGAGTATCAATGAATGCATTTACTCACAAGAGTGTTTATAACACAGTAGGGTTTATAACTATTCCTGCATTTCTGCCAAATGCAGAGTGAGACTCATTTAATCAAGCAGCAGGATGTCGTTAAGTACAACATCATTACTTTGTTCGTGCATCACTTTTGCACAGTTGTTTAATTTTAAAATGTACATTTTTGAATTAAGTTGATTCCTTCTTCTTTTAGCATTACTGTACTAAATGAACTGCATCAACACTCTTCTTTATTGCTTTATTTATGAATCTATCTGAACTAACAAGAAGGGCATGTAGAGCATGTTTTCGTTCGTTTCTCTTCCCTCGGGGTGTTAATTTGGAATAATGTTTTACACTTAGTAAATCTTTTGTAATAAAGTCTAACTTTTTTTATATTGGCTTACAAAGTCTCATTGGTCATGGGTGGCCTCATAGTTCATATGCTTTATTTGTAGATTTGATCAGAGGAACATTAACAACCAACACCACCACCACCTGCCTCAAAAGCCAAGTTGGAAGTCTTTTTCCTATTTGGGGGGTTTCTTGGTCTTTCTGTCACTATTACTATTGATGGATGAACTTTGGTATAACTGTGTTATTTTAAATTTTTTGGACTACCATAGTTTAATAGGGATTACACAATTTGCAACTGCCTCTGGTTACTGATATGGTGCTAGAGAGGCTAAGACGAAATTAAATTCTCTCTCTCCAGCTCCTCTCCTGGCAAATAACTAAAGAGATAAGGACTGAAAAAAGAACAACTAATGTAAATAGCAGGTGCTGTATCCAATCTCATATTGACAGGATTAAAGGATCCCAACCCTAATCCCTACACTTGTGCAGGCCCGAAAAATTTCATTTGGCCGAAGTACAAAGATAAAATTGAGTTTGGGTATGCAATACTTTGGGTGTGAATATGGGCCAATTTGTGCACTACAAAAAGCATACGCAATATAGTTATTATATTAATATTTCGTGGTACACCGATACATGCATTTCTAACCATTTGGCTCACAGATCAAGTAAGACAAAGTTAGCAATAGAGAGAAAAAGAGGAGGAGGACTAAAATATACACATGTATAATTATTAAAAATATATTGAATTTTTTTTTAACTTTTCTTCCATTTCTATTTGACCTGTGAATAAAATAAATATTTAGTGGCTGTCCCCTAGCCAACTATCTTTTTTCCCATCAACCAGAGAATCAATTATCTTTTTTTCCCATAAACCTCCTCTTTTTTTTTTTTGGTGCCACAGATGAAACTCTGTATCATGAAGCAAATTAACATGTTCGGCCATTGCGTGAGTTATTTGTTCAGTTATATGTCCATATGGTGCTTTGGAGTTATGAAATTCAGACGACATGCCGGTTGGCCTAAATTTGGATTAATTGCAATTTGACCAAAAGCAAAATCACATGTCTACTATTCACAACCCTAACCTGAATTTTTAAAGCATCACAAAGAAAAAATCTTGATTGTTTGTTACAATACATGGTTGTGATTATGTTTCTTAGAGTGTGCCTTTAATGTTATAATCATCCAATTACATTGGTGCTACCCTATTCACATTTGGGTCTATATTGAGGGGGCTAAAAGCAAGCAAACGATGGACACTGGATTGCTTGATATCTATTATGGTAGTTTATATTAAGCAATATAAATGTGTCCATTATTTGGACTTTTCTGTGTTATATATTTTCAACACGTTCTGTTCTATAAAAATGCACCTTTTAATGTAAGCCATTTTCAATATTTTATCATCTACTTGCAGGTACGTTCTAATACTTTATTTTTCTAACCCATTTAGGCTCATCATTCACAATAACTCCTGGCTGAACTCATCATACAATGAATCAAATAAATGAAAGATGCTTTTCACTGTTTGCATTTTCTTGAGTTTGTAAAATATATAATGTAATGCTACTTTATGATATATGTAAAAGGAAAACACAAAAATAGATAAGCGCTAAGGAAACAACTGACTAGACTTAGGCAGCAAACACTGGGCAGAGGGGATACCCTCAAACCCTAAAAAGAGACAGCATAAAATACAAGAAAACAGGTTATGCTAAAAGGCGTAAAACGATAAAATTATATATTTATAAAAAAATATTTTAAAAGTCCAAATATTCACAGTCCAAACATCGCAATCCCAGCTGCTTCTGGATTCTTGGAGAATGCTGGTTCTTGGTTAAGGTGCTTGCAAATATATATAAGGAGACACAAAGTGACAAATAATAGTGCAGACTGTTTTGGCAGGAAAATAGGACTCACAGCAGTAGTATATGAGGTAGCATTCACATATTATGGAGCTTAAACTAGCTCTAAGTAAGATTGCTTGCAGCGGTACACTCCCCACAGGCGGATATAACTTATAAGGTGAATGTTATACCACCCATGCGCAGATATTTGAGCAACTTAACGCTCTATCAAATGTGAGCATAATATATTTTTGTACTGCATCACATATTTATGTTTACAGTGAGCAATATTGGATAATTTATTTTTCTTTCATATACCTACCTGCACATCGAGATATTCACCTCATAAGCTATATCCACCAGTGGGGATTGTACCGCTGCAAGAAATCTTACTTAGAGCTAGTTTAAGCTCCATAACATGTGAGTGCTACCTCCTACACTACTGTTGTGAGTCCTATTTTCCTGCCAAAACAGTCTGCACTATTATTTGTCTCTTTGTGTCTCCTTAGATATATTTGCAAGGACCTTAAACAAGAACCAACAGTCTCCAATAATCTAGAAACCACTGGGATTGCGATATTTGGACTGTGAATATTTGGACTATTTTTATATATTTTTTATTATATTATTTTATTGTTTTACACTTTTTGGCGCAACCTGTTTTCTTGTATTTTATGATATCTGTGCGCGAGTTCAAATAGTGAAGCGGCAAAGAGGCATTTTTGTATGCCTTTATTCTGGAGCATGTTTTTTTATCAATAATGTTCTGTTTATCATACAATATTTTTTATTACTTGCTTTCACATCTTGACTTACTTGCCCTTATTAAGACAAACAGCGTTCCTTATTGATGATATGAGTTTCCTCTATCAGCTCGATGGATGCCCCTTGAAACTCAGACCTAGGTTATCAAGAGAGAAAAAAGAACACTTGAGAATATACGTCAGACATCTTAAACTGCAATTAATCAATGGAAGTTATGCTAGTAAATACGAATCACCTGATTAAAATATATCATATATACAACAACTTCCTTCTATCCAAATGTATGAACAAGACTGGGTTAGTGATGAATGCAATTATATTTCTGCTTAATTTTCTTCTCAAATACTATTAATTTTTGTTTATTTTTAGGTTCTAGTGTGTGCAGCAGGATATGCAAATCCAGCCAATATCAACAGTGAATCTTTATTTCCCAGTTCAAATAAATAAGAATAATAAATACAATTCATAATTACAGTAAAATTAGTAATACTACTTTATTTTATCTAATATTTTATCTAATATTTATATTATATCAGATATATTATATATTATCTAATGTATAATGAATATTTGATCATTTGTCATGTGAGAAAACATTCATACAGTAAAAATCAATAAACCAATAGTGAGACAGAAGAACTATTATTTTACTAAAAATCAGCAAACATTTTTTTTTTATTTCTACTTAATTGAGTTTTATATAGGGAAAATGAAAGTACAGCAAATACACTAAAATATCAATGCAAGGTAAAGAAACAAAATAGAAAAACAGTAGTGCAACAATGACATTTTATATGTTATATGTAGAAGTGCATCATATTATTGGAACAGTGCAAAACAACAGTTAAACAGTGTTTAAAAAGAGGGAAATTAAAATGTTTAATGGTGGAGCAGGGCACCTGGAAAGCCCCTGTGAAAACCCCCAACAATTTCAGGACCATTTGCTCCATTTCAGGTCCATTTGGACCATTTCGGGTCAATTTGGACCATTTCAGATCTTGTGAATCTTTTTTATCTAAAATAAACATATTGGAGTAGTTCATGGTCCCTCAGATGTATTGTTTATTAACTATATTTCATTGTCTTTCAAAAGAATGAAGATTTTGTTTCTCTGTCTTGCAAAAGAATGAAGATTTTGTCTATAAAAATAATTAGATGCAGCTCCCTATTCTATAAATACGCTTCATCACCTTTGTGAAAAACCGGGCCAGGGAGAGCTCAAACATTAGCCAACTAAGCACCATTTGACTTCCATCCATAAATCATTTGAAATTTGCTGTGAGACTGTGAGACTATAGGAATCATGAGAGAAGTGTCTGCATATCTACGTTGATCATCCAGTCTCTATATAAAAGTAGATAGTAATAAAATATCTGCACATGGCTAGGGAACTGAAGTAAAGATTTGTTAAAAGATGCATATTTGTCCCTCTCTTCCAAAATAAGAAAATATTGCCTGTGTTTTTGTCTACCACTGGATTCCTACATTGCCCAGCTCTTTTGCTTCTAGGTATACTAGTGAATAATCTCTTGAGGACAACAGAATTTTCAGGAGGATATGATGTGGGATAAAGTGCAACTGGCAAAATCTTTCTAACAGTTTGATAAGCAAGTCCTCCGTTTTGCAATAACATAACCTTACATGTTTATTCTATAAGCAACAAATCTGGGAGACTCTTCAAGATATTAACAAGATTGATAAGATAATTGTTAAATATCTGGGAGACTGTCCAATATATAGACATGATTGATGAGATCATTGTTAAGGATCTGGGACACTGTCCAGGATATTGACAAGATTAACATGACCATTGATAATGAACCAAAGTCATGCTAGGACCTCTGCATCTAAGGTATCATCTTGGCAAAACAAGTGTAACACTTGCCACTGAAGTCATATCCAGATGCTTGATATCTAAAATTTAATCATGGCAATCTTGTGATGCTTATGTAATATTAACTTATGTGTATTGTTTAAAGGATATAAAAGAAAGCAGATATTCCATTAAATAGAATATTGTTACTGACTGCTCAAATTTTCCATTTAACTAATTGTTAACATATTCTCATTCATTGAATGTACAACCTAAAATAAACATGACACTTTCATGTTTGGTCTGACTCTGTTTCATGTAGCATCATTGTGGAGTTTTGTTTGCTCAAGCCTTCCAAAAGGGTAACAGATTGCTTTCAAGACTGCTTTAACAAGAGGATGCTGAGGGTTACTCTCCATCAAAACTTATAGCTACTGCATATAAAGGTGTCTCCGACAACTTGCTGGTCATCATTATTCCTCACGATTACAGTAAAAAGACTATTTTTGCATCATTCTATAAGCAAAATACTATTGCCATTCCCCAAAAGATATAACACCCTTTGGATCTAATGTCTCAGTTGGAATATCCACTGGTTCGTCAAAACTGACACATTCATTCACTAGATAAAAAATCATTGAAAGAGACAAAAAGAGAAAAGTCTTGAAGGCAAATTCCACAACCTTCAGTGTTCAGTGTTGAAGTTTGCTGATGAACTCCTTCAAATATTTGGAGGCATGGTAACATGGGACCCATTTAACTAAACAAGAAATATTTAAAGGAACACACCAAGCACCATGAACACTATAATGTACCATAACCCCTACATAATTACCATTATAGAATGGTATGAGTTCACACCTGGGGTCTGTTTGTGCCTCACTCTACGCCTCTTCACAACTCAGTAAGAGCCAGAGATTTCTACTCAGTGTACTGGTTAAGGTGATTAGTGTATTCCTTAAAAAATCAAAATGTTTAAACCTTTGAGAACACAGAGGATCTAAAACTCACAAACCAGAATTTCTCTGGCATTAGGGAGCCAGTTTCACTCCTTCCATTTTGTAAGTTATGGAACCTAATTGAACCAAGGAATTGGATAATGCTTTAATCATGGTAATCAATGTGACACCCAAATAAACATTTAAATATCTCTGTAACTCATCAGGTTGTAATAAATATCCAACTTTGCCGTTATCATGCTCATTTGGGGTTTCAATTTGCTGCAAGGCTGACTGGTAGGGGTGATGGTCTTATATTGTCAAAAAGGCATAAGGTCAAAAGAGTGAATATTGATGGAGGATAAATGATCTCCTGTGATCTAATGAAGAAATTCCGAAAGAAATAACTTTATGGATACCAAACACCTCGAAATAGTGCCAACTGCCAAAAGCAGTCTGGGGAAAGGACCTCCATGAAAAGTCTATAAGTGGTGGTGAAATAAGTATACTATAACTGGGAGGAAATCACAAATATGAAAAACTGTCTAGCATAAAAATCTAAGGGAAAATAAGAAATTATTAAATGTGTCAATTAGTGAACTAAAGTTATGTAAATTGCTTGTTTATCCTACATATAGGAACTATGAATCTAATGTTTTAAATACATTTTGTATTATTTTTGTTTATTTTTTTGTAAAAATGTGTAAATGACTATTAAAATATGTAATAATGGGGGACAGAGCCTGGCTACCATGGTGGATAGATGCACATGTGTGCGCCTCACCTAAAGCTTTTCTACCACTGTTTTATGGTGGGATTATACATTTAGTGGTTGCTTGAATGTTTAGATACCTGACCTGGAACACTGGGGTACTCTCCTGAACAGGTTTAGAGGCCCACCACATAGTCTGTGACCTGGAACTGTTTTAAGGGCTACAAGCCTGCTGTGATCCAAGGAGGGAAGAAAAAATGTCCAATCTCCTGGCCTGGACTTGCTGTTGTCTGCGACATTGGTTCTTGATCATTATAGCTTTCTTGGTGACTCCTATGTTTTAGTCCCCCTGTGTCCATTGTGGGTGCAAGGCGTGTGTAATGTAATTGTTTATTGTTAATTGTTTTGTGTGCTCTCCTGTCCTGTTGATGCTTGTTACTATCTAAATGGATTTGGCTACGGAGCCTTTATAGCACCCTCTATTGTTAGAAATAGCAATATGCACTACCTGAATAGTAATTTGCATAATTGGGTAGATTTGCATATTGCTAATTCTGCCCTTCATAACGTTTTAACCTACACGGTCTTTGTCAAACGTTGTGAAGGACAGTGGGTTCAATAAATTTGCATTTTTTGTGTCCTGGAGTGCCTTCTTCTATTTTTTCTTCATCAAATGTTTGGTCCCTGGTACTGTGATTGGCCTGGTTGCACCCGGATACATATTACTTGGGATTGAGTGCAGTTCCACATCCCCACCAGGGCCTACTGTGACATACACCTGCCCACAGCCACCCACCCATGTGGTCCCGCTTCTTCAGACTTTCGACCCCCTATGTTCATAATTCTGAGCAATGGTGCACTCACCCATACTCCTGTGGGCCGAGCCAAGGTATCACAAGACTGGGTTTCTCCCTTGCATCCCAAGCATGACATTGCTGAGGTTAAGACATAAGCAGGCACATAAGCGCAGAAAATATGGCATCTGTGTTCTAGAGTGACGAGATAGCCCCTTGTATGGGTCTGGAGCTGGAGAGGTGCACACAGGTAGAATAAGTCTGTAGACATGCACGGTGACTTTCCGTGCAACACCTTGCTCTTACCACTCTAAGTATACCTGCACAGGTGGACGCCACCTTGTTTTTCCTTTAATGTCTTGCAAAAAGTTATTATTAATATTATTTCTGTTGATCATATTTGATTTTCTGTATTGTGATCAAGCAACATAATGTTCAGTTTCATTACCAGTGGTCTACTTCTTTTAGTCATTATCTAGCATGGTATACAGTAAAGCTACAGCTACTGTAATTAGTCTATAACTTGCTTCCTGAATTTTCATGTTTACCTATACTCCACATGTCTAGTTAGTTATTTGAGCATCTTTAACTAGCCTGATACTCTTGACTACAATAACTTAAAACTTGCAATTTATTAAATGCCATCATATATGTTACTGAAGTGCTTACTAATGTTATCGTGACATTGGCAAGCTTGATTGTAACTTCATGCACAACAAAAAAATAATAATAATAAAAAAAATAGATAAATACTCGCCAAGAATGTGTCACAAAGTTCCGTCAGCTAGAAGGCATTTTGTTATTCAGCACTGATGAGAAGTCAGGATTATAACATTGGTATACCTAGCTGCAAAACACAGTTTTAAGCCACACTCTTTTGTAACAGCCCATGGAACAGGTGGTATCTAGCAACAATACATTAATTATTGTAACATTATAATCATCAATATATGTTTAGAACATTTTAAGCTTTCAGTTATCTGAAACATTACCTAAAAATATTCTTACTTGCAGTAACTTATTGGCTTTGATTATAGAGAAGCTGTCGGTATCTATGATCATATACAAACTGTTAGAAAGAGTAAAATTACTTTTAGGTATTGACCCTCTTATGCCGTGGCGCATAAAAATGAGTCTGTCAATTTCATTATAGAACTTTCCATGAACAAAATATTTTGGACCTGTGACCAATCCTTACATTTTCAAATAAAGATAATGGTAAATACTTTCTGTAGAATGTTTACTGTTAAATTCATGGGAAACCACCCAATTTTCATTGTAAAAAGAATTTGTATAGAGGACAATAACCTTTTTTCATTAGATACATCAGCCTTTCTATGCATTTTGTAAGTTGTCAAAGCCTCTTTTTGGGAAAAATCAAATACTCATATTTTTGGGGACATTAGATCTGTAAATGGCAATGTAGTTTCCTTGAATATATCAGATTGTGAAAATTATCCCAAGCAAAAAAGCGGTCTCCTTTTCCCACATACTGAAAAATATAATTAGAAAGCAAATAATTTTGCACAGACACTAAAAACAAAGCAAAACAAAAAAACAAAACCTCTACTAATAGGATTTGGGGAGCTAATTCTGCGAGAGATAAAAAGAGAGAATCTGTGCTACATTTTATTTCATATAAGCAGACATTTTTCTTTCATCCAAAAAAAAGTATTTTGCCTGAATAATGTCCATTGTTTTCAAAAATTCAGTCCCTAGCGCTTGAGATATATTTTTATAAATGATAGCATATACAATTATCCGTGCACAACGAACATTAATCATTGATGAAAATTGCTATTTCTGCAATAATTACATTTTTGTAAAGTATTGAAATTAATTTTCAGTCACATGATTCAAAATTAGGAATCAAAAAACCTATATGTAATTTTCCAAAGCGATTCTGTTCTCTTGATGTTATGAAAGATGCATTTTGAACATCAGTGGTGCCTTCCTTTCGACTTTTTTTTATAAACGACTCTGGGCCATATGGTTTCTTTTACAGTGAGCTTGTGAGATTGGAAATATGCTTCATATACTAAGGAGTACAGAAAACATAAAATAAAGCTTAACATTTTCGGACCACAAAGTCATCAACTCAGTCCACAGATCTATCTCAAGTCAAATCCAAGATGGCACTAGTCAGTAACTGCTAAATATGTCTGTTATTGAAATAGTCTGACCATGTTTAAAATGATTTTAATAAAGTATGATTAAAATTAAATATTTAAAGGGGCACTCGAAACACCAGAACCACTACAGTGCAAAGTAGTGCTTGTGGTACAAAGAGAGACTGTCAATGCAATACAATTTTAAACATTGACTTTTCTGAGAAAAGGCAGTGTTTACATTTGGCTCTAAGGACATCTCTAGTGGCTGTCCAAGTGGCTTGAATTAATCTAGAATTAAGACCACTGGAGGAGGTGTTTAAGGAGATATGTATTTTTATTGGACTAGCATTGATTTTTTAAAGGAACACTCTACTGCCCAAATGGGCAAAAAAAATGCACTGTTTAGTAGATACACAACCAATGAAAGCATGCATGATATTTTCATGCATGTATTCATTGGGGTGCTTCTTATAATAGCTTGCAAATGCTGCAATTCTTAGGACTGCAGACTTAGCAAGCCCTCCTCGTTTTTCCTGGAAGGCATTTTTAGCCTCTTCACCTCATTGAAAAGCCTCTGAATTGGTGCACTCGTGCTCTCCAGCTTGTGCGAATTTGCCAGCTCGTGCACATGCGCGCACTTCTGATCTGAGGTCTGGAGGAGCAGTTTGAGCTGATATGAGGTCTGTATGGGAGGTAACAAGCAGAGAATGCCTGCCACTTCCGTTAGCTCAGGGAAGCTAACAGGAGGCTGCAAACCCTCAGCCAGGGTGTTCCATAATTTTATTTTTTTTTAAAAGCCAATTTCTCATATAAATCAGCACTTTTATAAACTGGGCTTCTCATTAATGAAGCATTTCAGCATGATTATTTTTTGGGGGGGATGTGGAGTGGTCCATTAAAGAGGAGAGTATGGTTGTTTATTCTTAAGAAAAAACAGAAGAGATTTCGAGTAGATATTGGCATATGGATATTACATTATATATTTTGGTTGAAAAAAGAGATTGGCCAGACCATAGGTGAATGTTTAATTACATATATTAGTCCTGCCCTCCGTGTACAGCTGCAAGACTACACAATTCAACTCCAGTGGATACAAAATCAAAAAATCAAAAAAACTTATAGAGCATGTGTTGGATGATATGACGGTTAATAGGTCATTCTAAGCACCTTAGCAGCTTTGTTTCATTGCAAAGGTTATGGTTCATAGACTATTCCTTTCAAAATTTGATTATGACCATACAACAAAAATCTCTGCAGGTATAAACCTGTCCCATGACCAGTCGACAGCAGTAGAGGAATTTGCCCTATCTCCTTTTGCCATTCGAGTTTTATCGTACATTGTGTGCATGCCATGTTCACAACTAGGACAATTATCTCTTTATTTCTCTAGCAAGAGACTGAACTGTAAGTGTGCACATGAACGATAGGTAACTCTGAGGGTCACTTTACAAAGCTCAGTTTACAAGACTATGTATCTGGTGCTATGGCTCTTATGTGCTTATTCACCAGATCTATTAATGTTATATAATGATTTATCAGGAAAGTGTCTGGGAAAAAAATATAGTGTTATTATTTCTCCCAGCTCTGCATATAGCAAATCAGTAAAGCTGAATTACATAAAACAGCCATAATACCAGGGGGTGGATGCACATTGATATAGCTCTGCAAGCTTACCCTGAAATCCTCGGCTGAATCCCGTTACCAGCCCTGTGCTCGATGAAAAAAGGAAGCATCAAGCGAACCCAGGCATGGGCTCCCGAGATATAGGGGTTTTCCTATGCACGGCCACGCAGTCTGAATCAGCGAAGATGGCGCCTTCTGAGGCCTACACCTCGATGTCATCGGATGATGACAGCACTGCAGCCGATATCTTCCCTCCCCCTAGGGCACGCATGGTACCACAGACACCTGCGAAACTGGGGGACTCTGCTCCATCCACCAAAGCAGATATAAAGTCTCCAATTAAATAAATTAAGATAAGGATCAATGCAGACATGGCACTGGTGCGCGAGGCAGTTTCGACCCTCACCAACAGAGTGCAGGCATTGTAGGAGGCATGGAGGGCACTAAGCTAGCCCAAACAGCTACAGATGCCGTTATAGGAGTGCTTCAAAACCAATGCACAAAACAACAGACGCAAATAGCCATTGTGGAGGACAAGGGCACAGAACTTGGAAATACGGGGAGTATCGGAAATGATCTCGGGTGCTGAACTCCCCCACTATTGTAGGGGGCTTATTGCTACTCTGCTGATGCCTAAGCAGGCACCCAGCACAGCCCAAGACGCACCCAGGGATGTTCTACTGAAACTAATGCGGTATACTGACCATGGGGTACTCATGGGAGCCGTGAGAGGATATTCAACAGCGTCATTCGAAGGGGCAAAGTTAACATTTTTCCAGGACTTTTCCAATCATACCCTGGTATGGCGAAGATCCCTGAAACAGATCACCCAACTACTATAGGAACATTTCATACCATACAAGTGGGGCCCACGGCGAATACTAGCTCACAAAGCTGGCAAGACACATCAGATGGCACATCTCTCTGAAGCACAAGCTTTCCTTCAGTCCATAGGCATAGTGGAGAACATTCTAGCAGCTGATCGTACATTGTGGACT
Source organism: Pelobates fuscus (assembly GCF_036172605.1). Taxonomy (NCBI): domain Eukaryota; kingdom Metazoa; phylum Chordata; class Amphibia; order Anura; family Pelobatidae; genus Pelobates; species Pelobates fuscus. The sequence continues at coordinate 99,212,586 of NC_086318.1, forward strand.
GTTGCGGGAATCACCCCATTTGTGCCCAGAGGGGGAGTGCTTGACATGCACACCCTACCTACCTGAAGTTGTAGTAGCAGATAATCGTGTCCTTTGTATGCAATGTGTCAAAATGTAAAAGTTTCTATGTTTATTTACGTATTTTATCAATAACAACACTGTTACTACCCTGGCTCCATAAACCACTGACATGGCCCATTGTTTAGTTCTTTCCACACGAGCAAAGTAATGTACGCTCGGCTACTGTACTGGGCCTCCTGACTAGGAAACCATATTTATGCCTATGACCTCTAGCTAATGAAGGCATCTAAGCACACCTCCCACCCCACATATGCCCTATGTAAACCCGAGTTTACTGTGACATGTTACAAGGCAAAAAAGCCTGCAATCCTCCAAATACAGATTGCTTTAACGTGCCTTGGCATGAGAGGGAACCTAGCCACAAAACCATAAAATTAGTTGATCCCAGTTGTGATATTGATATTGGTGCCAATATTATTGTCTCCAACACGTTTTTGTATGATTCACATGCCATGTTGTCTTTTATGCTATAACTCGCAAAAATAAAGAATGAAAAAAAAAACAGCCAAGATACCAACTACTGCCAGAAACAGTAATTCCTACTAGGCTTGGGAACACTGAGCTATACGTTCCAGCGCTGCCTTAAGGAACCCAATCCCAACCATAACATTAGCCCTAATCTTAACCTTAATAAAAATAAAAAAAAACAGTAAAACAAAAAATTAACAATCATGTAATGTAAAAAGATATATCTTGGTAAAGCATTAACTCTTTAATGCAATATTTGTGCACAGTTTACAGTGTCCTTTGAGTATTATTGATTATTTGTACTCTTACCTTCTCTTATATATTCCATCTAGCATCACCGTTTGATATCTTTACACATTTATATGTAACAAGTATGTGTTAAGTTAAAAATACATGTCACTCATTACATATTGCTAACGCACTTTGTCATTTTTTTTTTTAAATTGCTGTAATTCTGTATTTTCTGATAGGCTCTCTTTCAGCTATTTTTAAATGCGTTTATCAGAAGAAAGGTCTACAATGGTTGTTTTTACTGTGCTGTGGCTACTGTAGGATATCTAGTTAGCAGCTGAATTGTAATGATAGGAAACAGGAGAAACTGCAGTCTTATCTGGCATCCAGTTAAAGTACGTACCCATCTGGGGATAAAAGAGGCAGATATATTCTTTAGTGATTCCCAATTTATTGGTACAAACAGTACAACACAGTAAATACAATTTCCTCTTACTGCTCAGCTGCACTTAAACGTGTCTCGGAGTATTTGCCATATGTTAACCCTTTGGGGGGAAAAAGTATTTTTCAATAAATATCTACTGGTGCCCAAGTAGCCTCATGAAAATAAGTGCTGACCCAAAGTACAATTATTCAATAACATCACACTGCTGTTTTGACAAACATATATTACACTTTTTGAAATGTTAGTAGAAAATAAATACAAACAAATGTGTTTTGTAGTTAATGTGTTGCATAGAAATTAGAAAACAAATACTTTACGTCATTTAATTAAAATAGAATAGACACTTTGGTGTATATAGATATATATGTGGCAAACTCCCCTTCCCACGTAAGTTTGCCACGAGCTCCTGGAGGAGCCTGCTTGCCAGTCTCTTGCCCACAGACTATGGGCCCTGCAGGGAAACCTGTAAAAGACTACCATACTTGACCGACCGCTAGCACTGATTTCATGGAACTGTTTTGGGCATAGGACCATGTGCACGTCAGTCAAAAGTATGACTTCCATGAAAATCCCGAACCCCTGAACTGATCTGGGTGATTTTTGTATATGTTGGTCACCCAGATCGGGACTATCAGGATGTAACTTTTGTGGTGTTTTTATGTGTTTTGGGGGTGTTTGGGGGGTTTTGTTATATTGCCTGTTTCTGTACTGAGAGATAATGCAATTATATATTTGTGTGCTCAGGTAATTATCTCTCAGGCACAGGGGAGGAGTATGCTAGATGTTTGCTTGTAACTAGTCTCCTCTCAGGTCCAAGAGGAGGGATTATCCTGCTATGTGTGGGAGTGTTATGGGCATGTTTGACTGTGTCTAAATTGTATAAAAGCAGGCCCTCTGGCCTGATTAAAGCATTCCAGCTTGTACTCCCAGAACTATGTGTCGTCTTGTTACTGGGAGGGGAAAGGGCCAATCACTGTTCCAGCTTGTTCCAGCATGGAGGATTCAGCAGGGAAAGTCCTTGTAAGGACTAAAGCTCCCAGGACTGAGTGTCCCTTAGCCTGCTCCAGGACGGAGAGGTTCCAGGACCCCAGTCAAGTCACGGTGACTTGGGGGCAGAAGTGCTGCGGTTTGTCCTCTGTTCTGTTCCTTGATGGAGGTACCCAGCCGGGGTACAGGGTGCTCTGTTACATTGGAGCTTTGTTACAATATATATATATATATATATATTATATTTTGTATATATATATAGATCGATATGAAACCAGGGGGCTGCACTTACCTTAACATGCATAAACGGGGTGCTGCTGGGGCCAATTTGTACAATACACAAGATCCAGAGCACTCACTCATTCACTAAACAAAAACTTCAAAGCTCGCATATTTTATCAGTTTAATTTGTTTTGTTTTTTAAAAAACACCTAGTCTAGGCAAAAATAATGGAGGTCTAGTTACAGTATATGATCATAGATTGCATAAGCTTACATTGCATAAGAGTAGGACCTGCCAAAGATGGGGTACATTGACATTGTTGCAGGCTTATGCAATGTATACAGTAACTAAACCCCCATTATTTTTGCCTAGATGAGGTGTTTTTAAAAAAAAATAAATAAATAAACTAATAAAATCTGCGAGCTTTGAAGTTGCTGTTTAGTGGCTGCGTGAGTGAGCTGGATCTTGAGCATTATATCTTGTGGGTGAGCGCGTAGGGGATGTCAACGTTGTGGATCGAGGGGCCCATGATGGTGGTGGGGTTATGGAATGGGCAGGCATATGTTATGGACAATGAACACAGGTGCATTTTATTGATGGCATTTTGAATGAACAGAGATACCGTGACGAGATCCTGAAGTCCATTGTTATGCCATTCATCCACGACCATCACCTCATGTTGCAGCAGGATAATTCACGGCCCTGTACACAAATCCTGGAAGCTGAAAATATCCCAGTTCTTGCATGGCCAGCATACTCACTGGACATGTCACCCATTGAGCATGTTTGGGATGCTCTGGATCAGCGTATACGACAGAGTGTTCCAGGTCCTGCCAATATCTAGCAACTTCGCACAGCCATTGAAGAGGAGTGGACCAACATTCCACAGGCCACAATCAACAACCTGAGGAACTCTGTGTGAAGGAGAAGTGTTGCACTGCGTGAGGCAAATGGTGGTCACACCAGATATTGACTGGTTTTCGGACCCCCTCACCCCCGAGCTCCCTCACTACAGTAAAACTGCACATTTTAGAGTGCCCTTTTATTGTGGCCAGCCTAAGGCACACCTTTGCAATAATCATGCCACACCTGTGAGATGGATAGATTACCTCAGCAAAGGATAAGTGCTCACTAACACAGATTTAGACAGATTTGTGAACAATATTTGAGAGAAATAGGCCTTTCGTGTACACAGAACAAGTTTTAGATCTTTGAGTTCAGCTCATGAAAAATGGGGGCAAAAACAAAAGTGTTGCGTTTATAATTTTGTTCATTGTATATATAAACGCATATATATATACATAATTACATAATATATACATAATTTATAATTCATTATATTTATTATATTTACAGTTTGGAGTTTTTATTAACAAAAAATGTTGCAGAAAAAACTATTTAACAACATTAACCTGGGTTTCATCTGCATTTGTTTCTACTGCGAGCCTTCCTGCTGCTACTTATCTACATCTATTCTTTTCCCCCTTTGCTTTCACATTATCTAAAGCACTAATAAAAAGAGCTCTAATTCCTTCTTTTTTCTTCCATCATGTTCCCCCTGCCGTGTACTTAATTTACTACTGTATCTCTTATTCACTGTTTTTTTACAGCAGTTCCAATACTAAAATGTTTCTCCTTTACATCGGTAACCTACTTCCTCTGCACATATTTATTAAATGCCTTCATCTCCTCATAGTGCAAACTCCAATACTGTGTATTTTTTTTAACAGCCGCATATCTTAACAGCCCACACTTATTTATATTTATAAATAGTACTTCATCCACGCAGTCATACAATTTCTTGCTGACAGTTATTTTCTGTGATCCTCCTGAACTTTAATACCCACATGTTCTTACAAGCTTTTATTGTCATCTTCTCTTCACCTCTCTAGAGGAACACAACATAGATCTTGAAGTGACAGAGATATGTAGTATCCTTCCATGTCTTTACCCGAATTTCTTGAAGTTTTCTAGATAGATAGACAGACAGACAGACAGACAGACATACAGATTATATGTAAAAAGCATAGGAGCATGAATCTACTTCTTCTGGTGAGCTGTAACAATGCAGGATTATTGCAAAAATGGCTTCCCTTTATTGTTATGCTTGGGTGGGGGTGTTCTAGCAATACGTATATTTTCCTTTTTTCTTATGGTAGGGTTCCTCTTAGTAAACCTACATATACAGTGCATTATTTCCCCAACAGATCCAGAGTGGCCATCAAGGAAGCTGGGAAAATGTCCATTGAACTGCACTGATCGTGCGCCAGGGCTATACAGATGCTAAGTGAGCATCGACTCAAAGAGGAAATGGTATCTCATCATGGACAAGTGTGAAAATTACATGATTATGCTATTGCATGATGAAAAGTCATGATTTTAATAAAGACACGGAGGCGAGTATTTGCATATCCCTTTCTTTACTGTCCACAACAGCAGCAAAGAACATTAACAGAATTGAAAAGAAAAAGTAGTACCTGTCTCACATACAGGCCACGCCCCTTATATCCAGTATAATACCCTAGTCCGCCTCCCCATTTCCCTCTTTCTGAAGGTGCTACACGGAAAATTTAACAAACGTAATAATAGGACATGTAGGTGACTGTCAACAAAACTTCGGGCTTTCTGTAACCTGCATAACTGTGAGTCCCATGGAAGCAAGTTCATAAATAGGTTATGATGAGCCGTTTCCACTGATGAGAAGGGTTGTTTCATCCGGGCGTGGCAGCGTGTCTCTGGCTGATTCGTGCAGGTCCAGGTCAGGCTGTGAAAACACAAGCGACAGGAACTCAGAGGTTAAATCAGATCTGTGTGCCCATATCAAGGCCGGAAGAGGCCGAACATACATAATCTCACCTGAGCGTCATGCCAGTGCCATTGCATCTATAAGATAAAGAACCACATACATAAGTGCAAGCAAGTGTCCAACTTAGCAACTGTCCGTAGTTGTCCGTATGCAGACGATGTGGGTGGGAAAATTTGCGGTATAAAACCCTGACATACTTACGCAAGTTGGGTGGGACAATACTCGCCTCCGTGTCTTTATTAAGATCATGACTTTTCGTTATGCAATAGCAAAATCATGTAATTTTATTACAAGACACGGAGGCTCGTATTTGAAAGTTTAAAGCTGGTCCACCACTGCCATAAACAGGTGAGTAGTCGGGCGATCCTCAATCAGCCATCCTCATAAGGTCCTCCAGGCGTGCCCCAGATGTGATAACTGCGGAGGCCGAGGCGCTCCTTACGGAATGAGCCCCGAAGATGGAGGTATCGATACCTGCTGAGCTGAGTAGCCACTTCAACCAACGGGATTGGGTAGTGCTTACCACCGGTTTAAAAGGTGGACGGAGTGAGAGGAAGAGCTGGGGTGTATACGCCATCCGGTTAGTACGAGTGTGATCCTCGTATTCTCTTAAGCACACCACCGGGCACAGTGCTGGTGTAGATGTGAAAGCCAGGTATGAAACCGATCTAATAGATGTTTTGGCTTGTCTATTGATGGTGAACGTTACCCCGTCAGGGGTGTATGGTCTAGTGTCGAGGTCCAAGGCCCGGACGTCCGATACTCTCTTGCAAGATATAAGGCAAAGGAGACAAACTAATTTGGCCAATAATTGGCGTAGGGAGAGGTCCGGATTTGGAGGTCAGGCGAGGAGGAAGGACAAAACAGTGGAAACATCCCAAGTGGAGGAGTAACGGGGCCTGGGTGGTCGGGAAAGTCTGGAGCCCCTTAGGAGTCTGCACACTAGTGGGTGTTGACCGGCTGGGTTTCCGTCCAAGCCTTGATGTGTCGAGGAAATAGCCGATCTGTATAAATTGATCGTTCGGTATGCCTTCCCTTCCTCGAAGAGGGATGTGAGGAAATCCAGAATGAGTGTCACAGGGGCTGAAATGGGATCCATGTTCCTAGCCATGCACCAGCTAGCCCAATTTCTCCAGGCTGACCCATATGCTCGTCGAGTGCCCGGAGCCCATGCATCCGCCAAGAGTCGTCGAGTAGAGTCCGAAACACCTCGGATTTCCCAGGGTCCCATGAAATGCGCCAGGCCAGTAGGCTGAGAGAGGTATCCACCAGGAGGGGGTGAAAATCCCTGACGGGTTCCTGAGAAGGTCCTGGAAGGTTGGCAGCAGTCTGAGAAGATCCACTGCCATCTCCAATAGCTGTGGGAATCGTGATTGCGTCCCCCAGAAAGGGGCGATGAGGACTAGTTCGGCCCACTGGTGGCGGGTTTGGATGAGGGTGCGGGGAATCATCGAGAATGGGGGAAACGCATATAGTAGGGCTTCTTGCCAGTTCTGCAGGAAGGCGTCCACGGCTTCTGCCGATGGGTCTGGTCTCCAGCTGAAGAAACGCGGGAGCTGGGCGTTGAGTCGGGATGCGAAAAGGTCTATAGCAAAAGGACCCCACCGCGATGATATAGTGGAGACTACCTCCATGTCCAACTTCCAGTCGCTGGCTTCTGAGAGATAGCGAGAACTCCAGTCCGCCTGGACATTGTGCAACCCCGGCAAATATTCCACTTGAACCATCAGGTTCCGTTACAGACAGAACTCCCAGAAGTCTTTCGCTAGTCTGACCAGAAGCTTCGAGTGGGTACCGCCCATGTGATTGATGTACCGCACTGCTGAGACATTGTCCATGCGGAGGCGGATACATCCATGTGCCTGATCTTTTGCGAAGCTGCGGACCGCGAAGGAGCCCGCCAGGAGTTCCAAGGCATTGATGTGTAACTGGGCTTTGGTTTCCGACCAGCGGCCTCCCGTAGAGACGCCTGCGCAGTGAGCGCCCCATCCCTGCAGGCGCGCATCTGATTCTATGGTGAACTCCGGGAGGGAGCCAACGATCGCCTTGCCATTCCAAGCGGACAGGTTGAGAATCCACCAGCGGATTTCGTCTTTTGTCTCTCTGTCCAGAGTCACCAGGTCCGCGTAAGACGTGCCTTCCCATAGGTGCGCAATCTTGAGTCATTGTAGGGCTCTGTAATGTAGAGGGGTTGGAAATACCGCCTGAATGGAGGATGTTAAAAGGCCGATCAAGTGAGCTAATTGTTGCAACGTGAGTTGCGGTCGGAGGAGTGCCCTGCGCAGCTCCTTGCGGATCCCACAAACCTTGCTCATGGGCAAGCTCAAGGATTCTTGAAGTGAGTCCACTATAAATCCTAGGAATTCTATCCATGTTGTAGGGGTCAGACGGGATTTCTCCCAGTTGATGATGAACCCTAGACGGGAAAGGAGATCTATTGCCAGTTTGGTGTGTCATAAGAGGACGGTTGAGCCTGAGCCATGAGTAGGATGTCGTCTAGATAGACGATAAGTCTTATCCCTCGACTGCGCAGCCAGGTCATTGCTTGGCGGAGGAGCTTGGTGAAGCACCACAGGGCCGATGAGAGGCCAAAGGGGAGGCAGGTAAAACGCCAGGTCTTGTTGCTCCATTGGACGCGTAAGAGGTCCCGAGATGTTTCTGACACCGGGACTGTAAGATAGGCATCCTTGAGATCTAATTTTGCCAACAGATCTCCGTGTTGGAGTAGGTCTCTCAGGAGATGTATACCCTCCATTTTGAAATGACTATTCTTTACCAAGGTGTTGAGGGGGCGCAGGTTTATAAACGGGCGCATAAGGCCACCTTTTTTCTCTACGAGAAATACATTGCTCAGAACCCCAGCGTTGCCCATGGGTGCCTGTTCTATAGCCCTCTTGTCTCAGAGGTCGAGCAGTTCCTCGTTGATCAACATGCAATTGTGCCAAGAGAGGCAAAGTGGTCTGGGGGAGGGGATACTTACCGGATCCCCCACTAACTCTATGTGAAACCCCCGTATTGTGTTCAGCACCCAAGTGTCGGACGTCAGGCCCGACCATGCTGGGAAAAAATGTTGGAGTCTGCCCCCTACACAAACATGAGAAACATGTAGATGTGTGCACAGAGTGTGAGAATTGTAAAGACTCACCGTAAGGTCGTCTTGAGCCGGTATATCCACGGAAACCGCTTGAGCGCCATTGCCGGCTGCGGGACGGGAAGAATGGAGACCGGCCCCTTGTGTCGTGATAGATGGGGTGTTGAGTAATGGAGCCTCGTCCCGCACCTCGGGAATGGAAATAATTCCGGCTGGTCAGACGGCTCCTAAATCTGCCGTCCCTGGTAGAGACCCATCCCTGGAAAACCTTTCTCATAGAGGTTTGTGCCTTATCAAGGGCAGTGAACGTGCCCACATAACGCCCCAAATCTTTAATAAATGAGTCCCCCAAACAGAAGGCCCTGGGCATCTTTACCGGCTTCCGTGAGGGCCAAGTTGGCTAATTTGGGGTCAATTTTAAAAAGTATGGCTTTATGCCGTTCAATTGATAGGGAGGTATTCACGCGCCCGGCAATGCATATTGCTCTTTTGACCCAGCCATGAAGGTCATCGGGGTCAACCATGCGGTGTTCCGCTTTGGCGTCTTCCGCCAGGTCAAACAGTTTGGCCAAGGGGCCAAAGATGTCTAAGTGCTTGTCTTGGCAGGCACGCAGGGCTGAGTCTAAACTCTTGTGTGGGTTCCAGCCCAGTTTGGTTAGGTACTGGGTCATTTTTGGGTCCACTTCTGGGGTGTCGCACACTTTATTGGGGACTATTGGTCTGGGGCATTCTGCCCTAAGCTTGTTTCTTGCAGCCTTACTGAGTGGGCACCGTACCCAGGCTTCTAGGTAGCCTGCAACGTGGTCCGCTGGGAGCCATTCCGCGGACCTTGGGTGGTGAAGCTCGTCCGGGTTAAATAATGGCTCTCCCAGCGGATCCACTAGGGCGGACCCCGCGGCCGCAGGGATTGCCGTCCCTGTCTCACCTCCACCTGTCTTGTGCGGAGGAAAGAAGGTCTGTGCCCCACTCAGGTCTCTCTGTATCTGAGTCGGTCTCTGACTCGATCTTGGCCTCCTCCTCTGACCCAATTTCCGAGTCGGAGTCGCTCTCAATTTGTGCTCTCGCACATTTCCAAAGCCGCGCCCGTTCTGCCTGGCGCGGAAAGGCTTGTTTGCGTGCTTGGGTCATGCTTTCAGGGGCAACCAATGGTGCGCCAGTCTTGGTGTTTCTGAAGGCAGGGAGAGAAATATGTTTGGCTTTGTGAGTAGCCTTTCTAGGTGCCTGGTCAGCAGGCTGTCCCATAAAGCGCATGAGGTTTGCGCCTAAATCCTCGGGATCTGCATCCATAGGCCGTGCCAAAAGGGCCTGGGCAATGGACTGAGAGAGGGCTGATAACATAGATCCCATTGCTGCCATAATGGCGTCGGTCATAGAGCGCTGAAGCGCTGTGAATTGCGGTCCCTCTGACATACAGGGAGTGCAGAATTATTAGGCAAATGAGTATTTTGACCACATCATCCTCTTTATGCATGTTGTCTTACTCCAAGCTGTATAGGCTCGAAAGCCTACTACCAATTAAGCATATTAGGTGATGTGCATCTCTGTAATGAGAAGGGGTGTGGTCTAATGACATCAACACCCTATATCAGGTGTGCATAATTATTAGGCAACTTCCTTTCCTTTGGCAAAATGGGTCAAAAGAAGGACTTGACAGGCTCAGAAAAGTCAAAAATAGTGAGATATCTTGCAGAGGGATGCAGCACTCTTAAAATTGCAAAGCTTCTGAAGCGTGATCATCGAACAATCAAGCGTTTCATTCAAAATAGTCAACAGGGTCGCAAGAAGCGTGTGGAGAAACCAAGGCGCAAAATAACTGCCCATTGTCAGGATCGGGACAGGGATCCAACACGCAGAGTACAAACAGTAGCCAGATACGTATACCGGACCTTAGAATGGCCGGACTAACGTAAGTAGTACCGTATAGAATGGTCAAAGACAAGCCGAGGTCGAGGGTAACAGAAGACAGGTAAGCGCGAGACAAGCCGAATCAAGGGTAACAGAAATAAGCAGAGTAAGGTAAACAAGCCGGGTCAAAACCAAAAGGGATAATAGAATACACAAGCACTGAGTGACTAGAACAAGCTAGAACCACGACAGGGCAATGAGCTAATGAAGGAAGCTCTGTTAAATACCCTGTTCAGAGCAGTAACCACACCTCCGAGACGTCCTGATTGGTCCTGCAGCAATTGACTGACAGGTCGATCCGGGGGAGTGTCCTGATGATGACTTCCTGCCTAGATGGTGTAAAAGGCAGTCACTCCCTCGCGGCCGGCCTTGCATGACCGGATAGACCGCGGGGAAGGGAGTCATCAGACCGTCTGGATGGTGGAACAGCTAAGTCTCTACCTCTTTTGGAGGTAGAGACCACAGGTACCCTGACACCCATGAACTGAGAAAAGTCAAGCGTGCAGCTGCCAAGATGCCACTTGCCACCAGTTTGGCCATATTTCAGAGCTGCAACATCACTGGAGTGCCCAAAAGCACAAGGTGTGCAATACTCAGAGACATGGCCAAGGTAAGAAAGGCTGAAAGACGACCACCACTGAACAAGACACACAAGCTGAAACGTCAAGACTGGGCCAAGAAATATCTCAAGACTGATTTTTCTAAGGTTTTATGGACTGATGAAATGAGAGTGAGTCTTGATGGGCCAGATGGATGGGCCCGTGGCTGGATTGGTAAAGGGCAGAGAGCTCCAGTCCAACTCAGACGCCAGCAAGGTGGAGGTGGAGTACTGGTTTGGGCTGGTATCATCAAAGATGAGCTTGTGGGGCCTTTTCGGGTTGAGGATGGAGTCAAGCTCAACTCCCAGTCCTACTGCCAGTTGCTGGAAGACACCTTCTTCAAGCAGTGGTACAGGAAGAAGTCTGCATCCTTCAAGAAAAACATGATTTTCATGCAGGACAATGCTCCATCACACGCGTCCAAGTACTCCACAGCGTGGCTGGCAAGAAAGGGTATAAAAGAAGAAAATCTAATGACATGGCCTCCTTGTTCACCTGATCTGAACCCCATTGAGAACCTGTGGTCCATCATCAAATGTGAGATTTACAAGGAGGGAAAACAGTACACCTCTCTGAACAGTGTCTGGGAGGCTGTGGTTGCTTCTGCACGCAATGTTGATGGTGAACAGATCAAAACACTGACAGAATCCATGGATGGCAGGCTTTTGAGTGTCCTTGCAAAGAAAGGTGGCTATATTGGTCACTGATTTGTTTTTGTTTTGTTTTTGAATGTCAGAAATGTATATTTGTGAATGTTGAGATGTTATATTGGTTTCACTGGTAAAAATAAATAATTGAAATGGGTATATATTTGTTTTTTGTTAAGTTGCCTAATAATTATGCACAGTAATAGTCACCTGCACACACAGATATCCCCCTAAAATAGCTAAAACTAAAAACAAACTAAAAACTACTTCCAAAAATATTCAGCTTTGATATTAATGAGTTTTTTGGGTTCATTGAGAACATAGTTGTTGTTCAATAATAAAATTAATCCTCAAAAATAGAACTTGCCTAATAATTCTGCACTCCCTGTATGGGGATTATCACCCGAAGAAAGCGGGTTTGACATGGTGGCCGAGGTGTCCCCTAATGGGGTGGTGTTGTCCCCATCCGTATGGGCAGGGGAGATTGGCATATTGGGTTTAGGCATAGTAATAAAATTGCTAGGAGTAAGGTCAGTGAGAGTAATTCACCCAAACTGTCTGTTAAAGTGATGACAGAATTGAAATATTCTAGTATTAGATAGAGGAAAAGTATTTAAAATGCTTACAGACAAAAGACAGAGACTCTCACCAGGGCCCAGACCGTTGGTATGAGGAAGGCAGGTCCCAACAGGGGGAGGAGAAAGAGGAGGGTCAGTGTACTGACCATAAAAAGAGCGGGAAAAGAAAAAATCCGAATTAATGCACTAAATAGATGGGTGAATAAAGAGAGGAACGGCCGTTCGTCTAAAAAAGTCGAATTAAATATTCATCTAAAACGAGGGAAAACTGCCGAGCAGACAAGACTGCCGAACTACTATGCGGCAGTGAGTGAGTGCGGCCGTTTGTGAGAAACCAACGTCCGTCGACCGAACCGAACTAACGGCCGCAAACTACCGAATGACTAATAGGGAGAGTAAATAGAAGACTCGGTGTTCGTGCGAGAAAACGCGCAAACGTAGGGTTCACCAAACGAAAATGGAGACAGAAGTACCCGGGAAGAAAATGGCGCTAAAGCGCTGAACAGAGACCGGACAAACAGGTATAAGGACTAGTGAAAAGGAGGGAAGGGTTTTACACAAAGAATAAAGGTGGGGGTGCCCCTAGTGATTATGAGGGCACCCCACACGGTCTGGGAACCTGGGAGTATAAACACAAACTAGTATTCAGCCAGATAAAATACATAAAACAGGAAAATAGTAAAATTAATAGAATTACTAAAATTAAGTTTAAAGTTAAAATTAAAATTAAACTGAATGTAAGCAAAAATATCATCAGAGTATAATAATAATGGTACTTATCTGACGTGGAGCAGCAAAGAAAGAGGGAAATGGGGAGGCGGACTAGGGTATTATACTGGATATAAGGGGCGTGGCCTGTATGTGAGACAGGTACTACTTTTTCTTTTCAATTCTGTTAATGTTCTTTGCTGATGTTGTGGACAGTAAAGAAAGGGATATGCAAATACGAGCCTCCGTGTCTTGTAATAAAATTAAAGATTTTCTTCACCAGTTCACTGCACAGATGTATGCACAAGGGCCAGAGAGTATCTAGTCTGAAACTCCTGATGATGCAGACCAAGTGATTTGCTCCCACAAGCTCCGACAACTCAAAGGAGTGCTCTCGAACTCAGCTGAAACGTATTTGGTCTATACCCACCAGAGGACATATCCCATCCACTAAACCAATTAGATATTGTACATCCACTCCCCTCACAAAAATTATGTGACAGTAGTATGTAGATCAACAAAAATGTTTGCTTTATTGAAATCAGGCTAGTGAAATAATAATAATAACAAAAGCAAAATTAAACATTTCCATGGTTAAAGGGTGAGGAAGACTAAAAAAAAGTGAATGGAATATATTCTGGCTGCAGAAGATCCTACCCCTTTTATATTGATATTCCTCCTACCTTTAGTTTTCATTCTTTTAGTCTTTTGGAAACAACTACCTCATCCACCGCTCATGTCACACATGCTGTTAAAAGACCTAGGGGCTCGTGGAGAGCCAACATCTTGCCCAGAGATTATGGACACTCTTACGAACTCACCCGGCTCAAACTCTAGCAGTTTAAACACTAAAACAAGAATAAATAAATGTAAAACATTTGAAACTTTCAAGATTTGCAGAAAGCTCCAGAAAGCTGAGGATCTGTAGTAGTTGTTTCCTGATAAAAAAAAGGAACCTGCTACAGAATTTGAAGTTGGCAGAGAGACATCACTTTGATTCAAATAGCTTATAATATTTTTATAAAGACAAACCAGGCAGAGGGGATAATACCTGCCCGGTTGAAGGAGGAGACCTTAATCTGCAAAATTGCTGTGGTGGTTCCTTGTGCCAGAGAAGAATGAATGGATAATGTAGTAGGACAGGTCCAATCACCCCTGTTTCCACTACAATTCCAGCTCAAAATTAATATATAGCATGACAGTTTCTTACTGTTGGTAACCATATCTGTATCTCAGTATTTCTGTAAAGAGACTTTAGATGCAACAGACATCTTCAAAGAGAGGGCTGTGAGCACATTCTTCTTTGATTAAAGCAATAGTATCCTGCAATACAGAATTTTGGTGTTACTCGATTACACCAACACACATCACAATATATCATTTTTACATTGTAATTGCATTTTTAGGAAACAATTTACAAAAGGCACAAAAGGAAGTTGGATGTTCCCAAAGTGCTGTATCAAAGCACTTTAATAGAAAGTTATGTGGAAGGGAAAAGTGTGGAAGAAAAAGATGCACAAGCAGCAGGGATGACCACAGTCTGGAGAGGATTGTCAGGAAAAGGACATTCAAAAGTGTTGGGGACTTTCACAAGGAGTGGGCTGAGGCTGGAGTCAGTGCATCAAGAGCCACCACACACAGATGGATCCTGGACATGGGCTTCAGATGTCATATTCCTCTTGTCAAGCCGCTTCTGAACAACAAACATCAGAATCGTCTTACCTGGGATAAAGAAAAACAGACCTGGTCTGTTGCTCAGTAGTCCAAAGTCCTCTTTTCTGATGAGAGAAACTTTTGCATCTCATTTGGAAACCAAGGACCCAGAGTCTGGAGGAAGAATGGAGAGGCACACTCTGTAAGATGCTTGAAGTCCAGTGTGAAGTTTCCACAGTCTGTGTTGATTTGGGGAGCCATGTCATCTGCTGGTGTTGGTCCACTGTGCTTCATTAAGTCCAGGGTCAACACAGTCGTCTACCAGGAGATTTTGGAGCACTTCATGCTTCCTTCCGCAGACAAGCTTTGTGGGGATGCTGACTTCATTTTCCAACAGGACTTGGCACCTGCCCACACTGCCAAAAGCACCAAAGCCTGGTTCAATGACCATGGGATTACTGTGCTTGATTGGCCAGCAAACTTGCCTGACCTGAATCCCATAGAGAATCTATGGGGCATTGCCAAGAGAAAGATGAGACACATGAGACCGAACAATGCAGAAGAGCTGGAGGCCGCTATTGAAGCATCCTGGTCTTCCATAACACCTCAGCAGTGGCACAGGCTGCGAGCTTCCATGCCACACCGCATTGAGGCAGTAATGGCTGAAAAAGGGGCCCAACCAAGTACTGAGTCCATATGCATGCTTATACTTTTTAGAGGTCCGATATTGTTCTGTGCACACTCCTTGTTTTATTGATTGCATGTAATATTCTAATTTACTGAGATTGTGGATTTGGGGTTTTCATGAGCTGTAAGCCATAATCATCGCACTTATGACGAATCACGTCTTGAACTATCTTGCTTTGCATGTAATGCGTCTATCTCAAATATTAGTTTCCCCTTTTACGTTGCAGTACTGAAATAAATGAACTTTTGCACGATATTCAAATTTTTCGAGTATCAGCTGTATATATATATAGCTCTGAATGTCTAAGGGAATATTCACTAAGCATTGCATAGGTAAAACAAATCATTTTCCATCATATATATATTTATCTTTCGGGATTTACAGGACAGCACTCTATGTACAAATTGGCATTTTGTCTATTTATGTGTTGCCTGTCTACCCCTATTTCCAAAGAAATGTTTTACTAAATGTATAAAATGAAAAAGAAAAAAACACAGACAATTTTGCATTATTAATTGAATTGAAATATAAATAGCAACACAATTTGTCTGAACATTAATCTTAGAGTCACAGCAAAACATTGCTATTTATGTATATTGTAATTACTGAATACTTTCATGTTGTTGGACTGTTGGTGTACCGATGTCTACTTTCCTCTTAGCTTGAAATCAAAGTGAAAACATTTTGTTCTTAAGGGACAAATATTGCATCATTTAAATGTAATCTTTATTGCTTCATATAACTGTAATCTAATTGTAGTTTTTAGCATCTATTTTCTTTTTATTAAAATGTCTTTAATTGATATCTAGTTTAATATGGAGACTGAATGTTAATTTGTAGCATTAATAATGGCCTCTCCTTATTAAACACAGTAGCAATGTTTACTAGTATTTTGCTGATAGGACCACTAGGGATTATACTGTAGGTGTTAAATTAAATGTATTACTAAATATCTAAAACTGATTAAATAGCAAAATTCATTAATTAACTAAACCAGATCTAAAAACGCTATGCAAGCATATTTTGCCTGGTTTAAGCAAGATTGCCTTTGCATATCATATACAAAAGCACAAGTAATTAAGATATTGTGAATTAAAGTGGCCGTGGGATGAGGAGTTGTGCAGCCATAAATGTTTCATGTTCAAAATGTAGCACAAGTAACCATTATTGCTGATTGAAAAGTAGGGAAAAAATAAATTAAGATTCACACAATTTCAAACAATGCCTCAAAATTAATCCCTTGTATTTTGTTTTCCTGTTTTACGTTATCAAAATGTGCGTTTTGCGAGAATGGAGTCTATTTTCTATGAAACCTGTGTCTTATCTGCACTCCTTTTAGGTGAGTGCTCCTAATCTCCGCTCGTTATCTGTATAAAAGAGATGGGAGCAATAAATCCTGCTGATTGATAGTGGATCAAATACTTATTTCACTCACTGACATGCAAATCAATTTATAACTTTTTTCACATGCATTTTTCTGGATTTTTTGTTGTTGTTGTTATTCTGTCTCTCACTGTTAAAATACACGTACCATTATAATTATAGTCTGATCATTTCTTTGTCAGTGGACAAACGTTCAAAATCAGGAGGGGATCAAACACCTCCATGAAGTTTTGCACTCCAGCTTCCTTGTGTTTTTGCCCGGTGCTCAGCTGCACAATTTATACCATATAGCTTGGTTTCTACATCTAAGTGCTGCTTCTAAGTGTGTGATTGGAGATATTCTGGAGAGTTTTAACATAAGCTTCAAATGTCTAAGATTGTGCTAAGAGTTTTCTTTTTTTACTGTTACAGGTAAGATTCATCTATAGGAAAAGGTTACTGATTGCACAACGTTTGATTTCCTGTTGGTAATTGGTAAGGCATTTGATTTGATTAGCTAGGTACTTGCTATTGATTGCTGTTTAAATTAGCTATTGTTTGCAAATAAGCATAGGCCTACCCAGGTGTTAAACATTCCTAGTGGGTGGTGATTTTAGGAGTTTTGTAAGGGTTGTTGTCATTAGCTTGGCTGCTACATCTAAGTGCTGCTTCTAAGTGTTTGATTGGAGATAAACTGGAGGTAATCTGAGGTATTCAGGAGGACAAAAAAAAATAAAAAATTTAATATTTGTTTGATTTAAATTATTCACCTCATTGGAATGGCAGACTTAGTTCAGTGTAATAGTTGTTATGCATTTGTTTCACGTTCCACTTTTTGGAGATTTGGATGCTGTCTAATCTGTAAACAGTTCTCTATATTGCGGCAGGAAATTGTATTTTTGAAGTCTGAGATTTGTAAATTAGCTGGGAAACAAATTCAGGCTGGAACTGCTGCAAAGCCACTGCTGCAGAGATGTACTAGGAATGGCAGATGGATTACTGTAGGATCTGGTAGACTTAGAGTTGTGGATAAAAGGCATATTGCACAGTCTGTTGCTCTACATAATTCACTGTCTGCACTTTCAGAGTGTAATGGTGTTATGGAGACAGGCACTGAGGTTAGTGGTGTTGTGGAGACAGGCTCAGGCACTAAGTGTAGTGGTGTTGTGGAGACAGGTGTGGAGACTATGGTGAGGCGTTATAGAAAGCAGTTGTTGTTGGGGTATTCTATCATAAGAGGTGTGGTGATGGACAATGGTGGTTTTGTGAGATGTCTTCCTGGAGCTACTGCTCACAGAGACAGGAGACATATTTGTAATATTGTTAAGCGAGCAAAGCAGGAAGGGGAATTGGATGTACTTCAATTGGTCCATCTAGGGACAAATTACTTGGCTTGCAATGAGGTTTCAGAAGTAAAGGAAGTTTTTAGTGTTTTTGCCAATGATATACGGCAGGTTGCTTCCACACTGTCATTCTTTGAAGTTCTGCCTGTGCCTAAAACTCAGAACGACAGGCGGATGCGTATTAGGGACTTTAACTTGTGGCTTGGTGAATGGTGTCGGGAGCAAGGATTTGGCTTTATTTCTCATGGTAGCTCTGTTTGGAATGGAAATAAACTGTACAAAAAAGATGGTTTGCATCTTTCTCAAAAGGGAACAAATATTCTCAGTGAGCAGTTCAGAGATTTTGCTAGGATGTATTTAAACTAGAAGGGGGAGGTGGGGCAAAAGGGTGATAACACATCAATCCAATTGCCTCCCAAAACAAAGACAGAAGGTGTCTGTAGAAAGTGTGTTAACAAATGATAATCTTAGAGTCATGTCTACAAATTCTCGCAGTTTAGGGAATAAGGTCCATGAACTTGTGGCAATAATGGCAACTAATAGGAGGGGTGGCCCTGTATGTGAAGGATAGCATAAAATCTAGCCTAATAAAAGTTAGTGAGGCGAACATAGAGTCTGTTTGGGTTACGTTAGAATTTGGAAATCACACCAACTCGTGTAGGTGTGATTTATAGAAGAGTTAGATAATCTATTAGTTGAGGAGCTAAAATAACAATGAAGGGGGAAGTTATCATCATGGGTGACTTTAATCTTCCTGATGTGAACTGGAAAACCAAAATAGCTGCTTGTGCCAGGAGCACACATATTCTAAACTCCCTACTGGGATTGTCTCTAAAACAAGTCGTTGAGGAGCCAACTCGTAAAGAGGCTATACTAGATTTAGTATTAACAAATGGAGATTTGGTATCAGATATTACTGTAGGTGAAAGTTTAGGATCCAGTGATCATCAGTCAGTGTGGTTTAATATAAGAACAGTGGCTGAGTAACACCACACAAAAACAAAAGTTTTAGACTTTAGAAAAACAGACTTTTCTAAAAGTAGAATATTTGTAAAGGAGTCATTATCAGACTGGAGCAGTTTAAATGGAGTCCAAGAGAAATGGGATTATGTAAAAGGTGCACTTAGAAGGAAACAGAAAATTGCATTAGGCTTGTTAGTAAAAGAAAAAAATGCAAGAAAAAACTGTGGTACTCCGCAGATGTGGCCAAAATAGTAAAAAAACAAAAAGTTAGCATTTAGTAATTATAAAAAAAAAACAGAGTGAAGAAGACAGAATGATCTATAAGATTAGGCAGAAAGAGGCTAAGCAAGTAATATGAGCTTCCAAATCACACACAGAAGAGAAAATAGCACAGTCAGTAAAAAAAGTTTTTTTAGATACATAAATGAGAAAAGGAAAGTAAAACAAGGATTAGTTAGATTAAAACCAAAAGATGGAAGGTATGGAGAAGAGGATAAAGGTTTAGCTGACTGCCTAAATGAATATTTTTGTTCAGTATTTACAGATGAAATTGAAGGAAAGGGGCCTCAGTTAAAAAAAAGGACAAATGAGTAGAGTTGAGCGGACACCTGGATGTTTGGGTTCGCCGGCTTCGGCCGAACTTCGGCGAAAAGTTGAGTTCGGGACTCGAACTTGACCCGAACTTGACCCAGAACCCCATTGAAGTCAATGGGGACCTGAACTTTTGGGCACTAAAATAGCTCTAAAATGTCCTGGAAAGGGCTAGAGGGTTGCAAAAGGAAGTAAAATGTATTGCCTAAGTATTAATATACTTACCCAGTGGAAGAAGAAGAATGTTACACTGTATACAAGTTTAAATAAAAAGTTTACAAACATAGCCAGGAATCAGCTGTAAGCATTTGCAACACTTACAACAATCAAGTAACACACATTCATATAAAATGTAAGTTACTTGGCCAGTCAATGTAATGACAGGAATGAATAAGTAGAAAACTCCCTATTTCCCACGGTATTAGAGAGCTATCTACTAAAAGGCTGAAAGACCTGAATTGGTCTTTCAGCCAAATTTACTAATACTAACTAAAGATTACTTAGTATTAGTAAATTATGCCCCTACTCGCTATACCGCGAGTAGGGGCATGTCTATTAAACAGTGAGCAGCCTATGGCTGCTCACTGTTAAAAAAAAAAAAAGGTTTCCCCCTCCTGAGCCCACACCCCTGAATGACGGGGGGGGGCCCTAAAGTAAAATAAGGGGGGGACCAATTGTCCTACCCCCGGCCCCCACCCTGAATGGCAGGTGGGGACCCTAAATTAGAATAAGGGGGGGACCTAATGATCTCCACCCTGGCCACCACCTGTGCGTGGTGGGTGTGGGCCCTAAATAAAAATTGTGGGGGGGACCTAATGGGGCCCTAAATAAAAATTGGTGGGGGGGACCTAATGTCCTCCTCTATGGCCCCCACCCCTGAGCGGTGGGTGGGGGCCATAAATATAAATTGGGGGGGACCTAATGTCCTCTCCCCTAGCCCCCACCCCAGAGCAGTGGGTAGAGGCCCTAAATACCAATTGGGGGACCTAATGTCCTCCCCTCTGGCCCCCACCCCTGAGCGGTGGGTGGAGGCCCTAAATTAGAATAAGGGGGAACCTAATGTCCTTCCCCATACCCCCCACCCGTGAGCAGTGGGCGGAGGCACTAAATAAAAATTGGGGGGACCTAACGTTTTCCCACGCTGCGTAATTTGACTCATAACACTCTGATGGGTTAATCCACCAATCAGAGTGTTATGAGTCAAATTACACAGCGTGGGAAAATGGCAGAGAACTTTCCCACGCTGTGTAAAATGACACAGAGCACTCTGATTGGTGGATTTCAAGCCAACCAATAGAGTTCTGTAGCAGGTAAATGTAGAGACTTACCTGTCAGAGCACTCTGATTGGATGGTTTAAACCCACCCATCAGAGTGCTCTGAGCCTAATTGCAGGACGGGGCAAGGCTTTATAAGCCTTCCCCCGCTCTGCAGAGTTCAGTCTGCATGGAGGGATTTTTTTTTTTTTTTTTTAAGTGCGTCTGTTATTATGGATTTTTATTTGGCCTTTTTGGAGGTGAAAAAATAAGATTTTAGAAGAAAGAAAATATCAAATGGTAAGTTTTATTTAATTTTTACAGGTACTTAGTTAAAGTTCCCCCCCTTCATTATTTTTAGGGTGAGGGGGGTAGGTAGGGGTTCATTTTTTGGGGGGTGGTGACTAGGGATTTGGGGACCACTAGTTACCTGGGTGGGGGTGTAACATTTTTATTTAGGGCAATAGGTCCCCCCTATCGGTATTTAGGGTCCCCACCCACCGTTCAGGGGTGGGGGCCAGGAGGAGGACATTAGGTCCCCCCTTATTCTAGTTTAGGGCCCCCACCCATCGCTCAGAGGTGGGGGCTAGGGGGGAGGACATTAGGTCCCCCATTCTAATTGGTATTTAGGGCCCCCACCCACCGCTCAGGGGTGGGGGCCAGGGGGTAGGACATTAAGTCCCCCAATTTTTATTTAGGACCCCCCCACTCAGGGGTGGGGGCCAGGGGGAGGAAATAAGGTCCCCCCCTTTTTCTAATTTAGGTCCCCCACCCACCGCTCAGGGGTGGGGGCCAGGGGGGAGGATATTAGGTCCCCCCCTAATTCTAATTTAGGGCCCCCACCCACCGCTCAGGGGTGGGGGCCAGGAGGGAGGACAATAGGTCCCCCTACCTTATTCTAATTTAGGGCCCCCACCCACTGCTCAGGGGTGGGGGCCAGGGGGAGGACAATAGGTCCCCCCCTTATTGGTATTTAGGGCCCCCACCCGCCGCTCAGGAGTGGGGCCCGGGGGGGGGACAATAGGTCCCCCCATTATTTTACTTTAGAGCCCCCACCCGCCGCTTGGAGGTGGGGGCTGTGGAGAGGACAATAGGCCCCCTTTAGATTAAAAGTCCCCACTCGTGACATGCTTGGGAGGGGGGCCACAGGCTGCTCACTGTTTAATAGACATGCCCTTACTAGCTTATATAGAGGCTGGGTCACATGCTGCACTGGCGAATCACAGCCATGCCATTAGTAGGCATGGCTGTGATGGCTTCTAAGGGCACACAAGTCAAACGCTTGTTGATTGGCTGCCCTGCAGCTTTTCAAAATGCGCCATTAAATCTCCGAACACCGAACTCGAACACGAACTGTTACTGAAATGTCCGGGACAGAGGAAGAGGTTCTATTTCAACTGTCAAAAGTAAAGACAAATAAGTCAATGAGACCTGCTGGAATACACCCAAGTTTAGTGGTGTACTAGCAAAACCATTAACAGATTTATTTAACCAATCATTGTTAACAGGAGTAGTCCCAGAAGATTGGAAGTTAGCGAATGTTGTGCCCATTCACAAGAAAGGTAGTAGGGAGGAGTCGGGCAATTATAGGCCAGTAAGCCTTACTTCAGTAGTGGGGAAAGTAATGGGAAACATGGATTTCAAGATCAGAGACAACATGGGTTTATTTCAGGGAGATCATGCCAAACTAATCGTATTGATTTTTTTGATTGGGTAACTAAAATAATAGATCAGGGTGGTGCAGTAGATATTGCTTACCTAGATTTCAGTAAGGCTTTTGACACTGTTGCACATAGAAGACTGCAATATCTAAGTTTGGATTCCAATATTGTTGAATTGGTAAGGCAGTGGCTGAGTGACAGGCAACAGATGGTTGTAGTCAATGGAGTATATTCGAAGCATGGGCTTGTCACCAGTGGGGTACCTCAGGGATCTATACTTGGACCCATTCTCTTTAATATTTTTATTAGTGATATTGCTGAAGGTCTTGATGGTAAGGTATGTATTTTTGCTGATGACACTAAGATATGTAACAGGGTTGATGTTCCAGGAGGGATAAGCCAAATGGCAAATGATTTAGGTAAATTAGAAACATGGTCAGAGTTGTGGCAACTGACATTTAATGTGGATAAGTGCAAGATAATGCATCTTGGACGTAAAAACCCACGGGAAGAGTACAGAATATTTGATAGAGTCCTAACCTCAACATCTGAGAAAAGGGATTAAGGGGTGATTATTTCTGATGACTCAAAGGTAGGCAGACAATGTAATAGAGCAGCAGAAAATGCTAGCAGAATGCTTGGTTGTATAGGGAGAGGTATTAGCAGTAGAAAGAGGGAAGTGCTCATGCCATTGTACAGAACACTGGTGAGACCTCACTTGGAGTATTTTATGCAGTACTGGAGACCGTATCTCCTGAAGGATATTGATACTTTAGAGAGAGTTCAGAGAAAGGCTAGTAAACTGGTTCATGGATTGCAGGATAAAACTTACAAGGAAAGGTTAAAGGAACTTAACATGTATAGCTTGGAGGAAAGACGAGACAGGGGGGATATGATAGAAACATTTAAATACATAAAGGGAATCAACACAGTAAAGGAGGAGACTACATTTAAAAGAAGAAACACTACCACAACAAGAGGACATAGTCTTAAATTAGAGGGACAAAGGTTTAAAAATAAATTTTATTAAATTTTAAAAATATTTTTTTTCCTCCACTTTTTAAGCATTTCAATACCAAAATCGAGTATTTAATTTTCATGTCTTTTGCTGCATGAAATCTATTCCATAAAGCCTCACTAATCCTAATTTATACTCTCTGGTTATGATTATCAGTCTGTAGATTAATTCATTTCTCTATCAGAAGCCACTTGTCACTGGTATAATTAATGTAAACTTGATGAAAATGTAAGCTTACATCTGCATTCCAACACTACAGGGAGTTTCACTGGGTGATATCATTCTGACAGTTTGGGAGTGGGGAGAAGTGAATAGATTCTACAATTTCACTGTTAGCATTACATTAACAGTCTAGAGATTGGTAAAAAATAAAAAAATCTATAGCAGTTTTAAATACCATTTTTTTTAAGAAATGTTTGATTTAATTGTATTTACACTATGCTGGCTCAAATGCAGACATAATTTTTACTTGCAATTTTAGTAAGCTACACTGCAAGTAATGCCTTCAGGGTCTTGGTATTGGTATTGGACCATTTATATTTATATACACACCTACTGTATGTGAGAAGATTTCGATTTTTTTTTTGCTTTTAGAATAGTATTTTAGTGTTAAATATTGCATGAAACATACTATCTAAAGTTTGTAATTTCCAAATTATTTTTTAAAAGGATAAAAGAATAAGTGAAAAACAAAAATGGTGTAAATTTACATATTTTTCATTTTTATACACAAAAGATTATACATTTAAATTATACATTTTCTTTCTTTCATTTCCATTTGTAGAACTGTGCCATTGCTGACATAAATCTTTATTGCCTGTTCCATCTGTAGTACATATTAGTACAGACTAAAATCAAATGGAGATGTTGCCATGTCTTGATACTGTCAGAATTGAGAGATACCAACATTATTGTGATATGGCAACATATCTTGATACATGCCCATTGAAAGTGTTAATCTCTGTTTAGCTGAATCATAAGATTAACAACCTTGTACATTGCAAGGACGCCATATACACAGTGTGGCACATGACCATCTTCCACCTCTAGATGTGTTTACCGTTATCTGTTGTATCCAGATGACCCTATTCCCACTTATCGACCCCCACTGATTTATGTTTAGTATACTAGTTATTGTTTCAATATACAAGGAGGCATTGAAAGGTTTAATCACTTATTGGCTGAATCATAAGATTAACAACCTTGTCATTGCAAGGATGTTGTAAATGTAGTTTAGCACATGACCATCTTGCGCCCTCCCTCTTCAAAGAACACCCTATGTTTTACACCCTCCTATTCTAAGAAGAATCAGCCTAGTAATTCCTAGATAAACTTAGGATCAGTTATTTGTTGCATGCATATTTTATGCTGTATGCACGAGCTGTCTATGATGTTATTTAATAGTTGTTAATATTTGATTTGTAATTAATGATACTACCCCTAGACCGCCCTTATTTCTTTCCCTTAAAACTTTTGTTCTGTTTAATAAACATTGGACATTTTCTGAAATAGACTTCTTTGTATGTTCTGCATAAGTGTTTTGAGGTACTTTAGGGCATGATAAATCTAAATAGAACTAGACTTTAAGTCCATGGCAGTAAGGTCTGGTGATAAACTAGAAGTATGCTCCAACATCCCTTGTCCGCTATATCCTGGGAAATGAGTAGGGTTACCATGTAATGTTAGACTCAAGTATCTCTGGGGGTTTCTCTCTCTCTCTTTATCTGGAATACAAGGCTATTTGTGATCTACTAGGGTCAGGTGTGTTCTACATTTGATAATATGAATGGCACAAGGAAGGCTTTTTGGAATGCAGCAGGATTAAATAACACAAAATGCAATTTTCAACACTCTCGCCCTCTTGCCATGTGCATTGAATCTGCTTCTGAATGGATAAGTGTAATTTTTCATTAGTAAGCTTACATTGAACAAACTACTAATGAAAGTCTTTATTAAATCCCATTAGAGATATTCTATTATTTGGATTGACTGTATTGCATCCAATATGAATCAGTCGTACAGAATTCAGAAAAGCCCTGATTGTCCAGCATGGTTTGTGTGGGTTCCAAAAAGGAACAAGTAATATTAATTCAAGAAATTGAAATTCTGTAAATGTTTTGTGTAAAGCCTAGGATATTGTTCAAGGTACTTTGATGGATGATAGACAGTAAAATCCATGTAATGTGGCAAACATTGAGAAATTTTTTAAAATGGAACGCACAGGGTTCTATGTTGCAGGTGTAAATCAAGTCATATTTTTTATGGATAAGTTATTTTACTTTGCTTGTCTCTTCTGTTCAAAATGTTATTTGCCATAGTACAGCGCCGCATATGTGTGACATTGCACATTATTAAATTGAGTTATATACCTAGAAGAGGCCTTGTACATAATGATTCAGGTCACAGGTGTGTTACATTTTTAGACATAAGCTGTAAAACAAGCAAATCAGTTTGGTCAATGTTTCATCCAAGCGTCTGGAATTTAATCAAGACCTTATTTCACTAAGGCAATCAAGAGCAATGATATACCTAGTCTGTTTGGAATGGCTATAGTATATATGGATTTCTTATTTAAAGCAGTTACCTTTTATAGATGTGTCTTTGAGAACCAGATGGAGTATCTATGTCAACTTTTAAAAAATGTTCTGCCACTATGTTTATGGAATCCTGACAGACCAATTGGATCTTGATAGAAATGTCATAATTGTCCTGCTATATTTTATTTCTACTTTTAATTCAGATAGAAAAATATATTTTTAAATACTTTATTTTTGGTATGCAGGTAAGTACAACAGTGCCTGTATCGCCACAACAGCATCAGCAGGCTCGTTTCTCTTAGACTTAACGTAATCACATTGTGGCATGTTGGGTATGCATACATTTTTAAATGAGAAAATAACGATAAAATAAACAAGCTATTAACAAATGGTATAGGCTAAATTGTCATGAATGGCTTGTGGCTTTACTATGTAAACAACAGGCTTGTGGACTAATGAGAGAGCAGTAAAGAAAGATTTGCTTGCCATGTCTACACTAGAGATGCAAAATAATGTGAACTTGCTATTTGCTGTATGGTATAAGATGGATTATTATGACTAATGTGAGTAGTCACTATAGTACCACTCGGCTTGTGTCAGTGAGTATCTACACTTGTTCTGAGTATTATGCGTGTTTAGTCGCGGTTAACACGTTAGGGGTCCTCGAGCGGGCCACCAAGCCGGTGCATGTTGCATGCCCGACACTACGTGCCAAGCGTGTGCGAGTGTATACTGGCATGTCTGTGTCTTAGCATGGTGACATTCCTAGATAACCCACGGTTCCTCCGTCCATGCTTGCCCTAATGTGAAGTGCAGGCCGATCCAGTGTCCCCTTTGTCAGCTTGGTAGTGGGTACGACACACGTGTGTGTGTGTGTTGAGCTGGCTGGAGTATGCCTATGTTAGGTGTGTGCCTCGTAAATATCCAGCCTTCTCAGCCTGTTTCAGTTTGCCGCCCATGTTGTGCCTATGTATAGATATTTATGCTGTTATCATGCATGCATGAGCAATACTTTTGTCGCCATCTGTAGGGGGCAAAGTTCTCCATGCAGCTGCCCTTGCAGGAGCAGTAGGAAGGGCTGGCATTGCTTTGTAGAGTTCTTAGTCCATCGTTTGGGTAATCCCGCAATCCCTCTGTGCCTTTGGGGTATAAAGTCCCGGTGTAGTCTGTGCCTCGGCCCATGTTCGGGTGTGGGGGGTGGTACAGTGATGCGGGGCAGGGTCTTGGCAAGTCTCCCCTATAGCCCGGGCTTATGTGAAGGCCAGCACCTCATGGCCGCGAACTAGGTTACTTACACGGGAGGCCACATTCATTCCCTAATGGGGGCTGCTGTGATGCCTGATGGTTAATTCCCAGCGCAGACGGCCGGTGCTCCGGGATTGCTTCCTCGGTGGTCTTCAGCCCAGGTGGGCCTGTCATGTGCGGCAGTGTCGATTTATGAGAATGAGCGCCCAGAGAGGTCCTGCTCTTCCCCCGCAAGCGTTATTAGGTGGGCTGGCATAGGGCTTTTTACGGGAGCTGCTGCGTGTCATGCTCAGGATGAATGTTGGTCAGCCATCTTGTGGCACCATGCCCGGACCTCATTGCTCGGCATGGCCGGAGTGGATGGATTATGGTTTGCTGTGGTGGTCACCCGTTGTGGTGGTCACCCGTTGAGACCACCCCCCCCCGGTCCAGGGGGGGGTGGGTGAGCACCAGTCGGAGAACCGGGAGAGCGGCCGTCTCACCCTAGCTCAAGCTTGTAGGCCTCAGGCCTCGGCCGGGTTACTTTGGTGCCGTTAACGGTCCTGTTGGGTATCCCCTGGATTGCAGTCGCCTTGGTAATGCTGTGAACATGGTTTCAGGTCGGTTTCTGTTTGTGGCCCGCAGTTAGCTTCGGTATTCCAGCTCAGAGGCCGGAGCTCAGACGGAGCATGTCTGATCCTACCGGCGGTCAGGTCCCGCCCCCCCCCCCAAAAAAAATATATTTTAATTACATTTTTATCAGGTGTATTCTAAATTCTATGCAATGGGTCAGGTAACAGATCAGTATTCTTTATGTTTAATTGCAGTTGAGGAATATATTGCTTTTTCAAAGATAATTTTCTTTTTGTTAACCTGTCTACAAATGAGAATTACCATACATTAAACAACCAAGTAGGATAACCCATGACCCAATATCTATTCAATTCAAGATAGCTTTGGCAAATATAATCTTTTTTTTGAAAGCTGGACTTAAATTAACATTTTCAGGATGTACTTAAAAGATGATAGAGGAATGAATCAATCTAAAAATCTAAGTATACATGATGGGAACATAAGTATTTGGAATATGTAGTCAGCATGAGAAGTACTGCTTTTATTTTAATATTTATTTAACATCCTGCATTAAAGGATGATTAGTTTGTGTACTTCTGCATTGCAGGAAGCATATATATTCTGAGATTAGTTATTCTAGTGGTGTACAATATGTTGTTATATAATAGTTTGAATGTGTTTTTTAGTGTGAATTGATGATTTAATTCCCTGTGCTTGACATTTATTGTAGTGCAATTTATAATTAGAGAAAGAGATTGGCATATAGATTTATCACTTTAAACAAGTCAAACGTGGATTAGAGACAAAAACAATACTGTTGGCTTAAAAGACTTTATTAAAGGGCAACCATCATCAATTTTTCATTTCTTCATTTTTAGAAGTTTATTACAGAAAATTACACTTTTTATCCGGCTGAGCAGCCATGTTGGGTTAGACTCTACTGTTATCTGACCAACTTCTGCCCAACCTAACTTGCTTGCTGCAGTAGTTTTACAGAGAGCAATCACACTGTCGGGAAAGTAAAGTTGATCAGCATGTGATCAGATAACAGTACAGTCTGACACAGCATGACCGGTCAGTCAGATAAAAAAAAAAAAAAAATAATAATTTTAAAAAAATATAATTGTTTCAAAAAATGTAATAAACGTTTAAAAACAAAATGTGAAAATGTGATGACAGTTGCCCTTTAAGTAAGTCAATATCTATTTCACTAGTCTGCAATGTTTATTTTTTCAAACTAATGTTTGTAAGGTCAACATGGATAGAACAACATGATACCCTTGTGTTTTAAATTTTAGCATACTCAACTACATTTTTTTTATGCACAGGGACAGGAATTAGGTTAGTTGGCTAAAATATTGGAGTTCTGGATTCTGCCCCAAAGAAGTCAGTGAAGACTCATACGGTCAATTTAAGAATCCCAAGATAGCACTGTCAAATACATTTTCTAAATGTAAGCCTAAGGCAAGATTGACATTGACAATCCATGTTTGTAAAGTCTAGAATATTTAATTGTCTTAGTATATAATCCCAAGGCATTCTACCATGAAAAAAAGCAAACTGATCTTTATGACTAATAGCTGTTATCAGCTACTTAAGCCTAAATCCCAATATTCAGTAAGGACTTCAAAGGAAGGAGTTCAAATTCAACAGGATGATTTCCTAAAACATTTTTGAATGTATAATGTGGATTATTTTGTATATGGTATGTATTTCTGACCTGCCATGACAACATTATGACATACAAGTACATTCAATGAGACATTACTTTTCTTAGTTTGTGGGAACAATTGCTCTATTCACTACCATGCACAAATTGCTGACCTCATCCCCATCAAGCACTTTTGAGATTATCTGGAACACCAACTGTCTTGGGAAGCATTTTACCTTTTATAATATTTGGAACATTGCTTTAGGGATTTTTGTCATACTGTAACAGTTGTGGATCTCTTACAAACAGTTTCAACAAATTTGGAAGCAGGCAATTGTCTATAATTTGTTATATTCTATTCTGCACATCTGCAAATTCCGTTTACAGACACCTAGTTAGATTTATAAACACCAGCCAATGACCTTCATTGTTTCTCTACCAAACCTTACAGATGGGATAGTGCCTTCAGACAGGTTGCATTCTCCTAGAATCTGCCTAATGGTTAAGCATGATTTATCACTTAAATGATTACTCCAATCCAAAACCAGTGTTTTCATAAAACACTGGATTTGAATAGAGTAACCACTCATTTAAAAAAATAAAAAATAAAAAAAAAAGCTTTAAATTACCAATTTCTCATAACTGAGGCCAAGTTCTCCCCTCAACTTAATTCTCTTTGGCTGATATAATTTGTCCTTGATGGAAGTGGAGGGAGGTCAGGCAGAGTGGACAGAGGAGAGAACATTTGCGGCAGTGCCACTATTGACTGTCTAGTGCTCGGAAGACATACTGACATACATGCAGATACACAGAGAAAAGGATACAGAAAAAGTATTAAAAAAAAAAGAAAGAAACTTGGCCAGTTTTATGCTCTCTGAGGGATGGCAGGTTTGAGAGCTAAGATCAGAGAAGAACCCAGTGAAGGAAAATAACTCATTCTACAAACACTGTACAATGTTATGTTTATATTGTGCCTTGTTACATTGCCCAACTGGTTGCTATGGCAACATACTTTCTGTATATAATGTCTAGTATGTGCTATGCCACTTTGTCTCATCTTTGCCCTTGCGTTTTATTAGTTCCTTTGTTTTGTGATATGTATTTTTTTTTGTCTTTTTGATTACTATGGTAACGTGTTTTTTTGCGGGTCTCCATATACAAGTTTTAAGTCATCTTGGTGTTCCACTGCATGATGATGTCACTTCTGATTATGAGGCATCTGTTTGGTGTGTTTTTTTAGAGTACCTAAGATATTTAAATGCTGGTTTTGCTTATGTTCTTTGTACATTATTAAGGCCTCAGGGCCGAAATGTTCTTTGCATTTTTATTTTGCCCTTATGGTTTAATAAAGCTTCTCTTTTTTTGCACGACTCTGTGATGCCTTTGTGCCTCTGTTTACAGGTCTTGCAGAATTCTACCACAGAGCTTCTCAGTACTTCACGTTGTGTGCAGTACACTAGTTTGATATTGTATCCTTTATGAACAGGCACAAAGAACTTCAGGTATCTAGAGTACCATAGAGGGATTTCAGGTGATCTCAATAAGGGGTTTGCAGATGTCATATTGGAGTATTTTGTGTCTGTTAGGCATTTCTTTTAAATATTTGGTTAGGGCAAGGGGTTTTTCCTCTCAAATCACCTTTAGAAGACTGTGGGGTCTGGTAAATGTTCTTTTTTATTTGATATGCTAGGAAGATATGCCACAAAATCACCAGAAAACCTTGCTTAACCCTTAATGCATAAATAACATGTCCATCCAGGGAAAACATCAGTTCACACCCATTCGTTGGCAGGATATTTGATCAGTTCTCTTATATTTTCTCACCTATGATAAAACTGATATTTGTGCTTCTCGAGTAAAATGCCCTAACCTTTCTCTGACAAATTGTACACATAAATCTTATCTGTAAGTAGTTTGCATATACTGTCTAATAACCCTTAATATTTCTGTAAAGGATGAATGAAAAAAATAAAATTGCTTGAATTCGCATTGTTTTCAATTTGTTGGCATCCCTGAACAGTATTATTTCCAGTAAATTGTTGTGTTGACCTACATTTATCTAGATGTGCATCTCAATTTTCAACAAAATCCGAATATATGACAACTCTGAGAACAGACAAAAACTAAGAGAAACTCAATAGCTTGCCCTTCGGTAAATACCTGCTCAGGTCTCAGGGCAGTCCAGAACTGAAAGGCCAGCAAGTTCTCTGCCAAGATATACAGCACCTTCGGACAATCATTTCGGATTTCTTTGGGCCTCGTCAGTAAGGTGTAAGTGATACCCCTCTAGGCACAGTGAGCAGAAAAGACTTATGGAGAGCTTTTTGATTTTTAAATATATTATACACAATGTTTTAATTAAAAAAAAGGCATGGCAGTGGATAGTGTAAAACATTGGAACTCACTATTAATATCTACCTTTGTCTGAAAATGCAGATGTTCTCTGCTTCATTTCCTTACTAGTACATGTAAAGTCTTGCAGTGTTTGAATTAATAAAAGTCTATGGCTTTTTTGAATAGAATATACAGTATCTTACAAAAGTGAGTACACCCCTCACATTTTTGTAAATATTTTATTATATCTTTTCATGTGACAACACTGAAGAAATGGCACTCTGCTACAATGTAAGCAGGTAAGTGCACAGCCTGTATAACAGTATAACTCATAATAAATAACGATGGCAACAAGAGTGAGTACACCCCTAAATGGAAATGTCAAAACTGGGCCCAATTAGTAATTTTCCCTCCCCGGTGTCATGTGACTCGTTAGTGTTACAAGGTCTCAAGTGTGAATGGGGAGCAGGTGCTAAATTTGGTGTTATTGCTCTCACACGCTCTCATATTGGAAGTTCAACATGGCACCTCATGGCAAAGAACTCTCTAAGGATCTGAAAAAAAAGAATTGTTGCTCTTCATAAAGATGGCCTAGGCTATAAGAAGATTGCCAAGACCCTGAAACTGAGCTGCAGCATGGTGGGCAAGACCATACAGCAGTTTCACAGGACAGGTTCCACTCAGAACAGTCCTCTCCATGGTCGACCAAAAAGTTGAGTGCATGTGCTCAGCGTCATATTCAGAGGTTGTGTTTGGGAAATCGATGTATGAGTGCTGCCAGCATTGCTGCAGAGGTTGGGGGGGTGGGTTAGCCTGTTAGTTCTCAGACCATACGCTGCACACTGCATCAAATTGGTCTGCATGGCTGTCGTCCCAGAAGGAAGCCTCTTCTAAAGATGATGGACGAGAAAGCCCACAAACAGTTTTTTGAAGACAAGCAGACTAAGGACATGGATTACTGGAACCATGTCCTGTGGTCCGATGAGATCAAGACAAACATATTTATTTATTCAGATGGTTTCAAGCGTGTGTGGCAGCAACCAGGTGAGGAGTACAAAGACAAGTGTATCTTGCCTACAGTCAAGCATGGTGGTGGGAGTGTCATGGTCAGGGCCTGCAAGAGTGCTGCCGGCACTGGGGAGCTACAGTTCATTGAGGGAACCATGAATGCCATGAATGTACTGTGACATACTGAAGCAGAGTATGATCCCCTCCTTTTGGAGACTGGGTCACAGGGCAGTATTCCAACATGATAACGACCCCAAACACACCTCCAAGACAACCACTACCTTGCTAAAGAAGCTGAAGGTAAAGGTGATGGACTGGTCAAGCATGTCTCCAGACCTAAACCCTATTGAGCATCTGTGGGGCATCCTAAAATGGAAAGTGGGGTAGCGCAAGGTCTCTAACATCCACCAGCTGCGTGATGTCGTCATGGAGGAGTGGAAGAGGAAGCCAGTGGCAACATGTGAAGGTCTGGTGAACTCCATGACCATGAGGGTTAAGGCACTGCTGGAAAATAATGGTGGCCACACAAAATATTGACACTTTGGGCCCAATTTGGACATTTCCACTTAGGGGTGTACTCACTTTTGTTGCCAACTAGACTAATGGCTGTGTGTTGAGTTATTTTGAGGGGACAGCAAATTTACACTGTTATACAGTCTGTTCATTTACTACTTTACATTGTAACAGAGTGTAATTTCTTCAGTGTTGTCACATGAAAATATATAATAAAATATTTAGAAAACTTTCACTTTTGTGAGATACTGTACATAAAGTAAAATCCAATATATTTATCCAGATTCTTTCTTTTACAAATTGTCAGTTGGCTTCTCCATTGCAGTAGATTATACAATGATACAGCACCAGGATTTTATAATTCCTGTATAATTAAATTTTACAATTCCTGTATAATTACTGGATAGCAAGGGACATTCTGTGATTACATGCATAAAAGCTTTGTGCATAAGTGATAGTTAAGGTTAAATAAAATCCTGTATTTTAAATAATTACAGTTTCTAAATGTATATGTAATTCTAAAGGACTGACTTTCTATTACCTGGCCATCTCAATTATTTGTTTGGATGTCTACTTGCAGAAATTGCTACACACATTTAGATGCAAAAAAAAAAGTTTACTATGCCTTTATTTGGCACTTTCTGTAAGTCTGCATATACTTTTATTTATGCATCAGTGTATAAAATGATCAGACTGTGTTCATTATTACACGTCATAAGTGCATTGCATTAATATCACATGCTGTACCTTTATGTGTTTTTGTTTATGGTGAGGTTATCACCAGCAGCAGAACTAATGAGCATAAGACCTCAGAAGAAGATTTATTTATTTATTTTTGACCCATACCACTGCAGACAAGGAAATTCTAACTATCCAAAAATGTCTCCACTTCCTATTGCAAAATAACCTGCTCTGTAGTCACAATACCCTACATCCCCTGTCAATTCACCCTCTCTCTCCCCAAATTAGTTTTCCACATTTTTCTTGACAAATATGCCCAAATTAAATTTGCCACATTTGACTTGCAACCAATCATCTCCCTTCCCAATTTAGATTGGCATATTCCCCACCAATTAACACCCTCCATCCCCCAAATAGGTGTCTGCTTCTACCTTCTACCATTCGTTTCTCCAAAATAGATCTCACACTGCAGAAACGATCTAACCTGGCTATGAAAGTGCTCCTGTCATCTTTCTGCCCACGTTGGCTGACAGACCTTTTATTATTGCAGGATGATCTCCATGACCTCTACCCCGTTATGGTCCTGTTACATTATTACATCATAGTAATACATTTTCCTAATTTCCCTTATTTAGCATCAAAATGAAAGGGTATCTGACCATAAAAATCTAAGGCATGATAAATGAGAAAAGGGAATAGAAATGATCTTCTTTGAAGTGACAGAGGAGAATCTGAGTTATTGATAGCAGAGTAACATGATAGATTTCAATTTATAATCGTGAAATCAACATGTAACACTTACTTAAAGATAATATTTCATTTTGTAATGAATGACAACACAAGCTAGATGGCTTGAAATCAGCAAATGCCAAGAACATTTACTACTTGACCTACAAGAAGTGGGCGATGTACATTCATATAAACTGGACTAGAGCCAGAAATAGAACTATGAATGCATTCATATGAATAAATCTTACTGGTTGCATATTGTGTACTAGACTATATTTAGTAAATGCAGTACATGTATAAACTGAAACGTTTACTTGATATTTTTATTTAATTCTGAATGTTGATTTTATAAAATTATTATTATTATTATTATATTTTTAATTAAATAAATATATGAAATAAAGCTCTTTTTTATCTAATGTCTTACTTTTACCATAACTGTGACGGTCATCAAGGCCTAGTCTCACAGAGAATCATGCTGATTCTTTAATATTTAGTAACCTTTAAAATAGCATAATTGCAGTTCTAAAAATAATAATATGAAAAACTCAAATCAGCTGCAATAGCAGTACGGGAGTAAGCAAAATGTCAAATTGACCCATTGACAAGCAGCTTGTGGTAATGGTCAAGTAAAATACACAAAATAGTTATCTCTAATGTTCATTAAAAAGCATTCAGCCTAAAGAAACTCAACAAGGTTATTTGGTAAATGATGAGTTCAATAAAAAAAATGTAATGCCAAAATTAGGTAATTATTTAAATTTGCATTTAATACTTGAATTAGGTAAAAATGTTGCATTTTACACAAAAGAGGGATGATATGAGTGAGGAGTTTCTTCACCTATTCTTTTTGTGATGCAAGTTCCTTTTAAATGTGTTGTAGTCCTATATACTCTATATAAATAACTGGCATAACGAAAATGTAATCTCGATTGCTACTAAGTATTGGATTTGTTATTTCGCTGTGCCTTGGCAATGTGCAGAGTTTCAAAATCTGATTTGTTACAGGCAATATAGTTAATTGTGTGTGATAACATTTAGAACATAGTAATAAAAAGAAGGTAGTTTCCTCAGCTTATTCAGGAAAATATTGTGTTCTCAAAATTGAATTTAATCTCTGTGCTCTTATATTTGACATATTATGGGAAAGATATAATTTTCTACTGGGACATGCATACGCTAGTAAAGACAAGGGATTTCATTGAAAAATAAATTATATATAGAGTGAGAATTGACTTTTCAGGAAAATATGATTTAAAAACAAAAAAAGAAATACA
The DNA here is from genome assembly GCF_036172605.1 of Pelobates fuscus. NCBI lineage: Eukaryota > Metazoa > Chordata > Amphibia > Anura > Pelobatidae > Pelobates > Pelobates fuscus. The sequence continues at coordinate 99,248,414 of NC_086318.1, forward strand.
GTGTAATGATTTTCTAGATGCAATGTCTTCATTCTACTTGTTTTCCAAACAATGTGTTGTTAGCTGCTTTATACATTTTATAGATTTTTTCATGAATGATTTATGTTCTATAGATTAGGATTTTGCTTGTGAGCAGATACTATCCAGATACATTTTTATATTGTCAATCTGTATCCAAATAGTGTATCCTAAGATGTCAGCGCTTAGTAGATAAGTTCCCCTACATTACTTGTAGGGTACTCCCTAATAAATATCAAAAAGTCTCAATATAAAATGGGTAATGCTGATAGTATGCATAATTAATATAGTCACCACGATGTTGAGATGGTCCAATATTTCAAATAATGTATCCACTCTCGTCAATACATAAACAGTCCTAAATAAAAAAATAACCTTTATTGTACACATTATAGTGAAATAAAAAGTAAATACAGATTATTAATGGAGCAGATAATATTGAGTGAATCCAGTGGCAAATTATATGTCCAATTTTCTTACCCTCTTATAAAATAGAAAAGTGCTAATGTCTAAAAAAAAATCCATCAATAAGGGGTCTCTTGTGACTCACTCTTACAGTATAAAAGTACAATAAAGGTAAATTGGATATAATCGTATCATAGTTCTCGAAATGTATAAAACATCATATAAACATAGATTGTCAAATTATCATCAAAGTATAAATATATTCAATCCAACGATCTAAAGCATTCATTGATCTTAATTAAAGGATAAATTAACAGTGATCACAGATAAATCAGTGATCTACAAAAGTATATTATTAGATTAAGTTCTGTTCACATTAAAAGTTTAGGTTAAAAATAAAAAAAAATCATAAAATGTGAGCTAGCTCTAATTCAGCATTGGGGTCAACGTTTCAAGGTTGAAGATCCAGAACATCTCTTTGTATTTAAGTAATTTTGATAGTTCCCCACCTCGCCAGGGTAGATGAATTTTTTGGATTGCACAAAATGTAGGTAGAGCTGGGTTACTATTATGATGTGTCTTAAAGTGATAAGAAAAAGAGTGAATCTCGAATTGTCTTTTGATGTTATAAATGTTATAAACGTGTTCTCTGATTTTAAGCATTCTTTTTGTCTGTCCCACATATTGTAACCTACAGGGGCAACTTAACAAATAGATTATCTGTTTAGAGCTACATGTAATGCAATCTTTAATTGCAAACTCTCTTTTTCTCACCAATGATTGGAAAGTAGCAGTTTTGCCATAAGGGGCACCTGGGATTTTACAAATGTTACAGCTTCCACATTTAAAAAATTTTTTTTTTCTCTATTTATGACGTGTTGATCTGGAATTCTTCTTCTCTGACTATGCATCAATTTGATCTTAATAGTTGAGGTCCCTCTAAAAATAAGTCTAGGTTTCGATGGCAAGTATGGTGCTAGTACAGGATCCTGTAGTAACAAGTCCCAGTTAATTAAGATCAATGAATGCTGAAGATCGTTGGATTGAATATATTAATACTTTGATGATATTAAAATTGAACAATCTATGTTTATATGATGTTCTATAGATTTCGAGAACTATGATATGATTATATCCAATTTACCTTTATTGTACTTTTATACTGTAAGATTGAGTCACAAGAGACCCTTTATTGATGGTTTTTTTTTAGATTTTTAGACATGTCTTTTTTAGACTTTACTATTTTATAAGAGGGTTATAAAATTGGACATATCATTTGCCACTGCATTCACTCATTATTATCTGCTGCATTAATAATCTTTTATTTACTTTTTATTTCACTATAATGTTTACAATAAAGTTTTTTTCTTATGACTGTTTATGTATTCATTACACTATGCCTCAAATGTTTAATTTTCCATTGTTTTGTTGAATTATGGTGGAATGAAGTGATAAGTCTTTGAAATGGTGATACTCCAGTGTATCTTTAAGAATGATTAGATGCTTAGCCTCAGTAAAGGGTACAAAGAATTCAGTGTCGGCTGCAGCACTAATCTTGACAAAGTCCACGTCAGATGGGCGAAACACGTAGATAGTGGCTGTTACAAGAGAAAATTCCTTGGCCTCACACATGTGGAGCTGTTCATCAGTGGTCCAGGGGGTTGGCGTCTTTCTGCGAAAGCGATACAGAAACCCAGTTCTAGTGCACAGGATCGTGGGTATTCCGATGATCGACGGACTGGTAACCTTTCTATGTGACTGCTGGTTCAAGTGATTTAAATGCTTTAGATGTTGGACTTGGCAACAAGCACCACCATCAAGCACCATCATTGCATCTTGTAAGAGTTTTTATTAGGGGGGCTGGGACAGTTTTTGCAATAAATTGTTACTGTATCACACTATGCTGCTCTTTATAATGATCCTTAGGTGGATACTCTTTTATTGTGAAGGGTGACGAGAGTGGATACATTATTTGAAATATTGGGCCATCTCATGTATTATTTATACATACTATCAGCATTACCCATTTTATATTGAGACTTTTTGATATTTATTAGGTAGCACCCTACAAATACTGCTGGGGGACTCATCTTCTAAGCGCTGACATCTTAGGATACAATTTTGAAAATAGATCTGAGAAAGTTTTCAGTGTGTTTTAGCAGCTTGTAAATTTGTGTTTCATTATATTTTTATCCAATTTTACAGTATGTTTCCAGTGTATCTATTCCTTATCATGCTCTCTTTTACTGTATTTAAATAGATCTAAATGTTTTAAATTCATGCAAGTTTGTTTCATTTATGTACATCCGCCTTTGTTTATGAAGATACAGACAAAATTTCAGACCTGCGTATGTCTTTTGAGATCTTCAGAAGTTATAATCCATTAACAAGCAACACCTGTCCATACTGCATGCTATCTGTAAAATGTATAGAAATTGAATTTACAGAAAAGTGGAGAGTTATTCACTGAAGGCCAAGAAATTTGGAATCTTGTGGTTCTCTACTTTTGGTTTGGGCTTCTGGGATCAAGCAATTGGGTAAATGGAAGTTGTATTTTTTTTTTTTTCTCAATAAGGGGTTTAGAGAAGGTCCAGTCATAATAAGTAAAGGTAGTTTTCTTTGCATAATTTATACATATTTTACCAAAGAATATAGATGCACTCTACTGCATATAATTATTTTTTTACATGCATTTTACATTCAAGGCAGTCAAGTGCTAGCAATTTTTAAATATTAAATGGAAGGGAGTTAAATATATCCCTTTCATTACTTTTTTTGTCAATCAATTTTTTTATTGAGACATATTTATATCAGACACTGATTTGACACTGACACTGTTTTGTAATAGTGATATTGCCAAGTATAAATATTTAGACACATTATGGTATAACAAGAGCAGTGACATATTTCTTGAGCATAAATGAACTAACAAAAAAGGACATTTGTTTAAGCTGTTGTTGCGCATGTAATCATATACAGATTATTCCGGTCTCTTTTTTTTTTTTTTATTCATTTTTTTAGTAGTGCATTGCTCAGTACATGCATTGACATAAACATGTTATTAGATTGCAGTACAAGTTGTCATGAGTAATAACTGTATACATGTTAAGATTGCTGCACATTTTTTGTATAAGGTAAGAAATATTAACAAACTAGTTATATTCAATGCTTTAGGAGAGAGGCGAGAACACCGCCATATGCTACCCACTGATTGTGATAACAGGTGTCAAGGATTCAAAGTGGTAAATACAACGTGGAGCTTATACTGCTTGCCAATGCCTAAGTAGAGGCCGTCCGTCCCGCCCTCCACCCTCATAGGCCGCAGGTCCCAAAGTCCCATATCGCTCGCTGGGGGCTCTGGAACTCCCGATCTCAGGGACTGCAGTGGCTCCGGCTTCTGCCTGGGTTCTTAAGACGGCTTCTGGTCACTCAGATTGCTTTAATGGTAACATTTTGTGCCATTGGGGACTAAAGTTGTCAGGAGCCTCTCTGGCCTGCGACCGGTCAGCATGGCGGTCAGGCCCCGCCCCCCCAGGTCTCTTTTTTAATTAAATAAAGACATAACATATGTGCATCTTATAGAGAAATGAGAATAGTAAGATCTTAAAATGCACTTTGCGATTAAAACTAGTAAATAATTAAAACACAATATAAACTGATAGAGCAGTGAATCTATTATTATGATTCAACTAGCCGTACATAATAAGATTAGTTGTGTGAGGAAATACATTTACCTAGAATTGCACTGACACCTAGGAATAGGTAGCTCAACTAGGATATATAACCCTTAACCAAGAAGGTCTCTGGGGGAGGACGATAATATATATAATATATTATAACATGATTAGATGTTAGAGCTCAATTTGCTCCAATGACTACTTTAACCCCTTAAGGACACATGACATGTGTGACATGGGGTGTAGAGGGTTAATAGGGGTTACGATGGCAGTGGTATGAATGGCAGGGAGTGTAGTGTGTTAATAGGGGGTATGATGGCAGGGGTGTAGTGGGTTAATAGGGGGTATGATGGCAGGGGTGTAGTGGGTTAATAGGGGGTATGATGGCAGGGGGTGTAGAGGATGAATAGGGGGTATGATGGCAGAGGAGTAGTGGGTTAATAAGGGGTATGATAGCAGGGGGTGTAGTGGGTTAATAGGGGGTATGATGGCAGGGAATGTAGTGGGTTAATAGGGGGTATGATGGCAGGGGGTGTAGAGGATGAATAGGGGGTATGATGGCAGAGGAGTAGTGGGTTAATAAGGGTATGATGGCAGGGGGTGTAGTGGGTTAATAGGGGGTATGATGGCAGGGAATGTAGTGGGTTAATAGGGATATGATGACGGGGTGCAGTTGGTTAATATGGGGTATGATAGCAGGGGGTGTAGTGGGCTAATATGGGGTATAATGGCAGGGGTGTATTGGGTTAATACGGGTAATGATGGCAGGGGGTGTAGTGTGTTAATAGGGGGTATGATGGCAAGGGGTGTAGTTGGTTAATAGAGGGTATGATAGCGGATGTGTAGTGGGTTAATAGGGCAATGATGGCAGGGTGTAGTGGGTTAATAGGGGATAAGATTGTATTGGGTAAATAGGGGGCATGATGACAGCATGATGGGTGTATTGGGCAAATAGGGGGCATGATGACAGAGGGTATAGTGGGTTAATAGGGGGTATGATAGCAGGGATGTAGTGGGTTAATAGGGGGTATGATGGCAGGGGGTGTAGAGGGTTAATAGGGGTTACGATGGCAGGGGATGTAGAGGGTTAATAGGGGGTATGATGGCAGGGGTGTAGTGCGTTAATAGGGGGTATGATGGCAGTGGTATGAATGGCAGGGAGTGTAGTGTGTTAATAGGGGGTATGGTGGCAGGGGGTGCAGTGGGTTAATAGGAGGTATGATGGCAGGGGGTGTAGAGAATGAATAGGGGGTATGATGGCAGAGGAGTAGTGGGTTAATAAGGGGTATGATGGCAGGGGGTGTAGTGGGTTAAAAGGGGGTATGATGGCAGGGAATGTAGTGGGTTAATAGGGATATGATGACGGGGTGCAGTTGGTTAGTATGGGGTATGATAGCAGGGGGTGTAGTGGGCTAATATGGGGTATAATGGCAGGGGTGTAGTGGGTAAATAGGGGATAAGATGGCAGGGGGTGTAGTGGGTTAAAAAGGGGATAAGATAACAGGGGGTGTAGTGGGTTAATAGGGGTATGATGACAGACGGTGTTGTGGGTTAATAGGGGGTATGATGGCAGGGGATGTAGTGGGTTAATAGGGGGTATGATGGCAGGGGGTGTAGTAGTTTAATGGGGGTATGATGGCAGGGGGTGTAATGCGTTAATAGAGGGTATGATGGCAGCGGGTGTAGTGGGTTAATAGGGGGTATGATGGCAGGGGTTCTAGTTGGTTAATAGGGGGTATGATGGCAGGCGGTGTAGTGTATGATGGCTTCTTAATTAATTCAATAATTAAAATATATATATATTGCACTCCCCTCTCTCTTATTACCTTGTTGGGGTAGAGGGGAGCATGCTGATGACAATCCCTGGTGGTCCAGCCGGCAGGTTATTCGGTCTGTACCTCGCAAGTGCAGGTATTACAGAGCGTTGCTGTGGGTTTCCATGGCAATGCTTTGATAATATTGGAGCTCACAAGAGTGAGACAGGTAGGTTGCCCGGCACAGATTCACAAATCTTTCCTCCAGCCAGTAAGGGGGCAGTGGTCCCTTACTGGGCTGGTGCTGCTCTGCATGGGCCGGCAGGGGAGATCCTGTGACGTCCCCTGCTATCCTCATCCTATGGCCATGGTGGCCCACCAGGTATTTGCCAGGTTTGGCCGATGGCCAGTCTACGCCTACACACTTATATCCAGAGTATTAGGAGCCAAATAGATGAGCAATAAGTAATAAAACAAATATAAAATAGGCAGTGGCAGTGTTCAAGTCACTAAACTCAATCCCTCTCATCTTCTTGAGACAAATGAGGGTACTCTCCTGGGGTCCCACTTATGCAGGGAAGAAGAGTCTGAGAATTTTGGATGCCTCGTGTGAAGGGCCAGTGCTTGGAGGAAGGCTGCGGCCTCAAATGGAGAGGATATTTAAAAATGGAGCCATCTCTGTCAAACGTCAAAGACCTCGGTGAAGTCCACCGATATACCACCAATGATTATGCTGATATGATGCGGCTTCAATCGGAAATTCACTGGCACCGAACAATTACATTACGGGAAGCTGATGAGGGAGCTTTTGGAGATTTGTTGCTGCAATAAAATCTGTCATAAACAATTTTTTTTAGCTTTTGTATCAGGGAGAAGGGATATCTTGAAGCACCTCAAATAATGAGGCAATATGTCTGATGAAATGGAGTCTGCTATCACCCATATTTTAATATTGTCCGACTGGCTAGGATCAACTAACAAATCCAACTGCAGGGTTCGGCGGTCTGAGATACCTGCCTTTGTTGTAGAGATTATCTCCTATTGGTGACATCCTGGTTAAGGTCAACAATGTCCTTCTCAAAGGAGTGAAGCCTAGCAGTCACCTCCTGAGCGTCAAAATTTACTAGCTCCAGTTCTGCAAACAGTTTTTTTATATCATGAAATAAATTGTGGATATTTTGTTTTGTGTCGAGTGCCTATGTATCCACTACTGCTAGAACTCTGGTGTAGGCAGCCATTTCTGCAACACTGAAACAAGGTCTTCCTAGTTAATCTCAGAGCTGGAGGAGAAGACATCTTGATCCATCTAAGCAACCATCTTGTGGGCAGTGGAACACTGGTACATAGTGCCAATGCCGTGTGTCATTAGGCATGGCCGCTTGCTGCCTTTGGGATCCACAGCCCATCATGTGAGTGCTCAGTACCTACAAAGGGCCTTCAGGTCCTCATGAAACAGTTTGGGCACTGGTTAAAGGACTCTTACCAGCTGAGAAGTACAGTAGGCAACAGATCCTTGGCATGCATGTTTGCCCAATGGGGACAAGAGGAAAGGCACTGCATGAGTATCCACTGCTTACATCAAAACAGTATGGCAATATTAAAGGAATCATAAAAGTAAATCAATTGAAATGGGCACTAAAAATGAATTTAACAAAAGGCAAAATAATAATCTAAAAACTATAACAATAAAAGCGCACTTTCAATAAAAGTGCACTTTCATTTTTGTTAATATTAGAGTAATCGACCGATTTTTCGTTGTAGAGCCAGAGCACCATAGAATGGTGTCCAGTCAGCTTTTCATGATAAGTACCATCCCATCCCTTGAATTGTTTGCTTCTTGTGACATCCTTTTTGGAACTGTGCACTAGATGATTTATAAGTATTTGGATTCATATATTAAATAGTGATCAGTAAATGCTATCAGGGGTTGCGGTCCGGTGACTGGGACCCAGTATGCCTGATCTTGATAGTAGGAGTCACTGTGTGGAAATGGACTATCAGGGCCTGGTGCAGGGTAACCACACATCCACTGGTGTTGAGCACCAGCGTTTGTGCAGCCACATACCAGGGCCCCGATGCAGCTTCTGCGGATCCCAGGTGTCAGATGATAATAAGCAGACCTCCCAGGATCTGGATAGGGAGGCTCTGCAGCAGATATGTATCCAGTACTTGAAAAAAGACAAAACTAGAACAGGCACCAAAGAAGATAGCAAGACAAAACTAAAAGAGTCCAGAACCAGAGAAGGACAGAAAGCAGAACCCAGAACATGTACACAATACAAGAGGGAAACATGAAAAGGACATGGACAGGGCAGGACAGGACAGGCCTGTACATGAACTGGGAATACAAAACAAATAAAACAAGACAAGAGATACAAGGCAAAACAAGGGTAGACAAAACTAAGTACTAATATGTGCAATAAACATTGCAGATTTAGACATACATAAATGGCCAAGATGTATGCAGCCCACCACTGCGTCAAAGTACTCCAATTACGGTGGGTCCTAACTGCCAAGATATACATGAATAAATAAACAATAATAAAAAACACACAGTACTTACCTGCAAAGAAAGGGGCAGAGGACATGAAACCAGTGCCTGCAGGAACCAACTAAAACAAAAGGATTCATGGCAAAGGAACGGGTGTGGCAACAAAAAGTCTAATATTTAAAGGAATCCAAGAGACTAGGAATTGCAGAAACGGAATACAGGCATGAACCCAGAAAACCCAGCATAAAAAATAAAAAACAGACATAGAATAGAAAACCAGAAAAAACAAGAAAAACTACGAAATACTGAGAAAAACTAAACAAGAATTGTAAAAAGAGTACTGGATACTAGAAGCCATTGCCAGAAATGATCCGCAGCCAGGAACAGGATGTGACATTGATGGTTCAGACTTACCCAGTGAGAATAAATGAGAAAATTGATATTAGCTACTACAGGAGTTCCCTGTGGAAAGACAGTAATGTCTTTATCCAGGAGCCCATGAATCCCATAGGAGGTCCTTAGTCACCTCGGTAGTCCATCAACATTCTAGGAACCCTGGAAATGTCAATGAGGTATAAATAGTGTGATGAAACTACTCTATGTATTTGGGACTTTTTTTTTGGTTCGGTAGTTGAAACTACAGAACACCGACCAACCCCCGGACTTTAAAGAGAACAGTGAATTAAGTGCTCTCCCTGTGTGGTCGCCGTTCCTATACTCAAACGCTACGTGCAAGAGGAAATGGCGGCCATCTTGTTCGCACGAAAGGAGGCAGCGGGAATTGGTTATTGAGTGTCTGGAACTAAAATCGGACACTCGACTTCCTGAACACCGGTCAAACTGTACGAACGCCTACTTCCTTTTCCTGAACAGCCAGGATAGCGCAGTTCAGTAGTTTTGTTCCCACGAACTAGGGGAACAAACGCCTCTATGAGCCAGGGGGTACTGTTTGTGCATTTGTTCGGTTTCAAGACTTTCCAAAATAGACCGACCGCACAACCTAAACTCATGGAACTATTTCTGGGCAGGAGCCTCGTTTGCGGTCAGTCAAATTAAAATAAAATTCCAAAACCCCTGAAGTGAGCTGGGTGATTTTTGGATATGCGGGTCACCCAGATCGTACTTTTTAAGTTTTATGAAAAAATTCGTTTTTTTGTGCCTGGCGATAATTGAGTTATTACATTATCTGACTCAATTATCTCCCAGGCAGAGAGGAGGGATTGTATGATGTGTAGGAGAGTGTCATACTTTGTAACTGTGTTATTATTGATTCACTTTGTGTTGGAGTCCCTAACATGTGGGAGTGCCCCTTGCATGGGGACTTGCATAAAAGCAAGTATGGCACCATTAAACTTTATTCCTGTTGTACCCTTCATCTAGTCTATGCTGATGTTTGGGTAACTGTCTACTTGCTGGGGAGAAACGGCTTGGATGCTGCATTTGTCTGGAACCGTTCGAATCTACACCCGAATAGGTGAATGGATATCTATAAATACCAGCGTTCGTAACAAATAGTCATGGAGGCTTAGAGGATGATGAAATCCCGGGGGATCGATGAGAAAAAGAGAAAACAAAGGTAGAGGTTTGGTTCTTCATAGATACATATAGAATGCATTGCACATTTGGACATAGTTAAATACTTAACCAATGTATGAAATATAATACAACCTTCTCCTCTTTCTGTTATTTTGAGCACACTAAATATTATGTTGAACAATAATTACATAATAAATGTAATTTGTTTAATAAATGTTCAGATTGGTTCAGGCTTGTCTTGCAGAGAGATTGATGAAGAATAAACAGATGCTGCAGAAACCTATTCAACTAACTAAAAAACACAATATCACTTTTATAAGATGGTATTTCCTATAAATCTTGAACTAAAATTTGAAAGCATCCATATATATATATATTGTAACAAACCACCTCTTTTACAGGTAGGATTTTGTCACAGATCTTACGGTAAACCACAGCCTTCTAGGGTAATCAAAGTCCAGGACACATCCAGCTCTATTTTCCGATTTATTTGGTGCAAAATATACAGGTGCTTCAAAATAAAAATAAACAAAACAAAATTCCTTGCTCTTGTATGAGCACCTACTAAACACAATAATCACTATCTGGAATTGGGTGGCTTTCCAACTTACCAACTTACAATGAGAAAAATATACATGCAAGACACACCATTCCTCTGGCTCTTTCTACCTCACTCTGCAGTAGGCTGATCCCTTCTTTTAAAAGCCTGCCTGCTAATTGACCAGCTACATTTGAGTATCAGTTAGTTCACATGTCTGGAACTCCTAAGGTGTATACAAGTCCTGGTCTGGCTGTTACACAGCAACTAGTGCTATTGGAGCACTGGCCCACCCTGCTCTCCAAATGCTCCGCCCCAGGGACCCTTACCATGTATCTTGCAAACCTAACATCTTTCCCTGTGGCATTTAATTGAGAAACCTCAGGCTGCTGTTTAGTAAAGCAGGCCTAATATACCTTCCCTCAACAACTAAACCACATTTTCTCTCACAATATATATAATATTGTAACATTTACTTAAGGATTCCTTGTGTAAAATTATGTGAATCAGAAAATAAGCCACAGCTTGATATGTACAAGGGGAATGGATAGAATAGACAAAAATAATGCTCACATTTTAATTTATAAAATTATGCATACATAAAATATGCACAGGGAAGCACTTAACAAGTATTTTAATAGTTCATTGATGAACTTTCTAAAATGTTTATATTATACAAGGGAGGTCAGTGACATCCATTTAAAATGGACTATAAATCTATTAAAACTACATAAAATAATTATCTTAGATGGAAAATAATCTTTAGTTTATTCCTCTTTCTAATCATTCCAGAAATATATAGCATGTTCTCATGACAGATAGATGGATAAATGGATTAGATAATCAGACAAAGAGAAAGGCAGACTACCGATTGTATCATCTCCTTCCACATTTGATTTCCCTTCTGGCACAATTCAGATCCAGTGCAGTAAATCAATCATTGTTGCAGGAATCTTCCGCCCACCTAGTTCACCTGTGCATTCCCTTTCTGAAACCATAGCTCAAAACACAAAAAGTGAACTGTTGGTCTTCAGAGATTTTAATATTGATTGGATGAATCCTAAAAATAATAGTTCTTGCTCACTGTTTAAGACTTTGCATCTAACACAATTAATCTACTCCCCAACTCACATTAACATTAAAACCATTACCATACCCTGATCGATTGGATTCTCTCCACTTCTCCTGATAGAATCCATGAGGCAGGTTTTCTCCCTAACAGTTTCAATGACCACTGCGTGCGCAAAATGAAGGCTACTAAAACCTATCCCAAGGTTAAAATCACCAGGTCCCTAAAAATATTTAATCTTGTATCTTAAACCTAATCCTAGATCTAGACTGTGCAGTTTTATTCTTTCAGTCCAAACTTTTATGAGTTTGGAATTTGCATGCCCCGCTGTGTAAGGTTAGAGTAAAAGGGGCACATATGAATTGGATCACAGCTGACCTTATTCAAATGTACCAGTTTCAGGACTCATTGTGGTCAAAGTTAAAGCGTACTGGCTTTATGAACAATCACTGTGCATATAGACAATGGCGAAATATATGCACTAAACAAACAAAATTGGCCGGGCCTAATATTTCTGTGAAAATCTGAACAGTAACATCTCAAACCCTAGAAACTTTTGGAAAGTTATAAATAACTTACAAATTCCCCCAATCCACTCCCAACTCTCCACTGTCAAAGTGGACAACCAAATCCTGCAACTTCCCTTAGAAGTAGCAAATGCCCAAACTTTGGAAGACTGTGAGAGTAGTGCCTTGCCATAAAAGCGGTGACATTTCTTTGGTTTCTAACTATCGCCCAATATCATTGCTCCCAGTATTGTCAAAAATCTTAGAAAAATGTTTCCATACGCAACTATGTGAGTATTTGTCAGGATCGGGACAGGGATCCAACACGCAGCGTACAAACAGTAGCCAGATACGTATACCGGACCTTAGAATGGCCGGACTAACGTAAGTAGTACTGAGAGAATAGTCAAAGACAAGCCGAGGTCGAGGGTAACAGAAGACAGGAGAGCGAGAGACGAGCCGAATCAAGGATACAGAGGTAAGCAGAGTAGAATAAACAAGCCGGGTCAAAACCAAAAGGGATAAGCAGAATACAAGCACTGAGTGACTAGAACAAGCTAGAACCACGACAGGGCAATGAGCTGACGAGAGAAGCTCCGTTAAATACCCTGTTCAGAAAAGTAACCACGCCTCTGCGGCGTCCTGATTGGTCCTGCAGCAATTGACTGACAGGTCGTTCCGGTAGTGTCCTGACGTACTTCCGGACGTGATGCTGTAAAAGGCAATCACTCCCTCGCGGCCGGCTTTGCATGACCGGATAAACCGCGAGGAAGGGAGCCAACAGACCGTCCGGATGGAGGAACAGCTAAGTCTCTACCTCTTTCGGAGGTAGAGACCACAGGTACCCTGACAGTACCCCCCCTCTCAGATACGCCCACCGGGCGGAAGACACCAGGGCGAGAAGGGAAGCGAGAGTGGAACGCCCTGCGGAGACGGGGAGCGTGCACCTCCTCCTGAGGTACCCAACTTCTCTCCTCAGGACCATAACCCTTCCAATCGACGAGATACTGCAGTCTCCCCCGGGAGACTCGAGAATCAACGATGGAATTGACCTCATACTCCTCCTGAACCTCCACTTGCACAGAGCGAGGAGGGGCGATCGTGGAGGAGAACCTGTTACATATTAGTGGTTTTAGCAAGGAAACATGAAATGAATTCGGAATGCGTAAGGCATTAGGCAACGCTAAACGATACGCAACTGGGTTAATTTGAGACAGTACCCTGTAAGGTCCAATATATCGAGGAGCAAACTTCATGGACGGCACCTTTAACCGAATGTTTCTAGTACTTAACCATACTCTATCGCCTGGAACAAACACCGGTGCTGCCCTTCTACGTTTGTCAGCGTGTTTTTTAACCTGCATGGAATTGTGCAGAAGGATTTGTCGAGTCTGATCCCACAACTTCCTTAAATTGGCAACATGAATATCCACCGACGGTACCCCTTGAGAAGAAGACTCCGAAGGAAGGATGGAAGGATGAAAGCCATAATTCAAGAAAAAAGGGCTAGACTGCGTAGAATCACAAATGAGATTGTTATGTGCAAACTCCGCCCAAGGAATCAAACCGACCCAATCGTCCTGGTGTTCAGAAACGAAACAACGTAAATACTGTTCAACTTTTTGGTTAGTGCGTTCAGCAGCTCCATTGGACTGAGGATGATAGGCAGAGGAGAAATTCAATTTGATGCCTAGTTGGGAGCAGAAAGATTTCCAAAAACGGGAAACAAATTGGGAGCCTCTGTCAGAGACAATTTGGGAAGGTATCCCATGCAAACGGAAAATCTCCCTAGCGAATATCTCCGCTAATTCAGGCGAAGATGGGAGTTTAGGTAAGGAAATGAAGTGAGCCATCTTAGTAAATCTGTCCACCACAGTGAGGATAACAGTCTGCTTTTTAGAGATAGGCAAATCAACAATGAAGTCCATAGCCAAACAGGACCATGGCTTTTCAGGGACCTCTAAAGGATGCAGAAATCCGCATGGGAGCGAATGAGGTTGCTTAGTCTTGGTACAAACCTCACATGCCCCGATGAATTCTTTAATATCTTTACGTAAGTCAGGCCACCAAAAATCTTTAGAGACCAGAGCATATGTTTTGCGGATGCCCGGATGCCCCGCCACTTTGCTGTTATGGAGACAGCGTAGCACCTCCAGTTGGAGAGTGGCAGGAACGAAGTGTCGATCCCCAGGAGTCTGTTTGGGTGCCAAATGCTGAGACTTCATGATCTCGGAAAGCAATGGAGAGTGAATCCTGAGATTCGTGTTTGCGATGATATTTCCCTTAGGAACTATGGAGGACAGGACTGGTTCAGTTATAGTGGATGGTTCATATTGACGAGACAAAGCATCGGCTTTAGAGTTCTTAGAACCAGGTCTATAAGTAAGTACATAATTAAAGTGAGTGAGGAACAAGGACCAGCGAGCCTGTCTGGCGGATAAGCGCTTAGCCTCCCCAATATAAGACAAGTTCTTATGATCCGTTAATATAGTAACAGGGTGTAATGTCCCTTCCAGTAAATGTCTCCACTCCTTTAAAGCCTTAATGACCGCTAACAGTTCCCTCTCCCCGATGTCATATCTGCTCTCAGGCCCAGATAATTTCTTAGAGAAGAAACCACAAGGGTGTAACGGTTTTCCACCCCTAACCTTTGGGATAGAACAGCCCCAACTCCTGTCTCAGAGGCATCGACCTCGAGCAAGAAAGGCAGGGTCGTATCAGGATGAACTAGAATGGGAGCCGAGGCAAAAAGTTCCTTGAGAGTCTTGAAAGCAACAAGAGCCTCCTTAGACCAGACCTTAGTATCAGCCCCTTGTTTGGTCATATTGGTAATAGGCGCAATGATAGAGGAGTATCCCTTAATGAAGCGCCTATAGTAGTTGGAAAAAACAATAAACCTCTGGATAGCCTTGAGTCCTTTGGGCAAAGGCCAGTCTAAAATAGATTGGAGTTTTTCAGGGTCCATTTTAAAACCTTCCCCAGAAATCACGTACCCAAGAAAGTCTGTCTGAGACTGATCAAAACTGCATTTCTCCAATTTGCAGTATAGACCATGTTGCAGCAGTTTGTGTAATACCTTTCTGACCTGTTTATGGTGAGTCTCAATCTCCTTAGAGTGTATTAGTATGTCGTCCAGGTAAACAATAACACAATCATGTTGAAACTCCCTAAGTACCTCATTAATCAAATCTTGAAATACTGCAGGAGCATTGCAAAGTCCAAATGGCATAACCGTGTATTCGTAGTGGCCATACCGGGTATTGAATGCCGTCATCCACTCGTGACCATGCTGGATTCTCACCAAATTGTATGCCCCTCTAAGATCTAACTTGGTGAAGATCTTGGAGCCCTTAAGACGATCAAATAACTCGGTAATCAGTGGGATAGGATAGGCATTTCTGACAGTTATTTTATTCAAGCCTCGGTAATCGATACAAGGTCTCAGCGTGCCATCCTTTTTCTTAATGAAAAAGAACCCAGCCCCGGCCGGAGAAGAAGACCTCCTAATGAATCCCTTTTCTAAATTCTCCCGAATATACTCCTCCAGAACTGAGTTTTCCTGAACAGACAAAGGATATACATGGCCCCTCGGAGGCATCGTCCCGGGTAGAAGCTTAATCTTACAATCAAATGACCTGTGTGGCGGCAAAGAATCGGCATTCTTCTTGTCAAATACTGCCTTTAAGTCTAGGTAAAGGTCCGGTATCTGTCTTTCTGTGAACTGAGTAGGATTCTCCGGTATGTTAATATTAGCTAAGGGAGAAACCTTGCTTAAACACCTATCCTGGCAGCCCTGGCCCCACGAGAGTATCTCCCCTAACTCCCAATCAATAATAGGGTGATGTTTCTTCAACCATGGGTACCCTAGAACTATGGGAACGGAAGGGGACGAAATGAGCATAAGAGATAAATTCTCCACGTGTAGGATACCAACATTTAAATCAATGAGTATGGTTTCACGAAAGATAACAGGGTCTAGTAGTGGTCTACCATCTATGGCCTCAACGGCCAAGGGTGTCTCCCTTAGCTGGGATGGGATGTTGTTTTTAATCGCAAAGGCCTGGTCGATAAAATTCTCTGCAGCACCGGAATCTATCAATGCCATAGCCCTTACTACTTCCCTCTCCCAAGTCAAGGAAACTGGTAGCAGAAGCCTGTGATCTTTATAATTAGGAGTAGAGGACAAAATAGAAACACCCAAGGCCTGTCCTCTAGAGAGACTTAGGTGCGAGCGTTTCCCGGACGGTTAGAACAGTTCGAGAGTAAATGACCTTTGGCTCCACAATACATACACAAACCCTCTCTTCTTCTGTACTGTCTTTCCTCCTCAGAGAGGCGGGTATACCCTATCTGCATAGGTTCAGGAAGCAAAGATACCGTGGAGTCAGGACTTGGAAAAGAGGGAGCTAACCTAAAAGAAGGTCTCCGGTTCCTCTCTCGAGTGTTCTGTCTCTCTCTTAAACGTTCATCTATACGAGAGATGAACGAAATTAAATCTTCTAAATTCTCAGGGAGTTCTCTAGTAGCAACCTCATCAAGGATTACATCAGATAGGCCATTCAAAAATACATCCATATACGCCGGCTCGTTCCACTTGACTTCTGACGCCAGAGACCTGAACTCTAGTGCATAATCCACAAGTGTTCGGTTCTCCTGTCTCAGGCGCAACAGTAATCTGGCTGCATTAACCTTTCTACCTGGAGGGTCAAATGTTCTTCTAAAAGCAGCTACAAATGCGTTATAGTTATATACTAATGGGTTATCGTTCTCCCATAGTGGATTGGCCCATCTCAGAGCCTTCTCAATAAGTAAGGTGATAATAAATCCTACCTTTGCCCTATCTGTAGGATAGGAGCGAGGTTGCAATTCAAAATGGATACTAATTTGGTTTAAAAAACCACGACACTTCTCAGGCGCCCCACCATAGCGTACTGGGGGGGTAATGCGAGAAGAAGCACCCACTGTAGCTACCTCTAAACCTGAACTGACAGGAGAAATAGGGGTATTACGTATCTCCTCTGGTGGGTTATTGGCACGAGATAATAGTGCCTGTAGCGCAAGTGCCATCTGATCCATTCTGTGATCCATGGCTTCAAACCTAGGATCAGGAGCAGCAAGCTGACTGTTTGTACTTGCAGGATCCATTGGCCCTGTCGTAATGTCAGGATCGGGACAGGGATCCAACACGCAGCGTACAAACAGTAGCCAGATACGTATACCGGACCTTAGAATGGCCGGACTAACGTAAGTAGTACTGAGAGAATAGTCAAAGACAAGCCGAGGTCGAGGGTAACAGAAGACAGGAGAGCGAGAGACGAGCCGAATCAAGGATACAGAGGTAAGCAGAGTAGAATAAACAAGCCGGGTCAAAACCAAAAGGGATAAGCAGAATACAAGCACTGAGTGACTAGAACAAGCTAGAACCACGACAGGGCAATGAGCTGACGAGAGAAGCTCCGTTAAATACCCTGTTCAGAAAAGTAACCACGCCTCTGCGGCGTCCTGATTGGTCCTGCAGCAATTGACTGACAGGTCGTTCCGGTAGTGTCCTGACGTACTTCCGGACGTGATGCTGTAAAAGGCAATCACTCCCTCGTGGCCGGCTTTGCATGACCGGATAAACCGCGAGGAAGGGAGCAAACAGACCGTCCGGATGGAGGAACAGCTAAGTCTCTACCTCTTTCGGAGGTAGAGACCACAGGTACCCTGACAGTATTACCAACAATCTAACTATCTGACCCCTAATCAATCAGGTTTTCACTCAAAACACTCCACTTCAACTGACCTCTTAAAAATTTGCAATGACATCAAAACTGGGGTGGAACAAGAAGACCTAAATGGAGCTATTTTCCGAGATATTGCAAAGGCCTTTCACACAGTAGACCACAACATTCTACTGCACAAACTAAATAACTCAGGTATTGGTCATCGTCCGCTAACCTGGTTTCGATCATATGTATTGGATCGATCACAATATGTGTCCATTTCTGACAGGGACTCCCTCCCAGTCACGTGTTGTGTTCCCCAAGGTTCCATTCTCGGCCCCCTACTATTCACATTATTTATAAATGATCTGCCTAATGTCTGCAAATTCTCAAATGTACACATGTACGCAGACAACACAGTAATCTATGCATGCAAATCCGATTTACCACAGCTTGAGGCTGTGCTCCAAGACCAGTTCACAGAGGTAGAAAAGTGGATCGCAAAAAACAAACTCTTCCTAAACACTAACAAAACCATCACAATGATCTTTGGAACAGTACCTTAATTACACAAATTACAAAATTCCCTTCTATGCATCAAACCAAAATCAAATAGCACACTGACCAGAGTCTACTCTTTCAAATACCTATATGTTGTTAGACCCCAATCTATCTTTTGGCCCTCACATAGAAAAACTTGCATCTAAACTTTATCCAAAACTAGGTGACCTGTACAGAACAAATCCTGCCTAAGCCCTACAGTAAAGGAAAAGATTGTACAGCAAATGCTGATGCCAATCATTGTTCATGGGGATGTAGTGTATGCACCTGCACTGCAAACCCACCTTAATAAACTTAATACATTGTATAACTCTTTATGCCGATTTGTGCTATTACAGGACCCAACATTGTGACATGCTAAAATAACTAAACTGGCTGTCGCTGGAATCCAGACGCACCCTTCATCTTTCCAGCCTTGTGTTTAAGAGCTTTTTGGGGAAGTTGCCACCCTACCTGAGCAGAATGTTCTCCCTAGCTGTTCCCACCTCCTCTAACCTTCAATCCAGTGCCAGGACTTTATTTAGTCTACCTCAATACAAAAGAAAGCAGCTCGATCCTCATTTTCCTACAAAGCACCACAATTATGGAACGATCTCCCGCACACTTTCAAACCTTCCCCAAGCCTAAGTCCTTTAAGAGATCCCTCTCTACATATCTCAAAACAGAATGCACCTGTCATGGCTGATTATATATTTCCTACCTGTTCTATGTTAAATTTTGTATATATTGTGTATTAATATTGTTTTTGTATTTTATTGTACCCTATTGTATCAATGCAATGTTTTGTGGACATACTTGAAAACAAGAAAATCTCAATGTATCCCTCCTGGTAAAATATTTTATTAATTAATATAAATAAATAAATATTAACAGAACTTTGGAATTATGTAATACGGAAAAATAATGCTATGTGGGAAATCTTTAGTCTCATGCGTTATGACTGAAGGACATATTTATTTATACATACATGACATACATTTCATGTATCTACAATTATTAGTAAACTTCCTGTACTGTGAAGATATGTATATCTAATGTCATAGCGCTTCCCTATATACATAGATGATCCCCCCTTCTTAAATATAGCATATTTAATTACCTTTAGCCTCACATCACAACGGTTTCTTCATGTCTGTCGATCCACCAAGGCAGTGCTTAAATTGTTGAGACTTCAGAGAAAGTGTCTTTATACCAGAACCACTAAATTAAACTGTAGTGTTTCTAATGCTTGGAGTGTCCATTTAATTTCTCTTTAACTTTTTCTCATTACATTATATGTATTTGAATGATTCTATTTCCAAACGGATTTCCGTCACAAAATGTTTTAACAATTAAGCGACTTTTTTTTCCAGTTGCAAAATATTGCTGTGTTATGATTTAACACTTCCAACTTCCTTTCTAAAACATACTCCAAACACCATGGAATTGAATTACATCTTTGAATTGCATTGATCTGTTCAAATTTTCTGCCAAAAAAAAATAATACTTTTCAGCACAGCATGGATCCTAGATGAGGCAAAAGCCTTTGGAGTTTATTATGAGTGGGAAATTCATCCATGAATGGTAACTTGAATTAATCTTGATTCCAGACCACATCTTTGAATGGTCATCAGATCACTTGTGTAACCTAAACAGATCAAACATATGTGTTAACACATCTAATTTAGAACACACATTTACATCAACAGTTTCTTAGTAGGGCAGCTTTGGTCTCACTTCAGAAAATGAAAATCAGCGGTGTATTCTAAGGGAAAAGGTCATGGCTATGGGGTAAGGATTTTAAAAGTGCATATTGTGTATGTACAATCCTTGCTAAGCAATCCGTAACATGCCACACGGTGAGCTATTAATAATTATAGTTTATTTATATAGTGTATGCAGATTTAACACTCATTAATATATTAATGGGATACTCTAAGCACCAAAACAACTTTAGATGAATCAAGACGTTTTGGTGTACAGATCATGCCCTCCAGTTTCACTGTCAGTTCTCAGCTATTTACGAGGTTTTATTATTGGTTATGAAAACCTAGCCACACATGATCACACACAAGAGGCTGTTGCAGGCAATAGCAGGCTATTAACAGAGTGGGACATAAGAAACTCTAGATGTAACACACTATACAATAAAGGACATTTAAAATTTAGATCTCTCTTTACAGAAAGTGTGTAGGGAGGCTGTGTAAATCAGAGGCAGGGGAGATGTGGCTAGTGATACATAAACACAGTAATTTAATTCGTAAATAGCAGATAATTGAGTGGTGAGACCACAGAGACATTATTTGTGCACCAAAACCACTTTATTAAGCTAAAGTTGTTTTGGTGCTTAGAGTGCCCATTTAAATAAAGAGTATAAAGAAAACTTAATTTGTCAGAAACACACAATCTAATAATTTTGGTTTTGATAATTCCATCTGCCAGCTTATAAAGGCCAAGAGAAACAAAAAATATATTTCTGGGTATTTGAAAAATATTCTGAAAAACAATACTTTGGATGAAAATTAAGTAATTTTTGGCTATATTATTGAAACCATCGGGAATGAAGGAATGTATGTAATTATTTGTAAGAGTATCTCAAGATATGCTAAGGGGAGATGGGCCTGACTGGATTGGAAGAGAGACTTGTATTGATAAAGCTCATGTACTGGCAAAAAAACAGTTTTCCACTTCCTCAAGCTCAATTTAGATCACACCCAGCCACTTACCTGTTACTTGGCTCACTACTGCCTCCTGGGCCCCACCTGTGAAAGACCCAACACTTACATGTGCCCTGTTACCCTCCTTGGAGTGGCAGGGGTTATTCCGGCCTATCCCTGGGAGGCTGCCCTATACAAACGGAAACACAAGGTGAAACCATGTCTGCTGAGTCCAGTGACTCGGTTAAAATGGTGAATGCCGCATGGATCCCTGGCAGCATGGGGGAAAGGTAAGATATATTGACCAAGCTGAGCAAAATTTTTGACAATTTTTTGGCGAAGAGTTGAAAACAGGATGCAGGAACCTATCCCAAGGCAGTCAAGTGACTATCACACGCGCCAATTCCTGGTCTGCAGCACAGGTCCACAGCTCTTGCAATAGACAATGCCCCAACATGACAGCAAGGTGGGAGGCACGCATTGCTTCAACACAGGGTGGCACACAGGAGGAAGATGTTGCGGTCTCTTAAACAGGCTGCGGTACTGGGAGAAACTCTGATCGTGACATATGGTGCAACCTGCCGGCACACATCAAGGCTCGAGGGCATGTACTTCTTAAAGTCATGGGACTTTGTTTTTCCCCTTGTCGCGTAGGTTGATTTGGGTTCCCGGGCTACACTGGGAAGAGCGTTTGGCCTTTTATCTTACCATTTCACCAACAACAATAAGATGGAATTCCTGTGACACAGCTTATTACTTAAGCATCCTCTTTCTATCTTTTTGTATTATCTCTGACCTATTCTCTATAACATACTACCAGACTGGGACCTCCGAGGGAAATCTTTCTTTAAAATCTGCTGCCTGTCTTTATTACAAGAAATTGTGCAGTTTTATAGACATGTTCGTGCAGAAATATTGGTTAATACTCCTGTCATTAAGCAATGTCATGATTATCAATATAATGTTCTTCTTATGCACAACAAAAATAAAGAATTTGAAAAAATATTAGGTTGCTAGGTTATCATGACATTTGTCATTGAGTCATAGAGCAGAAATGGAAATTTCAAATTAAACATAAGAGGTTGGAAGGAATACAAGATAGCAGGTGAGCGTACTGAAGAACCTGTGCAATCACTAAAAACTTTATAAATAAATATATATATATATATATATATATATATATATATATATATAAATTAAAATTTAGATAAAAAAATAGTAATGGAAATAAAATAGAAATGTGTGTTTTGATTGCTAGGAAGATGATATGTTGCACAGTGGATTTCATATGCTATGTAGATACAGGAGAGAAATATTGTTTATCTATACATTTAGAAAGCTGAAATGGGGTAATTAGAATGAAAGGGATTGGCAGAGCAGAGAAAAGTTAATGAGACGTTTAGTGATAGCGTGTTCAAGTAAACTAGACATGATTTATATGTTGGCTGCAATAAAGGTGACGTGTATGGAGCTTAATGCAACATATAGCAATAGCTAAGCATTGTATGACTCAGAATGGCTATATCTCAGATATTCCTAAACACCATGTAAGTTGTTAGAATGTTAGGTTATTAACTTTGATGCACTCATAATCATGAAATCCCTTGGATCCAAGTGATAGAAGCACCTGTGCACTGCACATGGTACAACTCCACCGCATTTTTAGTCTTCCTTTAATTTTTGGCCACCTTGGCTTTACAGTGATTGGATCTTTTCTTATGGATAAGACCTACATCTGACATTGGAGGCAAGTCAATCTGTGCACTTGAAATTGCATTTTAGCATGAGTGCCTCTTCTAGGCAAGTCATCTCTATAAACTAATTTTGCATGTGAAGGGATACTGTGTTCACCGAGTGTCAGATATGTGATGCCTCTCTATGTGCCTGTGTATACCAGTGTGTGCCAGTCTGTGCATATATGTACCTGTTTGTGCCTGCATGAGTGTGTTGGTGCATGTAAGGGATGTGCATGGGCAAAAAATTCAGTTCAGTTCAAAATTTGTCTGCTTCGGCAATTCGCACCAATAGCATTCGGTTTGGGTCGGTAATTAGAACTTCGGCAATTCGGAACATCTGTCATTCGGACCCTAAACCCTAACTCCTACCTCTA
This sequence comes from Pelobates fuscus, assembly GCF_036172605.1. Lineage (NCBI taxonomy): Eukaryota > Metazoa > Chordata > Amphibia > Anura > Pelobatidae > Pelobates > Pelobates fuscus. The sequence goes on from NC_086318.1 coordinate 99,271,420, forward strand.
ACCCCTAAACCTAACCCCTAACCCTAACTCTAACCCCTAACCCTAACCTCTAATCCTAACCCCTAACCCTAACCACTTTTTTGCCACTTTTCAGAAATCCAAAGCACTTTGGCAATTCAGAACTTCAGCAATTTGGTTTGGTTCGGCACTTTGGCAATTCGCCAATTCAAACTTTGGACATTCATAAGCATCTGATTGTCCGAATTTCACAAAATTCGGTCGAATGTACATTCGGAACAAAATGGATTACACATGTCTAGTGATGTGTGTGCATGTCTGTCTGAGTCTATGTGTGTGCGTGTGTGTGTGTGTGTGTGTCTGTGAGTGTACCAAGAGGTATGTCAAGTGATGAAATTTGAGAGGGACAAGGGTGGGGTTTGGGGAGGAGCAAGGATGGGATTTGGGGTGGGCCATTGGTGGGACTTTAGGAAGGGCTCAAGCCACGGGTGTTTTTGAGCCTAGCATTGCTAGTAATGTTAGGGTATGCCATTGATCATCCTCCTTCTATGAAAGACTACTGAACATGACAGCTGATGCAGTGAATGGAATTACAGAAACTAATTAAACATTTGTGTTGAATAACCTTGTGTCTTTAGATGCAGGGAGGCAAGTGGGCAGATACTTTTAGATACCAAATAGGAGTTCTGTACAATAGCATACTTCTGCTGATTAGATATAACAGGAGGTTTGCTGCTCTGTCCTACAGGAGAGATGGGGCAAAAGGAATCTTGACATTGTGTTGGTTAATATGACAGTTTTTATTGGGCTGGTAGAACAAGATTTGGTCTCCCTCTTTTTTTACCCTGTTCAGACATGAGTGAATTGCAGAAATGGCCACAACAGGTCCAACTGATTACTAATTAACCTGTGTCCATAGGCATGTGCTTTAGTCACAACAAAACTGAATATTGAAGTGAGTTTAACCCCTTAAGGACCAAACTTCTGGAATAAAAGGGAATCATGACATGTCACACATGTCATGTGTCCTTAAGGGGTTAAACATTGTGAAAAGCAAAAAAAAAAAACATTAAGCCTATGAACAAACACTGTCTTCTGTTTACGAATGACTGTTTCAATTTTGTGCAGAAAACCTCATCCACAAGAAATCAGAATTCATACCAGCTTTCATGACTTGTAATATTTTCCCACTGACACAAAATTCTCTTTTCTGAAACTTTCTTTAGTCTCTATTAAAAAAACATTTTTCATTAGCCAATTGAGAGTTTTAGAAAAATCACTTTTCTTCTCTCACAAAAACTACCAGTTTATTGTTGCAGTTCTGCTTGTCATTGACCGTCAAATGGATTTTACTCAAAAAAATGACTGAAATAGTATGCCATAAAAATACCTTATTCGACATCTCTGTCGATGTTACACATTGAAACAGTCTGTTCTGAGATTTAATGGGATTGAGACATACTATAAATTCTCAGATATCAGGAACAGAAAGTATGGAATGCCCAAGAACTATACGCATTCATAAAGAAAGCTGATGTTCGATCTAAAAAGCATATAGAAAATACTACAGTACATGGTAATATATAGTAAGTACTAAAACAACATAATAGCTTTGCCAGGAGAGTATACCAAAAAAAAAAAAACCAACAAAAACAAAAAAACGGAAAAAAACTCTTTTAAGATCACAATCATTCATTGGAATGATTGAGCAATAAGCAGCCTCTGACAGGTTTTTATCATTCATTTTAACTTCTATTTCTCTTATACCTTCGTCTACATACATTTTCAGTCCATCACATAATAATAAATACGCTTGTAGAATTAATGTCTTATTCTTTTTATATTCATAATTTATGAAATCAGTTTAAGACAGTGTCATTAGTATGCATACATACTTAAGTGCAGATCAGTTCTTCATTAGTGAAGATTGCAGAACTATACTGGACTATAATATGTATACAGTACTCCTCAAACAAAAAAAAATAACTGGTGAATTTCACATTTAAGGGCATAATAGCTGAAATAGAAACATGATGTCCTATCTAGAAATGAGCTAAGTAAAACCACGACATATGTATGGATAAAAAGTAATACAACAAAATATCATTATTCATAAAGACATCCTGCCATTTAGTGAAACCATACCGTTTATTAAAGACACACTGATCTAATTAAGAGAAAAAAAATTAGCAATACCTGTGCAAATCAATTAAATGTTTCTGCTGATTGTAGACACATACAATACTTCTTATGGTTTTGTTTTGCTAAATTAGGACAGTAAATGATAGTACCTGGAGTATAGATATGTATAGCATATGAAATAAAGAAGAACACACATACAAACAGAATTGAAAAATAAATATTCTTTTACTTTTGTTTAAATATGATTTTCGAATGGCATACTAAATAAGGAAGTGCAGCTAAATAACAGTTAATTGTTGGTGATTTCTATCCTTATAGGAAAACAAAAACATTGATACACAAGAAGGGTGAGGGTCGCCTTTATGGACCCCAAGAGCGCTAGTATTGAGCTATTTCATATTAGCTCCAAAATTGTGAGTGGGAACTTTTCCCTTGTTTGCTTTTCACAGCGGATTATATTATTCAGTCTGCACTATGTTTGGTCTGTTTGTTTTTTATGTCTTATAGAATTTATACCCAAATGTGTGTATAGAGACATAAAGAATATTCAAGGAATTATTACCTATATTTCAGTTTTTCTACTATCTCAATCACTACTATTTGTATATAGTGCTTCACCTACACAAGGTTTTGGGTTTCTATTTGTCAAGATAAGAACTAGGTGTAATAGCAGCTCCTATTTATAAAATTATTTTAAATACCCTACTTTTGTTTTGGGAAGTTTAGCGCTGGTACACCCCATTTTTCTCTTCTAGATAGTGCAATAAAGTTTAACACAAATAATAAAGCATGAATTTGAGTAAAATTACTCACAAGCGAGGAGCCAATTATCTCATTTGGCTCTGATGGTATGTGCAGATGGACACTTTGAAGAATGTCCAACTCCTTTCTTCAGTGGTTGAATGTGTTCTTCCTCCTAAATAAAGAGATGGTACACCTTGTATACAATTCAAGGTTCCTTTATTTCCATATATTTAAAAGTAATAGAAAGGATATAAAATAATAAAACTTGGTGCACCAAACTGCTTGAAAGTGCATCTAGTGGTAATCCAATGATAGTCCACAATCTTTGATAAGAGTCCAAAATGCGTTTTGCCCACTGCGTTGGGCTTCCTCAGTTGGTATGATGTCTCTCCGGTTCTCTTTCCCTTTTAAATGTCCCACTTTTTAGTAGCCACTTGGTCACAAACACTTGCCAAAGTTATTGTTAATATTTGTTTGTGTTTGAAAAATGCAAAAAAGTCACTTTCACTGACAATATCATCGTTGTAATACATTTTACTGTTTTGAAACACTAATATTTGTGTTCAGTGAAGTCTTCCGAGTAAAACAGTATAGGTACAGGTTTTATGGGGTCTTGGAAAGTTACAGGGGAAATATAGTGCTAGCAAATTAAATTCCCTGCACTTTCGGCCTGGGTTCTCAGGCAGGTCCCGCAAATTGTAATTAATAAAAAGACCTAATTATAATTTGTTTTATTTACATATAGCTATATATATATATATATAGTGATATATATGTATATAATTATGTATATAAAAATACCTTGGTAGAGAGCACTCATAGGACTTGTCGTGGTAAAAAAGATGCTTTTATTCAGCAATCAAAAATCACAGTATGTCAGTGTCGACGTTTCAGTCCATCTGGACTTTTATCAAGAACTGTACTTATGTATATATATATATATATATAACATATTTATTTTATATTATATATAAATATATATATATATATATATATATATATAATCAATATCATTCTACATTTATTTTGATATTAATATATATTTATATATATATATATATATATATATATATATAACATTTTATATATATTAATATTAAAATACACTTAGACAGTGTATGTGTATTGATGTGTATGTATTAGATCATATATATAATAAATATGACAAATATGTCAAATATGTCATATATATAATAAATATGTCATTCCAGGCAGTCCCCCTGCTGGCAATGCTTTGGACGGCTATGCCGTCCATGTGATTGTGAGGTCCTTGCAAGGACCTCGCGATCACATGGCCCAGGGGGGCCAGAATGGAAGCAGGGGGACCCCCTGGGATGCTAGGTACGTAGTACATAGGATGCCGCCAGCTGGGTCCCCAAGGACGGCATAGATTGCACGCCGTCCTTAAGGGGTTAATATTATTTACATTTATTATTGTAACAAAAATATGTTTTATTTATCGGGAAATATTTGATCCCTATATGGAGTTAACCCTTTCTTCTTGGTTTCTATTAGCAAAAATGAAAATGGTGCTTATGACAGTTTTTTGTGATCAGAGCTTTTATTAGAATGTTTAGTTGTGTGCCTACAAATCCAGCCCAACTGAAATTAAGAAATGTGATTGAAATTAATTTGCAAATTGATAGCCTCTTTAGTTATCAAAATCCTGTCTACATTAAAGCTAATTCAGAGGCTGTATTTCAGCTGGATGAATTTAGATGAATCTGGATTATTTTTGCCAATGCAGAATTTGGTTAAAAAACAAACAAACTAAAAAGTCTATTAATAATGTAAACAGAATATGTATTACTGAGGTCTAGTGCACCATGTCTTTTTTTTTTTTCATTTTTGTTGCTTCCAGTGAAGAAAAATTATAGAAGCAAAATAGAACTTTTTATGCAAACCATTTTGAACCATGCTAAGCAACAGAGTGCTTTTCAATAAACATTGTATAAGTAATTTACAATACAACATCAAATGCATACTTTAGGCTTTTATATTAGTGCTTTTTACTCAAAAGATAATTATTAAAGGAATAAATAAATAAATAAGGAAAAGCATTTTTATATTCACATATATTCACTTTATTTTTACATTTCATGCTAGAACCTATTGAATTTTTCACTCTTTGTTGTAGAAAAAAATGGAGAGCTTTTTAAATACTTTAATTTTAGTCGCTATATAGATAATTTCCACAGCTATATGAGTAACAGCTAAGCTGTTTCAGTTGTAAACATTTTAAAGTGATAAAGTGCTATTTTTAGTAGACAGTGCACAATACAGATTTTTTCAAATTGAATATTATGTAAGGGACCTCTGACATTTGGCACTGTGAGGCTCGACTGAACTGGACACTTCCACAGTGCGAGGGTTATTTATGTGTTGACTGGCAAGTCTCGAGAGAAGATTTACAAGACTTACCACTCAACCAATCAGAGTCATCCTGTCGATATTACATAGCATGGGAATTGTTTCCATTCAATATAATAGCTGACATAGCATGGGTGTCATGGTTCTCTACAACCCAACACGCAGAATGTAGGTTTTACAATGATGCAATAAATCAAGGAAGATAGAACATATTACAGGGTCTTAGAGTGGCCAGACTTACCAACCAAATGAGAGATTACAGGGCATGGTTTAGCAGCTGAAGTTGGTGGCAGTGTGAGTGCCGAGCTCCGCTGTACTTATAGCCCTACCAACTTTTCCTGACGAATAAACATAGTGATGGCACATGATTTACCCTAAGGGCGTTCCAGGTTACTGCATTGGCAGCCCCCAAATCATCCCTTTGGAGATTATTTGTCGAAACAGCAGAGTCTGCAGAAACAGGCAAGATGGCACCACATAGAAGTCCGCAGGCGAGCCCCTCCATGTCTGAGACCTCAACTGAGGATACAGACTTCCGGTCTTTACTGGCACAAATGCCCTCAAAGTCTGATATAGCCTGAGCATTATCCAAGTTGGAGCAGAGCTTTGGGGGAAAAACTACAAACACTATGCATGGATGTGCAACAAATAGGAGGAGCCAGATTGGATATTCTAGAGGAGGAAGGTGAAGCTGTGACCGTTAAAAGAATGGCAGTTCAGGAGTCCCTCCAGACCCAGAAATATCTTTTGAAGGTCACAATGTGATTATATACCAAGACCTCTCTCAAGCTACCCTGTATGTCTGAAAAGCTCTGTACCCTATTATTAAGGCTCTGAATAAAATAAGTATCAGATTCAGGTGGAACTTTCCTTTCGCTCTAACAGTTAGCCACTAAGGCAAGATGATATCGATCTCATCACCAGCTAATATTTGACCATTTCAGCAGTCACTGGGCCTACTGGCGCATGAGGTTGAAGACTTGACTGGCCTTCTGTATGAACCTTCGAAACAGCTACTTTAAAGACCCAAGAGGCAGAGGACACTAAAAAAGAGAAAGAGCCAGGCTTCTTCAGTCAAGTATACTCTGCAAACACCCAGAGAGATAAAGCACCCTGATGTTCTAGCAAAACTCCGGAGATATCCTTCTTTTTATTAATTGCACTTTTGTGCTGTTGTCCAGATTAGGTTTACTATGTTTGAAATGTTTAACACATGTATGATCAATTATTTTTGAGTGTCTTTGTGGTAAGCCTAAGGGATTAAGGAATTCAATTGCCTATGCCTTCCTATGTATATTACAAACCTTCAAACCTTAATATCCCTAGGCCCGGGTACCTTATTTATGGGACACAGTCCCTTTAAACTCTATGATATGTAGAGTCGTATGAGATCACCCAAGTACCAGAGAGGTTCGATTGCTATCCACATAACCTTTAGAGAGATGCCTTTGACCCCTTGTGAGCACCATCAAGCTCGTCACAAGTTTAGCATTAGCTCATGTTTCATGATATTTTCTCTTTTTTGTAAAAAGTTATCTATTCCTTTGGTTTCCTATACTCTTGATACAACACGATCTATAATTCTCAGCACATAATTCTTAGCACATGTGGTATGATGCAGATATTTTGTAGCACAAATTGTACACAACTTGTAATAGACAAATTGCAACAGACAGCACCTCCACTGGTAGGGATTCATTGAAATGCCTATGATTGTTACTTCAGAAAACTCTCCACATTCAATGGCTCATTAAATTCTCAGTAAATTCTTAGCCAAAGCTCTTAAACACAAATTTAAAAATATAATAATAATATATAATTGGATCTGACAGTGTCCACTGTGACACTACTGAGGCGATGGTCAAAGAATTTAGTACATATTATCATGGCCTGTACATTCTACCATATCACAATGGTTCAGAGACTGAACTTAGGGACTACTCTACTAACCACCTGACAAGCATGTTGTCTGCTGACACTGTTTGCTTTCTCTATCAAAGAAATGTTTTTAGATATTTACTTTTGGGTAAAAGCCGTGGACCGGCTAGTTAGTATAAGGCTTTTGGGAATCTCCTTGTGAAGGATGTCGAGAGTGATGATTTTGTCAATTTCCAAACTTGAAAGGGACCCTACTAGTTTCAGTAATTACAGGCTGATTTGTTTGATCAATCTAGATCTAAACATGTTTGTTAAACTGCTGGCTAAATATCTTAAAGCCCTCTCTGCCTGGACTAGTCCACTCTGATCAGTTGGGGTTTGTTCCGGGGAGGGAAGTAAAGGACAATACCACATAGATTATTAACATTATTCATGGAGCAAAGGTTACAATTATCAACATTGCTTTTATCAATCGACTTTGAAAAACTGGTCATATCTATTTCATAAACTGGTGGCATTGGGGCTTGGGACGAGGTTTAGAAGCTGGGTTCAGGCACTTAATCAGGGTCCATCAGCCTGTGTGAGAGTAATTGCCAGCTTATCTCTATGATGATGTCTATTGTCTGATTCTTAATATCACTACTATGTGTTTGTACCAACCTACATAACCCTGAATAAAGTCAAATAAAGTCAAATAAAAAAAATAGAGAATACAAACAAGCCAAGGTCAGAGACACAGAGAGCAACGTATACGAATAGACAAGCCAAGGTTCAGGGAGACAGAGAGCAATGTATTTTATTAAGTAAGCCAGAGAGAATAGTAATGGATAATAGTATTTGTGCAATCCTGGGTCTAAAAGCCGATATAAGACAATAGATAAATGCACTCTCAGATCACCACAGTGGGAAGACCACTACAGGGTACAGAGTAATGTGAATAATAGGCTTATTTAGCATTTAGAGGGCAGTGGTAGGTTGGCACAGGTCATGTGATGCTAGAATGTTTGTGCGCTGCATGATGACGCATTCACATTTGCATTGGCAATGAGGGAAGAGAAGCAGGAGCTGTTTATGGGCGCAGATGTGCAGCAGCCAGCATTTGAAAGAATGTTATGTTACGTTATCCAGCACTGGATCCAGAGAATCAGTGATGTGTCAAACTGGTATCGTGACAATGGGAAAGCCTTTTTAAGTTTGTTCTCCAATATGAGTCTATGAAAAATTGATTATTATTTTTTTAATATTATTATTCATGAAATTAGTAAATGCAAGTTATTTTTTAAATTTATATAGGTATTAGTTTTGTTGCTCCCATTATTATTAGAGTGAGGGGGTATAGGTAGAGTTATTTCATTTTCATGTGTGGTGACTAGGGGATTAGCCTGTCCACCCCATATAATATAATTATTTAGAGACTCCACCCACCACACATGAATAATATAGCAGCCCCACCAACCACCAATCGTGGGGACTTGAGGAATGTCACTAGGTCTTCCTGTGACTATTATAATTAGGGCCCAAACTGCCACCAATGTATGGGGTCCTGGGGGAGAACATTAGGTCTGCACCCTGAATATTATTATTAGGGCCTCCACACCACTCCCACACAATGGATTTAGGGTGGGAAACTAGGGTTCTCCCCTTAAATTATAATTGTGCACACCAATTGACCACAGGTAGGGGCAGGGGGATTATTAGGATATTCTCCCCTTTTCGATCATTAAATAACCCCCACAGCACTGGACAAAGGTTGGGGCAAGTGGTGGAAAGTGATCTCTCCACTCTCTCCACCCCTCCATGATTTATTTTAAAGTCTCTTACCCAATGTTCTCAGTTGGAGTTTTGGAGGTAATAAGTCCTTCCCATTATTTTACAGGTACAATCCCATGGGGCCGCAATATTGTCCAGTCTCTAGTTTCAACCAGTTAGTAGATATGCCTCCCACCTGAAGAATTTGTGTCTGGATTTCAGCTATCCATTTATGTTCAGTCCATCTGAAATCCAGCTAAATCTAGACATTGTTGAATAGCTTGAACAATGTCTGGATTTTTCAGACTAAATGGCCCATATATGCTGTCAAATGTTTTTTCCTTATTCGGTATGTGGCCCTTCAAACTTTAATGAATAATGTAGTGGAACTTCGTACCAGCAAAAAGCCCAGTCTGTGATTAAGCAAAGGTAAAAGCCCAAGAACACAGTTATACAAGGCAACATTTGGTAGCTCTTTTCTTAGACATTGCACCACCACATAAATGTAGGTCCAGGAGTCTAGATGTCTGATATCAGGACACACAAGAAACTGTGGCTTCTTTACATATTACCAAACACTCTGTGGATCTTTGCTGTTGAAGCACATAGATTCATAATTTAACTCAACCAACTCATAGTAGAATAGTTAGTAATATGACCTATTTAATTAGGTTCTAAGGTAAAAAGGCAAACATAGTCTTTAGATGCAAATTAATGGCCCAATGAGAGTTAAAGCACAGAGTCCCTAGCTCTTATGTTAGAAGCAGCTAGCTAAAAAAATGAATTATCTCTATAAACACAGCTTTTAGCCTGATAATTGGGGAATCTGCATAATCACTCTGTACGTGGCATTCATACATTTCATAAAACAATGGTGTTAATTAAAAAAATAAACATGATTAAAATAATCCATATAGCCATAAACATTGCAGTAATTAGTTCTGTTTGCTACTGGTAAATATAGGAAAATACATACAAAAATATAGATATACAATATTAGTAACTGATTTCTGAAAACTGTTTGGCTCAGTTTTTGAATATAAAAATATAAAAACAATATGATAAAGTTGAATCATACATCACTGGTTACTTAGACTCCTTTTTGCGTTCAGGATTGACAGCTGTTATTATTGGTTTTGATAAGAAATCTATGCCCAGACACTACTTCTGAAAGGCTAGTAATCATATCGATTTCTGCAGTGTTGTCCGTTCGTTATGCAAACCCTTGCCTTTGCGAGTTCAATAGATTTTTTTTTTCTTTTCTTTAATTGCTCATCCCTCCCACAACTCACTTTCTCAATAACGGTCCTGTTAATTATAAGAGAGACTTGAAAGCTTGTGCCTTCAGCCAGGCTGTAGGACGCTTAGGCATATACTAAAGGCAATTAGAATTGTCAGCATTCATCCCTCTGACAGTGTTTATACGGAAAGCTGATTCAGCAAGTCATTTTGAGCCTATCCAAAGGAAAAGAAAAGCTGCATAGACTAAACATGTGTTTACCGACAACAAAACCTACAAATGAAATATCTGATCCGGCAGAACTCACACAAATAAATTGGTGCACCTTTAATAAACAGGTCATCGCTGCTTTTTGACACTGAACTGTTGTTTGCAAATAGCTTTGACACCTGTCAAGAAAGAATATATAGTTGCATGATTTATTAACTTACTTATTCCCAAGAAAACTAGAAAACTGTACAGGTTGGCGCCATGGTAATTATTAAACATTTTCCAGCTGTACAGATAAAAAAAAACAACAACAAAAAACATTATATTAATGATTTTTGTATTACTTAGGTGAAAAAATAATTATTCAGAATATATGACAACAGATGTATTTAGCGCATTATGTTTTACAATAAAGTGGGATATCGAATAATATTAGTTTAACCCTGTAGTGATTATGGTCTTGCCAAGAATCTGTGCATTAATGAGTGAAAGTCTTTGGTACCTTTGCTATGTATTTGTTTTACTGCTATTTCATGCTTCCTCAGTAATTGCACCATATTGTTTAAAGAATAAAAAGGAATTGTGTCTGCGGCTCTGTATATAATAATAAAACGATATGAATAAGTAAAACATTAAAAATCCCAGTTTTATTATAATACTTTGTACACAACCAGTGAAGACTGTCGTAAAACAAATACCTAACAATGGACTTATTTTGTAATACCTTTTTTATTGGACTAACAGAATTTTGGAACGCAAAGCTTTTCGGACAGATATAACAAAGGGAGGATCTCGTTCCAAATTCTGTAAGTCCAATAAAAAAAGGTATTAACAAGATACTAATCTAAACTTTTATTTTGCTTTTGTGTTGTTAGACTAATACTGCAAATATTTCAACTCCAAGAGATACATTTTTTGGTCCTGAAATGTGTCAAACATATAAGATGTCAATGATTTTTGGAGTCTCTTGGTAAAATATTGCAAAAAGGGAAAAACTGCTCTAACGCTAAATATTTCTAATATTTCTAAATAGTATACTGCAAACTAAATTTAATGACGATCACCAAATACAAAACTGCTACACAAAAGTATATTATTTATGGATCAATTTTATCATTAACCTCTTCCCAAACAACTGGTTATTTTCCATTGCATTTTTGCTGTCAGTATTGTAATCTAGAGGTGAGCTAATGTATAAAAAAAAACATTGACTTCAGCTGGATATAGAAAACACTTCTAATTGTAGTTGGAATTTTTTTTTGCGGGAAGTTTAAGATACACCTGTGGCAAAGCAGCCACAAACTGCATTACCCACATAATGCAGGTTGAGTCTCACAATACTGTAAGCAAAAGTCTTAAAAACACTCTCAGGAGCTATGGCAGGCAACGTATCATGCAAATAAATGGCCTACTACCCTTATCCAGGGGTTTTAATGTGTAGAACTTTCAGGTGATCTTATAGACCTCATCCAGATCTCAAGATGGCAGCTAGAGTAGCCACATCATCTGTGTTTTTATCAGAGCCTATGCTGCACTTGTCTTTCAATTGGGTGTGAAGAAGCAATGTTGAGTAGGCAAAGACTTGAAAATGGTCATAGAGTTAAGTAGGTTGCTACCTAAATGATGATTTATGAGCCTGTCACATAGCTGACTTCCAGAGGATAATTAAAAGATGTCAATTAATATGAAAAAAAAAACACCAGCAAATGGTGGTGGGTATCAGCAGAATGTTTCTTTATTTTAGCAAGGAATTTGTGGCATTCAACGGTGGTAGATTCTGCTTGTTCTTGGAATTACTCCAAGCTGTAACCTTGCTCACTGTCTCCTCCCCTGGAAGTCCCTGTTCCTAATTTTCAGTTTTACCATCACTAAAACCTGAATTGACCTGCCAAATTCACCAAACTAATATTATGAACTAAATAAACAAATACAATATCATTCTACTTCTAATTCTAGCCTGGATTCCAACTCTAACAATAAATCTAACCCTGATTCTAACCATAATGCTAACTTGAATTCTAACCCTAATTCTCCCACCATTACCCTTGTTATAACCTACCCTTAAACCTACTCCCTAGACCAGATGCTCAGGTTCAGCTATCAGTAAAGATTACAGTTAAGGTGTTGCTGTATGGGATTAGTTCCCATGGTGGTCACAATGCCTGGGAGCCCATCAAAGTGAAAAAGTTGCTGAGCTGCTTCACTTATGATGCGCTGCGATATAACTCAGTACATGTAAATCCCAGTGTTCTGGATGCAGAACGTGTCTCAAGCCCTGAAGCTTGGTCTAAGGCATCTGTCATTATGATAGCTTATCAGAAAGGTTATTGAAACAACCTCAAATAAAGTATTGATGGACGGCCTCGAGCCTGTGATATCTACCAATAGCAAACAATCAACAAATGCCATGTGTCAGAAGTCCAGCATGCCTCCAATGCTGAACTAAGACCCAAGACATCTAGCATGATGCTACAGGAAAGCCTTACTAGTGAGAGGTTTAAATGGTGGATGACTGTAGGATGTAGGTTAACATATTGCACTTGTGTTACATACTTGGCAAAAAAATAAATAATTTATTTTAAAGAAAAATTGGGTTAATCTGAAAAGAACATTAAGTTTTAAGAAAATTCAATCTCATCCATGTGGCGTTTCTTTGTGGTCAAAATTTCATCTGTGGGATTTTTCAGGTAAAACAGTTGAGAGGTACCAACATGGTGAAAACGTTCATCTATTAGCACAAAATGTACATAATTACATTACAAAGTTACATAGTTACATAGCTGAAAAGAGACTTGAGTCCATCAAGTTCAGCCTTCCTCACATATGTTTTTGCTGTTGATCCAAAAGAAGGCAAAAAACCCAGTCTGAAGCGCATCCAATTTTGCAAAATTCCTTCTTGACCCCAAAATGGCAGTCAGATATCTCCTTGGATCAAGCAGCAATTACCCCACTAATTAGAAATTATATCCCTATATGTTATGTTTTTGCAAGTTTTCCAATTGCTATTTAAACATCTGTATGTACTCTGATAAAAGCACCTCTTCAGGCAGAGAATTCCACATCCTAATAGTTCTTACTGTAAAAAACACTTTTCTTTGCCATACATTAAATCTCCTTTCTTCCAGCCTAAATGTGTGACCTTGTGTCCTATGTATAGCCCTGTTTATGAATCGATTTCCATATAATGGTTTCTATAGACCCTGAATATATTCGTAAAATGTTATCATTTCCCCTCTGAGGCGCCGTTTTATCAAACTAAAGAGATTTACATTTTTTAACATTTCTTCATATCTAAAATGCTCCATTTATTTTATCAATTTTGTAGCTCGTCACTGCATTTTTTCTAGTGCCATGATATCCTTCTTTAGAACAGATGCCCATAATTGCACAGCATATTCAAGGTGTGGTCTTACCAGCGATTTATAAAGAGGCAAAATTATATTTTCATCCCGAGAATTTATGCCCCTATTTATACATGACAAAACCTTATTGGGTTTAGCAACTGCAAATTGACATTGCATATTGCTGCCTAATTTGTTGTCCATAACAATTCATAAATCATCTTGTGTGTTGTTATCCCTAATTCACTACCATTTAGGGTATAAATTGCTTGTGCATTTTTGACCCCGAAGTGCATAACTTTGCATTTCTTTACATTAACATTAATCTGCCATTTTAGTGCCCAGTCCCCCAATCTATCTAAATCCCTCTGCAGCAAAGCAATATCCTGCTCACATTTTATTACTTTACATTTTAAGTTTTGTGTCATCTACAAACACTGATACATGGCTTTCAATGCCTATTTCAAGATCATTTATAAATATGTTAAATAGAAGCGGTCCCAAAACAGAACCCTGAGGGACACCACTTACCACTTTTGTCCAGCTTGAAAATAAACCATTAATGACAACTCGTTGTACTCTATCCTTCAGCCAATGTTCTACCAAAGAACAAGAATATTCATCTAGACCATGGGTAGGCAACCTACGGCACTAGTGCCATGCACGGCACTCGAGGTGTCTTTGCACGGCACTCAAGGCTGCTAGAGCCAAACAGGCTCTGGCCTATCAGGAGTCCCAGTGAAACTTCAGATATCTGGTAATACGAAAATGTGGTGAAGGACAATCCACAATTTATACATTGCGGCACGCAGAGGAAGTGATCTCAGATCACTTCATTCCAGCACTTGTGAATAGGAATCCACACTGTAGTAGAGCAGCCCGCAGCTGTTGTTGCAGCTCCTGTCCTTGACCTGTACCTGGCCAGCCTGGTCCCCACTGGAACCCAGGGAAGCCACCCACACTGCTAGATATACACAGAAATGCAGAATAACCCTCCCCTCATACAAATAATACGAACAGCCCAAACACAACACACAATCCGCACAAACTCAACACCACTGACAATCCACATACATGCACACAACCCCACATGCAGCCTCTCCCATGCAATACCCCAAACAGCCCATACACACATGCATACACTACAAAACACACAATGTGACATATCCATCCACACACACAATTCAACAAACAGCACCCATGCACAGCCTACATTCATAGGTATTCTACACAATACCACAAACTACTCCTGAACATATACAATATAACAGCTCATATACGCACAAAATCCAAAGCAACTGCAGTATAAGTAACACAAGCAGAATACAGCAACATCCACACCTCAATTTGAAAAAATAGGACCGGCATACTACGGGACATCAAAATCTTATTTCGGCACAGTGCTGCTAAAAGGTTGCCTACCCCTGATCTAGACCAATATATTTTAGTTTAAAGACTAACCTATTGTGAGGAACCGTATCAAATGCCTTGGCAAAATCCTAGTAGATCACATCCATTGCAACACCCTGATCTATACTTCTACTTACTTCTTTACAGAATGCAATTAGGTTAGTTTGACATGACCTATGTTTCATAAAACCATGTTGATTATTGCTAATTACAAAGTTCTTTCCAATGATTTTCTGAATATTATTCCTTAATAGCCCTTCAAATATTTTCCCAGCCACAGAAGTTTAGCTCAGAGGTCTATGATTTCCAGGCAAGAATTATGAACACTTTTTAAATATTGGAACAACATCTGCCATCCTCCAATCCAATACCTGAAACTAAAGAATCTTGAAAGATTAAATACAGAGGTTCACTTATTTCCCCACTTAGCTCCTTAAGTACTCAAGGGTGAATATCGTCAGGCCCCAGAGCTTTACTTACATTCATTTTCTTTAACTGCTGTAGCACCTTGTCTTGAGTCATCCAATTACAAGTTATCTGCAAGTTTTTTGTAGCAATCATTTGCATGTCTCTTGCCATAGGAGACTTATTAAGATATACTGAAGAAAAATAGTTATTTAAAATGCCTGTCTTTTCCTGGTCTTCATTAACTAACAGACCCCTCTCTGTTTCCAGGGTACCTACACTTTCATTTTTTGTTTCTTTAGAATTGATATACTTGAAAATTGTTTGGGGTTTGGTTTTGCATTCTTTGGCTATCAATTTCTCATTTTTTAATTTAGCCACCTGAATTGCCTTTTTGCAAGCACAGTTGGCTTCCTTATATCTTACATAGGATGCCTCTGATTTGTTTTATTAAAATGCTTTAAATGCCTTTTTCTTATTTTTAATCTCTTGTTTTTCTTCCCTACTAAGCCACATTGGTTTCAATGTGTTTCTTTTATATTTATTACCCAATGGTACATACTGAGAAATGTACCTTTCTAATATTTGTTTCCAGTTATCCTCAGTGTTTTTTTTACTAAGGAGTTTATGGCAGTCAACAATTTGTAGAGCTGCCCTAATCTTATTGAAATTAGCTTTTCTTAAATTATACATTTTAGTATAACCCACGTGCTTTTGCTTTTTTGAGTTTATTTTAAAAAATACAATATTGTGATCATTTCCTAAATGCTCCCCTTCTTGAATGTTTGTCAAAAGATCAACATTGTTTGTTATAACGAGATCCAGACAAGTATCCTTTCTAATTGGCGCTTGTACCAGTTGTGATATTATAGGTTGTAGTATAACCCACTTGCTTTTGCTTTTTTGAGTTTATTTTTAAAAATATCACTATTTTCCAAATGCCTCCCTACTTGAATGTTGGTCAAAAGATCAACATTGTTTGTTATAGTGAGATCCAGACAAGCATCCATGTTAGTTTGCGCTCATACCAGCTGTGGCATGAAGTTGTCATTTAACACATTTAAAAACCTGATTCCCCTTGCTAAAGTACTAGTTCCTCTCTCCCAATTTATATCCAGATAATTAAAATCTACAAAAATTAACGTGTTACCCAGATTTGCAGCTTTCCCAATTTGCTCTAACAGCTGTTCTTCCTCATTAATATTTACATTAGTTGGTTTATAACATATCGCAATCAATAATTGGTTTCCCTTCATTTGTCCCAAACAGATATCTACCCATAAAGCTTCCACATTTTCCTCGTCACACTCCACATTCCTACGAGTTGACTTTAACTCATGGTTGACATACAAACATACCCCACCACCCTTCTTGTTTTTCCTATCCTTCCTAAATAACGTGTACCCATTTAAGTTAACTGCCCAGTCATGTGTCTCATCCAACCATGTTTCTGTTATGCCTAATATATCATATTGTTTAGTGTATGCTATTGCCTAAAGTTCCCCCATTTTGTTATCTAGGCTCCTTGCATTAGTAAGCATACATTTTATTATCATGAGTCATTTGTACTTTTTGTGAAATTTTCTTAATATTACATACCTCCTCTGTTCTGAGCTTGCCCCTCCCCCATCTCCACCCTGCTTATACTGAGCTAAAGCCCATCTCCTTTATGTCCTATCTCCATTTTCTGGATTGCTATGAACCTCCCCCCCACTACTAGTTTAAAACCTCCTCTAACCCTCTAGCTTTCCTATTACCCAGCACAGCAGACCTTCTTCCATTTAGGTGCAATCCATCATGACTATAGAGGTTGTACCCAAACGCAAAAACGGTCCAGTGCTCTAAAAACCCCAAACCCTCTGTACTGCACCAAGTCTTGAGCCACGCATTGACCTCTCTAATCTCCCGCTGCCTTTCTGCTGTAGAGCGCGGCACAGATAATATTTCTAAAAATATTACCTTGGAGGTCCTTTTCTTTAGTTTACTTCCTAGTTCCCTTAACTCTTTGAAACTTCCATTTTCCTCTGACTTTGTCTTTGGTACCAATATGGGCCATTACAGCTGGGTCATCACCAGCCCCTCACAATAATCCCTCCACTCTGTCGGCAACATGCCAGACCCGAGCACCCGGGAGACAGCCAACTGTCCTGTTGAGATGATCAAAACGGCAGATTACACTATCTACTCTCCTAATAAGAGAGTCCCCTACAACCACAACCTGTCTTGCCTTCCTTACACTCTCAACCCCACCTATACTAGAGGGGCTGCTCCCACAGCTGCTAGAAGGAACAGCTTCCTGTAGTATAGCTACTCCTGAGCTGACGCTCCCGACAACTTCACTAAAACGCTCAAATCTGGTTGCACAAGATCAGGACTAGCTAAACCTTTCCTGCTTCCTCGCCCCACTGTTACCCATCTATGTACTTGTTCACCAGCTGTCTCATCTCCTCCCATTCCACTACCTGCCCCCACTAAACTCTGCTCAGTGAGCAGCAGACTCCTCTCAAGATTGTCAATCTCCCTCAGTGTTGCAATTTGCCTCTCCAGATCTCCAATCTGAGCTTCCAGAGAAGCCACTCGCTCACACCCGGCACAGAGGTATGGACCCTGGACAGATTCATCCAGGCATGCATACATGCAGCAGGATGTGCAATGAGTAAAACCCACAATCTTGCTAGCACTCATCCCCAGCTACAAAAAACACAAGTGAGCAAAACAATATTTACCCTCTTGGTTTAGACTCACTTTTTGTTGAAACTCCATTCTGAACATATTGATAATGAATATTATGTATATATGTTGCATTACATCATGTTTCTGTGCCATTTGGTTCACAGATGAATTGAGAAGAGGAAATCAATAGATGGAAAAAAAGAAGTATTAAAACAATCTATATTTATATATTCTATATTTTTTAAATAAAGAATATATAAGTATCTATTTATTTTTTTACTGCTTCTCATTTTTCTCTCAAGTGGTCACCACTTGATCTGTAAATAAATCAGCATTTATTGGCTCTCCACTAACCATGTTTATTTAAGTTATTTTTTTTGGCACCATGGGTGAAACTCCAATCCCAAAACAAACTGAACATTTTGTTTGATTCATGATTCTGTTATATGGCAATTCAGAGTAACATAATTTGGGTGACTCACTGATTGCATAAAATTCAGATGAATCACAATTAGTTTGAAGCTGAATGCACATATTTAGTTTCAATTCATGTGATTGTTTGTAGGACAATTTTCGAAAAATAAGATATATATATATATATCATGGTTCTATGAGTTTGAAAGGAAAATTTAAATAGTAGATGTACATTAAATTATTCAATTTGGGTTAAAATATCTGAAGAATAAAGACTACATTGAATTTCAAGCTATATATTTTAGGACATAATTTATGTTTCCATATCATTATTTAGTTTAAAGGAACCCACTGCATATATCACCTTTGACAGCTCAGTGACATTAATAACTTCTGACTCTTAACCTAACTGAAAAAATAATTCAGATAAACAAAACAGTTCAGTTCTAAGAAGCATAAAACAAATTAAACAATGACTTAGGGATCTTGACACCAAACCAGCTTCTGAAGAGTCCTGCCTTACATCTAATGTATCCTTCAAAATGTCTACTATGAGGGGTGGGGCCGGGCCGCCGGGCCGCATGGCAGCAGACTGACATGGCTCCAAGCTCGAGCCCCAAAAAACGGCACTAAATCTGCTTATGCATAGCTCCAAAGCCGGAGATATTTACAGATTGAGACAGAGCATCGCCCCAGCTTCATTTCCGTACCGCATAAGAGGCCAGCAAAGCACCGGGAGCACCGAAACTACCTTCCCCGGCCTACCTGCCTTCATAGATGCATGTAAGCCAGATGCGGCGGTAGACAGATGACATGGAACCTCGAGAGCATACCCTCACACAGAACAGAGCCGGCCCGGGGCATGGCCCCGCTACCCCCCCGTGGCCGGTGGGGGTTAACCTGGCCACATGGGGACTGCACGTGCCGGGGCGGAAGCCTCAGACCCCGGCCCAAGCCGATCCCCTGAACTGACAGAGGCTGCCAAGATGAGACCCGCGAGAGGAGGGGAGTGGAGGGCGGATAGCCCGTGCATAAAAGGCTCCAGCGCCTGTATGTAGACCCGGGGTGGCCGAGACAGTGGACGGACCGCCTGGACAACCCATGAGCCAACAACATGGCAGCCTGACCTCTAGACGAGGTGGGCATCCAGATGAACTTGTCCCCACCGCTGAGAGCCCGGCGGGACTGGACGCCGCAAGCCTCCGGCGGACCGGTGGCTGAGAGGCAGTGCACCTCCTGTTCCGTGGTCGCGGCCGGCGCTGGGAGAGACAGGCAAGGCAACCCATGTACTTACCGGGGTACCAAAGGTTTGGGGGAGGTGCAGGGGGCACTGAGAATGCGGATTCTTGGAGGGGGGACCGCAGGAGCACAGGTCGCCCCCAAGTGCCCACCGGACTGGGGTGCTTGCGGGTGGAAGCCTGGACTGAACTGGGGGGACGGGCAGAGACCGGACACCCGGGGAAAGCAGGCGACGCTGTCTGCCACATGAACTGTGCGGGCGACCCAGACACTCCACATGCTCCACAAGCCAACAGGGGCCAAACCTGCGCTGCTCTCATTCAGCCAGTCAGATCCTATGACTTTTTGTTCTGCATATAAGGGTCAAATGGATTAACTAACACCTGGACTTGCAACAACAACCCTTACAATACATGGACGCTCTACTGCAGCAGTCTTAAGGGGGCCACCGAGTGGCAGCACCCAGAAACTTGCGCACATTCAAATTGGCCCATAGGTGATACTTTACTTGTTTTGCTACACAGTTTTGCAGATCATATCTAAGGCAGCAAGCTAGCAGTCCATTCAGAATGCCTCAGCAGTACATAATGAGGGAAACCGACATGGACAGCACAGCAGGCCCAGAGGGTACCAAGCACTGAACGGAATCTCCACACTGCCTTCGCGCCAGCAGGAGCAGTGAGTACCCCGATCTCCAGGTAGGGAGGTCCCTGGAGTCCAATGTCCCCACTGCCCTTTGAGGCAGGAGTGTGCGGACCCACAGGCGGATAAATGACCGAGGGGACTGTGTACCAGCATCAAGAGTGAGGCCGGCAGTGGGTGAGACATGGGGGTGCTCGCCTCCTGGGGCACAATGCAACGCTGGGGAGGTGCAGGGGGCGGGAGAGCCACAGACTTTGTGGTGGGGTCTGGTGGACAATCTCTGCCCCTGAGTGCCCACGGCGCCGCGGAGGACCCAGGCCTGTGGACTCGGACCGGTGGGGGGTGAACGGGCTGAGGCATGGAGACATAAGGGCTACACCGCAACAGCGACATGCAAAGCATTACGGATTGCAACGCCCCGGACCACGCAGCAACGCGGCAATATATATCTGCTGATTGGGTTATTATTTTTATTAGAGCATTTAATTTCTTATACGAACGTAACTTTTGCATGTTGGAGACATACTAGGCGCAACCACTGCATTCTATGCACTATGTCTGATTATATATTTCCTAAGCCAACACCGCATCGTTAACTACAGCCTAGGTCAGACCGCACTATATAATATGATCATTTCATTAATACCCTAGAGCGTTTACTCACGTAAGGATTTATACTGCATGTTATAGGTAAAAAGGAATAAAAAAAAATGTTCTTACTTATATGTAAATTTTTCCTCTACTCGCTCCTTTTATTACATTAGCCTAAATACTAGATGCTTAAAGACCTATACTGTGTGAATACAACTTACGTTCTTTAAGGTTTGCATTGATCTTATAAGGAAAATTGATTGCATAGAGTACACAACCAGCTCACGAAGCGATAATCCAATTTAATTGCATAGATCAGTTGACAATATGAACCAATATGCTCGGCTATACAGGCTATGACAAATCCGCTTCTGCGTAAGCGGCAAAATGTTTGCACCTTTATTTACTAATGCTTATGCCCCTACTAGCTTTATTACAAATCAGTTTGATAAATGCGTTTATATTGTGAAAACAATAAAAATATTCAAAACAAAATGTCTACTATAATATATATATATATATATAATCAATAGCATGAACATATATATGTAAGTTAGTGCTTGAGCAGCCTACCAATGAGAGGACTCGAAAGCCATGTTTATTAAGAATTTGCAATATAAGACTTCATTTTGAATGAAATAAGCACTTGATGGGCAAAATGTGTCTCAAACTCTGCAGTTGAGGAGTCAGAGCTTGCATTAATTAAATAATCATTACGCATCCACTGCTTTTTATAATATTTTATTGTTCCATTTTATTAAATTAAAAAAATATTATTTGATCTATACCTAAAATACTTGGTCGCTTTTAAGGATAATGTATAATAAACACAGGTTACTGGCTATGGGAGCATAATGTATAATAAACACAGGTTACTGGCTATGGGGGATAATGTATAATAAACACAGGTTACTGGCTATGGGGGGATAATGTATAATAAACACAGGTTACTGGCTATGGGGGTAATGTATAATAAACACAGGTTAATGGCTATGGAGTATAATGTATAATAAACACAGGTTACTGGCTATGGAGGATAATGTATAATAAACACACAAAAAAAAAATACAAAAAAAAAGAATGCAGCTTCAGAATTTATCTAAATTGTATGCTGTCTAGGAGGTGGGATGGTCTGGGAGGGAGGGTCTGCTGCTGATTGGCTGGATTGTGTCTGCTGACTGTGAGGTACAGCTTCAAAGTTTACTCAATGATGATGAAAAGGGGGCGGACCGAACATTGCATATGTTCGCGGTCCGTGGCGAACGCGAACATGCGATGTTCACCAGGAACTATTCGCCAGCGAACCGTTCGGGACATCACTATAAGCTATTCATATGAACCATTTTTAGACCTAGTATGATGCATGCTGGTAATATGAATGCTTGTTAGTTTTTGTAAAATAGACATTTAGGCTTTAGTTAAATAAAACAATATTTTACAGTATCAATAACATATATTGTTAGGTCTCATTTGCCAAATCAATATGTTCAGAATGTTTTCACATGGTGAAATTCTCAAATAGTCATCCTTTTGTAAAATATATACTCGATACACTATTTTTCACTAACAATACCCATAGTTAGGCTTCCTTCTAGCAAATCAAGCACTTTCTATTGAAACATATTATAACAGTGATGTGCTTGTTACTTGTTATTCAGAAACTGAAATATTACATATATTTCTATATCTACGAAGTTTCTGCAATTTTATTAAATCATGTTCCACAACTCTTTGGAAAATATCCATATTCTCAGGACAAATAATTTAAATGGTAAATAAAATTTAACGCTAGCTTTAAAATCCGTACTCAACTATAGAAGAATAAATATAGGCAAGTCCAGTATTTGAAAACAGTAAAATTAAATTACATAATTTCATATTCTACATAAATAAATCCATAGATAGAATTTCTCATTAATGAGTGCTATATTTACAATGATATTACTTTTCTCTGTTATTTATAAATGATATGTGATACATTGTATACAAATTTAATTTGGCGCATTCACATTGGTAAATCAGTGATACCTGTACCCTTTAAATCATCATAGGTTTTAAATAGGGGGCAGGAAATCACACATAGCAAAATTTGTTTGGTGAGTCAGAGTGTTGGGAAAAGGTGCAGGAAGCATTAAGCAAATGATTTCCACTTTGAATTCTATGTCCCAAAATCCTTGGTTATTTAATACGTGTCTTGTTACTCTCAAATACCAGCAAAAAGCAATTAGGTTAAGAAGTTCATGCGCACCCAATAAAACACATTCACATTTGTATGGGAGTCTCTAGATTCCTGCTCATGCTCGGATGCTTCCCCTATGTCCCTAGCACATCCAAAGTGTCAGTTGGTTGACAGGCTATGAACCTATATTTTCAGGCATTCATTGATACAGAGATGATATGCCCCTATCATAAACTATACCTGTATGTCCTGAAAGGTACACCGACAATAGACCAGACTAGAATAGTTAAAAGCTCAGCCTGTCAAACTTTGAGCTTGAAGGATAAATCCAGAGCTATAGGGCCTGGACTTGCTTGGGGCCAGCCTACAACAAGCATTTAAACAGCAAGGGAGCAGACTGCCATATTCTCTGATTATTTTCTGAGAGAAATAAAAAATAAAAAAAAAAAGAAACAAATCTGTAACATTTTAAATAAAAAAAGAAATTGTAAAAATCGGATTAATATGAGGATCACCTAGAACATCACTTATAAAAAGATGCATTTGAAATGTAATGACTAAATAGGAAATCTTAATTTTGACCAGAAATATCAAAATTCACCACTAAAAATATGCTGCTTGAAAACCCCCACTAAGGTTAGTGTTTGAGGTTAGTGTTTGGAAAAGCATTTGTTGGTTGCAGGTTAGGATTTGAGTTGCATTAGATGGATTAATGGTTAGGGAGCACTTTAGTTTTTCAGTTTGGCCAAATTGATTCAGTCAAAATATTTTCAGTTTGGAAGAAAATGAAGGGAAAATGGGGCCTAAAGTGTCCCTTTAACAAGGCAACTCTCAAGCTGTAAATTATTGGTTCAAAGTTGGTGTTCAGTGGAATTAAGCAGAGCAAGCATAATTCCAAATATTGAATCAAACAGAATCAAACCTATCACTCTTTGCGGATGATTAAAGGATCACTATATGGTCAGGAACACAAACATGTATTCCTGACCCTATAGTGTTAACACCACCATCTAGCCCCCCTGGGCCCCTCATGCCTTCATAAATATAGTAAACAGCTTACTGTATTCAAGAAAAACAAGCAGTCAGCTGACATGTGGTAGCCTGATCCAATCACAGTGTTTCCCCATAGGATTGGCTGAGACTGACAAAGAGACAGATCAAGGGCAGAGCCAGCATGATTCAAACACAGCCCTGGCCAATCAGCATCTCCTCATAGAGATGAATTTAATTAATGAATCCCTATGAGGAAAGTTCAGTGTCTGCATGCAGAGGGAGGAGATACTGAATCAGATGATGATGTGCACAGTGCTGCCCTGTGCTCTGCTGACAGCAGATCTGAGTGGATGGAGGCATATTATGCCTCAATCATCTCCAAAGTCCCTCTGGTTCACTCTGAGTGACTGCAACTGGAGGTGTTCCTAGCTTTCAATGTAAACACTGTATTTCTCAGACAATACAGTGTTTACATGAGAAAGGCTGCAGGGAGCTATAGTTCTCACCTGAACAACCTCATTAAGCTGAAGTTGTTCAGGTGACTATAGTGTCCCTTTAATGATTTAGGTATATTTTGGTTCAGAATTCAGAAATTCTGCCAACATTCTAGAAGCATCTAAAGCATCATAAATAAAATTTCCCCCCTAAACCTAAGTCACATCTAACCATACGCATTCCCTAAATCTAAACAGACTTCTATTTTTTTTATTTTTAAAAAAATAACAAAAAAAAAAAAATGATTTTGATTTTTTTTTTTTTTTTTTTTATAGGTTACTCAGCACAATGGCCAGTATTGCTTTGTATGACAGCCTACATTTTTACAGGCATATGCAAAAGCATGTGATCATTTTTTTTGTTTGTTTTGCCATTAAACTGTCATTTTCCAGACACATCAATTTTGAAAGTAGTTTAAAGTGCAAAAGAAGTGGAATGTAAATTGACTTAATGCCCCCAGGAGGAAGTGGACTAGTCTTTACAACCAACGTACAAATCCTTACTATTGTAAATGACAGGAGAACATGCTGAGCAGAATTTCCATATCCTAAAATACTGCACTAAAAGCCAACTAAATGGAGTTCAGTGTCACAATAACATTTCACCTTAACGCTTACAAATGTTTCTGAAATCATAAACTCAGTGGCTGTATCTGACACGGACCATTTAAAACAATACTTTTTGTTCTTTAAAAGAAAATGCAATATTTCAAATAAATAGCTACTTGTGCAGAATGTCATTGTGTTAACATGTTTACAATAAGAATTATTCACTAAATAGTGACAGACTTCCCAGCAGGTGCACTAGACACATAACCACGACAAATGGCATCAGCAAAGTGTCACTTTAATAATTGCACAAAATCGTAGGGATGACCACAGTGGATATAGACAAACAACTTGCGTGCAAGTCATTCTTGACACATTTTGCGATACGTTTATACATAAAAATGTGATCCTTAAAGAATATACACTTATTTATTTAAAGATCGAAATGTAGCAACTAAAAAGTGTTATGCTCTGAATCGTTGGATCATTTTATGGCGCAATGTTCTCTTGATACATTAGATCGCTTATGGTACGGCTATGTATCACAAATGTAGCAAGTTTCTATAAAGAAAGCAAAATAGAATAATCGACTAAACTAAATTCCTTTTTCAAATTATTTCATTTGTGTCTATGCACAGTTATTTGTGTTGTAAGCATGGCTTTAATATTGCTTAATTCTTTCACGTGTTTTTCATACAGTCCTGCTTCTTTTGTGATACCTAGTGCCAAGTTTGTTAGAATGAGAATATGGGATTAGAAAGCATTAAAAGATAATCATTTGGAGCTAATGTGATACTTTTTGGGTATAAAGATGAAAAAAATCACTCAATTGATTTGACAGTAAATATAATATATTATAGGTGTTAGACTCTGCAGAATACATATACAAGTAGAATTATGTCAAAGTTTTGTAGGCAACAGATATTCGTTCTGGACTCAGTCAATCAGTTCTCCCCAAAAAAGAGAAGCTCTGGAAAATACTGGAGCCAGAAGCCATTCGTGTAATGAGAATTAAAAATATTATTACAAATACAAGTAAGTGAAAAACAAAACAGAGTGATGAAAAGTAAGGAAGAGTAAGGAAGAGTAATGGTATAAAGACAAGTCCAGCTAGAGTGCTTTATTCCTTAATGTAAAGTCGTGGAACCTTGACTCAACATTCCAGACTGTGTGTGAAAAGATAGAGGTAGATGGCAAAGCCGTTTGCTTGAGTTCAGCAATGAGGAATCCGAATGAATCCTCTTAAATAGTTATAGAGAAAGTCATAGTCATTAGAGGAAACCAATTGTCTGTTCAACATTAGTCGAGTATTTGACTAGTTTTGGAGCTGTTAACAAAGATTGTATGTTTGAATAGCATTGATACCATTATATTTGCTCTTGGACCATATGAATTATCCTTGAAAATATTATATTTGTACATTGGACAGACTGTTGCTATAATATTTGTACATTGATCAACAAAGTGTCATGTTATTTTTTTATACTTGATATACAATGGGTATTCTTATTTATGGTTAATATCTGTGGACATGATTGTGACATCTGGGCAACTTAAGAATTCCAATTAGCTTGACTAAAATCACCATATTCTTTTTAACTTTAACATCAAAGGTGTCTGTTAAACTATTATATATTAAACTGTTGAATGAAAATGTTAGGAATGTATAGACGTAATCATTTTGTCCACTACAAAGAAACTATGTCTTTTGTAATAAGTAATAGCTTTCATTCTGAATCAATGGAGATGAATAGGTACATGAAGCAGGCAATAAATAAATATTATAAAACACCAGGTTACTTGCCAAAGAGTGCTTTTACAGAACACTGTATCTATCGCTTACTCTTTTGGATGTGGCACTTGTCTCTGGTAAATTTATAACATCCATAAATGTGAGTATCGGAGAATCTTGAAGATTGAATTTTACTTTCACAAGACAATTGGCTACTACATTTCAATTTTTATTTCATTCAAAGTAATTGATGTTTGAGACTCCTACCGTCTATTTCAGCCCTTTTTACTGCGCATTAATAGTGCATTTGGTAAAGGCTGTCATGAAGATGGATTTTGTGCATATCTATTCAGTATGTAGCGAGGAAAGAAATAACAAGTTTAAAGTAACAATACTGTCTTACCAGACATTGCTGCATGTAATGACTACTAATTAGGGGATTTCTTCATACCATGCCAAATTAATAGGTTGTTGTTCACATTTAACGTGTTGATTGGATATATTTTATTTTCAATTATATACAGGCTATTTGTATTGTGCCATGTCATTTTATGGTTGCATTTTATTTTAGTAGTGGGCATCATATATATCTATACGTCCTGTATCTGAATGCCCTCTGGGACTGTAAGATGCATCTTCATAACACAATGTTTCTGCTGAGAATCTACTGATAATGAGAGAGGTATACATGGCTGGCCATCACTACCATCAGATACAAGTGGCAGGGCCTATCAGATCTGTGTGGGCTGCTTGTTAACCCTTTAGTTTTTTTTTAACTGTGGTCTTAGTTAGACTTGTGCACTTGGTTTCAGTCGAATTGCAGTTCATTTAAATTTAGATGGATTGGCTGAATTAGGTACTTCCAAAGTGTCATATATATGTATACCCAAATTAAATTACTAGACAGTTTGTTTGCTTCAGGATTCGGAGTTCACTTCATGGTGTTGAACATAGGGGGACAGAATGGAAGAGAAGAAGCTGATTTTGTTGGGATATGGCATATAATCAGTTTAGTGTTAGGTTTAGACTTACCTGCTCCTGCATTGTTGACCGATGGAGGAGGCAGGGCACCAGGAGGACTATGGTGCAGATTTGGGGCAGGAAAGAGTAGATATCTCACAAGGCATTCAGGGACACATTGCAGTGATCTCTCACTACATCTGAGGCATCTTGGGGAGGAGAGGGGCATCTGATGAGTCCTTGTTTGCTGCAAGGGTTGAGGCTTGATCCTGCACTCAGATTGGTGCATTCTTATTCCCCAACCCAAGCTCAGACTAGGTGTTGGGGGCAATATAGGGGTGCCAAAAGGAGATGTGACCTGTTGCACACTAGCTGCCAGAGAGCTGATACCTTTCTTCTTTACACTCTAGTCTTGAACTCTTGTGCAGCTCATCTGGCACATAGTTGAGTAGCCCCTGGGACAGAGGAAAAAGTGTTTTTGTAGTGGTAGTGGATACAGAAATATCATCACCAGATTCCTCACTGCCAACACCACCAAGGCCAGACATCAGGGATACTTGTTTGGCACTCTGCTTTATCTCTGCAGTAAAAAGTGGATCTGATTGTGGCAACAAACCAGACTCTGCTGCTCTCTTAATTAGTTGGAGAGGGCGATACTAGAAGGTATATCTCTTGAACTCTAAATGTGATAAAAGGAGCTGCAGTAGCAGTGGAAGCAGCAGCAGAAGTTATTGTGGAGCTGGTTGACTTCTTCATGGGCTTAGCTGACTCTGCTGTGGCAATTACAGATTCTTCTACTACTGCATACAACTGCAGCAGAATTAGGGCAAGAAAAATAACAATTGCCTTCTGTGTGGTGAATCTGACATTACAGACCTGCTAGTCTTACTATCCTGAGGCTGAAAACTACCTTTAGTGGTGATCGCATCACTGGTAGTGGTGGCAGCAGCGGCATAAGCGGCATTAGACTCCGAGGGGCCATGGTGCGACTGCTGATTGTGGTTTGAGGAGTTACACAATTTGGACAACCCACTGACAGGCTTTCTTTTCGAGCGAACTGCAATTAGGCTGAAAATGAATCCACAAGTCTTGTAGTAGACACTGCAACACTCAGCTAGGCACGGCAACATTTCTACAACTAAATGTAATTTTAAAAAACTATAAAGGAAACAGCAGGAGTCATTTTAAGTTGCAAAAAGATTTTGACCACTCACCTATTCCACCATTTACTTTCTTAAAAAATATCCCATTTTCAAATTAGATTATTCCTGCTGCTACTAGGGCATTATTTTGTTTTGTAAACTGAAGACTGGATATATGGGAAAGCTTTGTTCTTGCCAAAGTGGAAGGTGTGAAGGGGTTGTAAACTGCCCATTGACTTCATTTTTGGAAAAAAAAATCCTTTATTCAACTTAAAATGACTCTTGCTGCAGCGGTGTCCATTATGTATTTACACGATTAAATAAAAATGTATAAAAAGGGGGGAAAGCAATCAATCGTCATTATAAAACTGTCCTCTCTCTTATTAAAAGAGATATAATAATATAATTTTGACAAGTCGACAAATATTCCTACTATTAATGGATATCCCCTGTTTCCACCTATAAATATTTCTTCCCATAAGGCTTCTCATAAACAATATTTGAGAGAAATAGGCCTTTTGTGTACATAGAAAAAGTCTTAGATCTTTGAGTTCAGCTCATGAAAAATGGGGGGCAAAAACAAAAGTGTTGCGTTTATAATTTTGTTCAGTGTATATATCAAAAAACAATTTTAAATTGTTTGTGATATATATGCTTTTTTATTTTTTATTTTTATTTCAGAAGAATAAGATAAACTTAAAAGCCACGGTACCCATGACATCTACTACAATTTCTCTGAAATGAATAAGAACATGTGCAAGATTGAGCAAACATTTCATTTTACACCAAGTCCATAATTAGCCTTGACCTGAAAGACAACTCCATTTTACATTCATTCTGAAGAATGTGAGTGATGTTGACAGCCTGTGGACCTTTCTGATAATATCACACTGTCACAAAGATGAAGAAATCCTTGAGAAAAAAGGGTGAAGGTTTACATTAGCACATATTGAATGTATTGGTTTTATAAATAATTCATTTCAGTACATTGTCCAGGGACTCAACACATTCCAATCTGTGACCAAATAAAAAGCTATAAATGTTCTATGAAATGTTCTGCAACAACACAACAATTACTGTATGTATAAATTTGTCGTTCTAATTGTTCAATACCTATTATTGCAAGAATACCAAGAATGGCTATTAAATAAAAAATACAAAAAAGGGTTAAGTGACTGCTGCAAAATAGCTGCCTGTGGGTGACAGTGGATATTGTAGATAAAGACTCAGCTGTACCAGTCTTAAGTCTCATGCTCCTGATATGTGAATACCTGGTTAGGCCTGCCATTTTCCTGCTTAGCACTGCCATGCTCCAGTTTAGCTCTGCTGTGTTCCTGCCATTGTTTTTGTATGTATTGTATCCTTTTTTTTAAATCTATATATTATTGGTTGACAAATTAGTACAAATATGCCCACCAAATTTCATTCAGAGTCCAGTCACCCTTTTGGAACTCTCCAATACTACCTATGTATCATGCTATCCTAACACTGCCAAAACCAATCAGTAAAATTTCAAAACGTCATTCACAAATCACAAAAAGGATACAGTGTGCATAGATTGCTCTTATAAAGCCACAACAAAATATTTTACAAGTTTAAAATGATTTACAATACATTATATGAACTTTTATATATTAATTGAGCTGCTACTTTGAATACATAAATTCAAGAACACTTTAAATTATGTTAATTTACAGGTATCACACTGTTCTTGCCGTCACACATTTATACTGAAAAATTTAAGTTTTAATTCATTCTAAATACGTTCTTATAGATTCAGAAGGCGTTTTAATTGCATTAAGTCACCTAAATATTTTGAGAACCAGCTTGGAGTGATTCGTGATTTATTGCATCCTTCTTGGAAGGGTCCATTTGAAAATGGACAGACTGTTGCTATAAAGAGACGCATAAAGTAATTAGCAGAGTATAATTAAAATGAAGATGAGTTGGTGCTGATAAGCCTAATGTGTGCCAAGGAAACATTCCCCACACCATTACGCCACCACCACACTGTATTTTAAACAAATGGACTAATGATTAAAAGGTACCAGTATTTAAACTGTATCACATATTTAAACGAATGATTGATTGAATAGATTAGCCAGACCAAAAGACCTTTTCCAGTCTGCATTTATACAGGTATTGTGACCTCATGTGCCTTATGTTTTCTTCTTAGCTGACAGACATTAAGCCAGTACATTCTGCTGCTGTAAAACATCTGTTACACATTCTGACATTATGTGCCTTTAATGATACTCTCTTCTATAACACTGTATCCAAGTAATTGTGAATCTTCTGTCAGCTTGAATTCTATGATTATTTTTCAGGTGGTTTTAACAACAGAACTGCCCTTTAACGGATTATTTTGTGCATGACATAATTACCTGTAGACGCTACAGACTGTAGTGCATGGACATAGAAGCAGCACAAACACAATATTCATAGAGCAGTCAAAGTGTCTTATTGGGACACTCTAAGAATCAAAACAACTTTAGCTTAATGAAGTTGTTTGTATAAATCACGCCCCTGCAGTATCTCTGATCAATTATTTGCCAATTAGGAGTTAAATTCACTTCTGTTTCTGCAGCCCTAGCCACACCTCCCCAGGCTGTGACTCGCGTAGCATCAATAAAAGATGTTTGATTTTCAGTTAGATCTTTCACCACATTTACATTAAAAGCACTTGTCGCAACTCTGATAACTGAACTTTAATCACAACAGAAGCTGTTGCAGGCTCTAGCCATCTTTTAAAAAAGCAGGAGATACAAATAAAATATTCTAAATTAAACACACTGTGCAATAAGGGAAACTAAAAATATAGACTAGTATTTAAGGAAGTGTGGGTGTCCGAGTCTCAAACAGGGGAGATGTGAACTGGACTGTATACACAAATTGATTTAACTCCTAAATGATAGAGAACTGAGCAGTACCACTGTAGGGGCATGAACTATACACCCAAACAACTTCATTAAGCTATTTTTTTGGTGCTTAGAGCATCACTTTAAACCTCTTGCCTACTACCAAGTTTTGTTCTACTTCTACTCATTTACAGTGGTGGATCCATGGGAGGAAGGGGGGGGGGGGGTGGTATAGGGGCCCCTCCACCCCAAGAAAATAGAGCAGCTCCTAAGCTCCTATAGGCAGAACTACCTACCACCAAACACCGGGCCCCTTTACATTTTGTAGAGACCAAGCCCCTTTAATATGAGCAGAGCGTACTGAGAGGAAGTGACTATCTATCTGTTACTTCTTCCTAGCTTACTGACCGCGTGGACTGTGAAAACTAAAGGAAGACACTCTGAGAGAGAAGGAGGGAGGAAAAAGAGCTCTGTAGGCAGACTCAGATCCCGTCAGCCTCAGCCAGCCCCAGAAATTCACCTCCCTGCCACCAAAAGGTATGGAAGCAGAGGGTGGTGAATAATATGCCAAGTGCAATTTGTGTGTCAGTATGTATGTTTAGGTATGTGTATCTGTGTGTGTCAGTGTGTGTATGTGTATGTATTCGTGTGTGTGACAATGTGTTTGTATCTGTGTGCCAGTATGTGTATGTGTGTATCTGTGTAGGTATGTGTGTGTATCTGTGTGTGCCAGTGTCTGTATGTGTGTGAGTGTGTGTGTGTATGTGTGTGTATCTTGTGTCTGTGTGTGACAGTGTTTATGTGTTTTATCTCTCAGCCCCAACACATTCCCCTCTTCTCCACTACAGCCCCCTAACCTGCTAATTACAGCCCCCAATCCCCCACTATAGCCCCTCAACCACTACACAATAGTTCCCTTTCCCCCGCTACAGCTCCCTGTCTGCCTGCTACAGCCTCCCAGCCCCCGCTATAGCCCACCATCAGTGCCACTCCCGAGATTTGGTTCTGGATCTGCCTCTGCTAATATATGCATATATATGCGTTGTGTAAATTAGTTTTAGTTACTTTATTCATGGTTTGACCTTTTGATCTAATGAGCAAGACAACCTAATAAAGAGGTTACTAAATGTGCATCCATCTTGCAAGCAGTGGTTTTTGCATCAGAGGTTTCTTGGAAATTTTACAACTAGCTGTTTGTTTTGTCATGTGAGTGGAGGGAGACAAAGGAGCAAAGGGAAATATTAAACATGCATCTGAAATTATTTTGATTCAGCATAACGTATGCAAATACTCCATCCTACATAAGTTAAATAGTTACATAGCTGAAAAGAGACATGTGCCCAACAAATTCAGCCTTTCTCAAAAATTTTTTGCTCTTGATCCAAAAGATGGAAGAAAACCTAATGTGAAGTGCTTCCAATTTTGCAATAAACTAGTAGAAAAAAATCAGTCTTGTCCCCATTACCACACTAATTAAAAATTATATGCCTGTATTTTATGTTTTGCAAGTATTTATTCAATTGCTGTTTAAGCATATGTATATACTCTTATAAAACTGTGATAGAGGCTACATGATGCCCCAGAAACATTGGGTGGTTAAAATGCTGTACAAACACTCAGGACCAGGGCGCATGTGTAGGAATGCTAGGAATCCAAATGATCCTGTGGCCCAAGGCCCCCCCTTGCCTGAGGGAAGTGACTGCAGCTGCGCTCCTCGTTGCAGAAGCTGATAAGTTGACTCTAGGACAAGAACTCTATGTCCGTGTTCCACATGCTGTTCCAACCCTCCTTGACTACAAGCGCAACCACTGGTTTAGTAATAGTAGAATGACAAAGAACCAAGTCATGTTGTGTGAGAACCCAAGAATCCACCTTGAAACTGTTAACTCACTAAACCCGGCGACCCTACTCCCTTAGTCTGACCAGACTCAACATGCCTGCATGGAAATCATGGATGAAGTCTTCTCTAGTAGACTTGACCTCCAAGACTACCTCAGGAAAAAAACAGATGTTGTGCTGGAACCAGGGGTCAAGTCCTGGGGAATAAAGTGTGGGAACTCACTCGAGTTCCACCCCCACCCCACCACCAAAAAAAACCCAAAACTTGTATGCATATATAAACACGTACACACACACTCAGGTGCACACATACACTTACAGACACACACGTACACTCACAGACACACACAAACACACACACAAATTCACAGATAGACACCCATACTCTCACAGACACACACACATTCACAGACACACACACACTCACAGACACACACACACTCACATACACACACATACACTCCCAGACACATACACACACACTCCCAGACACATACACTCACAGACACACACACTCCCAGACACACTCCCAGACACATACACACACACACTCACAGACACCAACACACACATACACTCACAGACACACAAATACACATACATACACTCACTCCCAGACACACACACACACACACACTCCCAGACACATACACACACACACATACATACACTGACAGACACACACACTCCCAGACACATACACACACTTACAGATGCACACACTCCCAGACACATACACACACACACACATACACTCACAGACACACACACTCCCAGACACATACACATACATACACTCACAGACACACACACTCCCAGACACATACACACACACATACATACACTCACAGACACACACACTCACTCCCAGACACATACACATACATACACTCACAGACACACACACTCACACTCCCAGACACATACACACACTCCCAGACACACACACTCACAGACACACTCACTCACAGACACATACACACATACACTCCCAGACACACACATATACACAATAATTATTGCATATTTTTTTAAACTTAAAAATGTCCACCCAGCCTCCCTACCTGGAGAGCTGGCGTGGACCTGTCCCTGGGGTCCAGTGGGGCTTCAGTGCGGCCGGCTCTTGTCTTGCTGTCAGACGCGGCGAGGGAGCTGGGTTCTCTGTGCTTCCTCTCGCCGCGCGGGCTGTCTACTGATGCCGGGAGCCGGAAATTACGTCATAGTCCGGCTCCCAGCATCAGCAAACGGCACGCAGCGAGAGGGAGCAGAGAGAACACAGCTCCCTTGCCACATCTGACAGCAAGACAAGAGCCGGCCGGGGGGGAGGGGTCCTTTAGGTGGCCATTAGGCCACCTCTTGGGCTCCCCATGACAGGTAAACACAGGGGCATTTGGGGGCGGCATTTTTTGCCGCCCCCTGAGTGCCTGCAGGACCACAAACGGGAACGGCATTCCTGCTCTAAAAAAAAGTGCAGGAACGCCGTTCCCACGCATTCCTGCAGGACTCGAGCCGTTGGCTGGAACTAAAAGTCACTATCGTTAGTTCTGTTATCAAAGCTACACCTCTTCCAAAAGGCACCTCTGCCCAAAAGGCTGAGTTAATAGCACTGACAAGGGCCCTGCAACTTTCTGCAGGCTTACAAGTCAACATTTATATGGATTGCAAGTATGCCTTCCTCACTACACATGCCCACAGAGCACTGTATAAGGAACCGGGATTACTCAACTCTGAAGGAAAAGATATCAAGTACTTGTCCGAGATCTTGGAACTACTCCAAGCAGTCAGCATTATTTACTGCCGCGCCCATCAAAAGGGTGACACCCATGTAACAGTAGGCAATAGACTAGCTGACGGAACTACCAAAGTTGCTGCTAGGCAAGAAGTTGTACCTCAGCCTACCCTTGCCCCATTGTTCCCCGTACCCATATCTGGCTGGTCCCCTCTTTACAGCCCTGTTTTAACCCCTTCAGCGCCATGGGAGGGGGACCCTGAGGGTTGGAGCCCCCTCAGGGCACTATAGTGTCAGGAAAACTGCTTTGTTTTCCTGACACCATAGTGATCCTTTAATATTGAATAAATGACCTGAGTCCACCTGTACTGAGGTGGCATGGGAAAGGACTTGTACGCTAAGCAATATGCAAATGTGCCCAAAGAATAGGGATTGCATAGATGGTGGGTATAACTACTGCTCCTACTGGAGTTGTGTGGGTTTGGCCACGTATAAATCAGATACCCTAACTGCAAGTCTGCCGACAATGCCGGCCACATCTAGTTGTGGTCCCGGCACCTGTAACCCCTTGAAACTGACACTGTTTAATCCCCTGGTATTATTGCTCAAGACCTTCCATAGTCTGCAGATATATGCTTCTGGTACCGAAACAGAAACCATACTGTATTTGAATATTGAAACTGAAGTCATAATAGCTAGACCCACCAGGTTTTTCAATCCTTTTGTGTTATCTGCTAAAACATGACTTTCAATGTCTAATTCAAGATCATTTATAAATATGTTAAATAGAATCAGTCCCAGAATAGAACCCTAAGGAACACCAGTTACCACTTTTGTCCAACTTGAAAATGTATCATTAATGACGACTCTCTGTATTTGATCTTTAAGCAAATATACTACCTCAGAACAAGAATTTTCATCTAGACCAATACCTTTTAATCTAAACACTAAAATTACATAAGAATATTTTTGATTTGCTTCCTTAAGTGGCCTTGAATGTGTTTCTATAAACTGTTATTAAGTTAAAGGATTACTCCAACCATCCTAACCACTTCAGTCTTTTGATTTGGTCATGGTGGAAGGAATCAGTATGTGCAGTGTTTTGGTTTGAAATACTATACATATTTAGCTATTATTCATTGTGTATTGGGCATACATGCACCCTCAGCACACATGACTTAGAACTCTGTTTCAGAGGGCCTGCAAAAGGAAGATAGTTCTTTACTCCCTCCCACGCTGTGGGCACTCCCTCCTTCTTCCCTCTGTTCAAGAGTTAGGAAAAATATTATATATGCAGGGAAATTGGTCCAATCACAGGTTTCTCTATAAGAAGCTTGTGAATAGACTACAGGAGTCTCGGACAACATTATGGCGGGGTATGGAAGATCAGCACCGGGAGCTTTGCCCTACGCTGGATTAAGGTACATTTAAAACCTATTTCCAGGTTTTTACAAGGGGGGACCTAATGGTTAATTCCTATATAGCATTTATAATGTATATGGTTATTTTTATTATTATTTATCAGTATTGATATATATAATTAAACTTTATTTGTGAATATGGCCAGCCTGTTACTTCATAAACCATTTCTATTACGCTGTTCCTTGGATGCATTGAGGAAAATCCATACATTTCTCTCTCCATTTTGTTTAAATTACAATATTTAAAAAAAATTAAAAATTAAAAAAACTGCTGGACCTGGCTGACATCTTCCTTCAGATTAAAAGCCTTGATAAAAATAACCAGGAACAGAAAGCAAGAATTGGCACAAAGCATTTGCTAATGAATACATTACAAATTGGATTATGCTTCTGTGAATAGTCTTAAAGCAACCAGGGACATCTATTGTCACACATTTAATTTCACATCTATTTTTCTGTTTTTTTTTTCTTTTTCCTTCTCTAACGTTCAATGCTCTTAAAAGGGTTTCATTTATCTATTTATAATTCTGGTTTTTTATGTGTGTTTTATTTTCTCTAATTTTTTGATAGTTTAAAAGGCTTCAATATTATTCCCACACAGCATATCAAGAATCATCAACATTAAAAAAAAAATTATCTATGACTCTTCTTTGTCAAGGACACAGACTATTATAGAGTTAAAAAAAAGTTTTTTAGCAGAAGTAACTAAATCAGGAGGTTAAGTATAAAGTGTTCTTTATAACTCTTAAAAGGTTCTCAGGCTGCTTACAGCATTTAATCTGCACAAAGTGCCTTCTCAAGCAATGACATATTTAGAACTATTTTATCAGCTTATCTTTAAGCAAGAAGAAGGACATCTCAGGACAGTACTTACAAAGTGCATTGAATTAAGCCAGCCTCCTGAAAACATATAAATCACTGCTCGATAAATTAGCATCATCGCTTCTAGAAGATAAGCATAGAATAGTTTGTCCTTTTGTAAAACACAACATATATCAATAAACTACATTTATGATAAATATCCAGGGATAGAAAACCCAGCTGCGATTAATGCTTTATGATAAATATTACAATCTTGCATTCTGCTTACAACTTTAAATATCTTGGACATGAAACTCACGTCAGTGAGATCATACCACTGACTGGTACTCTTGTTTAACTCTACAGATGGCATTCTTGTTACCAAGCAGACTCAACTTAGACTTATATCCTTCCGAGCTAGACTAAATAAGTACCATTATCTTTGGAGGTAGAAAAGTCATATAGATTAATCAACTGGTTCAGTTAACATGTGAAGTGTGTACTACAATTATTTGAGTCTGATTGAGGAGGAGTGTGATATGAATACAAAGACAGTATACGGTCAATTTACCGTGTACATATGTGCACTGTGGGGTTAGCAGTGGGAGGGTTAATGCGCGCTTGCTGTTAGCGGGTCGCGAGGGCTTCGGCAATAGTCTGTGCGATGCCCTCGTGGACATATAGTGCAGAGGTGCGTGCGGACAACGCTCTGATTGAAGCGCTTGTCAGCGAGGGCACTGTAAAGCGGGAAAATGCAATATGTAAGGCGCCCTGAGGTAACAGCTGGCGCCAAAACAGCTGAAGAAAATCTGTATCCCGAAATAGCTCTGGAAGATTTGGATTATAGCTGTTCCCTGTTCTCCCCTTTTTCCTGTCGGCAGTTTGTTTTAGCTTTAGATTTTATTAACAGAAGTGCAGCTATGGAGCACTTACTTGAAGAAATTAAAAGGAGGGCGTCCAACAGTGGTGGTACTGAATGGCTCATGCAGTGTCTTTTTTTTTTTTGAATTATTTATTTTTGGTGTGCATTGTTAGAACAAAAAGCATCAGACATGGCATTACAGGAAAACATTATAAGGTAACAATAGTATGCTTCCTGCTAGCCAGCATAATTGCACATTTTTTTTTGTAAGTAGAGAATAAAGCAGAGTGGATCATTCAAGATTATAACAGTAGAATAATAGTAGAGTGGAAAACAATTGAAAAGAGAAAAAACCCCAGGAGGCTCCCCTAGGTAGGACAGAGATTTTAAACCAGTGGGAGCTATACACAAGAAGTGTTAGGTGGCATTAGTGTGCAGTGCTCCAAGACAAGTTGCCAGCAGTAGTTGTTCCCTGACTCCAGCCCTCGCCCTGCTTTAGCTGTGTGCCGGCAGTAGGCCCAGAGGCCCGCTCAAGTAGAAGTAAGGGAGCATTGTACGGCAGACAGGTAAGTCCCTTGGGAGTTTCATAGCCTCGTGTGTTGCAGGAGTCAGTCCTTGCAGGTGTGTCACTGTCCTCACAGTAGACTCCGGCTGGTGTCCCTGCGTCGGTCGGGTCCATCTTGGATAGATGCTGCTTTCTAGGTGTATGGCCATCTGAGAAGATTAGAGAAGATTACAGGGAGGGGGGGGAGTGGAGAAGATTACAGGGAGGGGGAGAAGATTACAGGGTGGGAGGGGGGGAGTGGAAAAGATTGCGGGGGGGAGAAGATTACAGGGTGGGAGGGAGGGGAGTGGAGAAGATTACAGGGAGGGAGGGGGAGTGGAGAAGATTACAGGGGGGAGAAGAAGAGAAGATTACAGTGGGGAAGAGATTACAGGGAGGGAAGGGGGAGAAGAACAGAAGATTACAGGGGGGGAGAAGAAGAGATTACAGGGACAGGGGAAGAAGAGGAGAACACAGGGAGGGAGGAAGAAGAGGAGAACACAGGGAGGGGGAGAAGAAGAGGAGAATACGGGGGGGGAGATGAGAACACAGGGAGGGGGGTTGAGGAGAACGTGGGGGAGGGAGAGTCCACTAAAGGAGGGAGGGGGTGGCGGAGAGACCAATAGGGGAGGGGGGTGAGGAGAGACTGCTATGGGGGGGTGGAGGATAGACCATTAGGGGATGGTGGGGGGGGAAATGACACAGAGCACTCTGATTGGTTAGCTTGAAATCCATCCAATCAGAGTGCTCCGTGTCATTTTACACACCGTGGGAAAGTTCTTTGGAATTTTCCCACGCTGTGCAATTTGACTCATAACACTCTGAATGATGAATTAAGTAACCAATCAGAGTGTTATGAGTCAAATTACACAGCATGGGCATTTTCCAAAGATTTTTCCCATGCTATGTAAAATGACACGGAGCACTCTGATTGGATGGATTTCAAGCTAACCAATCAGAGTGCTCTGTGTCATTTTACACAGTGTGGGAAAATTCCAAACAACTTTCCCACGCTGTGCAAAATGACACAGAGCACTCTGATTTGCTGGATTTCAAGCTAACCAATCAGAGTGCTCTGTGTAATTTTACACAGCGTGGGGAAGTTCTTTGGAATTTTCCCATGCTGTGTAATTTGACTCATAACACTCTGATTGGTGGATTAAGTGCTCTGAGCCTAATTGCAGGGTGGGGCAAGTCTTTATAAGCCTTCCCCTGCCCTACAGAGCTCATTCTGCGAGGAGCCCTCCATGGGTGAAAATTGATTATTTTTTTGCGCTCGTTTTTTTTTTTAAAGTGCCTCGGTTATTATGGATTTTTATTTGCCCTTTTTTGGGGCTGAAAAAAGAAGAGTTTAGAAGAAAGAAGACATCAAATGGTAAGTCTATTTTTTTTTTACAGGTATTTAGATAAGGGTCCCCACCCCAATTTTTATTTATGGCCCCCACCCACCGCTCAGGGGTGGGGGCCAGGGGGAGGACAATAGGTCCCCCCCTTATTGTTATTTAGAGCCCCCACCCGCCGCGCAGGGTTGGGGACCAGGGGAGAGGACAGTAGGTCCCCCCCAAATTCTTGTTTATGGCCCCCACCCACCACTCAGGGGTGGGGGCCAGGGAGGAGGACAGTAGGGTCCCCCCCCCCTTATTGTTATTTAGGGCCCCCACCCGTCGCACAGGGGTGGGGACAATAGTTTGTGTTTTGTTTTTTACTAGGCACGCCCCTACTCGCGGTCTTTCAGACAAATTTACTAATACTAAGTAAAGATTACTTAGTATTAGTAAATATGTCTGAAAGACCAATTTAGGTCTTTCAGACTTTTGGTAGATAGCTCCCTAATACTGTTGGAGTTATCTACTAAGCAGCTGCTTATTTTATGTATTTTATGCTATTTT
The DNA here is from genome assembly GCF_036172605.1 of Pelobates fuscus. Taxonomy (NCBI): domain Eukaryota; kingdom Metazoa; phylum Chordata; class Amphibia; order Anura; family Pelobatidae; genus Pelobates; species Pelobates fuscus. The sequence goes on from NC_086318.1 coordinate 99,312,418, forward strand.
AAGTGATTTCCCTATCCACATTTGTTTGCAGGGCACTTGTCCTACTCTTACCCCCATTTTACTTCCTTTTGCAGCCCTCTAGCCCTTTCCAGGACTTTTTTAGAGCCATTTTTGTGCCCAAAAGTGCAGGTCCCCATTGACTTCAATGGGGTTTCCGGTTCGGGGTCAAGTTCAGGGTCAAGTTCGATCCCGAACCCGGACTTTTTTTCAAAGTTCGGCCAAACCCGGCGGACCCGAACATCCAGGTGTCCGCTCAACTCTAATTACTCCTAAACTGTCACTAAGCTCTGTTATAAATTATAGATGCACAACATTTCTTAAATCTAGCACCTAAACCCTCTGCCCTCTTCCCCCATTCCTCAGGGTAAATATCTAATAAAAATACCCAAGCATGGCTTAAAGTTCCCACCCATCACATTTGAGGAATACATACATTTTTCCTGTCATTCAATATAAAAAAATTCAAATAGGCAAATGTTTTAGTATGGCAAAAAGTTTTTGGTATAAACTATTATCTCTAAGATTGTATATATTATAAATATACATTTTTATATTATAGATAATCAGTTGGTTAATGGATTACAGTTTGTCTCCATATTAAATTATTATGTAACTGGTAGGGCAGTGAGCTCACTTGCTTTAAGCAAGACCTGTTTTGAGTATCGCTTCTTGCGCTTTAGTTTTTTCCCCAGTCTCCGCGCATGGTCATGTTTTTTTGTTTTTTTTTAAAGAGTCTTTTATAAGGTGGTGAGAAATTCAGCTTTTTATTAATTGAGTTGTAATTGAGCAGAGCTGGAACCCATATGCAAGAGTAGCTCCAGGTAAGCACAAGGACAGCATCGAACACATGGACAGAACACTGAACAGTACAAAGTTCAATATCATCAGCAATTGCTCGCAATAAATATGTGTAGCAGAACACTAAGGTCTTCTGAATCTGGCAGAGTACAATTGGCAGCACAGATGACAGGAATAGACCTCTGACACTGTAAGCCACTAAGCAGAGATGTTACGCACACAGCCACATCTCTCAACAGGTTGAGCCCTTGGAATGCTTGTTGCTGGAAGATCTAGTGGCATCTGCCAATACAGTAAATAGCTGGAAATTGCCTGAATTGTAGGGAAGGTAATGAAAGTTGCAGGAACAAAAACGTCTTTGAAACTTAATGCCAGCAGCGAAAAGCTAATGCTGGCTATGGGTACCAAGCTCACTGAAACATTGCAAGACAGTAAACCATTTAACGCATTAGAAGCCTTATACCCCTAGCTTACAATTGGCATTCTTTGTTAATGGTGTACTACTGCTTATGTCCAGTGTACATGTGATCCCAAAACATATTGGAAGTATCACAAACTGACCTGGAAATAGACAATTTCAGTCTTGTGAAAATGTATCCTACTATGTTGATGCATGACAAACAGTTTAGTGCAGTGGTTCCCAATCTTTTTAGGTTAAAGGCACCCTTAATATTTCAATATTTTTCCAAGGAGCCCCAAGTAAAAACAAATTCTAGGTTGTATACATGTACAGTGCAGCAGCATATACTGGGCCCCTGTTCAGCGGAAATGTTTTCCTGTCAGTAGCGGATCCAGAACCTAATTTCAGGAGGGGCACTGGTAGATTATTTAAAGAAACAATCCAGGCACAATAACCACTACAGCACGTTTGACAACTTACCCAGGGTCTGCCAGGATAGGGGCTGAAGTATGGGAAATGGGGCAATAGTGTGTGTGTGTGTGTGTGTGTGTGTGTGCGCGCAGTACAATATATGTGTGTGAGGGATGCAATGTGTGTTGGGTTTAGTGTGTGGAAAAAAGGGTAGCAAGAGAGGTGAGGATGGACAACAGCTCAAATAGTCAAATAGCCTGCCCTGAGGGGTGCAGTGTGTGTGTGTGTTTGTGTGAGGGGTGCAGTGTGTGTGTGGGGCTGCATTGTGTCTGTGTGTTTGAAGGGTGCAGTGAGTGTGTGAGGGATACAGTGTGTGCATGAGGGGTATAGTGTGTGTGTGTGTGATGAGTACAGTGTGTGTATTGATGGGTACTCTGTGTGTGTGTGTGTGTATTGAGGGGTACTCTGTGTGTGTGTATTGAGGGGTACAATGTGTGTGGTGGGGCAGAGTGTGTTTAAGGGAGGTAGTGTGTGTGAGGGGTACAGTGTGTGTGGGGCAGTGTGTGAGGGGTACAGTGTGTGTGAAGGGGCAGTGGGTGTGTATGGGGAGCAGTGTGTGTGTATGGGGAGCAGTGTGTGTGTATAGGGAGCAGTGCGTGCATGTGGGGCAGTGTGTGTGTGTATGGAGGGGCAGTGTATGTGTGTATGGGGGGTAGTGTGTGTGTATGGGAGGCAGTGTGTGTGTATGGGGCAGTGTGTGTATGGGGGCAGTGTGTGAATGGGGGGGCAGTGTGTGTATGTATAGGGAGCAGTGTGTGTGTATGGGGAGCTGTGTGTATGGGGCAGTGTGTGTGTGTGTGTGTATGGGTGGCAGCATGTGTGTGTATGGGGGCAGTGTGTGTGCATAGGGGAGAATTATTGTGGGTCTGTGGGGTTGGAGTTTAGATTAATAAATGTAATTTTTTTTATTTAAAAAAATTATAATTTTGCCATCTCCCCTTCCTGCTTAGCCTTGCCTGGAAGGGGGGACAGTACTAATCCCTGGTGGTCCGGTGGAGAAGCCCTGGTGGTCCAAGTGGTGAGAGTGACCTCTAGCAGCCTCATGAGCTGCTAGAGTTCACTCTTACGAGATTTGGAGTGTTGCCGTGTAACCACGGCAACGCTCCGAGCTCGCGAGAGGAGAACCTGGCGGAGTTTCAGGTTAGAGCTCCCTCTTGTCCTCTCTCTCTCCCCTACTGGCTGCCAGCACAACTCTTCTAGCGGACCGGTGAGGGATCTCCCATCCGGTCCTGCAGAGCCAGCAGGGGAGAGTGAGGCACATACGGTTCATATTATTATAGCACTGGGAAAATATTTTGCGGCGCCCCAGGGGGCTGTGGCACACAGTTTGGTAACCGCTGGCTTAGTACATTATTCTGAAAGTATCCACCAATTATTGGAATGTTAAACAATATTTAGTTTTATTGTTGAGGATTAGCTTTGTCGCAGTAACACTCTTCCTCACCTTCTATTTTTTCCATGCTCTACCTATTCATGTTTGACTATTTCACAGCCTTAGTTTGATAATAAAAAAAAATACCTTAAACACAAAAAATACACTATGAATACAATTTAAAAACAGATGGTATCTATAATGACAATATACATAAATTATTGAGTTGTTGAATGAATTATTGAATAAAGGTTTAGCACGCACTGATAAGTGAGATCAGACTGCTCAGTGTCTCTGGTCTCAGAACAACAGTCATTCATAGCAGCCATAAAGAAGTAGTCCTTTATTCCTACTTACATTTTTAATGTTATTATTATAATGTTTTATAATGTAATTTCTTACTGAAATATTTTGACTAAAACTGAAGCTTTATCAAGACATATTCCGTGTTTTTGCCTAAGCCTTTGTAAGTATTTTTAGGGCCTCAAGACTATTACACTGATGTTGAGAAACACAAGACTTCATTAAACACTATTTGGACCAGGCTTGCCACTTTCTTAAAATAATTTCATCCCTATTAACTAGTCCATTTTTGTGACTCTCATAGAGGAATAAACAGACCATTGACTCCTTTTTAAATGATGTGTCTAGGACCCATGTCAGCTACTGAGTAATTTTATGAATATGTTCTATGTTGAAGAGAGCTACTCTACTGACATTCACTGAGGCATGTTCAGTGATCTTAATCTCATCCTAAATGAGAAAGTGAGAGGAAGAAAACTCACTCCATGATCAAATGTGCAATATGAGAATATACCTATTATTATTATTAACTCAGTGTAATATAATCAATCCGTCAAAATCTTTACTTTAAGTTCCCTACTTTGAGCAAGCTATGGTATAAATGCAGCGGAGAAATGTTATATACACATACATAAACAATGGCAGTACTCTATGTACTTAATTCATTCTAGAAGAGATGTGATATAAACAGCCATCTTTAAAATCTGTAATCACTTATTTACTCCTGCAATAGTACATTACACACGGCGGTCAATTGATGCACATTGCTTAACTTCAATCTATTATAAGACATCATAACCAGCAAGAAGTCTTCCTAGAGTCTGTTGAAATGGCAAATAAGTCCCTAATACTGACTTCAACTACATTCTGTACTAATTAATTAATCAATCCCCTTCAATAAACTGGCAGGTGAATATTACATTGCCAAATAGTAAGATCAAAACATGAATCATAAATTCATTTTTTTCTTTTTATAATACAATTTGAAATCAAGAGGTGGGTGGGAGAGATGTCAATCATAATTTATTTTTTGATTTTTTTTTAACAGTACATGAATGCCTCACAATACACCACAATTTACATAAGTGATGTCTCTGCAAATTGTTGTGTGCGGCAATGAAGGAATCTTTTTAACCAATGTGCCTCTGTGTATAAGCTCAAGCCAATGCTTCTTTAATGCTATGTCTTTGAAACCTGTCACCCACTGCTCTTGGCAATGTGGAAAACAACTAGAAAGACCCTCTCATCCTCCCATGTCACAAGACAAGAGCTGAATTTAATATATTTACAATAGGTGTGGAATAAGTGGCACTGAATAATAATTGTGAACAATACGTTGTAGCTGCTGTATACACTCTATGGGTACTCCTCACAACCCACCATACAAAGATAATCACCAAGATACAGAAAAAAGACCTCAGGCCCAATGGGTGTTGCCACCCCTTGGGTCTTCTATCTTTAAGAGTGCAGCGCTGTATTGAATGTGAGAACGCAATAGGGGATTATCTAGTTCAAATTGGAGCCTACTTAGGCTCATATACAGTTACAATGGAGATAAAAGAAATAAAAGAAAAACATGTATAGTTAAATGTTCTTTTATGTGACTTATATTTTAAAATATGCATCTTTATATAAAAACGCGTTTTGGCTTTTAAAGTGGACTCATAATTTTTTCTTAAACCACTAATACTTGCAAATACTTTGTTCTTATTCATTTTTTTTATTTTCTAGAAACATACTTTTATACTGATTTTATATATTCTGTAATAAATTCCTTTATTTTATACAATCCACTGTATCCAGCACCAGTGATTCCAGGGAAGGGGCAGTGTCACCCCACAAATTGACACTAGGCCTACATACTTAGAGCCGGTTAACAAAAGGCTCTAAACAAGGTGAGCCCTTTAACCTATTATCTAAATATATGGAGATATTACAAAGGATGCTACACATAGTTCGATAATTCTGTGTCTTTTATATACGCTGTGGAGAGGAAAATACACACTTTACCTTGGAGAGAGGGGTCGTGTGGTCTACCTTTAAAGACACAGACGTGCGGAAGTTTAGAGCCTAATTTACTTGAAAAGGCTCTAAAAAATGTGAATGTAGATATATCTGTTACTCACTAAAGTCTTCACTACAGTATTTAATATACTACACAATTATCTGTATATATTTCTGTTTTCTTTTGTATGTACACTACATTGGAGAATATAAAGGATAATTGTCTTTGAATCACAGGTAATCCACTGTGTTCTCACATTCAATAAAGAGCTGAATTTAGCCTTGACTATTCATTTCCTTTGCCTGTGAACATTTTTCGTACTGAATATGATTTAGAAAAGAATCAAGTAGCAACAAGATAGCAATGCTAACTGACTACTTAAAGGACCACTCCCGTCATCATAACAACCTCATCAAAATAAAGTTGTTATGGTGCCAGGAGTTCACTGGTGCTGGCTCATCTGTGTTAAACATTGAGTTTACCAAAGACTGTGTCCTCCTCTTCTACCGCTATCTGAAATCATAGATATTGGAAGGCTCGGACAGCATCGAGCAGGGATGCCACTATTGGCTCCCCTTTCATAAAAAAAGGTACATACTACCCGTTGCTGCTTGAGAATTTTATTATCTAGGATTTCAGATAGTGGAAGGACAGGGGGCAGAGTGATCAGGAGCTAGAACGTACACTTTGGGGTTAAACTGTTTGGGAAGGGTAGAACCCTTAAAGGGGAGTAAGAGCCAGGGTCTTCCTGGCACCATAACAACCTAATTTAGATAATGTTATCATAGTGCCCAAAGTGGTCTTTTAAGCATAATCAAGGATCCCCGTTCTATTTGTTATAACTGAATTAAACTTTGCAGTTACTAATAGTTTATACAATTCAACATTGAAAACGTACTAAAATTGATAAATTATGGTCATGGAATGGAATGTTAAAAAGCACTACATGCAGCAGAAGGAAGTCGTGTATTTATGCACCATTTACACAGAACATGTTCAGATTAATGAGCATTCTTTTCTCTTTGTAAATGTATCTTCCATCAGTTAAATAAAAATAATAGCTACTACTGCCATAGAAGGATTGAAGTATTAACTTGTGAGCAGATCTATGTCTTTAATTAAGTTTTAAACTGCCCTATGGACAATACAGTTTCCAAAAAAACTAAGAAATTAGTCCAATGTCTTAGCAGAAACAAGATGCTTATTAAATACTCTATGTGGCATTTTTAAATATGTAGCCATATTACTAATTTAAAAATTAATTAGGTGAACTGTACGGGTAGCATGAGAAGATGTTCTGCTTGCTTCTAACAAACTGTTGCCACTGTTGACATTGGAGTATTCCGAGCATTGCTTGACATAGTTTCAATGTGCTTACCTGTTTGTGACTGCTCCAATGGCACCAATATTTGCTGGTTCTTCTAGTTGTATTGTACTATTATGTGTGTTCATTCCCTATATTCCAGATTTGCTCTTGACCTGTTTTTTGTTCATTGCACCAATGGCTAATGGGCAACTTGGGCAATCACATGTGCAAATTTACTGCTGGCTTGTGGCTTCTGATCCATTAACGCTTTTGGTGCCCATGCTACAGTTAGTTAGGAACACTTTGTGTTTGCTAACAGATTTTCCGTGGTACCATATCAACCGGAAATGTACTGACTGCACTGTGAAAGGGTGACACAATAGTGGCTGTTGCAAAAATGAGGACATATTACAAAGATTGCATTCCTTTCTCTTCGTATGTTCAAATATATCAAATAAAATATATAACATTTATATAAAATACAGTGATCCACTCTGACACCGAGCTTTCTTTTCCATGCATATTTCCACAATAGAATTAAAAGCCTTGAAGGCTCTCGCTCTCTGACAAAGCTGCGGTTCTTCGCATAAGCCTATTGCATGCAATGTTCCTATCTTCCCTGCTGTCTACATGATTAGACAATAAATATACAATATCTTTCTGAGCGTCTGTCACTTAAGAACTCATCATTTATCAATTTGCCTCTGCACATATCTGACAGCAAAAAGCTGGGACCTTCTCTAATATGATATATCTAGGCAAGCTTGTAAACATTATAAAAGAGCAACTGAAGGATATTAATTCTAAACATCTAATGTTTCATGTTTCACTGTTTGCTCATATACAGTTTTATGACGAATCATAAAGTAAAATTACTATTGAGAAATGCACTGGATGTAAAAGTCAAGTATAATGTCCTTCATAAAGCAAACTCATTATTGATTTTTTTTGGCTTCATATGGAATGTTTATTATACACACACACAAACACACAAACACACAAACAAACACACACACACACACGCACACACGCATACAGCTTATAGTTCAATCGGATGAATTTATTACTGCATTGCACACAATTTTATGTTAGTTATGCTTATGACTTGATAGATGCAGTTTTGCATCATTATTTCTAATAATTAGGTCATTAATTTTACACTAGCATCTACTGCCTGCCATAATTGTCATTTTACCTTGTTTGCCTATTTTTTTTATTGGTAACAGGTAACACATTCTTTCTCTGAAAGTAGTGTTCAAATCATTTTATTGTAAGATTTTGTAAAGAGGCATTCAGATTATACCACTTCCTTGTGCTGCATGTTTTGTGGGTAATATTTCCAGAATACAGAGACACAAACACATACCACTAATATGTGATGTTCTTACGTGTCATGGTTATTGATGATCATCAATTGAACACAGCAGATTTTGTGCCTAAAAGTACATCGTTTAGAAGCATTTGTTAGTAGTTCCACCAAAACTCTGGAAGTAGTAATCTGAGGGGTTCAGACCTTAGTCAAATTAAGATTGCCCAGGGATCTAGGCAGGAAGCTATATTGGAGCCTCCGTCTAGAGTCCTTGTCTCTGTTTTGGAAGTGTTCTGTGTGTTTGTGTATGTTGTATGTGGGGGGGTGGCATCAATTTAAAAGACAAACTCTAATACTGACATAGCCATGCCAGTTTAGCAACCATAGTCACATCAGTTTAGACACAGACTAATTTTCACTAGTAACGTCATTCGGGCTCCAAATAACTTTAAGTGATACGAGTCGTGATCCTCACGCCATTTATATCTTTATTGTTGTTAGCATCTAGAATGACACAGATTGCTAATTTTGTTGTGAATAGCATATTCAGAACCAGAGCCTTCTTAAGACTTCAGTTGTGTTTGAAGGGCTTCATGTGTGTTTGGGATTAAGAAAGTGGTAGTTGAGTATGTTTAAATAGTTGTATATGTTTATGACTATTGTATGCTTATAACCTTTAAAAAAAAAAAAAAGTCATTGTCAATGTAAAACTTTACATTATCATTTTGGTGGTATAAATTGCTTGAATTTCATCCAAAGTCTCCTTGCACTACAACCACTACAATAAGTAGTATGTGTAATATGGAGTTGTTATATAAAGTTGGAGTTGTTGTTATGTTGGAGCTGTTGGAGCGTACTTTTAATTATTTTGATCAGTCATTACTCCTTTATAAACATCAAATGAGCCATCGGTACTGGTTCTGATAATCAGACCTTTAAGCCTTTTAAGGAAACAATAAGAACAATTCTCTAGTTAGAAATGACTTCTTTAAAATTCTTAAAATTCTTTTTATTGTATAATAATTCTTAGCTAGTCTAGTCTTCAAAGTCACTGAAACTTTATTTTTTATATTTATTGAAGAGTAAGTTATATCTGCTGCTTCTTTCAGGGCACACGCTATTAGGAGCGTAATTTTGGTTCAGTTGCCCTTTATCATTTATCTGTAACCCCATTTCACAAATTTACCGAACATCTTAGTGCTTTTATAAGTTAACAGTAACAACTAAAATACTTTCACTGAGACAGGTTCAAGATTTGCGTCTTAGGGTGATCATACCAATTTGACTGATCTTACAAAAAAAGACACAGAACTTGTGTTTGATTTGTCAATCTTTGATGCAATTGGTGAGCTACAAGAATACAATATACAAGGAACAATTCTCTGCTACACTTGGTTAAATCACATCAAAACGGGACTAACTATTGTCCACTCCACCTGTGTTCTTCCATATGGGCGTTCTATGCATAGATTGTATATCCCTGCCTTCCCCTTAATCTAAGAGAACAAAGTTTACAAATGCACGGAAGTAAGATTGAATCTGGTCGCTCTCAACAAAACAGTTAATTCTGAAAATACTAATCAGTGCAGGATGTATCTTGTCAGACATGATAGATAGAGGTTTTAAGCTTTGAGGTTCTATTATGCAATGGGTATTATTGTTATCCTGTCCGTGATGGGCTGCAGTGTGTTATGAATGAACTGTATAGCCACCAAGTTAGAGATATGTGTTTCTGTATAGTTATAGATTGAGTTTATGTTTCTTGAAAAGTATTGTGGTGTGTTAGGTTATTTATTTTATTCAAGTAATGTTGTGCTATCCAGAGAATGCAATGTTTTACAGGGTATATCATGAAGAATACATACCATAAATAATATTTATTTATACATATGATATAGCTAAATGAGTACCACCTATTGTTTTCTTATATTGCACTGCCATGTGTTGACTGTTTTCTGTAATTCTCTTGCGCACCATCTATTTAAGTTATCATTTAGCTACTTTCTGTAACTTATTTTCAGAGGACTAGGCGATGCCACCCTATCCCCAAGCTATCTGGTTTTAATACAGCAGATAGAATAGGGACAAAAGATGCCTAGCATCCAGGGACATAATGATGTATTGGCTATTGGAATTACAGCTTTCAAATCTGCCTATAGTTTTCATAATCTAAAGGTTCAGGTTTTTATTTTTTATTTTTTTAGTTTAATTAAACACAGTTTAAAAACCGAAGAAACACAATACAACGAAATATCTATGCAAACCTTCTTCACTTAATGTGATTTTTTTACCAGGCCAAGGCAGATCGTAATAAATGAATATTTTTTATTTATTTTTTATGAACAAAATAGTCACAGTGCATACATAAAAAATAGATGATAAATGATTTACACCAACAAACTGTTAAAAATAAAATGATGGAATTAACAGAAAATCCTAGCTACTCACTTTGCTAGTACAGTAATTGTATCTTTTGTTTTGGGGAGTTCGGGTAGGGAAAATGAAAATTCACTAAAAATTGGATTTTGACTCCCAGTAAGCACAGGGTTCATTGCATTTCATAAATATTATACCATATTTATCCTATCGCGCCTTTTCACAACGTTCCCAAAGGAGGTAAAGGGCAGAGGGTATATATAAATATATTTACTCTAGGTTCATTTAAACACCAATTTATATAAAATAAATTTGAACAATGTCCATATTTCTTGCGATAAATAAACTATTTTTAAATCTGTTGCATTGTCACAATTCATCCATTCCAAAGACATCTTGCAAGACTCGGCTGTGACTTAGAATAGCTGACATCCCCAGTCTTCCAAATGGCTTAAGGTACATTAGTCATGTTTGGACATCTCAGCATCCTGAGTATGTATAACAGGAGGCATTATAATACATCTCTGGATTATTGTTAATGTTTAATTGGATATGACGCTTAGCAGAAAACCTGGATCATGTCTGCCAATTGTTGATTATCTTATCAAAAGTGCAAAATTTATTTTAAGCAAATATGTTAAAAATGCATGCAACCATTAGCTCTAGGGAAAAGCCTCCATGAAAGTCCTTTGGGTGCAAGGTTTCACACCTGGTAAGAAGGACATAGCTGGATGCCTTGCCTTAACGAAAAGGGATCCCATTTGCAAAACGTGTCTTGTGATCTGACAAATGGTAGCCAAATTAAAGGGAATCTCCAGTGCCAGGAAAACAATCCATTTTCCTGGCACTGCAGGATTCCTCTCCCTCCCATCCCCCAATTCCCAGTTGCTGAAGGGGTGAAAACCCCTTCAGTGACTTACCTGAGGCAGCGATATGTCCCACGTCGCTGCCTGCTCCTCCCCCGCCGCTCCACCTTCAGCCTACGTCGGCCGGTGGGCGAGACTGATCCCGCCCACCGGCCGAGGAGACCTAATGCGCATGTGCGGCAATGCCGCGCATGCGCATTAGCGCACCCCATAGGAAAGCATTGAAAACGATTTTCAATGCTTTCCTATGGGGAATTGAGCGACGCCTGTGCTATAGAGCAGGAAGTTCCCTCTAGTGGCTGTCTAATAGACAGCCACTAGGGGAGGACTTAACCCTGCAAGGTAATTATTGCAGTTTATAAAAAAAACTTTAATAATTACACTTGCAGGGTTAAGGGTAGTGGGAGTTGGCACCCAGACCACTCCAATGGGCAGAAGTGGTCTGGGTGCATATTGTTAACAATATTTCTACAGTTGGGCAAGATACCATCTATTGTTTTTATGTATTAACTTTATTGTCCTGATATGTATTGAATAGTTTCTGTAATTATCTAACTAGTAATATTCTTGTGATGCTCTTGGTTGCCCAAGCCTTATATTTACATTATTTTTTAGCTTCAATCTATTACTTATTTTCAGGGAACTAGGCTATGTCATCCTATTAGCATGCTCTCTGGTTTTAACACAGCAGTTAGTATAGGGGAATATGCGCAGATCCAGGCCCAGATTAAAAATAGATGCTATTGGAGCAGCAGCTTTCAAATAGCCTCCTCGCAGCTGCTATACTCTACAGGTTCAATTTCAAAATAAATAAATACACCTTGCCACCACAATGCTGATGTACTTGTATCAAACGGGCTTTACATACCTACCAACATATAGCCTCATGAAATTGTGATGGGGTGTCCTGAGGGTGGCGTGGCCTGACCAGCCTAAAGCCATGAGGACCATACAAGGAGCACTGCTGAATATATCTCTGTATGGATTCATATCGCTCGCAAGTCTAATGAGGTGCTCGCACTGTGCTGCCCTGGACAGTTCCCTAGTGTACTCATATGCAGGAAACAAGGGAACCAAATTGAATCAACAGGACAGGGCCCCAAAATTGGGACTGTCTTGACAAAAGTGGGACAGTTAGGATACATGTCTTTATTGACTAAAGCAAAATGCATGACATTGCAAACCCAGAACATAGAGAGAACAGTGGCTGAGTAGATTAGCAGTAGGTTTGACATATGTCACACAGTAAGTCTGTAACTGCTATGACTTTGGAAATACAGGGAGTGCAGAATTATTAGGCAAATGAGTATTTTGACCACATCATCCTCTTTATGCGTGTTGTCTTACTCCAAGCTGTATAGGCTCGAAAGCCTACTACCAATTAAGCATATTAGGTGATGTGCATCTCTGTAATGAGAAGGGGTTTGGTCTAATGACATCAACACCCTATATCAGGTGTGCATAATTATTAGGCAACTTCCTTTCCTTTGGCAAAATGGGTCAAAAGAAGGACTTGACAGGCTCAGAAAAGTCAAAAATAGTGAGATATCTTGCAGAGGGATGCAGCACTCTTAAAATTGCAAAGCTTCTGAAGCGTGATCATCGAACAATCAAGCGTTTCATTCAAAATAGTCAACAGGGTCGCAAGAAGCGTGTGGAGAAACGAAGGAGCAAAAGAACTGCCCATGAACTGCAGCTGCCAAGATGCCACTTTCCACCAGTTTGGCCATATTTCAGAGCTGCAACATCACTGGAGTGCCCAAAAGCACAAGGTGTGCAATACTCAGAGACATGGCCAAGGTAAGAAAGGCTGAAAGACGACCACCACTGAACAAGACACACAAGCTAAAACGTCAAGACTGGGCCAAGAAATATCTCAAGACTGATTTTTCTAAGGTTTTATGGACTGATGAAATGAGAGTGAGTCTTGATGGGCCAGATGGATGGATTGGTAAAGGGCAGAGAGCTCCAGTCCGACTCAGACGCCAGCAAGGTGGAGGTGGAGTACTGGTTTGGGCTGGTATCATCAAAGATGAGCTTGTGGGGCCTTTTCGGGTTGAGGATGGAGTCAAGCTCAACTCCCAGTCCTACTGCCAGTTTCTGGAAGACACCTTCTTCAAGCAGTGGTACAGGAAGAAGTCTGCATCCTTCAAGAAAAACATGATTTTCATGCAGGACAATGCTCCATCACACGTGTCCAAGTACTCCACAGCGTGGCTGGCAAGAAAGAGTATAAAAGAAGAAAATCTAATGACATGGCCTCCTTGTTCACCTGATCTGATACCCATTGAGAACCTGTGGTCCATCATCAAATGTGAGATTTACGAGGAGGGAAACAGTACACCTCTCTGAACAGTGTCTGGGAGGCTGTGGTTGCTGCTGCACGCAATGTTGGTGGTGAACAGATCAAAACACTGACAGAATCCATGGATGGCAGGCTTTTGAGTGTCCTTGCAAAGAAAGGTGGCTATATTGGTCACTGATTTGTTTTTGTTATGTTTTTGAATGTCAGAAATGTAAATTTGTGAATGTTGAGATGTTATATTGGTTTCACTGGTAAAAATAAATAATTGAAATGGGTATATATTTGTTTTTTGTTAAGTTGCCTAATAATTATGCACAGTAATAGTCACCTGCACACACAGATATCCCCCTAAAATAGCTAAAACTAAAAACAAACTAAAAACTACTTCCAAAACTATTCAGCTTTGATATTAATGAGTTTTTGGGGTTCATTGAGAACATGGTTGTTGTTCAATAATAAAATTAATCCTCAAAAATACAACTTGCCTAATAATTCTGCACTCCCTGTATATGGCTAAAATGTATTATTACGCTAATCAACATTTTCAACTTCATTTAGGAGCTTAATACGGATCAAGTGAAGCCCTAAGTTCAGCACTGCCTGCATATTTCCATTAGATATGAGTTGTGGCCAGTGCTGAGAACCTGAGACCTGTGTACTGCAGATCTGTTTGTGACTGCACCCGATTGTTACACCAAAAATAGTTCTTATCTTTTTCAATTAGTATGTGATATGAAATATTTTCTATCCGCAAGCTTTTATTTTTACCGTTTTCATTTAATTCCTATTTATTGTTGCAGTTTATTTTTTCTTATTTTTCTTATTCTTTTTTTTTCTTACGTATATTTTTTGCACACTTATAAATCTAATATTACCTTTAATAACGGATCTGTTTGTTTCATTGACATGTATTAGAAAAAAAAGCATTACTATAAAAATGCCAAACAAAAAGATTGCTCACATATTTGATTTTTTTATACCTGTGCTTTCCTTTGCTTGTAATTCTATCAGTATTGTTTATGAAAAAAAAAAGTTCCTTAACATTACAAGCACAATTAGTTTGTCATCAATAGACCCCTACTTTTTTTTTACAGCTGTAAATTATTCTTCGTCTTTTCCTCTGTTGTCAGAAATTCCTTTACAATACCGTGGAGCTAAAGGCGATTGATATAAAGGGAGAGTGTTAGTATCTTCTTTGACTAACTCATGGGAAATGTATTCTGTCCATGTGCCTCTAGAATTATTCCCTCCCGTTATGGGAGGCAAGCTTGAATCATTAATTTTAGGTGCCTGTATGTCCTCAATTTTCTTTGTCTCTCTAGATGATAAGTGATATTTTTTCTCGACCGTAGTGGTAGGCTTTTTAGTCATGCTGTTCAATGATTGGGACCATCAGCAGTATTTATTGGTGATTTTTACTAAATATATCACTTTTAGAACCTTATTTCACTCAGTAGAGCATGCACAGTATATAAAAAATGGTTCAGTAGACAAAAGGATTTATTTAGCAAAAATATCTTTAGGTCATGTTCCAACGGATATCCACTTGGAGAAAAAAAAAATGAGTGGCTAAATAAATTGTTACCACTGTCACTGTGCAAGGACAAACAAAGTAAATAAACAGAACACAGTTTAAAACACTTTCACCTTCACAAAATTTACAAACAGCTGGAATCTATGGGAAAATAAAGTGATTCGGCATTGCTTTTCCACAGTATTATTGTACCTGTAAATAAAGTAAAGGTAAATACAATGTTTCTTTTTTTGCCCAGTTCATAAACAATATGTTAAATATTTTCCTAATGTTAAAGGAATCTTTATAAATGTAAATGCTATTTAAACCATGTAGGCAGTAAAACAATAGGATATCCTATTTTTTCATCAATCGTTTTGAAATTACGTAATATTATTAGGGATGGTTGATTAATGTATAGATTCATCTACACTGAGCAAAATTATAAACACAACACTCTTGTTTTTGACCCATTTTTAATGAGCTGAACTCAAAGATCTAAGACTTTTTCTATGTACACAAAAGGCCTATTTCTCTCAAATATTGTTCACTAATCTGTCTAAATCTGTGTCAGTGAGCACTTCTCCTTTGCCGAGATAATCCATCCACCTCACAGGTGTGGCATATCAAGATGCTGATTAGACAGCATGATTATTGCAAAGGTGTGCCACAATAAAACGCCACTCTAAAATGTGCAGTTTTATCACACAGCACAATGCCACAGTTATCACTAGTTTTGAGGGAGCGTGCAATTGGCATCCTGACTGCAGGAATGTTCACCAGAGCTGTTGCCCGTGAATTGAACGTTCATTTCTCTACCATAAGGCGTTTCAGAGAATTTGGCAGTACATCCAACCGACCGGGTTGTCTACTTTAAAAAAAATATGTATTTGTGGGGTGTTACAATGTCACTATTGATAAATTTGTAAATATGTATGTTTTGAAACCGCAATATCCTACTTGTACAACATTTTGAATCTATTTAGCAGTTTTGTTTATTCACTTTTGTAGATGAGTAAAATATTTTTCAAGTAAAAGTCAAAAAAACATGTATTTTTTTAATTTTTCATCATATTTGTTTGTTTTTTTAAATTAAATTACATGAGATTATATAAATAATGGTATGTAAAGAAAGTCTTTTTTGTCCTAAAAAAAATATATATATAATTTGTATAGGAGCAGTAAATGAAAGAGCGGAAAATTACAGCTAAACACAAACACCACAAAAGTGTAAAAAGAGGCCTGGTCGCTAATGTACAACATCGCAAAAACAGTCCAGTCCTTAAGGGGTTAAGAGTGACCTTTTATTGTGGCCAGCCTAAGGCACACCTGTGCAATAATTATGCTGTCCAATCAGCATCTTGATATGCCACACCTGTGGGGTGGATGGATTATCTCAGCAAAGGAGAAGTGCTCACTGACACAGATTTGTGAACAATATTTGAGAGAAATAGACCTTTTGTGTACATAGAAAAGGTCTTAGATCTTTGAGTTCAGCTCATTAAAAATGGGGACAAAAACAAAAGTGTTGCGTTTATAATTTTGTTCAGTGTATATATCATACCTGGTTTTTACTTGAAAAAAAGAAAGAAAGAACAGTTTCTATTTCAATATGCACTTGAAACCACTCTACAAGTTAATTTGCCGTGATGGCCTAGATATAACTGAGCCAGGGGATAACAGTGAGAAAGCCCCTTAGGTCTTTTGAGTTACATGCAGGCTTCTCATGGACCCTAGTCATATGTGTTACATATTTTAATTTAAATGGTGACAATAAAATTGTAAAACAGGAAAAGGAACATTCCTTTAAAAAACAAAAAGTGTTTTTTTTTTTGTTTTTCTTTTACAATTTAATAAATAAATATGCATGTATTTTTTTTTCTGCATGTTTTCTGTGGAGATAAATAAAACATGGTTTGCAAAAGCTACAGACCAGCTGTTTACAGCATTTGAAAGCCCTTTCCCCTTTTCCCAGCACAGTTTTTTAGTCTGTACTCTCGAATACTCCAATCAGAGGCTTCACAGCTGTGAGCGGATTGTGACTTTCCAATGCGCTGTACAACAGCTCATTTAGAAGGGGAAAGATAGGTGCTCACCTGCCACTTCTGTTAGCCCTGTGGAGCTAACGGAAGAGGAATAAATCCTCCATGGCTGTTTGACTGACAGCCAGGGAGGTATTTCTGTTCCCATTTATAATAATGCCAATTTGTAATGAAATTGGCACTTTTATAAACTGTCATGAAAATGACAGACCCCAACCACATAAAGTACTTTAGTGATCTGAAAATAAAAGCAAGGCTTTACTTCGTACTTTTTAAAGTAATGATTGGTGTTAAACTGAGAACAAATTTACCAAATTTAGACCACAATAGCCCAGCTATTCAGGTGTTCTCATATACTTTTAATATGTTTTCCAAAAGTAAGTTCTCAAGAGAAAGCAAATTGTTGTTTAGTGGCTAGACATGCAAGTCTTGGCATATGCAAGTCTCTGATGTTCAGTAATGGTTTGAGGTTTGAACAAATAGTTCAAGGTGTTGCGTTGGCCTCCAAATTCCCCAGATCTCAATCCTATTGAGCATCTGGGAGACGTGCTGGAACAACAAATCATTCATGGAGGCCATGCCTTGCAACTAACAGGAATGAAAGATTCTGTAGCTAATATTTTGGTGCCATTCAGATGTTCTAATAGCATGTGAAACTATGGTTACAGTACATAGATGACCTACCCTGCAATTAAATTCCTTTATCTCTGCTCTGAATTCTGTCACCACTCCTTTAAATGTACTTGCCATGCAGATGCATTCCATGTGAATTTTTATGGATGTGAGGGTAATTAAGAATGGGGTACATCTGAACACTGACCTGTACTATAAACCTACAAACACCAACACCTTATTCGATTTTTTAGGTTTTCATCCATCTAAACAAAAATTATCTATTCCATACAATCAATTTGTACACATTAAACAAATAGTCAGTAATGACCATCTTATGGAGGATTGTCTAACAGCTATGTCCCAGAAATTCCAACAGAAAGAGTACTAAAGGCATTTGAATGATGAATCACATTACAATGCATTGGGTACAGATAGAGAAACAATACTATCTACCACCAGTAAGTCCCCTACTAAACATATTCCATTTGAGAAAACATACTTCCCCCTATCCTCATATATGTAGAAAAATTTCAAATTTAACTATCATATTCTTTAACATCAAAAAAGCAAAAGGGTATTCAGCACTAAGCAATAACTGGAATAGTCCGAACGGAAGCCAAATCACTGGAGCCGGGGTCTCTCGTCCCATCCACAAACAGATGAAAGTACAGAGTGGTGCAGCACCTAAAGTGTCCTTATAAAATATATATAAAAGCAAGGGGAAAAAGAAAAAAGGGAAAATATATAGTGTAGTATGTCACTGTCCAAATAAATAGAATAAAAAAAAATACACTCACAATTTCCTTGAGCTAAAATTTTAGCTCCAACTTGAACACCTGGGTGGAACAATCCCCGCCTATGGATATAGTGTGGTTCTTGGTGGTTGCAGTCACTCAAATTGTGGAAACATAAGCAGCTCTGCAAATATGGGCTTAGGATATTATAGTGTACTGCCCACTTGTAGGTATAGATAATGGTCTTTTCGCTACAGAAATATAGGAGAAAAAGGAAAAAACAAAAAACAAAATAGTGTGTAGCATAAGGCACAGAATACAATTAAAGTGGTAAGAAATTTACTCACATTTGATGGAGCAGATGTGGACTACTCTATCCCTCGGGCTTGAGTGGTACAATCCCCACCACGGATACGGTAGTTCAAGAAGAATAGCAGCAAAGGTTGGTCCATTAAAAAAAGTACTTTTATTTAAAGATAATTCATTTAAAAAATAAAGCAAGAAAAAAATACACTCAAAGTGAGGTAGATAATAAATACATTTGATATAGTACTAGTATATCCTGTAACATAATAAGAACATTGGTCACCTGATTAAAGACCCCCGTAGTTGCTTAGAAAACAGGCAAAACAATTAGGAACATGGCAATAAGGGCAGATACATGTACCCAAAAGAAAAGCATTTCTCAGCAAACCTATGTTTGTACAGATTCCTGCCTCCACTGTAACCATTGTAGTGGCATCATTAGGGAAGAGGTGTGGGCCCACTCCAGAACAAGCAGACAAGTGTTCTTGTGACTTGGGCTATGTGGGCAAAATTATCCATGTCTTAAAAGATAGGGTATCGCAACATAAAAAATATATTTGAAATGCCACATCAGATAAGCCAAATACATCAGATAAGCAAGATACTTTAGGGAGAGGCGCCATAACACAGCCCAACTAAGGTACCATGTTTTGCGAGCTTGTCCCCCACTTCCTAGGGGATGCAACAGTGAAAAACACCTTAGGCAGAAAGAGGCAGAGAAGACTTAGAAATTAGACATGGCATCCCCACACAGGTTGAATGAAAAGTTGGAGTGGCATTGGTTTCTTTAAAAAGTTACTATGAATTCTATTTTGCATACTTTTCCTTCCATTGCCTTTTCCAGGCTCATTGCCAGCTAAGTTGAGTGTTTTATTACTGTTTCTCATAGATTTGCAACATTCCATCACGCTGTTTGGTCTATAGCTATTAGCCACAGACATGATATTATTCTTAATTTTAATTTTTAACTTTATTTCCATCCATAGTCATTTGTGTGTTGGTGATGTTTATTGTAGGCTATTTTTTCTGTATATATTCAAGAGTGGGCAGCACAGGTGTATATACATTACTTTTGTGAACAAAACGGGAGAGACCTGGAAGCCTGAAAGGAGCACTCAAAGGCAAGGGGTTAACCCTAGGGGAACTACCAAAGTAGTGTGCAAAGGAGAGAGGAGGTTGAGTGCCCTAGTTTAATTAATACATAACCTTTAATGTAACACTTAAAATAAATGTGGAGATCACCACCATAAAGGTAATAAACTTAGTAAAAGAGGAACTGTTCAAAAGTTTTCAGTGTCCTCAAAACAGAAATCTATTAGCGCAAAAACAATTATTTGCCCAATTGAGAGATATAAATACGATTGTGTGCAAGAGCCTACAGAATAGCGGCAGCAACACAATTACTTATTCGTATTGACATAGCGGCTAGTGTAATACACAAGTGTAACATCAATCTTAATAACTAGGTAATGGTGAAAGGCTGAGACCATAGGCAACCTTAAGTGTTGCCTAGTAACAAACCTTATATGGTACCGATGCTTATGTGGGAATCGCCACCATAAAGGTAATAAACATAAACCTAGAATGGGGATCGCCACCATAAAGGTAATAAACCTAAGGTTATGAACATTAGTAGAGGAGGAACTGTTCAGAAGTTTTCAGTGTCCTCAATGCAGAAAATCTATTTGCGCAAAAACAATTATTTGCCCAGTAGAGAGATATAAATAAAATTGTATGCAAGTGCCTCCAAAATAAAGGTAGCAATACAATTATTTATTCATTATTGACATGAAGGCTAGTGTAATGCACGAGTGTAGTTCATAGCTAGGTAGTGGTGAAGGGCTGAGACCTCCTACATAGAGATCGCTAATCTGCCCAAAGCTCGGTATACCACCTAGTTGACAATGTATCAAATGCTCACATAATTAGTAATAATAGCTAGGTAGTAGTAAAAGGCTGAGACCTCCTACATAGAGATCGCTAATCTGCCCAAAGCTCGGTATAACACCTAGTTGACAATGTATCAATTGCTCACATACTTAGTAATAAGCAGCCTTTGGAAGGTGCCTGGTGAAAGCCTTATACGTGAATGTATGCCGGGGATCGGTTACGGTCAGCAGTGAACCCCAACAACGACAATTACATAAGTTAAATGAATACATAACCTTTAGTATAGTATTTAAGCTTGATGTGGGAATCGCCACCATAAAGGTAATACACTAAGTAAAAGAGGAACTGTTCAGAAGTTTTCAGTGTCCTCAATATAGAAATCTGTTGAGCAAAAACAATTATTTGCCCAATTAAATCGGCTACCTTAAATGGTGCCTAGTAAAAAGTTTTATAAGTGAATATATGCCGGGGTTCAGTCACGGTTAGCAGTAACCCCAACGACAACAATTAATAGTGCATGAAATACGACGCGCGCGTTTCGCCCGCAGCTCATCAGAGGGGAGCCGATGTGCGGGAACTGAACCGATATTTAAAGGTGGGTGACGAGGATTCATTGGTGGAGTCCACGGAAACGTCATACGTTATTAGCCTATCATGGTCCGGCTACGGAATGATGTGACTGAGATGGAATTAGAATGAAACCGATTAACCCCTTATAGGTATAATAATTCAGAGGCTCAGACCACGGAACAAGAATACTTGTAAACCTACGGGAAAGATAAAACCGGGCATATCATTGCTTCGGGTAATATGCAGATGGAAATAAAAGTTCTTTATATATATTTAATAGCCCGTTCTGGGTATGGGTATAATGAAGAATGGGCAATATTAAACAGCTGCTTGTGTCGTAGAGGACAGAAACCCATATAACACACTTTAGTAAGTATAACTGGTACGAATGTAGATAAGTTCATATGTGGAAAAAATCTAATCATAATATGAATATATGCCAATTTCAACTAGTGGATGTCGGGCATATCATGGATATGTGAAAAGTCTCGATGGAGAGGTACCGGATAGATTTCTGACTATGTAGTCACGGATATAATCCTGTTTGTAAGTAATGACACCTCAATTGATCGAGCCCAATGTAAAGGACCTCGACCCGAAGCAAATTATATAGGTTATGGAGAGCTAGGCGAACTAGTGGATAAATGGGGTAAAATTAAATTCTTCATTCATACCCCCTGGGGTTAGAGTTCTGAACTCATAGATCCATTTGGACTCTTTTTGGAGGAGAGTTAAATTGAAATTACCTTTCCTAGAATTCAGAGTAATTTTTTTCTAAGGCTTGGAAGGATAAATGGTTAGAGTTGCCATCGTGAAAGTGGCGAACATGGTTCGCTACAGGAGTACTTAAATTAAGATTAGTAACAGAGTTGACATGCTGAAGAATGCGTCTCCTAAATTCCTGATACGTTTTCCCAATGTATTGGGTACCACATGAACATGTTATCACATAGATGACTCGGTGGTGCTGCAGTTTATAAAGTGATTCACTTTGTATTCTTTTGAAGTTTGGCTACATCTCACTATTTTAGAGGTTTTGATGAATTGGCACGCCTTACAGTGGCCACATTTGTAAATCCCCATTGGAGCAGTCAACCAATTTTTTGAAGGTGTTTTTCTTTCCAGATGGCTGTGTACCAATAGGTCTCTCAGGTTTCTTGATCTACGTGCCGTGATGTTTGGGTAAGGAACTAAGTTGGTATCTAGATCCTTATCATATTGCAAAATTGGCCAGTGTCGAGTAAAGATGTCCTTAATAGGTTGCCAATTAGCATCAAAAGTACCAATGCATCTGATCATTTTGTTTGTGGAGGTTGGTCTAGTAGACCTGAGGCTGATGCTTCTTTCTTGTGTGAGAGCTCTTTGGAAAGCTTTTTTAAGGATCCGGTTAGGATATCCTTTATTTTTAAACCGGATTCGTAATTTATTGGCCTCAGATCGGAAGGACTCATCACTGGAGCAATTTCTTCTTGCTCTCAAGTACTGGCCATATGGAATCCCGGCCTTGAGCCGGTGCGGATGGAAACTTTGCCAATGTAGAAGGCTGTTTGATGCAGTACTTTTCCTGAAAAGCTCAGTATCAACTGTTCCATCGAGATGGAGTAGGAGCCTAAGATCTAGGAATTCTAACTGTGTCTCGTGGATTACATATGTCAGTTTGAGTCCAATTTGATTGTCATTAAGCTCATTTACCATATTAGTGAAAGTAGGGATAGAGCCAGTCCAGAACAACAAGATATCGTCGATGTATCTGATCCATTTGTGGATATACTGATGATATTGGCAGATATCTTTAAGTGTTGTCTCTTCCCACCACCCTAAATATAAATTCGCATAGCTAGGGGCACAAGCTGTGCCCATCGCAGTGCCAACTAGTTGTAAGTAGTAGGTGCTGTCAAAAACAAAATAATTGTGGGTTAGGACAAACTCCAAGATTTCTAGTATGAATTTAATTTGATCAGAATTGAATTTGCTGGATTTGAGTAGAAAGTAGGATGTAGCATGCAGGCCTATTTCGTGTGGGATGTTGTTATATAACGATACAACATCCAAACTTGCGAGTAGAGTATAAGGTGGAACCACTAGGTTTTCCAACATTAACAATGCTTGTTTGGTGTCCTGTACGTGTGATTCTAAATTGATGACAAAGGGATGAAGTAATTTCTCAATAAATTTGCTTACTTTTTCCGTCAGGGAGTTGTTACCGGAAATGATTGGTCTGCCAGGAGGATTAGTGAGACATTTATGAACCTTCGGAAGGCAGTAGAAAGTTTAGATGGTTGGATAATTATTGGGGATCATAAATTGGAATTCTTCCTTCGTAATTATATTCATTTCCAATGCTCTAGTTAACATAGTTCTTAGTTCAGTGAGGAACAGGCTAGTTGGATCCTGAGAGAGTGCTCTGTATTGGTTGGTATCTTTCAAGTGTTCCATACACATGTCAAGGTACATTGTTTGATCCATAAGCACTATATTCCCTCCTTTATCAGACAGTTTTATAATTAGGTCTTTGTTGCCAGTGAGTTCCCTCAGTGCTTCCCGTTCTGCTCTGGTCAAGTTATCCCTAATTTTATCAGGTGGTGGAAGTGATTCTAAACATTTCGTCGTCATCTGGACGAATAAGTCCACGCTTGATATTTCTTTAAAATTAGGGGTATACCAGTTCAGAGGTTTGCAGTTAGTGAGAGGCTGTTTGTCATCTTGTTCTTCAAGGAGGGACACCATTGTTTTGAGGTCTTGATATTCTTCGTAGGTGAGGCCCAAATCTTTAGCTAATTTGTTGTATTTTCTTTTATGTGTGACACTCAGAGCCAGTTTGCGTCCAAAGAGATTTGTGTCTTTCACCCAGTCGAATTTGTTGGTAGTGGGAGATGGAACAAAGGACAGCCCTTTATTCAGCAAAGATTTATGCTTATTTTCCAGATTAAAGGTAGATAAATTTATGATCAAGTTGTCATCCATTATGTTATGGTTCATTGATTTTTGTATCCCTCCTTGTTTATTTTGTACCCCCATCTTTTCCTGTCTCTGAGTTTGCCCCGCTGGGGTTGGGGCCAGTCCTGGTCTAAAAAAGACGCTCCTGATTGAGAAGGTGTAAAGGGGGTCGGTGTATTGCTGTCAGGGTACCTGAAGTCTCTACCTCCGAGAGAGGTAGAGACTTAGACGTCTATCCGTCCGGACGGGCTGTTTCCTCTGTTCCTCGCGGTCCACCCGGTCACGTAAACGCCGGCCGCGAGGGAGTCACTTCCTTTTGTAGTCACTTCCTTTTGTAGCAGGACGTCCGGTAACCGACGTCATGACGCCAGCCCGGAACGACCTGTCACTCAATCCTGTAGAGACTAATCAGATCTCGTCGGAGGCGTGTCTCTCCCTCCGAGCCAGGGTATTTAAACTTGCTTCTCCCATTTGCTCATTGCCCTGTCGTGGTTCTAGCCTGTCTAGTCACACAGTGCTCTGGTATTTTCTGTTATCCCTTTGGTTCCGACCCGGCTTGTTTGACTTACTCTGTTTACCTCTGTTATCCTTGACCCGGCTTGTTCCTCGCTTACCTGTCCTCTCGTTCCCTCGACCTCGGCTTGTCTCTGACCATTCTCTATACTCTCCGTGCGTTAGTCCATCCATTCTAAGGTCCGGTATACGTATCCTGTACCTGTTGTACTCTGCGTGTTGGATCCCTGTCCCGATCCTGACATTACGACAGGGCCAATGGATCCTGCAAGTACAAACAGTCAGCTTGCTCCTTCTGATCCTAAGTTTGAAGCCATGGATCACAGAATGGATCAGATGGCGCTAGCACTACAGGCGTTATTGTCTCGTGCTAATAACCCGCCAGAGGAGACGCGTACTACTTCTATTTCTCCTGTGAGCTCAGGCCTAGAGGTAGCCACTGTAGGTGCCTCTTCCCGTATTACTCCACCAGTACGTTATGGTGGCTCACCTGAGAAGTGTCGTGGTTTCCTTAACCAGATCAGTATCCACTTTGAACTACAACCTCGCTCCTATCCTACAGATAGGGCAAAGGTTGGATTTATTATCACCTTACTCATTGAGAAAGCGCTGAGATGGGCCAACCCACTATGGGAGAACGATAACCCGTTAGTATATAACTATAATGCCTTTGTAGCTGCCTTTAGAAGAACTTTTGACCCTCCTGGTAGAAAGGTCAATGCAGCCAGATTACTGTTGCGCCTGAGACAGGAGAACCGAACTCTCGTGGATTATGCACTAGAGTTCAGGTCTCTGGCGTCAGAAGTTAAGTGGAATGAGCAGGCTTATATAGATGTATTTTTGAACGGGTTATCAGACGTAATCCTTGATGAGGTTGCTACTAGAGAACTCCCTGAAAATTTGGAGGATTTAATTTCGTTCATTTCTCGTATTGATGAGCGTTTAAGAGAGAGACAAAACACTCGAGAGAGGAACCTTAAACCTTCCTTTAAATTAACTGCCGCATTTCAGAGTCCTGATTCCACTACCTCACTGTTTCCTGAACCTATGCAGATAGGCAATACTCGCCTCTCAGAAGAGGAGAGACAGTACAGGAGAAGAGAGGGATTATGCATGTATTGTGGAGTCAGAGGTCACTTATGCCTGAATTGTCCTAATCGTTCGGGAAACGCTCGCACCTAAGTTTCTCTAGAGGACAGGCCTTGGGTGTTTCTATTTTGTCCTCTACTCATAATTATAAAGATCACAGGCTTCTGCTACCAGTTTCTTTAACTTGGGAGAAGGGAGTACTAAAGACTATGGCTTTGATAGATTCCGGAGCTGCTGAGAATTTTATCGACCAAGCCTTTGCTACCAAACACACTGTCCCATCCCAGTTAAGGGATACACCTTTGGCCGTTGAGGCCATAGATGGTAGACCTTTACTTGAGCCTGTTATCTCCCGTGAGACTATACCCGTTAACTTAACTGTTGGTATCTTGCACGAGGAGAACTTATCACTTATGCTCATTTCGTCCCCTTCGGTCCCCATAGTCCTGGGGTACCCATGGTTAAAAAGACATAACCCTATTATTGATTGGGAGTTAGGGGAGATACTCTCATGGGGTCAGGGCTGCCAGGAGAAGTGTTTACGCAGGGTTTCCCCATTGGCTGTAATAAACACACCGGGTAGTACCACTCAGTCTACAGAGGGACAGATACCGTTTATCTACCAGGACTTAAAAGCAGTATTCGACAAGAGGAATGCCGATACCTTACCTCCACACAGGTCATTTGATTGCAAAATTAAGCTTTTACCTGGTACTATGCCTCCGAGGGGCAATGTATATCCTCTATCCACTCAAGAGAACTCAGTTCTAGAGGAATATATTCGTGAGAATCTAGAAAAAGGATTCATTAGGAGATCCTCTTCCCCCGCCGGGGCTGGTTTTTTTTTCGTTAAAAAGAAGGATGGTACTTTGAGACCTTGTATTGATTACCGGGGTTTGAATAAGATAACCATCAGAAATGCCTATCCCATTCCTTTGATTACCGAGCTGTTTGATCGTTTAAAGGGCTCTAAAATTTTCACCAAGTTGGATCTCAGAGGGGCGTATAACTTGATGAGAATCCAGGATGGGCACGAGTGGATGACAGCGTTCAATACCCGTTATGGTCACTATGAATACACGGTTATGCCATTTGGTCTTTGTAATGCTCCGGCAGTCTTTCAGGATTTGATTAATGAAGTTCTTAGGGAGTTTCAACATGATTGTGTCATTGTATACCTGGATGACATACTTATACACTCTAGGGAGATTGAGACCCACCACAGACAAGTCAGAAAGGTATTGCTCAAACTTCTGCAACATGGCCTATACTGTAAATTGGAGAAATGCAGTTTTGACCAGTCTCAGATAGACTTTCTTGGGTACGTGATTTCTGGGGAAGGCTTTAAGATGGATCCTGACAAACTCCAATCTATTTTGGATTGGCCATTGCCTATGGGACTCAAAGCTATCCAGAGGTTTATTGGTTTCTCTAATTATTATAGGCGCTTTATTAAGGGATACTCTTCTATTATTGCGCCTATTACCAATATGACCAAACAAGGGGCTAATACTAAGACCTGGTCTACTGAGTCTCTTGTTGCTTTCAAGACGCTCAAGGAACTTTTTGCTTCTGCCCCAATTTTGGTTCATCCTGATACGACTCTGCCGTTCCTACTCGAGGTCGATGCCTCTGAGACGGGAGTAGGGGCGGTTCTGTCACAAAGGTTAGGGGTGGACAAACCGTTACACCCTTGTGGGTTTTTCTCTAAGAAACTATCTGGTCCTGAAAGCAGATATGACATCGGTGACAGGGAACTGTTAGCGGTCATTATGGCTCTTAAGGAGTGGAGGCATTTATTGGAGGGGACCTTACATCCTGTTACTGTTTTAACGGACCACAAGAATTTGTCCTATATTGGGGAGGCTAAACGCCTATCCTCCAGGCAAGCTCGTTGGTCCCTATTCCTGGCTCACTTCAACTATGTGCTTACTTATAGACCTGGTTCTAAGAACTCCAAAGCCGATGCTTTATCTCGCCAATATGAACCGTCCACTATAGTTGAGCCAGTTCTTTCCTCGATAGTTCCTAAATGTAATATCATCGCTAACACGAATCTCAGGATTCATTCTCCGTTGCTTACCGAGATCATGAAGTTACAACATCTAGCTCCTAAACAGACTCCTGGGGATAGACACTTCGTTCCTCCTGCTCTCCAACTGGAGGTGTTACGGTGTTTCCACGACAGCAAGGTAGCTGGGCATCCTGGCATTCGCAAGACGTAGGCTTTAATCTCCAAAGATTTCTGGTGGTCTGCTTTGCGTAAGGATATTAAAGATTTCATCGATACTTGTGAGGTCTGTACTAAGACTAAGCAACCTCATACGCTTCCATGTGGATTTCTGCATCCCTTAGAGGTTCCAGAGAAACCATGGTCCTGTTTAGCTATGGACTTCATTGTCGATTTGCCTATCTCTAAAAAACAGACTGTCATCCTCACCGTGGTTGACAGATTCACCAAGATGGCTCACTTCATTCCTCTGCCTAAACACCCCCGTCTTCACCCGAATTGGCAGAGATATTCGCAAGGGAGATTTTTCGTTTACATGGGATACCCTCCCAAATTGTATCTGACAGAGGTTCCCAATTTGTTTCCCGTTTTTGGAGGTCCTTCTGCTCTCAACTGGGTATCAAATTGAATTTCTCTTCTGCCTATCATCCTCAGTCTAACGGAGCTGCTGAACGCACCAACCAAAAGATTGAACAATATTTACGTTGTTTTGTTTCTGAACACCAGGACGATTGGGTTGGTTTGATTCCTTGGGCGGAGTTTGCACACAACAATCTCGTTTGTGATTCTACTCATTCAAGCCCCTTCTTCATGAATTATGGCTTTAATCCATCTATTCTTCCCTCGGCCTCCCCTTCCCAAGGGATACCGTCGGTTGATGTTCATGTTGCCAATTTGAGGAGGTTGTGGGATCAGACTCGACAGATTCTTCTGCACAATTCTATGCTGGTTAAGAAACACGCCGATAAACGTAGAAGGGCGGCTCCGGTGTTTGTTCCAGGTGATAGAGTGTTGCGGTCACCGGCCCGCCGAGCCTCACGGTCGTGCCCGACCGGCACGACCGCTCCGACTACACGAGCTTACCTGCTCGTCGGCGAGCCGGGAACCGCGCACATAGTTCTTCCGGGCATCGCGCCCAGATCCAAGATGGCGCCGACCGCGTGGTCGCGTCTATTGCTAGCCCCGCCCCCGAGAATTATACCAACGTGTGCGTGACGTCACGACGTCAACGCACACGCACGTTTTGGGGTCAGAGGTCGCCCTCTGACCAATCATAGCCTAGAGAGGGGTATTTAAACCCCTAGCTTTCCCCATTACTTTGCCATGTCGTGGTTTCAGTTTCCTGGTTTCCTGAAAGTGCTATTCTCGTGTTTCTGATTTCCTGGTATCCTGATCCTTGGCGTTTCCCTGGTTATTCTGATCTCTGGTTTCCCTGACTTGGCTTGTTTAATCGGTATTGAGTATTTTCTGGCTTCCTTGACCTCGGCTTTCCCTTTGACCATTCTCTGTCTCTAGCGTATTAGTCCGGCCATTCTAAGGACCGGTTTACGCTCTTTCCTATTATTTTCCTTTTCTTACTTATGTATATGTTTACATAGTTTCTGCGTGCTGGACCACATTACTAGTCGTGACATTACGACATGGCCATGGATCCTGCAGAACTATGCAAGCATATGATCGCATGTGAGAGTAGGGTGGAGGATATGGACCACAGGTTAGACCAATTTGCCCAGGCATTTCAGACCTTGCTCCAGAGGACTGCCTATTTAGAGGTCCCTCCGGTACCACCTGTGGTTCCGCCACCTGTAGTGGTTCCCGTACCACATAAACCACCGTCCATAACCTTGTCACCGCCCCCCCGCTATGGAGGTGATTCTAAGGAATTCAGAGGTTTTTTAAACCAAATTGAATACAACTTTGAGGCCTCCCCAGGTTCATTCCCAACAGATAGATCAAAAATAGGCTATCTGATGAACCAATTAACTGGAAAAGCTTTGACCTGGGCTAACCCCTTATGGGAAAGTGGTGACGCAGTAGCCCGTGATTACAATACTTTTCTTACGGCCTTTAAAGCTACATTTGAACCTAAAGGCAGGGAGAAGAACGCTGCCAAAGCCCTTATGCGAATCAAGCAAGGCAGTCGTTCTGTAGCCGATTATGCTATAGAGTTCAGGACATTAGCGTCTGAGGTTGATTGGACCAATAGCGGTCTGGTGGCTGCTTTCTCTGAAGGTTTAGCTGAGAATATACACGATGAGACTGCAGCTAGAGACCTTCCGGTTAGTCTTAACGAGTTTATTGCCTACATGATAGACATTGACAACCGGCTCAGAGAGAGAGAGAAAAACAAACAACGTAACAGACGTTCTAATTTGTCCATAGCCCCTCGTTTCTCTAACCCAATGGTGAGTAGCCAAACGCCTCTTCCAGAACCTGAACCCATGCAATTGGGTAGTGCTAAACTCACTGAGGCAGAGAGACAACACAGACGTAACGAGGGGTTATGTATGTATTGTGGCAAGAAGGGGCATCTAAGGTCGTCATGCCCGGTTCGGCCGGAAAACTTGCACACCTAAGGCACGTACGGGGACCGACCTTAGGTGTGATGTATATGTCCCCTAAATTGACTAAGAACCGTTTCCTTATCAAAGTAACCTTATCTTTCGAGAACACTACTGTTCAATGTGAGGCTATGATTGACTCTGGGGCAGCGGAGAATTTCCTAGACAAAGAATTCTCTGCAAAACATCTCCTGCCCTTAAGACATAAAGAGAAACCTATAGCAGTCGAGGCCATTGATGGGAGGCCTCTTACCCAGCCTTTCATCACACACGAAACTCTGCCAATCACTGTTTCAGTGGGTGTTCTCCATTCTGAAGAAATGACCTTTCAAATTATCTCTTCACCTACAGTTCCGATAATACTCGGTTTCCCTTGGCTCCTTAAACACAATCCACGTTTGGATTGGATTGAAGGAGAGATTGTGAGTTGGGGTGAGAGATGCAAAGGTGTCTGCTTTAAACAAATCCCACAACCTATTGGCACCATTAATGTTCCTGTTACACCTCCCTTGACCACACAAATTCCACAACAGTATATGGATTTGAAAGAGGTATTTAACAAGGTCCAGTCAGAAGGGTTACCTCCTCATAGACCTTATGACTGTACTATAAATTTATTACCAGGGACTATGCCTCCCAAGGGAGGAATCTATGCCTTGTCCCCCCAGGAAAATCTTTGTTTAGAGGAATACATTAAGGAGGCTCTCAGAAAGGGTCATATCCGTAGGTCCTCCTCACCAGCCGGGGCTGGATTCTTCTTTGTCTCTAAAAAAGAAGGAGACCTACGCCCTTGTATTGATTATAGGGGTTTGAATAGGATTACCATTAAAAACGCCTACCCTATTCCCCTTATATCAGAGCTATTTGACAGATTGAAGGGAGCTCGAGTCTTTACCAAGCTCGATCTCCGAAGTGCATACAATCTAGTCAGGATTAAGGACGGTCACGAATGGAAGACCGCATTTAACACCAGAATGGGACATTACGAATACCTGGTTATGCCGTTTGGATTATGTAACGCTCCAGCGGTATTCCAGGATTTTATTAACGATGTCCTAAGAGAGTACCTTCACATGTTCGTTCTAGTGTATTTGGACGACATTCTCATCTATTCCCCAGACCTAGAGACACATCACGAACATGTGAGAATTGTACTGAAAACCCTGTTACAAAACGGCCTTTACTGTAAACTGGAGAAATGCCAGTTTGACCAAACGGAGATACAATTCCTTGGATACGTTATATCTCCGTCTGGTTTCCAGATGGATCCTCGTAAACTGGAGGCAGTCTTACAGTGGCCATTACCCAAGGGCCTTAAAGCTACTCAACGCTTTATAGGTTTTGCAAATTACTACCGCAAATTCATAAGGGGATTTTCCTCCGTGATTTCCCCTATAACCAATTTAACAAAAAAAGGAACAAATTGTATATCTTGGCCCAAAGAAGCAAGAGAGGCATTTGAACAATTAAAATTTTTATTTTCCTCAGCACCTGTCCTGACCCATCCTGATCCATCCAAACCATTTATCCTAGAGGTGGATGCATCAGAAACAGGAGTTGGAGCCATTCTGTCTCAAAGAGAAAGTCCTGATACGCCTTTACATCCCTGTGGATTTTACTCTCGCAAACTCACACCTGCAGAGAGGAATTACGACATAGGGAATAGGGAACTTTTGGCCATTGTACTTGCCCTTAAGGAATGGAGGCATCTCTTAGAAGGTTCCAAAGAGCCACTTTTGATCTTTACTGATCATAAGAATTTGGCTTATATTGGGGACGCTAAGAGACTGTCCTCTCGTCAGGCTAGGTGGTCATTGTTCCTCTCCCGATTCAATTTCGTAATTACGTACCGGCCTGGTACTAAAAACACCAAGGCAGATGCACTTTCTCGGCAGTTTGAGACAGATGAAGTACCAGAACAGGAGATATATCCTATTGTACCTCCTGAATGCCTCATTGCCACTACTGTTTCCGAAGTGTCTTCTCCACTCTTCTGTGCCATAATAGCAGATAAAACTCAGGCACCTGTGGGAAAACCTCCGGACAAACTGTATGTGTCACCTCAGTTTCGAAAGAAGGTACTAGATTTGTTCCATGACAACCTCACAGCGGGCCATCCTGGAGTCCATAAAACTCTCTCAGCCGTCTCCAGGAGATTTTGGTGGCCTGCTCTTAGAAACGATATCAAAGATTATGTTGGGGCATGTCAAATATGTGCAGTTTCTAAAGTTCCTCCTAGGTCACCTCCTGGACTGTTACAACCACTGCCCATACCTAGTGCTCCATGGACCCACTTGGCCATGGATTTCATTGTGGATCTACCCAGTTCAAACGGGTTTAATACAGTCCTTATGGTTATTGATAGATTCACGAAGATGGCACATTTCGTCCCACTTAAGAAATTACCATCTGCTCAAGATCTTGTTCAAATATTCTTGAGAGAGATCTTTCGGTTGCACGGTGTACCCAAAAACATAGTATCTGACAGAGGTACCCAGTTTGTTTCTAGGTTTTGGCGTTCCTTTTGCAAACAATTGGGCGTCGAACTCTCCTTTTCATCAGCATATCACCCTCAAACAAATGGAGCAGCAGAGAGGGCGAATCAGTCTTTAGAAGCCTATTTACGTTGCTTTATAAATGCCAATCAATCTAACTGGTATGAGCTCTTACCCATGGCTGAGTTCGCCAGAAACAACGCCACTCATGAATCTTCTAATCACAGTCCATTCTTTGTTAATCAGGGTTATCACCCCGCTGTTTTACCTTCTGCATTCTCAGACACAGAAATCCCCGCTTTGGACACCCGTTTAGAATCGATTCATGATACCTGGGATTCCGTCCATTCAGCTCTGCAAAAAGCCTCATTCCGAGCAAAGGTCCAAGCTGACAAGAAACGGGGCGCTAATCCTGTCTATCTTCCAGGTGACAGGGTGTGCCTCTCCACGAGACATATCAAGCTTAAGGTCCCATCCATGAAATTTGCCCCTCGGTACATTGGTCCCTTTCGAGTTACCCAACGTATTAATCCAGTGACCTATTCTTTGGCACTACCGGCTCATATGAGAATAGCGAATACTTTCCATGTGTCTCTGCTCAAGCCCCTTACTTGCAATCGCTACACCAGGGTATCCACTCCTCCTCCGCCCTTGGTAGTGGGTGATCAAGAAGAATACGAAGTCCATTCTATCATGGACTCCAAATTATCCAGAGGTGTCTTGTCCTATCTCGTTGACTGGAAGGGTTATGGTCCCGAGGAACGTTGTTGGGTTCCTGCTGACCGGGTCCATGCGCCCCGTCTTATCCGGTCGTTTCACAACCGCTTTCCTCTTAAGCCGGGTCCTTCCCGCCCGGTGCGCGGTCTTCGAGTGGGGGGTACTGTTGCGGTCACCGGCCCGCCGAGCCTCACGGTCGTGCCCGACCGGCACGACCGCTCCGACTACACGAGCTTACCTGCTCGTCGGCGAGCCGGGAACCGCGCACATAGTTCTTCCGGGCATTGCGCCCAGATCCACGATGGCGCCGACCGCGTGGTCGCGTCTATTGCTAGCCCCGCCCCCGAGAATTATACCAACGTGTGCGTGACGTCACGACGTCAACGCACACGCACGTTTTGGGGTCAGAGGTCGCCCTCTGACCAATCATAGCCTAGAGAGGGGTATTTAAACCCCTAGCTTTCCCCATTACTTTGCCATGTCGTGGTTTCAGTTTCCTGGTTTCCTGAAAGTGCTATTCTCGTGTTTCTGATTTCCTGGTATCCTGATCCTTGGCGTTTCCCTGGTTATTCTGATCTCTGGTTTCCCTGACTTGGCTTGTTTAATCGGTATTGAGTATTTTCTGGCTTCCTTGACCTCGGCTTTCCCTTTGACCATTCTCTGTCTCTAGCGTATTAGTCCGGCCATTCTAAGGACCGGTTTACGCTCTTTCCTATTATTTTCCTTTTCTTACTTATGTATATGTTTACATAGTTTCTGCGTGCTGGACCACATTACTAGTCGTGACATTGAGTTTGGTTGAGTACAAGAAACATCCGTTTAAAAGTACCTTCCATGAAGTTCGCTCCTCGTTATATTGGACCTTACAGGGTGCTGACTCGGATTAACCCAGTCGCGTATCGTCTAGCTCTTCCCGCTGCCTTACGCATCCCTAACTCATTTCATGTTTCATTGCTGAAACCACTAGTCTGCAACAGATTTTCCTCCACAACGTCCTCTCCTCGCCCTGTTCAGGTGGAGGGTCAGGAGGAGTATGAGGTTAACTCTATTATCGATTCTCGAATCTCCCGGGGGAGAGTACAATATCTGGTCGATTGGAAGGGATATGGTCCTGAGGAGAGGAGTTGGGTACCTCAAGAGGATGTTCATGCTCCTCGTCTCCGCAGGGCGTTTCACTCCCGCTTCCCATCTCGTCCCGGTTCCTTCCGCCCGGTGGGCGTATCTGAGAGGGGGGGTACTGTCAGGGTACCTGAAGTCTCTACCTCCGAGCAGGGGCGTACCTAGAGCATTTGGCACCCGGGGCGGACCCTGAGTGTGGCACCCCCCCCCCGCCCATAATAAAAATTTAAGAAAACACCCACAATTTTTTGCTTTCCTATGGACTGTTTGAATGTGCGCGCAGCTCTTGCCGCGCATGTGCATTCGGCTCCACTCGGGAGCTGACGTCGGCGGGGGAGAAGAGGTCACCCCTTAAAACCCATTCAGCCACTTACCTTTCTCCAACGTCGGGCTCCCTCGGCGCTGGTGACCTCTCCTCCCCCTGCCGACGTTAGATCCGAATGCGCATGCGCGGCAAGAGCCACATGTGCATTCAAACTGCCCATAGGAAAGCATTACTCAATGCTTTCCTATGGACGTCCAGCGTCTTCTCACTGAGTTTTACAGTGAGAATTGCGGAAGCGCCTCTAGCGGCTGTCAGTGAGACAGCCACTAGAGGCTGGATTAACCCTCAGTGAAACATATGTTTTCAGCTGCAGGGTTAAAACTAGAGGGACCTGGCACCCATACCACTTTATTGAGCGGATCCTTAGAAATAGCATAGGAAAGGGATTTGAGTTCAAAAGATGTAGCGGCTAGGGCAGAGGTTTTGTAGAAGGGGGCCAGGGCAGGGATTTTGTATAAATGCGCCACTTTTGTAGAAAGGGGCTGGTGAGAAACTTCTAGAAAACTCCTCCCCTGCCCCTTTCTACAAAGCCCCTGGTCTCGCCCCTTCTAGAAAACCCCTGCCCTTCGCCCTTCATATAAAAACCCTGCACCCCGATCACATAAATTTCATACACTTGTTACACATAAAAACCCTGCACCCCGATCACATAAATTTCATACACTCCCTACACATAAAAAACCCTGCACATCCCCCTTAATTAAAAAAAAAGCTGCACACCCCCTTAAAAGAAAAAAAAACCCTGCACAACCCCCCTTAATTAAAAAAAATCCTGCAAACCCTTAATAAAAACCCTGCACACCCCCTTAATAAAAAACAAAAACTTTCACAACCCCCCTAACAAAAAAACATGCACACACCCCTTAATAAAAACCCTGCACACCCCCTTAATAAAAAACAAAAATCTGAATCCACAACCCCTCTTTAATTAATCCACCCCTCTAATTAATCCACCCCTCTAATTAATCCACCCCCCTCTAATTAACCCACCCCCTCTAGTTAAACCACCTCCCTCTAATTAATCCACCCCCTCTAATTAATCCACCCTCCCTCTAATTAATCCACCCCCCTAATTAATCTACCCTCCCTTTAATTCACCCCCCTCTAATTAACCCACCCCCTCTAATTAATCCACCCCTCTAATTAATCCACCCTCCCTTTAATTAATCCACCTCTCTCTAATTAATCCACCCCCTCTAATTAATACACCCCCTCTAATTAATACACCCCCATCTAATTAATCCACCCCCTCTAATTAATACACCCCCCTCTAATTAATACACCCCCTCTAATTAATACACCCCCTCTAATTAATCCACCCCCTCTAATTAATCCATCCCCCTCTAATTAATCCACCCCCTCTAATTAATCCACCCCCTCTAATTAATCCACCCCCTCTAATTAATCCAACCCCTCTAATTAATCCACCCCCTCTAATTAATATATCCCCCTCTAATTAATATACCCCCTCTAATTAATCCACCCCCGCTAATTAATATACCCCCTCTAATTAATACACC
The DNA here is from genome assembly GCF_036172605.1 of Pelobates fuscus. Taxonomy (NCBI): domain Eukaryota; kingdom Metazoa; phylum Chordata; class Amphibia; order Anura; family Pelobatidae; genus Pelobates; species Pelobates fuscus. The sequence continues at coordinate 99,348,886 of NC_086318.1, forward strand.
TCCCTCCAATTAATACACCCCCACTAATTAATACACCCCCCTCTAATTAATCCACCCCCCTCTAATTAATCCACCCCCCTCTAATTAATACATTATACACCCCCTCTAATTAATCCACCCCCTCTAATTAATACACCCCCTCTAATTAATACACCCCCCTCTAATTAATACACCCCCTCTTATTAATACACCTCCCTCTAATTAATACACCCCCTCTAATCAATACACCCCCATCTAATTAATACACCCCCTCTAATTAATACACCCCCATCTAATTAATACACCCCCTCTAATTAATACACCCCCCTCTAATTAATCCACCCCCTCTAATTAATCCACCCCCTCTAATTAATACATTATACACCCCCTCTAATTAATCCACCCCCTCTAATTAATCCACCCCCTCTAATTAATACACCCCCCTCTAATTAATACACCCCCCTCTAATTAATACACCCCCCTCTAGTTAATACACCCCCTCTAGTTAATACACCCCCCTCTAATTAATCCACCCCCTCTAATTAATCCACCCCCTCTAATTAATACATTATACACCCCCTCTAATTAATCCACCCCCTCTAATTAATACATTATACACCCCCTCTAATTATTCCACCCCCTCTAATTAATCCACCCCCTCTAATTAATACCCCCCTCTAATTAATACACCCCCCTCTAATTAATACACCCCCCTCTAATTAATTCACCCCCCTCTAGTTAATACACCCCCCTCTAATTAATACACCCCCTCCAATTAATCCACCCCCTCTAATTAATACACCCCCCTCTAATTAATACACCCCCTCTAATTAATACACCCCCTCTAATTAATCCACCCCCTCTAATTAATACAACCCCTCTAATTAATACACCCCCTCTAATTAATACACCCCCTCTAATTAATACACCCCCCATAATTAATCCACCCCCTCTAATTAATACACCCCCCTCTAATTAATACACCCCCTCTAATTAATACACCCCCCTCTAATTAATCCACCCCCCTCTAATTAATACACCCCCTCTAATTAATCCACCCCCCTCTAATTAATACAACCCCTCTAATTAATACACCCCCTCTAATTAATACACCCCCCATAATTAATACACCCCCTCTAATTAATACACCCCCCTCTAATTAATACACCCCCCTCTAATTAATACACCCCCTCTAATTAATACACCCCCCTCTAATTAATACACCCCCCTCTAATTAATACACCCCCCTCTAATTAATACACCCCCTCTAATTAATACACCCCCCTCTAATTAATACACCCCCCTCTAATTAATACACCCCCCTCTAATTAATACACCCCCTCTAATTAATACACCCCCTCTAATTAATACACCCCCCCCTTTAATTAATTCAGCCCCAGACATAAATAACTACTTTATACTTACATTTTGATGATGCCTTGCTTGCCCGCCGAGTCCGACCACTGGGTGCCTCACCGCCCGGAAATGGATCCTTCCGCTGAAGATCCGTGAAGGCGGACTGACGGCGCTGCGCACGTCATCACGTTGCGCGACGCCGCGGCCCGCAACGCTCCTCCCCCTCCTCCTCATAAAGAAGGAAGTCCCACCGGTGTTTGGCCGCAAAGGTGCTGCGGCTGTGCGCAGCGTAATGATGGGGGGGTGACACATGACACTGGAAGTCATGGCACCCCCCTAGTCAGTGGCACCCGGGGCGGGCCGCCCCCCCCGCCCCCCCCTTAGTACGCCACTGCCTCCGAGAGAGGTAGAGACTTAGACGTATATCCGTCCGGACGGGCTGTTTCCTCTGTTCCTCGCGGTCCACCCGGTCACGTAAACGCTGGCCGCGAGGGAGTCACTTCCTTTTGTAGCAGGACGTCCGGTAACCGACGTCATGACGCCAGCCCGGAACGACCTGTCACTCAATCCTGTAGAGACTAATCAGATCTCGTCGGAGGCGTGTCTCTCCCTCCGAGCCAGGGTATTTAAACTTGCTTCTCCCATTTGCTCATTGCCCTGTCGTGGTTCTAGCCTGTCTAGTCACACAGTGCTCTGGTATTTTCTGTTATCCCTTTGGTTCCGACCCGGCTTGTTTGACTTACTCTGTTTACCTCTGTTATCCTTGACCCGGCTTGTTCCTCGCTTACCTGTCCTCTCGTTCCCTCGACCTCGGCTTGTCTCTGACCATTCTCTATACTCTCCGTACGTTAGTCCGGCCATTCTAAGGTCCGGTATACGTATCCTGTACCTGTTTGTACTCTGCGTGTTGGATCCCTGTCCCGATCCTGACAATTGCTGATCGAATCTGAGGGGTGGGTGGGTTGAGTATCCGGAAAAGATACAGTTTTTTCGGCTGGTTTTAAGATACTTTTCCTTTGTTGGAAATTGTAAGTGGTTCTAGTGGTGCTTCTTCCTCGCCTTTGGGAGTTAGAGTCAGAGTTAGACCAGTCACTGTCACTGAGTTATTTTTACTACTGAATCTTTTCCTGTAGTTGTATCTTGGCCTGAAGATGGTGCCCTCCTTGAAATCCTTGTGATCTCGTTGATATTTCAAGTGTTTCTTTTCCCTGATATGTTTTTTAAAACTATCCAAATTATTGTTTAGTTTAGTCTCCATAGATTTGAAGTCAGAATGAGTATGAAAGGCTTTAATATTCTTAATTTCAATTTGAAGGTTCTGATTGACAGTTTCAAGATGGGATTCTTCTAGCTTGATTAGAAATTCCATTAATCTTATAGAACTGTCAATTAGAATGTTATTCCATTCGTGGATTTGAATATAGGTTTTAACTTTTTCTGGTCTGGAGAAAACTTTTGAACAGTTCCTCTTTTACTAAGTTTATTACCTTTATGGTGGTGATCTCCACATTTATTTTAAGTGTTACATTAAAGGTTATGTATTAATTATACATTACTTTTGTGTTCGAGATGTACTAGCCCTATTAAGCATTAGTTTGAATTCCATGAAATGTATTTGTGTCTTTAAGATTGACATGGTTTTGTATATGATATATCTTTTCATATTTATATCTCTTTTTTGTGTGGAACTATATTGGAGTACAGGGAAATTATGGGCTATTTTGTAAATAATTTGCCTTTTTAGGGCTTAGGCTGGCTTTCTGTAGAATCCTGAGTACTTATTTCTCCTTAAATTCACCTATTGCAGAGTCTGTACAACTCAATATTCGCCAGAGATTCGCTAGAAATTCCCCTGCATTTGGTTGTAAATTCCGCTTATTGTTGCCATGGTAAGGTGGTGATCATGTGACATGCAATGATGTCATCACGCACTGCGATCGGTGCAATTGAAGAACTTGATTATTGATTTTGGTGGCTCTTTTGACTCCATGCCTCTCTCTGGTGTCTGGGGTGTTTGCTCTCTGTTTATATCTTACATTTGTATTTGCTGGTGTGGTATTTAGGTACTCCTATTCAATTCTTATATATTTGGGTACGTGTTTTTGCTTACCTAAGAGCATTTCATATTAGGACAGGGTCTGTGACCCGAAATGTTTGTATTTTGTATGTCCTTCATTAAAAGTCTTAGCACTGAGGTGCATAACCAGTTCTTGTATGCACTGGTCCTATTTGTCTGTTTTGGATGAGAACATTTAGAGATTTAATTAGCTTCTCTTGCTATACCTTTACATTGAACATCAGTCATTACCTGTGAAAGCAGATGGGAACAGGCAATCGATCTATGGCATCCTATGGCATTTCATTGCACATGTGTACACAGATTTAAAATGGGAATGGTAGTGTTACAAAATAATTGTATCCTGACATTAATGAGCTTTAGATAAATATGTATGTATCTCTTTCTCCTTGACCATACAGGCACCACTGTGAAAATGGACATGTCACCTGGAGGGTCTTTGCAAAAAATGCCAATATCCCGCAAATGACAGCGCTGCTTTTAGCAAGCAAAATAAGAGTTGCTTTTCATTTCCACATATTGTGGGTTACTAGGAAACTAAACCCTTACATTTGCAATCGGAATAATATGAGAGAAGCTCATGTTGTATAAACATCAATATGCTGCCCAGAGATAATTCTATAATACTAAACAATAAAGCTCAAGATGCTTTGATTCATCTTGCAGTACATGTGGCCTTATGGAAAGACTTTACCAGTTAATTTGCATAGACTAGACTCAGTCTATGAGTGTTCTCACCAGGGAACCAAGGCAATTCTTTAACATTTATTTTAGTTTTTATTTATGGACTATAAAAAATATCACTCTGCCATGAAAAGAACACTGATGTTTGTTTCTCTATTTAAATCTTTGAAATCTTTACGATGACTGCTTATTTGTACTTTTGACAATGTCAACTGTTAATGTTTATGTGGTGGTTTATTTAAAGACAAACTACAATCAGAGCCAATTTATTTCTGAACCATTGTGTGCAACAAATGTTCAAAATAATTGAAACCTTCAAAGATAAACAGATGGTTGGAAATACCTCCACGAACATGCCAGGAGCTCTGCGTGTGTGCAGATATGTCACATCCAATTGCATTAATGTCTTTCACACAGACATGCATAATAAACCACATTGTAAATCTCAGAGAGAAAACTTGAAGTTGAGAGTCATTTCACATTTCCATGTCTTCTTTAATGAATTTCTTAATTTTGTGTAAATCCCATTTGACTATTTACATTCTGAATATTCTTTTTTTTTTTTTTATTTTGGGGTTCGTTTTCTGAGAATTGCTTAAAATCCACAAGGGATTTGCAAATTTTATATTAAATAGGTGACATGGCAAAATAGCCAAGATTGAGATTCAATTTGGTTATTTTGGTTTGAATTTCTAAATTACCTTGTCATTTGTCATCGTTTCATATTTACAAAAGTGAATAAATCCTTCATTTTAACCTCCATGAAACAGCAAATACTTAAAGGGTTACTGCAATGCTTTTTTTTCATAAAATATATTTTTAAATCTAGAATGCCTTAGTGGACATTAGTTATTAGCCCTCCACTCCTTAAAAATCATGTGAAATAAAGCATAACCATACCTAGAATCCAGTGCAAAAAGAAGCTCCCCTCACTGGATTCCACCCCTCATCCGATGTCACATCCTCACTGTCTGTGGTCCAGTGAAATGCTTTTAATAGAGAAGTATTTGATTGGATCATTTTCCTGACAGAATGCATGTGTATTGGAATGTGGATGGACAGAAGGAGGCAGGAAAAAGGAGCACTAGATGGAGGTGAAGACACCAGGGAGGGCTCAACTAAAGGAGGGAGGGTTGCAAGGTAGAAGTTGACATGGCCTGTGACCAGTGCTCATTGGGCACTGACAAGAGACCTAATTTTTGTTGTTACATAATTGATATTAGGCAGTACTGAACTCTATGCAGCCTAATCCATGTGTGCCAGAGGTGCAACTAGCCACCTGCACAAAACTGCATATATCTCTGAATATGCAACGCTTTAAGCAGAAGCACATGCAGATTACTACCACCATGATCACTTCTAAAAGAAGAAGTGGTAATGGTGGTTAGAGTAAACCTCTAAGACAAATGCATTAAAGGGACACTATAGTCACCTGAACAACTATAGCTTAATGAAGCAGTTTTGGTGTATAGAGCATGCCCCTGCAGCCTCACTGCTCAATCCTCTGCCATTTAGGAGTTAAATCCCTTTGTTTATGAACCCTAGTCACACCTCCCTGCATGTGACTTGCACAGCCTTCCATAAACACTTCCTGTAAAGAGAGCCCTATTTAGGCTTTCTTTATTGCAAGTTCTGTTTAATTAAGATTTTCTTATCCCCTGCTATGTTAATAGCTTGCTAGACCCTGCAAGAGCCTCCTGTATGTGATTCAAGTTCAATTTAGAGATTGAGATACAATTATTTAAGGTAAATTACATCTGTTTGAAAGTGAAACCAGTTTATTTTTCATGCAGGCTCTGTCAATCATAGCCAGGGGAGGTGTGGCTAGGGCTGCATAAACAGAAACAAAGTGATTTAACTCCTAAATTACAGTCAATTGAGCAGTGAAACTCAGGGGAATGATCTATACACTAAAACTGCTTTATTTAGCTAAAGTAATTTAGGTGACTATAGTGTTCCTTTAACAGAATTCCATTTACACTTTCAGGGTCCTAACATGTACCCAAAGAATCAGACTTTCAAATGGTTCAAAAATAAAACATGACTACTCTACCATACATCATCCTAAGCACTACATCTACTACTACCCACTCATACTTCTCATTTTGCATCCAAAATATTTTTGCAGTTAAACAGGATTTGGAAGCAGCACATTTTCATTGACCATTTCAGCATCACCAAACAGGCACAGATTGATGGGTTCATATAGGTGCCCTGTGTTTTGTTATTAATGATATGGCAACAAAACATTGTACACTAGCTCACTGAAGGTTGCTGAGAGTGAGGCCTTGCTGTTTTCGGATGTTGTGTTTATCAGCTCTGTGAGCAATTTGTTCTACCACAGCAACAAACCAGTACATAATATGCCGATGTCCTCTCATCATCATTAGCAATTGATTTAGAGGTCTGTTTGGTAAACAGTGATTGCAAAACGTAGGGTGAATTAATAGATAATCTGGGGGGGGGGGGGGGGGGAGAGAGATTACATTTTACAGACTTGTCTTGTTTGAACTACATTTTTCAAATCGGATACCAACTCACCACAAATTAAATTTTAAAGAACAGCACCACATACATGAAGAGAAAATGTAAAGATACAACATGATCAAATAGTCATTTATGGGGTTGGTTATGTTAGAGTAGTAGAGATGACAGTCCTGTTGATACTTTCAGTTGTAGTTGTAGTAAACAGAATGTCATTTCTGAATGGCAACCTGCTATAGACAAATGCTGTGTCTCAGATCAGTGTTAATAGATTAACCACATGACATAAATCCCTTGTGTTTTTTTGTCATTTTTTTTTCTTTGCAATTGAAATGTCATATCATCAAGCAGAGCTCTTTGAGTGTTTCTCGTTTTTCAATTCCAACTCCTTACATATTGTGAACTTCCACATATCCAGTTTGGAGAGTAATGAAAGATCAAGTCTAAAATTTTATTGGTTATTATGCTACTTTGTTGACCAACTTCTACTCCATTGAGACCTGTAGGAAAATATATAAACGCAGCTGTATTTTGATCACTATTTAGCTGAAAATCAAATATCAAGTGTCAGGAATGTGAATGGCATGAATGCAAATGATATACTTCATTTGTTTCACTGATGATAAATATATATATATATATATATATATATTTTTAATTAAGAACCATACAAAATATTTTTGACACTTTCTCCTAACGCACACTACACATTTGAGTTTCACTAATTCTCTCTTTCGGACAAAGGTTGGCTAAATCCCATGTTAGCATAAAATTCTTGACATGCTGCCAAGAAAAAACAATCAAAGTACACATAACACCCAACTAATCTAGGTGCACAGAGATAATGACAGTCATATGGTCCCCCGGCTTCATCCTATCCAGAAACCTGACCCATAGTGCAGTTCAGTGTTTACATGCAAATTGAGACCTAATACAAATGGATGGAATTATGAAAATTCTTGAGATTTTATAATGTAAAATGAGGACGAAAAATGGATGAAATGTTTTAAGAAAACAATTTTGTGATAAGACAATCTTTCTGAGCGGGAGTTGAGTTGGCTATTTTTATTATTACATTGAGGTCATTCATGCATGATCAGTGTAAGAAGCACTGAACGTTAGGTTAGGGCATGTCCTGGACAGATGAGTGGATGAAGCATTGAAGCATGGGAACTCTGTGCTCGCATTATCCCAGCTTTATGTCTTACGGTTCACATCAACCATCATTACTCTCATCGTTTTAATAAAATACATCCACAAAGGCACAGCTTCTTGAGAAATGGCAGTTGAGTGAATGCAGGTCACTTATTCACAGTGCAACGTCAGGACTATATTTTAATGGTACAAAAAGGCAAACTCAGCTCTGTATTTTGCATGCACTGAAAAAAAATAACTAATTTTGAGAATTCAGAAAGATTATGGTGAGAAGAAAAGTAACCGAATCTTACATGACACAGAGCAAATCTACTTAATAAATGTCTCTAAAAAAAATAAATAAACAAACAAACAAAAAACCTATAAAAAAAAAAAGCTAAATTAAACATTCACAGTTATATGTAAAAAAAACAATGCAGGTGTTATATATTAAATGTGGGGTATTTTACAAAAACATTCAGTTTGTTTTCCCTGTGCTTGCTTTACATACATTACTTTGCTCCAGAATTTATTTTTATACTTGCCCATTACATATACATACATACATAATCAATAATTTCGGGTTTTCTGGATAAAATGGTATGTGGCATTTTATACTAGCAAAAAAATATACCCAGAGCATGCATTTCTCTGGTGCGGCCGTAAAGACCAAAATATAAACAAAATATAGATTAACCCTTTCCCCTCGACTGTCCCATAGGGTGGGACATTTTAATTTTCTCATTCCAATCGTATGTCCCACCTGGTGGGACATATGAGTAGCATACAAGTTTGACGATCGTACGGCTCACCCAGAGGGTAAAGGCGACTTGAAAAAAAAAGGCACCCATGAAGTGATTTCTGTAAATAAATTTGGCAAATTTGGTGAACCACACTGAAATTGGAAAGGTTTAAGGAACAGCACACCCACAAATAAATACAGTTTTACTTTTTTTTATATTTAGAATTCTTTATTTCAAAATAATTTAAATAGTTACAAGTACAAAACATTAAACATATTATATTTGTAATTATACAGTTTGAACAATAAAATATGAACATCATTACATTCAGTTTTACATTTTTTAAGTCTACTTACTATCACCTATGTTAGCAAACACGTATGGGGATTTAGTTACAACATGTGACCGTATTGTGTTAAGCCCACCACTACATCACTACCCCAGTATTGGTGGGTACTACACTAATTTTAACATTGGATATGAACATACTAACTGCAATACTTGTTGTTTAAACATTTTCAAACACTCTCCTCTAATGTATGCTTTCCTGTGGTTACCTCCAAAGGGGCACCTACAGTGGAAGAGTCAGGTGCTAATCTCTTGCAAAAACCCATAGGGACCTAATTTTGGAGACATTGTAACTTTATAAAGGATATTCATTATGATACAACCACTATGGGGGGCTCATACAATGCCACATCTCACTCTCATAGAGCAGAGTGTATTAACAAAGTGTTACTGACGTATACTTTGTATGGCACATGGTGGGTTACTCATTCAGGTGAAAAAGATTATACATTTCTTTCTGTGGTGCTCAATTTCAATGCTAGGATTGTTAGGTTTTTAACCTGAGTAGCCCTCCTTCAAAATATATGCTCTACTTCCTAGGCAGCGACCCTCTGAGGAAGAGCTGATGGTAGCGCTATTGGCTTGGAGCGAGAGAGACACAGGAGTAGCATCACTTGATAGAAGAAAGACCAGAAGTTATGTTTTGGATGGGGTGAGTTTAAGAAAGTGAGCAGCCATCCAGGGAAAAATAGTAGAGAGTCTGAAGCACGAGTCAAGAGCGGTGGGGAAATATCAGGAGAAGACAGATAGATTTACATGTCATCCTCATATAAATTATATTGGAAGCCAAAGAAGCTGATGAGTTTACCAAGTAAGGCAGTATAGATCGAGAACAGTAGGGGACCAAGAACAGAACCTTGGGGAGGAGAAAGCCCTACCTAGAGAGATGCTGGTAGCGCATGTAATTAACCTCCCAAAACTGGGTAAAGAACCATCTAATTGTGCAAACCTTCAGCCTACAATGCTTTTGAATTATAATATAAACATATAAGCCAAATTTCTTGCTTTCAGACTGGCATTGATTGTCCTTTCTATTACACATAGTGACCAAACAGGGTTTGAAAAAACTAGACAGGGCTCAGACAACATAAGGAAACTACGTAATCTACTTCATGCTCCTCCAAAATAACACATGCAAAGGTTAATGGTAGCTTTGATGACGAAAGCGTTTATAAGCGTTTAACTTTGGAGTTTTTTGGATTTCATCAAAAGCTGTGGTGATATATATTAATCCCACTGCACAGATTTTATACTTAGGGTTTACATCTGCTCCCTTCCACATTTTAAATGGGACTTGCCGGGTGTGTGCATGTGTAGTTAAAGGGACACTATAGTTACCAGAACAACTACAGCTTATTGCATTTGTTTTGGTGTTTAGAATCATTACCTTCAGGCTTTTTGCAGTAAACACTGTCTTTTCAGAGAAAATGCAGTGTTTACTTTACAGCCTAGGGATAACTTCACTGGCCACTCCTCAGATGGCTGTTAGAGATCCTTCCTGCGTCATGGCTGCCTAAAATGCATCCAAACATTCAGTGTCTCCTTTTCATTCATTGATTCAATTAATCTCTATGAGGAGATGCTGATTGGCCAGGGCTGTGTTTGAATTGTGCTGGCTCTGCCCCTGATCTTCCTCTTTGTCAGTCTCAGCCAATCCTATCGGGAAGCATTGTGATTGGATCAAGGTACCACTTCTGATGATGTCAATAGACTGCTTGTTTCTTTTGAGGTAAACATCATGCAGATCTACAGTTTCTGGCTTGAATATAGTAAGATTTTGCTATATTTATGGAGGCATGAGGGGCCCAGGGGGGCTAGATGGAGGTTTTAACACTATAGGGTCAGGAATACATGTTTGTATTCCTGACCCTATAGTGATCCTATAAAATATATCCAGGTTCCTGAAGTATACCCATCATATTGCTTGCCAATGGTACCCCAACGATCTGGAGTTACAGTGCATCATACTGAAACGCTGCACATACCGACTCCATATACCAAGACTTCTTCAAATTACTGAAGTGGTCATGGTGCTAGGAGTAACCCCTTTAATACATTCCAAAACTCAAACAAACCGTGTCTTAAAGCTGTACCTTAATCCTAGGTTTAACTCCTCTTAAACACTAAATACCAGTGGCAGAACTACCGCAGTCCCAGGGGTCGCAGGTGCGACTGGGCCTGTCACTTCAGGGGGTCCAGTTGCCCTGTGGACCCCTGTGACCACAGGTCCTGCCAGCTGAGTAATGTGGCCCGGCCCACGCGGTGTAACCGCCGGGGCTGCATTGAAGGGGCCCATCGGGTAGCCCATGCTATTAGGGTCACCCAATGCTATGTAATTCCAGGGGGCCTGATCAGCGCTTTAACAGCACGACTGGGCCCCCTCTGATGATGTCAGAGGCTTGGAGGAAGTGACTGCCCAGGTCACTTCCTCCCAGCAGCCACTGGGAGCCATGTGTGAGGAAGGAAATGGAGTTAGAGTGGGAACTCTGACTCCCATCAGCTTGAGTCACCACTGGACATCAGGGAAAGGTAGACCTGTGAGCTTAACTTCTGTGACTGGGAAAATATTTGAAGGGCTATTAAGGGATAATATTCACGAATTCATTGGGAAGAACTTTGTTATTAGCAATAATCAGCCTGGTTTTATGAAGCATAGGCCATGTCAAACTAACCTAATTGCATTCTACAAAGAAGTAAGTAGAAGTATAGATCAGGGTGTTGCAGTGGATGTGATCTACTTGGATTTTGCCAAGGCATTGGATACGGTTCCTCACAATAGGTTAGTCTTCACACTAAAAGAAATTGGTCTAGATGAATATTCTTGTTCTTGGTTAGAACATTGGGTAGAACGAGTTGTCTTTAATGGTAAATTGTCAGGCTGGACAAAAGTGGTAAGTGGTGTCCCTCAGGGTTCTGTTTTGGGCCTGCTTCTATTTGACATATTTATAAATGATCTTGAAATAGGCATTGACAGCCATGTATCAGTGTTTGCAGATGACAAAACTTTGCAAAGTAGTAAAATGTGAGCAGGATATTGCTTTGCTTCAGAGGGATTTGGATAGATTGGGGGACTAGGCACTAAAATGGAAGATTAAATTTTACGTAGAGAAATGCAAAGTTATGCACTTTGGGGTTAAGAATGCACAAGCAATATACACCCTAAATGGTAGTGAACTAGGGATAACCACACATGAGAAGGATTTGGGAATTGTTATAGACAACAAATTAGGCAGCAATATGCAATGTCAATCTGCAGTTGCTAAGGCCAGTAAGGTTTTGTCATGTATAAATAGGGGCATAAATTCTCGGGATGAAAATATAATTTTGCCTCTTTATCACTGGTAAGACCACACCTTGAATATGCTGTGCAATTTTGGGCACCTGTTCTAAAGAAAGATATCATGGCACTAGAAAAAGTGCTGAGACGAGCTACAAAATTGATAAAAGGAATGGAGCATTTTAGTTATGAAGAAAGGTTAAAAAATTTAAATCTGTTTAGTTTGGAAAAACAGCGCCTGAGAGGGGATATGATAACATTATACAAATATATTCGGGCCAGTACAAACTTTTATATGGAAATCTATCCATAAACAGGGCTATACATAGGACACAAGGCCACACATTTAGACTGGAAGAAAGAAGATTTCATCTAAGGCAAACAAACATTTTTTTTTACAGTAAGAGCAATAAGGATATGGAATTCTCTGCCTGAAGAGGTGGTTTTGTCAGAGTCTATACAGATGTTTAAACTGCAATTGGATAAATACTTGCAAAAACATAACATCGAGGGATGTAATTTCTAAGTAGTGGTGTAATAGCTGCTTGATCCAAGGAGACATCTGACTGCTATTTTGGGGTCAATAAGGATTTTTTTCCTAGTTTGTTACAAAATTGGAAGCGCTTCAGACTAGGTTTTTGCCTTCTTTTGGATCAACAGCAAAAACATATGTGATGAAGGCTGAACTTGATGGACGCAAGTCTCTTTTCAGCTATGTAACTATGTAACTATGTTTGTGTTTCTGTATATGAGTGTATGTCTGTATGTGTGTGTGTATGTCTGTCTGTATGTCTTGCTGTGTGTATGTATGTGTGTATGTCTGTGTGTGTGTCTGTATTATGTCTGCGTGTGTGTGTATGTATGTATGTGTGTGTGTGTATGTCTGGCTGTGTGTATGTCTGGCTGTGTGTCTGTATGTGAGTGTGTGTATCTGTATGTCTGTCTGTGTGTTCTGAATGTCTGTCTGTATGTGTGTGTATGTCTGTCTGTGTGTGAATGTATGTGTGTAGATCCGTCTGTGTCTCTGTATGTGTGTGTATGTCTGTCTGTGTGTCTGTATGTGAGTATGTCTGTATATGTGTATGTCAGTCTGTGTGTTTTATGTGTGTGTGTATGTCTGTCTGTGTGTCTGTATGTGAGTGTGTGTATGTCTGTCTGTGTGTCTGTATGTGTGTGTCTGTGTCTGTCTGTGTCTGCATGTATGTGTCTCTGTGTGTATGTGTGTGTGTGTGTTTGTATGTATGTGTGTGTTTGTATGTATGTGTGTGTGTCTGTATGTGTGTTTGTCTATGTGTGTGTCTACGTGTGTATCTGTTTGCATGTGTGGGGGAGAGGGTAACGTATGGGAGGGGGCCGATAGACATATAGGAGGAGGGTGATGGGGGGGTTTGACGTACAGTGGGGGGGCCCAGGGCAATTTTCACACCGGGGCCCAGTGTTATCTAGTTACGCCTCTGATAAATTATTAGCAGAGATTATTCATGAAGCACTTTAATGTATTTTAGATTGTCATTCCACTTTTATAGAACTTGACGTTAAAAAACATTTTTCTTCATACAGAAAGATTCCCTTCCTCAAAGCACTTTATAATGTACACTGCAGAGTCTATATATGATAACATATTTTGATAAGTATTCTTACATCGTGGTAGATATTATATTCTTTGATGAGTCAATTCATATTCTAGCAAGCTGGTATAAAGTTCCTGTGATAGCAGTTTGGATGAAAAGCACAGAAAGTTTCTTACTTTGCACAAAGGCAGAAAGTAGATATGGAAATCAATATGGACATTACTTACAGGAATCCTTTTAAGCCATCATTCCAAACCACTATTAAGTAAGTTGTGACAATGTCCAGACCACAGGAGACACATTACATTGAGGTGAACGGCACTAAAATATCCTCACCATGGGGAAGCACCTACAGTGTATTGAGAAGGAAATATTTCACTTAGAGATTGTGAAATGAAAATATATTAGCAGATGCATGAACATTAATAGCATATTTGCCAGATAAGTTATTATTATTATATATATTTGACATTTTCCCGCATGAATTATTGTTTTGAAAGGAACACATCACATTAATGATGTGCCTTCATGCACGTTACTATTATTAAGAATGCATTTTTTTGACCATCTGTCACTTGTCACTCTCCATTTGTGCATAAGGACACATGATATGTTTCTTGTGTACTAGATGTGTATATCCTCTCTAACTACACATATACTCAGTATAGACCTTCTGCAATTGTGATAATAAACATTGTTACTGTCTAATACATATTCCTAGTTCCTTGGATCTAGATAATCTAGGTACTTTTCCTCACAGCCCCCTCTCCCCCCCCCCTCCCCCCCGAATATGGCTCATCAGGTAAACAGACAACTGAAATCTGGATCACTGCCTATGAACTCAGAGAACACAATAAGACACACATGTTGTACTGTCAAACTCTGCTCCGTTTATTAGGAGGATATGACCTCTTTTATACACAAGAAAATACATCAGTCAAAAAACTTGGCATATGTTCAAAATTGTTACCATCAAACTCTGACAGCAAAATGTTATAAATATATTTAGAGGTGAAACTATATGAGAAACCGGAAGAAACAATGTAAGAACTAGACTTGTGCTTGGCTGAAAAATCAGTTTGACAGACTTTTTTTTTCCCGAAATTTAAAGTAAGTTTGGGACCTCCAAATACTTATTTAGTTCATGGTTTGGCTAAACCGAATATCGTCCATGGAAATTATTCACAAAAAAATTATTTGGATCAATCAAAAAAGGGATCATCGATGGGCCAACCAGTATACTACAAAATATATACATTATTTAAATAATGTGTACATATTTTTCAGTACATTGATAGGAGCATTTTCCCACTATTTGTTTCACAGATCAACTGAAAAACGTAACCACTAGAGGGAAAAAGAAGAGGAGCAGTGACAAAAAATGCCATATTTATATATTATATATAACTTTTAATGGATGTCTCTTAGCCATCAGTCATCTTTTTCCCATCAATCATCTCTTATTTTGGTGTTATTGTGTCTCTCCTTCTGTCCCCCCCATAGTGTCTCTCTCTGCACACCCATAGTGTCCCTTGCATTGTCCACTGATAATGTCTCTCCCTTTTTCACCTCCACACTGTCTCTCCCTCTCCCCCCCTCCCCTCCCCCCTTCTCTTGTCATTGTTCGGTGCTGTTACCCATCCTGTTCCATCCTGATTCTGTAAACCCCTATTATTGCTATGAGGGTAGGTAATGGGGAGATTATGCAATATCAAATCCATGTATCTAAATTGTCATAAATATGCCTACTGTATGACATTTACAGTATGCAGAACAGGATGGGGACATTGCAGCTACCCTGAGCAATGACTTCTTAGCCTTGCTACAGGAACAACAATTAATGCTGCAATTGGGGCACAGGCGTGTCACACAATGGTAATTAAGGGTGACAAGATCAGGCGCCTTTCTGAAGCCCCAGGCATGCACCTAAAACATCCTGATAGGAAATCCACCTATGCTTAGGCTGAATCTTTAATTTAACATGCAGTAATGTTTTGAGGCATTTTTACCTCTTAGGAGTGTTGCAAGTCATTACATATCTTGAACTATTCTCACAATGTTAATAGAGAATAAAAGGCGTTACAATTTCATTTAAAAAAAAAAATAATGCCTTACATGTTTGCTTTTCAAAGATTAAACTGACTGTAGATTAGAACAAATACAGCAGCTAATCAACACATGCAGAAAATAATTTATGTTTGTGTTCTTTATTGTGCAACTGTGACATCTCTCAAAAATACAATTCTGCATTTCATCTACCTAGTAAACACTTTCGAAGTGCTTTCTTAAGGTGAATAAATTAAAGTAACACTTTAACCATTTCATCTCTTTGTACTGGATATAGTGCCTGGAGTCCACTGACACTCTCTTCATTCAGTGTTAAACCACATAAGAGCAGTTTAACACTAAATAATTGTCACTGTCAACAAACAGACTGGTCTCCTCTGCTAAGGCATAGATTACACACTTCCTTGTAGTAATACCCTTTTATATAATCAGTTGGAGCTCTGATAGGTTAAAAGCAGCCAACTGACACTCTCAGCCAATCACATCCATTCATTGCTGCTCAGGTTAATACTTCCTCATTATCCAAAAAAGGACCGAGGGGATGGACTGCTGGAGACTCTTGTTTAGCATTAAAACATAAGAACATTAAAAAACTGTTTAATGCTGAATGAAATGACAGTATCAAAGGACTCCAGACACTGAAACCAGTTTAATGAGATGAAGCAGACACAATGGCTACAGTGTCCCTTTAATGGAGTTTCAAATCAGCTTACCTTTGAGGCACTTCCATGACGAGAAGCATCACTGTCCCTTGATATTGCAGGCATCTCATTCCCACTTGGGCATCTGCAGAACAATGAAGTAACACTGTGTTTGTGTGTGTGTATTTTTTCTATTGTGATGTGCTTGTTACACCATAAAGGGTTTAATTTTTTCAGGATAATTCATCTGCCTTATGTAAGTTAAAACATAAAAATGATGGATGATGATGGAGAATATTTTTTCTATTGTGATGTACTTGTTACACCATAAAGGGTTTAATTTTTTCAGGATAATTCATCTGCCTTATGTAAGTTAAAACATAAAAATGATGGAGTCTAGATGAAATTAGTTATCTAGTGTATTGTGCAAGTAATTCCAATGTGACAGTTTTGCTGTAATGACATTTTTTTTTTAAGTTTGCCAGTTTAACTGCTGAAAGCATGTCTATATTATTACCTAACAGATCACTGAATTTTTTTTCTAAAATTAATAATAATAATAATAATAAATGCCATGACCTGGCATCCACAAATATTTTTTTGTGAGCACAACAAGGAACATTTTAATTAATATGATTTATATGTTAAATTTGATATCAGACAAATAATTTGAAGCTTGGAGGTGGTAGAGATTGTGTAAAGGCCATTTTTCACAGAATTTACAAATTGCTTCGCACCAGGAAGAGTTCCTCGCCATTACATGCCAGAAAAGTTAACTGAGCGCCCCTCTAGATTTTTGGATAAACTTTTACACTAATTATATTAACACTTCACTATAAGAATCATGCAAACATTTTTCTTTACATTCAGATACTAATAGTGTACATATAATTGCAAGGGCTTTCTTTTATACTTAAAAACTATATGTGCATGATTAGCTGATTAGCACACTTGCAAATGAATTTCATCTATTGCTAATTATTTTAAAATACCCTTTTAGAATAGTCTAGACAAACATACTGTAGATCTGAGAGCGGCAGTGCTGCAAACATCTGCCAAAGTATAACACATACAATAACAAAGGTGGTCTCAATAAAAGATACCATCATTCTATGCCCAACACCCAACAGATGCTGATAATCTTAGTTGCAGCTCTATTTGAGTGAGATGGATTTTTCCAGACAAGCAGAGATTGTCTCAGCCATGTAATTGTACAGGAAGGTAGGAAAGTGTCTAGGTGGGGTGAGAAAGAGAGACAGATATGGGTACTTAGGGCAGCTCCTGACCAGATAATTATTGTCAAAATGATAAAATAAATATATATATATATATATATAATTATTATTATTATTATTATTATTATATAGGCTGTCCTCACTTGATGGCCGGGTTCTGTTCTTACTACCCGGTCATAAAACTAATTGGTCAGTAAGTGAGGATGCGCTAGCGAGCATGTGTAAGAGGGCAGGTCTACGTTCGGGGGAGTTTCGTACAACATTTAGTGGATGATTAAGTGTATTTTAGTGGATGATTGAATAACGAATGTAGGTCCCTATATGTACACAAACAATTCTGCAGAAATAGGCTTAGTTCCTCACTAATAATTTCTCATCAGGGAGACTAGCCTGCCTAGACACTATATCTAGTGTGATACCCAGGAACACCAGTCTAGGTATGGGGCCCAACGTTTTGTCAGGAGATAGTGGAATAGCAGTGTGTAAAAGAGGTCGGTAGTGCTGATAATACTATGAGAAGTGTGTCAATCTACTTCCACCAACAGGAAATCATCCAGGTAGCGTATAACTGAGGGGCAAGTGACGACATTCAGGAGCAGCCAGCAGAGTGTCTCTGCGAAAATGTCAAATAATTTGGGGCTGCTACTGGAACCGAAAGTGAGACTCATGGCAAAGTAGTACACTTGACACCATAGGGATGGATGAATAAGCAACAGCTAGAATGCATTTTATATATATATGTATTACTAAGCCATGTGTGACTGCCTGCATGCAGTGGACTAAAATGGAGAATGTATGCTGTTGCACAGCTGTAAAATACAAATGACGTTATCTTACTGATTTTGAAGTCTTATGAGTGTGTTCTTCAAGTTACAAATAACTAAAACAAAGAAAAGTGGGAAAAAGCACGCAGTATACATATACGAAAAATTACAACAACCTGGAAATATGAACCAGGATCCGTAGACCACTAAGAGATCTATAATAATAACAGACAAAACATAGCGTAATACATTAAAAAAATCGAGCAATATGTGATGTTGGTATAAAACTTACAAACAGATGATATGTCAGGTTTCTCACCCCACCAGGGGTTGAAACAAATTAGTTGTATAGAGAGTCTCAGATGTTGAAGATTTCTTGATTTAATATATGAGGTACCATTAAAAACAAAGAAACATTTATTAATTGATTGCACTTACAAACGGCAAGAAATGGGCATAGTGGAACTCAGCAGCAGTGTGGTGTAGTCTTAGAGTACCAAAGCAGCGAAATGAATCAGCCAATCAGCATCTCCATGGGGAGCATTCAGTGCCTCCATGCAGACTCAATCTAATACAATGCCTGGTCCCCCCCATTCTAATACACCGCCCTATTTAATACACTGCCCCCCTCACTCCACTCTAATTGAATACACTGCCCTCCCTCCCCCCTATTTAACACACTGCCCCGCTCCCTCCCCCAATTAAATACACTGCCCCTCTTCCCCTACCTTAAGATGAGCCACTTGTCCTCCAGTTCCAGCCCTGCTCTTCTCAAGCAGGCCAGACACTCCTCTGGCACTTCGAGCGGGAGAGAAGGGGGAGTGACTGACCTGCTCTGCAGACAGATAGCAACTCTGCACACTGTGGTGCAGACGCCGGATATGACTTCACATGCTGTATGCGCACAACCGGTGTCCAGCTCGGACTAATGCTTAGCGCTCTTGCGGCCATCGGAGCACATGATCGGCCCGTGGTAGGTCAGACAGAAAACCGACAAGAAAGATCTTTCCTGTCTTGTGGCTGGTCACAGCCACAGCACAATGAGGCCCCTGGGCAGGTGAGCCGCAAAGATAATCATTGTGGGACGCATGTGGCCCGACGGGCCGCAAGTTTGACATGCTTGCTCTATAGAAATATGAAACCTGAACTTGAGTTTTATTAAATTCATTTTTGTGCCTTGCATCTCCTCATTGAGTTTGTCTCTAACCATATAACTGATGTGATGAGTTAGCATTTGCATCTCCTCTTCAAAGTTGAATAAGCTTTACTGCTGCCTGATTGGTTTGGCTTAACTATTAGTCAGATTTAGCTCCATTGAAATATAAACAAAGTGGGCAATTAATGTTTTTGCATTGCAAGTGACCATAACCAATCATACAGGGCCATAAAGATCCAGTTCTAATAGATACAGCATTAAATAAACCCTTACATGTGGTGTCTTTTTAGCTACATGGATTCTGCACTTACTTAGCTGTTTATGCAATTCATGCAGTCTTATTTTGTAAGCCGATTCTAAACCTTCGGTAATTACATGTTTGTTTTTTTAATTGCTCTATGATGTGTATCTTTGTTGTTCATTTTGTGATATACACTGAATATTTTATAGTTATGCTGATATACAAAGACACTACTGGGGACAATCCAAGTCATGTTACTTGAATTGTACAATTGTTTCTTGTACCTTTTCAATTTCCATTTAAAAGTAAACATTCCTCCACTCTGTTCTTGTGCTATTTATTGCAAGAATGAATTGTTGTAAATATGTATGGTATTTACTTGCACCTTGAACTCCATCCATAGGGTGCTACATTAAAGCACATATTAGATTGGAAATGAATTGTGAAATGTGAAGGAACAAATAGAATGTGAGAAAATGCATGCTTTTCAAAGAAAATAAAAAGCTTTCTAATTGGTACAAAATATCCTTCTTCGAATCAGTTGGAAACATTTAAATATCTGGCCACAAGTAACCGAAGGAGAAAAACGTAGTGTATTTTACATACTTATTTTTTGTTTGATTGCTTTATTGTTCCATTACTTACATATTCTCCAGAATCCCAACTGCACTAGAACTTTTTTAGTGTTGATTGGTCTAGAATTAGTTTTTAATTTTTACAATGTGCAGCCAAAAAAAAAAAATCACAGCCTTTTTTTTTTTTACTTTTTCTGGAGAACCTAAGTATATACAATGCCCAGAGAGATGTGTTTGATAGAGACTGACCTCTTCCATGTTAGAATTATTTATCCTATTTATTCTTACAAGGGCAGCAGAGAACTGCATTTTGCTGTCTCTAAATTGTTCCAACCTATCCTACTCTATTTGAATATTAGTCTACGTTCTGAAAGTATTGCTTATGGACTTTTCTATCTTCATTTTGATTTGGAAAGAGAATTGTAACCTAAAGGAGTTTCAATTCCCATATCATAGAGAATAAGATTGGTTTGAAATATCAATCTGGCATATATGTTAAAGCCTAAGGCCAATGCTCGCTATTCAACACAGTAAAGATGATTTTTTTTCTTGTCCTCCAAAGAGGCTGCTGTTTATTTATCAGAGCTATTTCAGTTCATTCTCAAAAGCCATATCCCATAAAGATATTGTTCTATCTCTCTTTAATAGCGTTCCAAGATTGTTTCCTGCAACAGATTACGGTATATCATTGTAAAGGATCTGTGCTTTGGTTGATTTAGGCTGGCAACTCATAACTTGACATTATTGTCAGTACATCCAAATAATTCATTATGTCTTGCTTTTACCAGTGTCACATAATATATCCATGATACCAGAGAGCAACATTTTGAGTCTCATTAAAAAAATAAAAATATATAAAAAATGTATTAAGTAGTGTCCTTCTGATTTAGTGCTCAGCCTGCTTTAAATCCTTCACAGCCGCAAAATATTCTTGGCGTTTTCACAGTTCAATTTCAACACCTCCAGACACCGAAGTTGTGTTGAGAGGATGCCAGCCAAGAACAAAAATCAAATAAACAAACAAAAAAAAGATCTAAACAAAATATAAAGCAAAAGAACACAGATGGTGTAAAAATCCCTAAGTATAGATAGGCCCACTGAGATACCCCATTATTATTATTAAGTATTTCATAGACGCACTTTGTGGACTTAATTTATTTAAATAAATAAATAAACAAACATAAATATATACAGAATTTTTGCTCATTAAATGTTTTGGGGATTTTGCACCATTCTCTGAGAACAAGTATGTTGTGTGTAACAGTAGATCTAGATTGTCAGTGTCTGAAAAACTTAAGTCGTCATTCCACTTAGGCCACATAATATTGAACCCCTTAGTGACCATGGACGTATCGGGTATGTCCGACAAAAAACGGTCCTTAAGGACCGCGGACGTACCCGAGTCCGCGTGGAATTAGAGCACTGGAAGCAATCATGATCACTTCCAGCAGCTCTAATGGTATTGCAGCGATGCCTCGATGTTGAGGCATCGCTGCAATACCCCCTCACTGCCGGTGGCCTTTGGAGAACACCGGGTGATTGCTACCCCCGGAACGGTTTCTCCATGTGGAGCCTGGCAGTGAAAGTTAAAAATAAAAATAAATAAAAATTCAATAAATAAAAATTCAAAAAATTAACCCCTACCCTCCCTCTCTCTCTCTCCCTCCCCATGTACTTACCGATTGCCGCCGTTCACCCGCCAGTGATCAGTCTTCTTCTTGGGAGGACTGTCTGCGCTCAGCCCAGACAGTCCCCCCTCTCCAATTTAGAACCCCCAGGGGCCATGTGTCTGCTCTAAAATAGCAGTCACATGGTTGTAATAGGTGTCCACAGTGCTGCCAGCAGAGGGACTGTCTGAACTGACAGGCAGTCCCCCTGCTGGTGAAAAAAGTTTACAAAAATTAAGAAATAAGAGATAACAAATTAAAAAAAAATAATATATATATATATATATAATTCTATTATAGGTGTATATTTATGACCATTATGTTTCTTTCTACAGCATTATATTTTGTCTATAGTATTTTTTTTGCTACTGCTGGTTTTCGACAAATTTTGAATGCCTGATGATGCACATTGTACTATGCTTGTAGTATGCTACATATGTGATAGCCGGTACCTGTTGCTGCAAATATACTTTGAAACTAAAGCCTGAATATTGGGCTGCCAGGATGACCTGCTGTTTCATTTTTTCATTTTATATGTATCTTGTTCAACTAGTGTGCTGTAAGTATGCTAAGTATAAGATATTGAATATTGGGCTGTCAGGATGATCTGTTGCTTCATTTTTCATCTATTTTGTATATAGATATGCCTTAACTTTGGGGTTTTTCTATTGATCCTTTCATTTAATAGTGGCATCATGTGTTTCTGCTTCGATATTAACCCTATTCTGCTCAATTATTTGATAATTAAGGAGCAGCAACCAATATTGTATGGTGATTTATGTGCTTTAATTACTTATTTCTAGCTTAAGAGTTTAGTGTTATTGTTTAATTTTTCATTTATTTTTTACATTTGGCATAGATTTGTGGTAAAATATCCCACGTTTAATACCTTAGGGTGTCTTCTTTTAAGATATATATACATGTGAAGGGTTATTCAGGGATTCCTGACAGATATCAGTGTTACAATGTAACTTGCGTTAATTTTGAAAAAAAAAAAAAATGGTTTGGACATAGCAAAGTGCTACTTATACTTATAGCCCTTATAGGCCCTTAACATGTTTTTGGGCAGACTAGATGGGCCGAATGGTTCTTATCTGCCGTCACATTCTATGTCACATTCTATGTAACATTGGGTATTTCTAAACTCAGGACAAAAGGTAGAAATTATTCAGCATGGGTGTTTTTGGCAGTTGTAGATGCGTAACAGATTTTGGGGGTCAAAGTTATAAAAAGTTTTTTTGGGTTTTTTTTTTCATCATATTTTATAATTTTGTTTTATAGTACATTATATGATATGATGAAAATAATGGTATCTTTAGAAAGATCATTTAATGGCGAGAAAATCGGTATATAATATGTGTGGTTAGTACGGTAAATGAGTAAGAGGAAAATTACAGCTAAACACAAACCCCGCAGAAATGTAAAAAGAGCCCTAGTCCTTAACGGTAAGAAAATTGAAAAACTGGCTGGTATCTATGGGGTTAAAAGAAAGCTTTCAAGAGTCTTCCTCATATCTGAAGCAATAGCAATAGCAATAGCACTTAAAACAACTGATGATAATAGAAAAAGGCTTGGGTGAGTGGGCTTCCTTAAATAGCAGAAGATGAGCCTGGGAGTAAAAGGTGGAGAGTAGTTGAGAATAGTCAGAGCAAGAAAATAAACAGAAGAGAGACAAAAAGCACATAAAGGAAATATTGGCATAAAAACATACAGCTGCATATTATATGTATATATGAATTGCTCAAATAAAATTTGTGGGAGTAAAGAATAAAAAAATATATACCTTAGATGTTAACATGTATGTTTACATAAAGTTTTGGTAGTGTGTCAGAAAACCAGAATCTATGTTAAGTCCTTCATTTATGTTGTTGAAATGTCTGTTCATTTTCATTTCAAATGTTTTCAATTTGTGAGTGTCTTTAAAATTCCCTTTAAGTACTTTAATCTTGAGGTTCAGATAGGGTGTTTACTCTAGGTGAAATGGTGTCTACCAGAGATATAGTATTGGTTTTTCCTGTTGTTTTTGATTGAGTGTCTGTGCAGGTTCATCATGAGATGTAGCTTAAGGCCCATTTCCCCATTGTATCAATCTTTGTCACATGTGTTACACTGTATCACAAACACCACATTTATAGATGTGCATGAATATGATCCCTGTATGTTTTGTTTTTATGTCCAAACAGGGACCAATCTATGTCTCAGGTTAGGTGGTTGTTTAAATGCTAGTATAGGGGGCTAAGGAAACGTCTTTATGTGTCGAAATAACGGTTATAGATGTTACTAGTTTGATCAATTTTATTTACAGTTGGATTATAAGTAACAACCAGCTAGATCCTTGTTGTGTTTTTCTTTTGATTGTATCGAAGACTTTTCCATGGTGTCATTTATATTTCTGCATAAAATTGCATATAGTATATGGTATATATTATCATAGATATATTTTTCTAAAGCTTTCTCCAGGAGAGAAAAATTATGATATGTAAGTAAATGTATTTTCTTTTGACTCATATTGTTCTTAAAACTAAGCAGCTTTCTTTTTAAACATCCGCTTTGGATATAAGCTAAGGTATGACTTGAGAGTAAGTATTTTATTAGGCTCACCGGGGTAAAAAGCAGTAGCAGTAGAGTATAGAGCTACTAGTTTGTTCTTGATACATATATAATTATTGTATATACTTCAATACAGCCATATAAGGATACAACCAATTTTCTAAAAAAACAGGTTAAAAGAAGTTATTGAATAAAGTCTGTGAATGTTTAAGAGCTATGTATATACCATTTCCTGCATTTTGTTTTATTCATGGAGCAGTTGACAATAGGAATTCAAGGCCAGGAATCATATATAAGTATGTGCAAAAAACTTTTTTAAATTTAAATTTAAATTTTTAAATTAAAAAAAAGTTAATTAATCAGTCCTATTGGTCCATGAGAACCGTTCTTGATCTTTCAATTGAAAAGGTATCTTTTTTTTTCTTCTCTTTTCATAAATGAGAACTAACTGCTCCTTGTTGTATTTGTATTTTGTGTTCTAGATTGAGCTATGCATATTATAGTGTCAGGAATATATGTTTGTGTTCCTTTAATGAGTTGAACCATATTATAATTCAGTTATTTAACTTTAACACCATCTGAGCTTTATTTTGTAGAGCTGTTAAGAATATGGGAAAATGGTAAGAGTGGACACCACTCCGAAGTTCTACACAAAGAGCCTGAGAGCTTAAGGCCAGCCCATAACTGAAGTGTTAATCAACAATTAGCTACATGCTTTAATTGACCTATACCTGGAGTCCCACATGCATTCAATGATGCCCTATGGCATGGGTTCTCCAATAACTATGGCATGGTGCATAGCAACTGGATATCTGGGCAGCTATTGATGTAAAGCCTTACTAGTAAGGATGCCAGCTGGGATTCCACAAGATCAATAAGACCAATGTTTATAAGGTAATTTAATTGACCTGTGTGCTGTATGTATGCCATCACTAAGGCTGTGTAGGTGTCATTGATGTACAGTTTACATTGTTCATCACAAAGGGGTTAAGTGTAGTTTGGTTTGTGATTTAAATAAAACTCTGTTTCATAACAAAAAATAAATATCCTTTATGAATGAGTATATGGGAATGTTTGCCTTTGATGATACATTAAAGAAAATATAATTAAATGAGAAACTATAATTCTTGTGTGTCCTGTGGAATCCAGATATTCTTTGTAAAACCTGAATAAAGTAAATTACCACAATGTAAAAAAACAAACAACAGATTCATAAATTATAAAATACAAGAAAATTAAGATAAAACTATTTGTTTAGCTCTCTCATGTCCTCAACGAAATCTGTAAGATTTGTTGCCCCTAATTTATTTATTTATACTTAAATTTCCTTTATGGTGCACTGGAGATAAATAGTATCAAGATAACCCTGAATTATATCACTAAATAGACTTTAGGATTTATGTTTTCATTATATTTTATGACTTATGGGTGTTAGATTTGTATCTAATATTGGAATGTGGATGCATGCACATTGTTTATTTTATTATAAATTATTTGTTATTTTCACAAGTTGGAATTAGATTGTATTTCCTCTCTAAGTTAGTTTTGATGGAATCACTTTTGGTCAAGTAAATGTTCTTCAAAGATACCAATTGGGGGGCGTGGCCAACCGCCGAGCAGCCTAGAAGCATAGGAAGCTGCTCTGGCACCCGGGCTCTCACTATCCATAGCCATCCACTATCGGAACACTAGAAAAACAGCAATCTGCACCATGTCTCACCCCAAAGGCAAGAAATCTACCCCAAATAAAGAAAAAATTAATTTTTTCAGCCAAAAATTGTCAACAGGCTCCGAAGCAGAACGGGCCCAAATCCAAGATGGCGCCAAAGATCAGGACGCGGGAACGCTCCAAACGGATGAAAACCCTCACCGGGCGTCAGGGGAACTCACTAAAGCACACTTAACTGAAGCCCTAGAAACAATGTCAGACAAACTGGTGAAAACATGGCAGACATCCATTGAAAAACTCAGAAAGGAGGTGCTGGATATCGGCAACAGGACGGCACATGTTGAAAACAAACTAAGTGAATATGCCACAGCACACAATAACATGGCCGACCATATAACAGCCTTGGAACAAAAGGTAACACTGATAGAGACGTGCATGGCTGATGCAGAGGACAGATCACGGAGGAATAACCTCCGATTAAGAGGAACCTACCTGATACAACCCCAAGAGACATCCTGATGAGAGCGCATTACTTCCACATTAAAGAAGCAGTGCTCCGTGCCAGCAGGAATCGAGTAACTCCGCATGTGGACTACCCATCAGTGAGAATCATGGCAGACCTATTGGCAGCTACCCTCAAGCGGAGGAAAGAATTCCAAGAGATCACGGAGGAGCTGAGAAATAAAGGAATCCGGTACCGATGGGGCTACCCCACCAAATTGCTGATCACCAAAAATGGCGGACTGAAAATCATACACACACCAGAAGATGGACTTAAACAACTCAGAGAATGTGACCTACTAACGCGATCCCCGAAAAAAGCGGGCCCAGCAGAGCGCCTAACACCCGAATGGCGCCAAATATCCAACAAATCTACATAACTGACAACATCACCATACTTCAGATACGTGAGATATGGAGTTATATGTTTTATGTGCTAATGTTGCAAATGTTTCTTTGCAACATTTCTTTAGTTTTTTTTTTATGTTTATCTATGGGATAACTAATGACGGTTATTCAAAAGCCTATGGAAAGGCAAAGATAGGGGAGGCAGCGCTGACGAGGCAGGGTATATTTGCAGGCTAACAGGGGACGGACTCAGGGGAAACTCACAGGGTCCGCAGGAATATGTGCTTACACAGGACTATATGCTAACTACCACTTGTGTTTAGGTTCACTGAAAGCTCGACTGCTGCTTAATGACATAACACAGCAATCAATGTAACCGCTTTCTCGAAACCTTAGAGAATATTACGCAAAAAAACAAAAAAAAAAACAAAAAAAAAAAATAGTAAATAAAACATACACCCCACCAAAAGAGTGGTAACAT
Source organism: Pelobates fuscus (assembly GCF_036172605.1). Lineage (NCBI taxonomy): Eukaryota > Metazoa > Chordata > Amphibia > Anura > Pelobatidae > Pelobates > Pelobates fuscus. Next base: position 99,376,434 of record NC_086318.1, read on the forward strand.
GCCCTTAAGGCCTAACATCAAGACAAATAGCAGACCATGGGAAGAATACCATGAGACTCTACTTAGGCCCGATAACTGAGGTTAATCCGATTCCACCCCAAAAATAGTCCAAAGATGCAACACCTGGCCAGGGCTGCCACCCCAGTGCATAAAAGCACCACAAGGTTAAAGTTCTGAACACCAAGCGAAAAAGCATGAGAGCCCGACAGCCACGAAACCAGAGGCGTCGCTCGATGCTTACCCCCATAGCACAATGCCATAGTGCCAAGACCCCGTTTTGAGTCATTTTGTACATAAGTAGTTTTTTTACCTCCCCCCTTTCTCTTCCCTTTAAGTCCGGAAAGTCACACGTCCCAGCAAACCCCCGAACACAAACAAAGCCACCAGGGCCATCACGCCAAAAAAACATAGATCCGCAGGATTCACATACGAGCTTTCTCTATCACAAACCCATAATATGAAAATATACTCGCATAACGCTAGAGGACTCAACACCCCACACAAAAGGCGCATGGTCCGAGCAGAAGCCAAACAAATTAAAGCAGACATCGTGTGCCTACAAGAGACACACTTCGTAACTGCTAGGGTACCAAACTTTGGCATGCGAGACTACCCCCACCAATACCACGCAACACACTCCTCAAAATCGAGAGGAGTCTCCATCCTATTACACTCTTCTCTCACAGTGGAGTTTCTCCACGTTAAAAAAGACAACCAGGGACGATACGTGATGCTTCAATGTTTAATAAAAAACTCAAATTTTACCATAGTTAGCTTCCATAGCCCAAACACAAACCAAAGAAATTTTCTCCACAGAGTGTTATCCACAACTCCCACCATACACACAACATCATCTGTACTCTGTGGGGACCTAAATCACCCGCTGGACCCATTTTTAGACACCACATTAAACCCCGCAGCACCCAGACACAGAGTGATAAAATCACAAAGTAAAGCTTTAAACAAACTGATAGGAGAATTTGGGATGTATGACTCCTGGAGACTAGGCCACCCAGGAGACAAACAGTTCTCATTTTACTCGGCAGTCCACAAATCATATTCAAGGATAGACTTCATACTTATATCAGGCCCACTAGTATCTCAAGTAACGAAAAGCGATATAGGGGACATAACATGGTCAGACCACGCCCCGACAATAATAGAACTTAAAGGAAACTTCCAACATAGAGGCAAAACACCATGGTGCCTAAATTACTCCCTATTGCAAAATACTACATTTGCCCAAAAGATGACAAACACACTCAGAGACTACTTTACGACAAACAGTACACCAGACGTAAAACCAACCACAGTGTGGCAGGCCCATAAAGCAGTCATGAGAGGCCACATGATTAGCCAGGCATCCTATATCAATAAAAAATCTAAAGAAGAACACCGAACCCTATTACGCACCCTGAGAGATGCAACCAATGCGAACACGGTACATCCCACCCCACAGAGAACGCAAACAATCGCAGACACTACGGCACGTCTAAATAATCTAGAGCTAGCTAAGACCGCATACATCCTACAAAAACTCAAACAAACAACATACACGCAAGGGAACAGAGCGGGGAAACATCTAGCAACACAACTCAGGCAAAAACAATCTAACGCCAAGATCCCATACTTACTCACATAAGGGGGTGACACAGTACACAACCCACAGGGCATAAACGACAACATGGCAGCATACTATCACTCATTATACAACCTCAAGGACGACACAACACTACACCAACCCAACAACCTAGAAATTGAGGGTTGCCTCGCTCTTACCAAGCTACCAACACTGACCGACACACAGCGATCACAACTACAAAAACCAATCACAGCGAATGAGATCCTGCTCACCATAAATGATCTGCCACCTGGCAAATCACCTGGACCGGACGGCTTTACAAACACATATTACAAAAAGTTTGCTGCCATCTTGTCCCCACACTTAGAGATAGCATTTAACCATATTATACAAACAGGCCAGATTCCACCGGAAATGCTAATGGCACATGTGGCCACCCTGCCAAAACCGGGCAAACCCCCAAACAAGTGCCAAAATCTGAGGCCGATCTCACTCCTGAACACTGACATCAAATTACTAGCAAAAAATTTCTAGCAAAAAATTACTAGCAAAAATTTTCACAAAACGCCTATCATACCTACGATTATACATGCTGACCAAGTAGGATTTGTCAGTGGCAGGCAGGGAGCAGATGGCACGTGTAAGATCCTAAACCTACTAGAGGGGGGGCGCGAGAGGGGGGACCAGTGTCTGCTGCTCTCACTGGACGCTGAAAAAGCTTTTGACAGGCTGCACTGGCCCTTCCTCCGCGCAGTCCTACGAAAAGTTGGATTCCCCGACACATTCATGCGGCTAGTGGAGGCATTATACTCTGCACCGACGGCAAGGGTAACCAACGGGGGCTTTGCCTCCAAAATATTCGACATCACAAACGGTACTAGGCAGGCATGTCCTCTCTCACCTATTCTATACATCCTATCCCTAGAACCACTTACACAACTCATAAGGGACAACCCCAACATTCACGGCATGAAAAGAAAAAACAGAATACAAAATCACTTTATTCGCGGACGATATACTCCTCACCCTAGAACAACCTCACATCCCGCTGCCAAACTTCCACGATACCCTAGCAGGTTATAGCAAATGCTCCCACTATAAGCTCAACATTGCCAAAACACAAGCCCTGGGAATAAACATCCCCACAGCAACACTGGACAATCTCCGAAAGTCCTTTAACTATGACTGGAGAAAAGACCACCTCAAATTCTTAGGGATCAACATTACCCCCTCACTATCAAACCTATACAAGACAAACTATCAAAAAACCCTAAGGGAAATCCAAAATATACTAAGAGGATGGAGAGGTAAATACATATCATGGTCGGGCAGAATAGCTGCCATAAAAATGATAATCCTACCGAAGCTACAATACCTCTTTAGAACACTTCCCATAAAATTGCCAAGTCACTTCCTTCAAGAAGCGCAAAAAGTCATAATGTTGTTTATATGGGATGGCAAGAAGCAAAGAATATCCAAAAATATTCTATATCTGCCATGAACACAGGGAGGGATGGGGGTACCAAACGTACACAACTACTACCAAGCAGCAATTCTCAGCCCACTCCTAGCGGAAAGTAACAGAAACCACACAACCCAATGGTCGGACATAGAGGCACACCATGCCAATGGGATACCCATCTATGTCTTAGCATGGCTCCCACGTCCACACAGACCCCCGCATAAAATTATGCTCCCAACAACAAAACTCACCCTACACGTGTGGGACCAGTACCGCCACAAAATGAACTGGAAGGGTAAACTCTCCCCCGCCACCCCAATAAAAGCTCTCCACCATATATTACCAAATTTCAACCACGCCATTTGGCAACGCCATGGCATCAAATTTCTGTACCAAATACTTCAGGGCCAAGAGCTCAAAAAATTTGTAGAACTAACAACAGAGTTTCACCTCAACCCCACAGCTCTATTCTCATATAGGCAAATCCAGTCATGGCTTACAAAACAAACCGTTATCTGCACAGACGATGTACAGGGACAACAGCTGACGGTGGTGGAAAAAATCTGCACACGCCTCTCTCCCCCCAAAAAACTACTTTCTACAATTTACCAAACGCTACAGACTCCGGAAATCTACACACCATTCCCATTCATTACCGCCTGGGAGAAAGAGTTCACATACACCCTAAGCCCGCAGCAATGGAAAAACATACTGCTAGCACATAGCCCACTCTCAAAATGTGCATCCCATATGGAACTCTCCTGCAAAATCTTATACAGGTGTTAACTAGTCCCCACGCGGATTAAAGCAGCACACCCGCAGGCCACAGACACATGCTGGAGATGCCAACAATCCAAGGGAACTATGCTCCACATCTGGTGGACATGTCCTGATCTCACCTCCTTCTGGGACGACATAGTAAAACTCATATACCTAAGCACACAAATAAAATTAGAACGCAAACCAGAAATTTTCCTTCTCCAGCTATTCCCCAAAAACCTAAAGAAACCACAGAAATACTTGATATACCACATCATCATGGCAGCGTTAACAGTGATCAGCAGACACTGGCGATTGGCCTCTCCACCAAAGCTCCAGCAGTGTTTACAAACAATAGAAACCACTAAACAATATGAGCTAGCGGCCAGGCGCATACACTCATCAAAAACAAATTGGACAGAGGCATGGGAGAGCTGGAACAGTTATTTACAGAACTCCACAATACCCACTTAGGGAACCGTGCGGGCGGATATCTACAAACTGACAGCTGTGTCCCTAACGCAAGAGAAATGCCTAGAGTATTGTTAAACAAAAGATATGAACATTGTAATATTATGTTGGTTAAAACAGTAATGAAACCCAAATATACACATTAGAAAGATGCAGCTCACTCCATACAGACACATTATGCCTGGTCAAGACAAAGGAGCAGGCAGGCACTGAAAAGGGGAAATCCCAAACGAGTACCAAAGGGGCAGAAACATGCCCACCCCGACACCCTGGATTAGGCCTGAAAAGTACGGCCAACTGGACTCCCCCCCCCCACCATACTCTTCTTCTAATTCTTCCCCCCTTCCAGACTACTCACCCATCTCCCCCAATCCTCCATAGGATGAAAACACTCGATTGCCTAGAGTGGACTGAAAAACGAAACAATCTCTTACCCTCATACAGATGGGGAAAACATATATAATAATAATATATAAAAATAAAAATGAAAATATGTCACCACATAACGATGCATGTGAAATGTTAAGAAAACCACAGAAGGCGGAGGATGTGAACAATGACATGTAAAAATGTTCCTATGATACCCTCCCCTACTTCTCTTCTGTACCCCTATTGCTGATTTATGGAAAATAAAAATTGTCAAATTCAAAAAAGATAACAATTGATCATATGCCTGTTCATCATTGATAGACTTATCAAAGATTAATTAATCCTGGAATTGATTGTCATAGCTATGACTAATCTAAGGAAAGCTTATGCCAGATTATAGTTTTTGAAATGCATTGATTATAAAATATAGGATTTTAACATTTCCCTCAGATTTAACATGAGTCAAACCATAACAGTTGATGATGTTAGTTGATAACTAAACACTTCAAAATAGTTTGCTCTATGCTCTACAATCAGGGAAGAGATCTATCATCATTCTTCTTCCCCTTACAATACTTCTCCTAACCTCACTCTCTCTGCTGTTCTATGTTCATTCACACCCGCTACAGCTGAAGAGGTTTCTGCTCTGCTCCTGTCCTCCCGCCTCACCACTTGCTCCCTAGATCCAATTAACTCGCATCTCATCCGTACTCTGTCTTCTTCTCTTTCTCTACCTTTCAATAAAATTCTCAATCTCTCTCTCTCCTCTGGCATATTTCCATTGCCCTTCAAACATGCAACTGTAACCCCAATTCTAAAGAAGCCCAACCTTAACCCAACTCCCCATCCAACTACCGTCCTATCTCCCTACTGCCTTTTGCATCCAAGATCCTTGAAAGAGTTGTGTATGCGAGATTGACAGACTTCCTCGAGTCCAACTCTCTGCTATACCCACTTCAGTCTGGTTTCCGCGCTAAGCACTCTGTGGAAACAGCACTGACCAAAGTATCCAATGATCTACTCACTTCAAAATCTCGTGGTCACTACTCTAACCTAATTCTCCTTAACCTTTCTGCGGCTTTTGACACTGTTGACTGCTCACTTCCTTAAATTTAACTTGACCAAACCTGAAATTCTGGTCTTTTCTCCCTCAAGTGTTGCTACTCCTGTGATGGTCCCCCTTCAAGTCAATGGTGCTACCATCAACTCCACCACGCAGGCTCACTGCCTAGGTGTTCTCTTTGACTCCGACCTCTCCTTCACGCCTCATGTTCAGTCTATTGCCAAATCTTGCCGCTTCCATCTCAAAAACATTGTGGGCATCTGACCCTACGTAACACCAGATACGACTAAGATGCTGGTCCATTCCACTGTCCTTTCTCGCCTTGACTACTGTAATCCGCTTCTCAGTGGTTTTACATGCTCCCAACTTGGGACATTACAGTCTATAATGAACGCAGCGGTGAGGTTCATCTTCCTGTCCGCCTGCACCTCCCATGCCTCACCTGTCAGGGTACCTGTAGTCTCTACCTCTGAGAGGGGTAGAGACTTAGACTTTTCTCCTTCCAGAGGGTCTGTTTCTCCCGATCCTCGCAGTTCCCTCGGTCGTTTACACGCCGGCCGCGAGGGAGCTACTTCCTTTTATGACGCGACGCTCAATAGCCGACGTCATGACGCTAATCCAGTCCGACCTGCCACTCAAGTCCGGAAGACGAATCAGGACTCGTCGGAGGCGTGATTACTCTCTAGAGCCAGGGTATTTAATGGAGCTTTCCGCATTTGCTCATTGCCCTGTCGTGGTTCTAGCCAGTCTAGTCACACAGTGCTCTTGTATCCTGATTGTCTTTTGGTTCTGACCCGGCTTTGTTATTACTCTCCTGCTTCTCTGTTATCCTTTGACCTCGGCTTGTCTCTCGCTTACCTGTCTTCTCGTTCCCTCGACCTCGGCTTGTCTCTGACCATTCTATACGTAGTTCTTACGTTAAGTCCGGCCATTCTAAGGTCCGGTATACGTATCTCTCTACTCTTTGTACTCTGCGTGTTGGATCCCTGTCCCGATCCTGACATTACGACAGGGCCAATGGATCCTGCAGGTACAAACAGTCAGCTTGGTTCTTCTGATCCTAGGTTTGACGCCATGGAGCACAGAATGGATCAGATGGCACTAGCGCTACAGGCGTTGTTATCTCGTCCTAATAATCCACCACAGGAGATGCGTAATACTTCTATTTCTCCTGTGGGTTCAGGTCTAGAGGTAGCTACTGTAGGGGCTTCTTCCCGAATTACCCCACCTGTACGTTATGCTGGATCTCCTGAGAGGTGTCGTGGTTTTTTAAACCAAATAAGTATCCACTTCGAATTACAACCCCGCTCCTATCCTACAGATAGAGCGAAAGTGGGATTTATTATCACCTTACTCGTTGAGAAAGCTCTGAGATGGGCTAATCCGTTGTGGGAGAATGATAATCCATTAGTATACAATTATAATGCCTTTGTAGCTGCTTTTAAAAGAACTTTTGACCCTCCTGGCAGAAAGGTCAATGCAGCTAGATTACTGTTGCGCCTTAGACAGGACAACCGAACACTTGTGGATTTCGCACTAGAGTTCAGGTCTTTGGCGGCAGAGGTTAAGTGGAATGAACAGGCTTATATAGACGTGTTTCTAAACGGACTATCTGATGTAATACTTGACGAGGTAGCTACTAGAGAGCTTCCTGAGAATTTGGAGGATTTAATTTCGTTTATCTCTCGCATTGATGAACGTCTAAGAGAGAGGCAGAACACTCGAGATAGAACCTGTAGATCTTCTTTTAGACTAGCTCCATCTTTTCAAAGTCCTGAGGCCAAAACACCACCTTTTCCAGAACCTATGCAGATAGGCCATACTCGTCTCTCAGAGGAGGAGAGACAGTACAGGAGAAGGGAGGGATTGTGTATGTACTGTGGAGTCAGAGGTCACTTACGTTTGAATTGTCCCAATCGCCCGGGAAACGCTCGCACCTAAGTTTCTCTAGAGGACAGGCCTTGGGTGTTTCTATTTTGTCCTCTACTCATAATTACAAAGATCACAGGCTTCTATTACCCGTTTCCTTAACTTGGGAGAAGGGAACTCTAGAGACGATGGCATTGATAGACTCTGGAGCTGCTGAAAGCTTTATCGACCAAGTTTTTGTCACCAAACACACTATCCCATCCCAGTTAAGGGACACACCCTTGGCCGTTGAGGCCATAGATGGTAGACCTTTAGTTGAGCCTGTGATTTTTCGTGAAACCATACCTCTTAATTTAACCACTGGTATCCTACACGAGGAGGAGACATCTCTATTACTCATTTCATCTCCTTCTGTTCCCATAGTCCTGGGATACTCCTGGCTTAAGAGACATAATCCTATTATTGATTGGGAATTAGGAGAGATAGTCTCATGGGGCCAGAATTGTCAGGAGAAGTGTTTAAAGAGAGTGTCACCGCTTTGCACAGTTAACACACCTACTAATTCTACCGACTCTACAGAAGTACAAATACCGTCCTTGTACCTGGACTTAAGGGCGGTATTTGACAAAAGAAAAGCCGATACTTTACCTCCACATAGGTCCTTTGACTGTAAGATTAATTTACTTCCTGGTACTATGCCTCCTAGGGGTCATGTATACCCTTTGTCTACGAAAGAGAATTTAGTTCTAGAGGAGTATATTCGTGAAAACCTAGACAAGGGATTCATTAGGAGGTCCTCCTCCCCTGCTGGGGCTGGATTTTTTTTTGTTAAAAAGAAGGATGGTACTTTGAGACCTTGCATTGACTACCGAGGTTTGAATAAAATTACCATTAGAAACGCCTATCCGATTCCCTTGATCACTGAGCTCTTTGATCGATTAAAGGGTTCCAAGATCTTCACTAAGTTAGATCTCAGAGGGGCATATAACTTGGTCAGAATTCAGCAGGGACACGAGTGGATGACTGCGTTCAATACTCGTTATGGCACTATGAGTATACAGTAATGCCCTTTGGTCTCTGTAATGCTCCAGCAGTATTTCAGGACCTAATTAATGAAGTTCTCAGGGAATTTCAACATGACTGTGTTATTGTATACCTCGATGATATACTTATACATTCTAGAGAAATTGAGACTCACCACGGACAGGTCAGAAGGGTTTTGCGCAAACTCCTTCAACACGGCTTGTACTGTAAATTGGAGAAATGTAGCTTTGACCAATCCCAGACTAACTTTCTTGGTTACGTAATTTCTGGGGAGGGGTTTAAGATGGATCCGGAGAAACTCCAGTCCATTTTAGATTGGCCTTTACCTAAGGGTCTCAAGGCCATTCAGAGGTTTATTGGTTTCTCTAATTACTATAGACGTTTCATTAAGGGATACTCTTCAATTATTGCTCCTATCACCAATATGACCAGACAGGATGCTGACACTAAGAATTGGTCTACTGAAGCACTTCTTGCTTTCAAAACTCTCAAAGAACTTTTTGCTTCCGCACCAATTTTAGTTCACCCTGATACTACTCTGTCCTTCCTACTCGAAGTTGACGCTTCTGAGACGGGGATAGGTGCTATCCTGTCCCAAAGGTTAGGTGTGGATAACCATTACATCCATGTCGGTATTTGTCCAAAAAATTGTCCGGTACTGAGAGCAGATATGACATTGGTGACAGGGAACTTCTAGCGGTTATCATGGCCTTAAAGGAGTGGAGACATTTATTGGAAGGGACCTTGCATCCTGTTACTATCTTAACGGATCATAAGAACTTGTCCTGTATTGGGGAGGCTAAGCGATTATCCTCAAGGCAGGCTCGTTGGTCTATATTTCTCACTCACTTCAATTACATACTCACATATAGACCTGGTTCTAAGAATTCTAAAGCCGATGCCTTGTCTCGTCAATATGAACCTTCTGCAGTATCGGAGCCGGTTTTGTCTTCTATAGTACCCAAGTGTAATATTATCGCTAACACAACTCTCAAAATCCATTCTCCGCTGCTTGCCAAGATCGTGAAGTTGCAGCATCTGGCACCTAGACAGACTCCTGCGTCAAGACACTTCGTTCCTCCTGAACTCCAACTGGAGCTCTTACAGTGTCTTCACTAGAGTAAGGTAGCTGGTCATCCGGGCATTCGCAAAACATATTCCTTGATCTCTAAGGATTTCTGGTGGCCTTCTTTACGGAGGGATGTTAAGGATTTCATCGGAGCTTGTGAGGTCTGTACTAAGACCAAACTACCTCATTCGCTTCCATATGGTCTTTTACATTCCTTGGAGATTCCAGACAAACCTTGGACCTGTTTGGCTATGGACTTTATTGTAGATTTGCCTGCTTCTAAAAGACAGACTGTTATCCTCAAGGTGGTTGATAGATTTACCAAGATGGCACATTTCGTACCTTTACCTAAACTCCCGACTTCTCCTGAATTGGCGGAAATATTTGCAAGAGAAATGTTTCGCTTACATGGGATTCCTTCTGAAATTACTTCTGATAGAGGCTCCCAATTTGTTTCACGTTTCTGGAGATCATTCTGTTCTCAACTAGGCATCAAATTTAATTTTTCTTCTGCCTATCATCCTCAGTCTAACGGAGCTGCTGAACGTACCAATCAAAAAATTGAGCAATATCTGCGTTGTTTTGTTTCTGAACACCAGGACGATTGGGTTGGTCTGATTCCTTGGGCAGAGTTCGCACATAATAATCTCGTTTGCGATTCAACTCACTCTAGCCCTTTCTTCATGAATTATGGCTTTCATCCTTCCGTTCTTCCTTCGGTCCCCTCTTCCCAGGGGTTACCGTTGGTTGATGTTCATGTTGCCAATCTGAGGAAATTGTGGGATCAGACTCGACAAATTCTCCTACATAATTCCTTACTGTACAAAAAACACGCTGATAAACGCAGAAGGGCGGCTCCAAGTTTTGTGCCTGGGGATAGGGTATGGTTGAGCACTAGAAACATTCGTTTGAAGGTACCTTCTATGAAATTCGCTCCTCGCTACATTGGGCCCTACAGGATTCTGACTCGAATTAATCCAGTTGCGTATCGCTTAGCACTTCCTCCTGCTTTGCGTATCCCTAATTCTTTTCATGTTTCATTGCTGAAACCGTTAATCTGTAACAGATTCTCCTCCAAGGCCTCACCTCCTCACTCTGTTCAGGTTGAGGGCCAGGAGGAGTACGAGATCAACTCCATCGTCGATTCTCGTATCTCCCGCGGGAGGGTTCAATACCTGGTGGACTGGAAAGGATATGGTCCTGAGGAGAGGACTTGGGTACCCCAGGAGGATGTCCATGCTCCTCGTCTTCGCAGGGCTTTTCACTCCCGCTTTCCGTCTCGTCCCGGTTCCTTCCGCCCGGTGGGCGTTTCTGAGAGGGGGGGTACTGTCAGGGTACCTGTAGTCTCTACCTCTGAGAGGGGTAGAGACTTAGACGTTTCTCCTTCCAGAGGGTCTGTTTCTCCCGTTCCTCACGGTTCCCTCGGTCGTTTACACGCCGGCCGCGAGGGAGCTACTTCCTTTTATGACGCGACGCTCAATAGCCGACGTCATGACGCTAATCCAGTCCGACTTGCCACTCAAGTCCGGAAGACGAATCAGGACTCGTCGGAGGCGTGATTACTCTCTAGAGCCAGGGTATTTAATGGAGCTTTCCACATTTGCTCATTGCCCTGTCGTGGTTCTAGCCAGTCTAGTCACACATTGCTCTTGTATCCTGATTGTCTTTTGGTTCTGACCCGGCTTTGTTATTACTCTCCTGCTTCTCTGTTATCCTTTGACCTCGGCTTGTCTCTCGCTTACCTGTCTTCTCGTTCCCTCGACCTCGGCTTGTCTCTGACCATTCTATATGTAGTTCTTACGTTAAGTCCGGCCATTCTAAGGTCCGGTATACGTATCTCTCTACTCTTTGTACTCTGCGTGTTGGATCCCTGTCCCGATCCTGACATCACCCTTCTGTCAGTCCCTAAATTGGCTTCCTGTAAGATATAGGGCTCAATTTGAAATTCTGGTTCTTGCTTTCAAATCTCTACATAATGCTGCTCCCACCTATCCATCCTCCCTAATGCACATGTATTTCTCGTCTATCTTCTGTCCGCACTCCCTCTGATGCTCGTACTCAAGACTTCTCGAGGGCTGCACCGTTCCTGTGCAACTCACTTCCCTCCTCCGTTAGATGCTCATCCAGTCTCCACTTCTTCAAAAAATCATTAAAAACCCACTTCTTCATAAAAGTGTATCAATTAAACTGATTCCTCTTTTGCAACTGTCATTAGTCTAATACTATCCTTACCTTTTGGGTCACTTTACCCCACTCCCTCTAGCATGTAAGCTCATTGAGCAGGGCCCTCAACCCTTCTGTTCCTGTGTGTCCAACTTGTCTGGTTACAACTACATGTTTGTTCATCCACCCACTGTAAAGCGCTGCAGAATTTGTTGGCACTATATAAATAATAATAATAATATGCATTGTATAGAGACTTGTGTATGGCTACCAAGGCATCACTGAACCAACTCCAACCCAAGACCAAGATCACCGTCCCGGAAATAAAACACTTAACACTTAAATTAAGGGGGATGGTTTGGCCATATCTTTATTTAAACCATAAAACATAATATGAAAGGGACACTCTGGGCAATTTAACTACTCCAGCTTGCTGAAATGCTTTATGAGTGAAGAGTGTATCATCCATTTATTTTACTTCATATTTTAACAGAAATTGGTGCTTTTAAATATTAACCTTGTTGCACCCCCTGGCTGTCAGACATCCTGTCCTGTTACTTCCTGGTTGCTTACCTCAGTGGAACTAAACTCAAGAGGCAAGCAAATACTCAGAGCTACTGCCTTGCAAAGATTTCTCTGTGAGCTTCATTGAGAAGTATATGTACTAGGCATAGAGATCATAGAGAAACATCCTCTAGCATGTAAGCTCATTGAGCAGGGCCTTTCAACCCCCTCTGTTCCTGTACGTCCAGTGGTCTGATCTCAATTATGTGTCTGTTAGTCCACCCATTGTACAGCACTACAGAATTTGTTGGCGCTATATAAATAATAAAATAATAATAATAATAATATCTTAGTGTACTAGGCGTAGAGTTCGGAATTAAAAAGGAATTAATATGCTTGCCAAGAGAGGCAGTGTAAAGAGAAAACAAAAGAGGATCAAGAACAAAGCCTTGGGGTACTCTAACTGAGACAGGATGAAGGGAAGTGATGTCTTTAGAAAAGGAGATACTAAATGAAAGTTGTGAGAGATAGGACGAGAACCATGATATGACAGTGTCACAGAGACTGAGGGACCAAATAATTTGAAGAAGGAACAAATGATCAAAAGTATCAAAGGCAGCAGAGAGGTAAATAAATAAGTCAATGCCCAGTACTACCACCTATGAGGACAGTGGCAGGTGTTGAGTTTGACCGGGACAGTACATCAATCCAACTATAATGCAGGTTTACTAAAGTGAGTTCAGGACAGAAACCTCCAGTGGAGCAGAAGAGCAAAAGCTTACGTAATCTTATTTTCAGTAGAAATACAGGCAGTGAATGACATATTTTTTTTTTTTTTTATAATTCTTTATTTTGGTGGTGCATTGCATTGACATGGTTGGAATAGAACAATTGTGCAAAATGCAGGTAAAAAGATTGTACATTTACATTGCTATAACACGGCACCTCTTTTAAAATAAAACATAATTCAACATTCGGGATGTATCTGAGAGGGGTTGCAAGGTAAGGGGACTGTTATATGAGAAAAAGCTCTCTGGCGCTCCCATGCATTAGGTTTTTAATATGCTTGAGGGTGTATGTCTAGAGGGAGAAAGGGGCACGGTATATTTACATGAGGTGTTTTTAAGCAGGAGATAGCTATCTTGTGGTGGCTACGCCTTCATAGTGAGTCACTTTTTAATCATTTGATGTCAGATCTTAATTGTGAAGCCGAAATCATGAAGCACTGGATTGTTCCCCACTAATATAGAATGTGAGTTGGATTAAGACACGTGTTAGTTTTACTTCTGATGTGTTCTGATTATGCTCAGTATGAGAGGAATTACAGGTTCAGCTATTTGGTGTATGTACTTGGATAAGGAGTCAATGGGGAAAAGTTACCATGTGTGGGATTATGACCGAATGCCTCTAAGTCAGAATCCCCCTTTAAAGTGATGATATTGAAGCTGCGATGAGCATTAGTAAGATACAAGAACATTGAGCAGAGCCACTCACTTAGAGACCGTAAGGAAGACATACCAATAGTGTGCCATCTCTCTCCAAGCACACCATGCATTCATGCAATATTTTATTATTTTTTTAAAACTAAAATTATGCATGATTTTTTTCATTTATAGACTACAGGGTTCTTGGTCAAGGTTTTGTGAGTAGTGGAGCAGATCTATTGAACATCACCCGGTGAACCAAGCTTTTGAGTCTCTCTGTTGACCAAAGTCTTTTTCAGCTCTGCACAATAAGTGACGGTGTCAGGGAGGTTGGACTTCACCCTCCCCTCCCCCGATAGGTTATGCCTCTTTTTTCCATTCACTGTTCTGCTTCGCAAGGATGAATTCAGTCCTCAGGATTGCTGTTTATGAGTTTGGCCCCCAGGGGACTTGCCTGCCATCTATCCCCACATGTTTGGATGAATTTGGTCCTTGTGGTGATTTTTCTAAAGAATTGCTCCTGGGGGCTCATGATGAGCTTGTTATTCATTCCCATGTGCTGTGGTGCATTCAGGAATGCTGTTTCTAGAATTTTGCCACTGGCAGGGGCAAAAGAAGGCAGAGCAGGTCACTCTGAGTTCCAGTCATCAGTTCCCACACAGATGGGGAAAAGACCGTCCCTTGTTTTGAAAGACAGATACATCTGAAATCCTGACAACTTTGCCTGGAGAACTCGGCTAAGGAGAACTTGGCTCAGGACAGGTCTTCCCTTCTTAAAATTACAAGAAGGACCTATATATGATTTCTCTCACTGCCTGCTCCACTGGCTTGATGACATCCTCAATGTTCCGTCAGCCATGAGGGAATACATAAAAAAGCAGTTCTCATTCACTACTTGATGCTGTGACTTGATGACATCCTCGGTGTTCTGTTAACCATGAGGGAATAAAGAAAAAAAAAAGCAGGTCTCATTTACTATTTAATGCTGTGACTTGATGCCATCCTCGGTGTTCTGTTAGCCAACTGTATTGTCACTGTGTAAGCTTGTTCTGTAGACAGCAAAGAGTTGAGGTCCCTGCCAGTCCAGTCTAGACTTTGACAGAGCTAGGAGGCAGGAGGTCATAGTTTAGCATCAGAGACAGATACAGTGTTCCCATCAAAGATTCGCCCATAAGAGGAAGAGAGGCAGATGGATTTTTTTCCTCCAGGGCCAAGCTGTTCTTGTGTCAGGCTGAAAAATTGCTAAGTTGTCTGATTTTTCCAGAAGAGCTTAAACAATTAGGTCAGATTTGCTCTGCCATGTCCGAAAACCACTTCTATGGGGTCAGCAAATTTTTGGGTCATTATTTCTGAGTAACACATGTGCAGAAACCAGACCAAGCCTTTCATCAGTACCCTGGAGGAGAAAACTGAGGAAACAACATTTCAAAGGCTGGTCCTGATAGTCTTCAGGGATGCTGGACATTTCTCTCCTCCAAGCCAGGGCTCAGGACCACTGGGGAGGTGATATGGGGCACCGCCAGAGCCTGGGATCCCATATCCATTCAATCATTGGCCAGCAAAACAGCAGGGCCAGAGTCATATCTGGTCCCCTGAGTGCCTGTTTTCAAGGTCTGGCCATTAGCATCATTGGGTAGTCAAGTCAGATCCCCGGAATCCCTGCCGCCCATCCCACAAGTTCAGGATGAAGTTGGCTCATTGGGTACTTGTTTCCAAAATTTGGCCACCCACACCAGGGGTACCCAGACTGTGCCACCCATCCATGCAAGGCAAACGTTTCCAGAGTTTGGACAACAGTGTGGTACCACCAGCAGCAGCGGTACCAAGATCAGTTCCCTGGTACTCATCATATGCAAAAGCACTGATTTTAATTTGAACATCAAATGCATCCAACAAATGCTAGAGATGTACTTACGCTGAATGAAATTTTGATTATATTTAACTTTAGTAAATATGCTAAATGTCATTACGGTCAGAATTTGGTAATTTTCACTGGATTTTGGCAAACTGGACAGAATCTGGTGTTTAGTGAATAGCCTTGTAAGTCTAAAGCCTTTTAATTGTGATGTAACAAAATCTCAAACAATCCTCTGAGACAACCAAATATTAAAGAGCGAAGATCATTTTTTGGTCAAAAGTCTAATTTTGTGCCTATAGCAATAGCATCTTGAATTAACACGTGTTCACCCATCAACCTGACAGTTTGGAGAAATAACCTTCTGTGTTACTGAAAATGCCATTCAGTGTACAGTATTTTTTTTTTAAGTTGCTAGGGCAACGACCGTCAAATATTCACTAACAGAAGCACGTGCATCAAATTATTCACAGGAAAAATTAGCTTCAAACACATTATTCCAAACAGGTGAAATAAGCAGCCCCTCTAAATGTGTGGTATGACATTCCAAGTAATAGAACAGCAAGCTCTAGTCTTTGCCATTTTTGCTAAACATATTTTAGTACATAGCGAGGCATAACATTATTTGTATATGTAAATGTTAGAAAATGATTGAAAAATGCCCTGAGAAGTAGTCAATGAAGGGGCGATGACCATAGGCAGGGGGTGCAGAGGGAGCAGCTGCTCTGCTGCTGTTTTCTTGCTATGAATTGGGCAGCGAGGGTGCTGCTGGGATCTCTTTGTACTGAGTGTCCAACTTCCGTGCGCACCCTGTACTGATGCTGGAGCAGTCAGTATAGAGAGACTTTGGGCATGTTTCATGCACTTAAATGATGATTTTGGGCTGAATTATTCTTATCTGCCGTCACATTCTATGTATTTATGTTTCTATGAATATCCAAAATAGTTGACAGTGAAGGTTGACAATAAAGATCATAATAATAAGAATAGGAAGCACAAATGGTATTAAAATATAAATGAGTGATTTAATAAAATAAAAATGTTAAATAATTTTGAGTGCACTGTTTATTCAGAATTTTGATTTACCAAGCCTCCCTTAAAAATAAAAAGTTGGAAACCCTATAATCCAGACCAAAACAAACTCTTTACTGCAGTACTTCTGCCGTTAAGTCATGAAGCTTGATAACTTTTCTTCTTGTACAAGAGTGCAAGAACTTGCCACTCTTGTCTTTTTAAACTTTAAATGTCCCAATGCAACTGTCATTGGATGGGAGATAGGAGTAAGACAGCATGTCGTTATGTACCTCCTAATATTGCAGATGTCTCCCACACCCCAGTTTTTTATTGGTTTCTCATTCCACAGCCCAAGAGATCAGTGTAGTAAAATGTAGGGAGCTTTGCTTTATTTGCTTTATTTAATTTGTTGATTTGATTTGTTATATTTAAGTCCCGTTTGTGTTTTTTGCATAGTTGCTGCTATTACTTCAAATTGGGGTGTTACAACTTGTATGTTGTTGATTTGCTGTGCCCCTTAACATTGTCCTATCCAGTTGATATTGTATCGAGCTATGTTGTGTCTTTTTATATTTACTTTGCCATCTCGTGGCCTCTATGCAAATCTTTGGCTTTCAGTGCCTTTTAACTTTTAATCTTCAATGTTAAACCACTCTCTCCCATTTCTTTTCCATCTATTTATGATGATGATTAACAGTAGGTACTACAATCTATTTTTTTACCCCTTTGAAGTACATTCTATTAGTGCATTATTACACATTAATGGTAGACTTGTGTACAATGTAAAACGTGTGTTTTGGCCAAACCACTTGATCCAAAATGTGATGGACCAATTTTAGTCATATGGCAGTTCGACTCTTCTGAATTCAAATAACAAAAAAAAAAAAAAATCAGGAAAATGAATCAGATGAACCAAAAGGGAACAATAATGGGACAATCGATGTACTCCATTACATATACATAATATAAATTGTATGCATATATGTTGCAATGTATATAGGTGTACTTTATAGAGAAGCAACCAATAGAGGGGAAAATAGTATATAAATATATAAATATAGATATATTTATTTCTACTACTGTGTGTTTTGGGTCATTGTCATACTGGAATACCCATCCACGACCCATTTTCAATGTCATGGCTGAGGGAAGGAGGTACTCACCCAAGATTTGAGGGTACATGGCCCCGTCCATTGTCCCTTTGATGCAGTTCAGTTATCCTGTCCCCTTAGCCAAAAAACACCCCGAAAGCATAATGTTTCCACCTCCATGTTTGACAGTGAGGATGGTGTTCTTGGGATCATAGGCAGCATTCCTCCTCCTCCAAACACGGCAAGGTGAGTTGATGCCAAAGAGCTCGATATTGGTCTCATCTGACCACAACACTTTCACCCAGTTCTTCTCTGAACCATTCAGATGTTCACTGGCAAACTTCAGATGTGCCTGTACATGTGCTTTCTTGAGCAGGGTTACCTTGCAGGCGCTGCAGAATTTCAGTCCTTCACGGTGTAGTATGTTACCAGTTGTTTTCTTGGTGACTATGGTCCCACCTGCCTTGAGATCATTAACATCCCATGTAGTTCTGGGCTGATTGATAGGGGATCAAATACTTATTTCATTCATTGGCATGCAAATCAATGTATAACTTTTTTGAAATGCGTTTTTCTGGATTTTTTTTTGTTATTCTGTCTCTCACTGTTAAAATACACCTGTTATTAAAATTAAAGACTGATAATTTCTTTGTCAGTGGGCAAATGTTCAAAATCAGCAGGGGATCAAATACTTTTTTCCCTCACTGTATATGAAACAGCCTCATCCTAGACTCTGGGCACGATTGTTTGTACTCAATAGACATTATACTTGGTGATTGCTTTTTTTTTGTTTTCCTTGTTTCAGACATTTGAAACTGTTCCACTTTATAACCAATTTATAACCAGAATCTGCCAGGAATGTTCAGGAGAACTCACTACATTTTGGAAATATAGCAGAAAATGTAGCACCCCCAATTCACCTCTTTTAACATTGTATTTACTGACTTTGCAGCACGGTTTAATTGTACGAGGGAAATACATTCTTGTTCTTTCCCCCATTGTTCCCGAAGACCTCAAATACTTTTAGATGCACTATTAGATAGACACAGAAGAACAAGGATAGCTAAAAAAAAACCGAATGTATTAATTATATAATGTTTTGTGAATCTAAAAATAATTTTCTAAACAGGATTTCCCAAAATGTAGATACCTAGATTTTGTATAACACTGTGATTCTATGACAAAACTTTATGTCTAAGTTATAGTCCTAAAATATCTTAGAATCTGCCTATCTAAAATATGACTTTTCTTTAGGCAGATTCACCAAGGATTATACTAATATACTATGTCAGCATATATTGTTAAATATTTGTTAAATATTTGCAGATAAGCTGTGTAATAGCTGTGTAATAGCCTCGTAATAGCCTCCGAAGCAACTGAGGAAGCCCATATCGTCCAAACGCATTTTGGCATATCAAGATTGGACCTTAGAGATTGATAAGTGCGTGCCATTTGTTTTTAATTTGTATTTTCACAGTTTTTTGTTTTAATTATTTTTTTTATAATGCATATCAGTTTTTAACATTTTAGTTTGTCAACCCAATCAGAAAATAGAAACAAATAAGGTAAGGAATCTACCTAAAGGGGTAGGGTCCCACCTTACTGAATTACCTCATTTATTAAATCATTCAAAGGTAATAGCAAAAAAATTAATATATATATATATATATATCGAAATACAAAATACAAAACTTTATTTAAACAAGAACCTAAGATAAAAATAAAATAAATAGAAAAAAGTGTATGAAAAGGAGCTGAGAAAATGTCTCTTAAGAGTAAAGTAGATAATTATACTGTATTGAGAGAATTCAAGCAAAAATTCCAAAGTAGGCTACATATGCATGGGAATATGTATACTGTAGCCTGGGTAGGACAATAAATCCAGTGTACCCAGGGTATCAATTACACACCCAACAGAACGAGAATAACATAGCCCATATGTTACAGCAAATGAACAGATAAAGACAGTAAAGATAGCAGAGACAGGTTAGAGCCTATGGGGTTCTATATTGAAAGCCACCCTTATTATGAATGAAGTAGTGGGAGTAAGTATTCACCTAGTATGATGGAATCGTCACCCCGCAGTAGTTCTGATCAACTAGAACAAACCCCCAATCTGCAATTAGCCATGCTCGACACCCTCCAATACAATCCAGAGGATAGGCAAACGCTGCTCACATAATCTCCTAAAGCTATCTGCTGCTTCAAGGCAGCTAAAGATTCTACACTAGTAGCCCTGCATATATACCCTTAAGAGATGCAGCTAACTTGATAATGATAATGTGAGACAAAAATTCTCCCTCTGAAAAAACGTGAATTTAAAATAGGTACATCGGCACCAAAAGTGCCATACAAGTTCAGTTATATAGGGAGATTCAGCCCTCCTCCTAAAGGTAACTAACCAATGGGACACCTCTGACGTCTAGAGCACCCATATGTGGACTAGCCCCCTCCTTATTGGATTCCGGCAAATCATCGCCCTGTATTACGAAGGAGGGGTGGGGGGAAGGTCGTCATGGATGCTAATTGATGGCTTGATAGCTCAATCCCATTTGGGGGCAGGTATACATTATATTGTAATTATATATACACAAGTACATTTTAATAGCTGTGTAATAGCTCTTGAGTATATGAATATATTACTTATATGGCCAGGGCAAATTCTACCATAAGCTGGCACATATAGCTACTGACTGGTATGGTGGACATAGTCCATGGAGCGATCATTATGTTTAACCTCCAATCTAAAGACAATGAGCTCCCCTACTATACGATCATGGATTCATAATTAACCCCAGGAAAGATAACCCCTTCTGGAACAGGGATTTTAGCCTCCTGCATCCAAAATAAAAAAATGTAAATAAGAGAGCAGGCATACATTTTTTTATTAAAATTTAAATTAAACACCCACCACAGATATCACACACAGACAACACTCACACCATTCATATCATTTACAGCCAAAACACATTCACACATCACACACTCCCAACAAACACACACCAAACACAGCCACACAACATTACATAATATTATTGAGAGGTTTATTACAGTTGAGCTTTGATACTGTCATGCACAATTAACATTACTATGAGGGTTTTTTTGCTGTGGAGTTCTGTAATACACTGTGATACACTTATAAACACCGCATATTACTGATTTAGATTTAATGCCAAGAAAGTCTAGTCGTATCCCATAGTCATAGTCCACAAAAAACTCAATAAATAATATAAATGAGGAAAACCCAGAACTGCAAAGCAATACAACTTAAAGTATTATATGGCATGGACGAGAACAAAAAGCTCCAAAACAATAATATTTGTTTTTGTATGTGCCTCCTCTGTGTAAATGTAGAAGACATGTTGTTTGTGTAAGGGTAAGGAGTGACAAATACATTGTCTCCTGTATAGCCAGAAAATCTTTGCACTGGCCCTGAGCGGTATACATTGCCATTTTTAGAACTCTTTGAAGGTAGAGCTAGAGGCACTGTAAGATTTAAACTAATAGATAATTCTACAATGCTAAAAAAATTTGCTCATGCGTAGCATGAACAAAGTCAGCAGTTCCAATATCACCGCATTTGTTCTAAGGTCACTGTGGCGAAACCGACCTCGCCACGTGTCCTTGGAGGGGGCTGATTGCCCGCCTCTTGCCTTTGGACTATGGACCAGACTTTATGGGAATGTGATACCCCAGATAGCCATACCATGGAGCCTATTCATATAATGAAAGACTATGGGAAAGACTTTAGCTCCATGGCAATTGTACTGTGTGAGTAGGATCTGCGCGCTATTCGGTAGTTTTGTGCGTGCAGATCCCAGCTATATGGGGATAGGTGAAATGTCTGTGTGTTATGCGTAAATGTGACTTTATGTATTTTAAAGTGTTTTATGTTGTTTTGCAACCATGTGGTTAATGGAGTCTGCCTTTAGTCCTGGGTAATTGGATTACTTCTCCAATTAACTCCAGGGCAGAAGGGAGGAAACCAGGGTGCATTGTGGGGATGTTTTTCTGCCAGCTAGAAAGGAACAAAAGATACTTTTAGTAACTTTTGAACCCCTGGTCGGATTCATGCCATTTTTTAATATGTTGTTCCCCTGAATGGATTGATTGTGGATATGTATTTTTATGTGAATGTGATGTATGGTTTTAAAGTTATGAAAGTTGTGTAAAAGTATATTTTACACTGTATGCATAATGGGATTATGTGTCACACTAAGGGGAGGGGATGTGTGGGAGGTAACATCTATGTCATTGGTTCTTTTATGCCTCCCCCTGGGTGTGGCCTGTATGTGTGAGTTGGAAATAAAAGCCAGGCTGGATGAGCCAGTCCAGAGTTCCTGTTTTAACCTCAAAGTGATGTGTCGTCTCATTATTGGGGGAAGGATTTATTGTATGCTGTTCCAGTTGACTGCTAGGGGTACAAGCCTATTCGTATGGTTCCTATTCAATGGTCTACAGCATTCATACGCTTGGGAGAATTTAAAGGTTTCTTGGATTCGGTGATTATGGTGTCTGCCAGAGTGCTTGGAGTCCTCAGGAAGCACTAGGAGCATCCTTTAACGGAGGTACCAAGTCGGGGTGCCAGGCGATCCGTTACATTGGTGGCAAGCGGTGGGATGGCGTCCTAGTGCGAGGTAAAGCAGCTCAGAGACACTGTTTGGATTTACAAATTGAGGGCAACGCTAGCAGTCGTGCAGTGCCCCTGGGAGCAGACAAGTATGGAAGGTTCTGGCTCTGGAGATGTTGGCTGGCCGAGGTGAGGCAGCGAGTGGCCGAGTATGGGGATGATATACCCATGGAGACACACCGGGTGATCTGGAACCAGGTCATGGCCGAGCGAAACACAAGGCTGGACCGAGAATTCCGGTTGGCAAAAGAGAGAAAGTATGCTCAGCAGCAGGAGCGTTACAGCAGCCGAGTGGAGGCTGCATCCGAGGAGGTTAGCCGTCTTTCCCCGAGGCGGCGGGAGGAACCCGAAGTGGGGGTCCTCATAGACTGGTCCTGTGAGGAACCACAACAGGCAGGTAGAGATGGGACCAAGGTCTCTCCACCGGGCCCACCGGGATGCTGGGCAGCCGGCCCAGATCCCCAGCAGCAGCCAGAGTTGCCAGGTGGGGAAGCAGGTGGCCCTTACTCACAAATGTTGAGGGGCCTCACAGATTGGTCCTGGGAAGACCCACAGATGGCAGGTGGAGATGGAACCGAGATCTCTCTACCGGCCCTACAGGGATGCTGGGCAGTCGGCCCAGATCCCCAGCGGCAGTGTGCGTTACAGGGAGCTGAAGGTGCCGTTCTTGCTCCTCAGCGGCAGTCTACGGTGCAGGGAGAGGAGCCTGTTATCCCCTCTCCCCAGCGGTTGAAGGTGTGTAAGGGAGAGGAGTTTGTTATTCCCTCTCCCCAGCGGCAGCACAGCTCACCAAGGGGAGAAAGTAAGCCCCTCACCAGCGCAGATGGGACCGTGGTCTCTGCGCCCTGCCTACAGGGAGTACAGAGGGTCAGCCCTGCTCCCCAGCGGCTGAAAGTGTGTAAGGGAGAGGAGTTTGTTACCCCCTCTCCCCAGCGGCAGCTTAGCACACCAAGGGGAGACAGTAAGCCCCACACCAGCGCAGATGGGACCGTGGTCTCTGCACCCAAGTTACAGGGAGCTGAAGGGGCCGTCCTCCCTCCCCAGCGGCAGTGTGATTTGTTGGGAATTGGGAGCCCAGTCTCCATTCCCCAGCGGCAGAGTATCCAGCAGGGAATGGAGAGCCCAGCCCCCTTTCCCCCTCAGCAGGATTCTGTGCTGGGAGGAGAGACAGTCGGTCTCCCTCCACAGAGACGGGAAGTATGTATGGGAGAGGATATTGTTACCACCTCTCCCCAGCGGCGGATCATTAATGTACAGGGAATAGAGAGCCCAGTCTCCATTCCCCAGCGGCAGAGTGTTCTAATGGGAGAGGAGCTGGTTACCACCTCTCCCCAGCGGCAGCTTAATGTACCAGGGGGAGACTGTAAGCCCCACACCTGTGCAGATGGGACAGTGGTCTCTGCACTTCCAGCACAGGGGGTAGGGACGGTCGGTCCTGCCCCCCCACGACAGGGCTGTTTAGCCAAAGGGGAGACAGTCTGTCTCCAGCAGCAGAGCTGTGTACCCAGAGGGGAGACGGTCGGTCTCCCCCTCCCACAACCAGGCTCCAATCAGGCTACTTCAGTGGTAGCGCTGGCACCAGGGCAGAGTACCGCTGGTCTCTGCCCACTCAGCAACCCACCAAGGAAGACTACCAGTCCCCCACACAGCCGTGGTGAGGCACCTGGACCTGGACAAAGTTCTCCTCTACCCAGGTGTAGTAACCAGTTATTGTGGGTGGGAGGTACTGCTGTTTGTGCTTCATGGGTGGGTTGCTGGACTAACCAGGGCACTGACCGGCAGGAGGTCAGATACCCTGTTAGTCTGGGGGGTAAAGGGGAGAAGTGTGGCGAAACCGACCTCGCCACGTGTCCTTGGAGGGGGCTGATTGCCCGCCTCTTGCCTTTGGACTATGGACCAGACTTTATGGGAATGTGATACCCCAGATAGCCATACCATGGAGCCTATTCATATAATGAAAGACTATGGGAAAGACTTTAGCTCCATGGCAATTGTACTGTGTGAGTAGGATCTGCGCGCTATTCGGTAGTTTTGTGCGTGCAGATCCCAGCTATCTGGGGATAGGTGAAATGTCTGTGTGTTATGCGTAAATGTGACTTTATGTATTTTAAAGTGTTTTATGTTGTTTTGCAACCATGTGGTTAATGGAGTCTGCCTTTAGTCCTGGGTAATTGGATTTCTCCAATTTGACTTCTCCAATTAACTCCAGGGCAGAAGGGAGGAAACCAGGGTGCATTGTGGGGATGTTTTTCTGCCAGCTAGAAAGGAACAAAAGATACTTTTAGTAACTTTTGAACCCCTGGTCGGATTCATGCCATTTTTTAATATGTTGTTCCCCTGAATGGATTGATTGTGGATATGTATTTTTATGTGAATGTGATGTATGGTTTTAAAGTTATGAAAGTTGTGTAAAAGTATATTTTACACTGTATGCATAATGGGATTATGTGTCACACTAAGGGGAGGGGATGTGTGGGAGGTAACATCTATGTCATTGGTTCTTTTATGCCTCCCCCTGGGTGTAGCCTGTATGTGTGAGTTGGAAATAAAAGCCAGGCTGGATGAGCCAGTCCAGAGTTCCTGTTTTAACCTCAAAGTGATGTGTCATCTCATTATTGGGGGAAGGATTTATTGTATGCTGTTCCAGTTGACTGCTAGGGGTACAAGCCTATTCGTATGGTTCCTATTCAATGGTCTACAGCATTCATACGCTTGGGAGAATTTAAAGGTTTCTTGGATTCGGTGATTATGGTGTCTGCCAGAGTGCTTGGAGTCCTCAGGAAGCACTAGGAGCATCCTTTAACGGAGGTACCAAGTCGGGGTGCCAGGTGATCCGTTACAGTCACTCATCGGGAACGTTGGCTTTAGAATGAATCAAGCACCAGATAGCAATTTTAGAAAGTCTTAAATGAAAAACCAATACGGTGAGATCAAAATCCCACTTACAAAGTATTAAATGAATATATAAATATACATACAATATAACCTCTGCTGCCTCCTAAAATAGTAAATTTCAAAGTTTGAAAAGGACTGGATTTAAAAGAAGGGGCAAGTGTAAAAATCTATGTATGTACCAGCTGGCACATGTAATGCCAAATTCAGAAAAATAGTTACAATAGATACATACCCTCACTGAAGCATGGACCAGCATCCATAAAAAAGTAAAACAGAAAACTTCACATTGTATCAATATAAAAATATTATAAGTGCCCTGCGCTGCCTGCTCTCTGTCCTGCCAACCTGTCCCTGGAGGTAGGTAGAGAACGTTGGCAGATATACAATTCAGAAGGCTGGCCATCCGGTTTCATCCTAACTCCTGGGGAATTTATTACCATCATCATTATTTATTTATTTATTTTGCTCAAAATGTTTAAATGGTGATTAGTTAATGATTGGGACAAATCACCACAAATTCTGATGAATTGAGATCTGCTCCTAAATAAATGCACATATCCGGTATATAATTCACAAAAAACAACCACAGACAGAAACAACTGACAGCATTTTAACATGGGTTGTGTAATAACCATAGTTTACATTGTCTGCCATATATCATTACATAATGTTTGTGTATACTGGTTAAGTTAATGATTAATTACCAAATCATGCAAAACAGCAGTTAAACCATTCTGTTATTTACACACGTATTATTGCAAGGACATTTCTGGTATTTCTCAGTTTGATGGATGGCCGTGGCAGAAGATTAACTTTGGAAACATGGAAGTATATCAGAAACCACCAGATCTCCTCTAATACAGTCCAGCTTTGTGAAATAACACTAGCATACTAATTGAATCTAACTCTTGGATAACATAGATTGCATCTGTCCAGAGAGAAAACAAAACCAGGATTTCAAGTGATTTAATCACTAGCCTTGTAACACAGAACAGGCACATTGGACAAGGTTTATAGACATAAAGCTGTGCTGTAGGGAATAGTATAACCAGACTGCTTCAGATTTTGTATTCTGGAATATACAGAAGTCTAAAGGAATATACTTTGAAGATTTAACGTCACGTGACATTTTAATTTATTTAAATTAAATACAAGGACATAAAATGCCTTATACAGATACAGCAATTCACATGGAATATATAATATGACAAATTGTCAGGTGCTTGTTAGTGGTGGAAGGAGTTAATATTTTTTTATTATTCAAATATGGTCAATCCCTGTATGAAATGCAATCATAGTTCAAAATGATAATATCTTAATGTAACAATATATGCAAGTATAGGCAAATGTGAAAAAACACTATTGTAGTGGCTGCAAGTCATGCATCTCCATTTATTGTGAAATGATAACACAGTTAGATGATTTCCCCTATTCAGACATCTTATTATTTAACTCCATTCCAGATCTGATCAAATAATAGATAGTTTCCATGTGATATTTAATTACACTAACATATACGGTTATTAACTGATGCCTGATAAAAAGTTAAGCCATTCCCCATGCACACACATTTCTATTACCATTTAGACAGCAGTTGCATCCATAGCAGCACTAGGATACATAATTAAGGTTCAACTAAATGATTCTACCTCTCAGATATGTTCTACCCCAAGCATGTCAAACTCAAAAGCTAGCAGTGGCCAAATAAACAAGGTTTAAGTTTATGTGGGCCAAAAAAAAAAAAAAAAAATCAGACTTAAATTTTCATAGAAACTTAGGTTTGTTTTGAAAAGTACAGTATATATATATATATATATATTTAAAAAAAACAGCACCCCCCTCTAATAAATGCCAGTCCCCCCACTATATTAATCCCTAGAATCCCTCTATACTAAATCCAAGTCACCCCCCTCTACTAAACCCAGGCCCATGTTAAAAAAAAAAAAACACAATATTAGCCAACAAGCAGACTTCACTCACATTGCCATGCCAATATATGACTCCGGAGTCCAACCTCTGGTATACCCCCAATGGCACCGTCCGCACCCTGTGCCAAAGCAGATCCTCCCACTACTCCTTGAATCCCTGTGAAGGTGGAGCACGTTGACCTCACGTCAGAATGTGACGTGGTGTTGCATGCCTCCATGCACCTCCAGGTTCTCCACTGTCCAGCCGCAGCCATCGCAACACTGACCAACACACACTCACTGACAGACACACACACTCACTGACAGACACACATACTCACACACACTGACAGACACACACACACTCACTGACAGACAGAAAAACACTCACTCAGATTTTGACACACACACTCACTGACAGACACACATACTCACACACACACTGACAGACACACACACACACACACACTGACAGACAGAAAAACACTCACTCACATTTTGACACACACAATCACACTGACAGACACATACACACACTCACTGATTGACAAACACACACACACACACACTGACAGACACACACACACACTGACAGACACACACACACACAGAGACACACACACACTGACAGACACTCACACACACACAATGACAGACACACACACTCACTGACAGACACACACACACACACTCACTGACAGACACACACACACACATTTACACATTCTTGCAAACACTCACATCATTTTATTTATTGTTCACTACCTTTGGGAGCTGGTGTGGGGCCTGGGGTCCAGTGGGGATATCCTCTCGGGAGCTAGCATCACTACAGAGGGCACACGCGAGGGAGCAGTGAGGAATAGGTAGACTGAGCTCCCTCACTGCCTCCAGTGACCTCTCCTCCCCGGCTGGTACCAGGTAAATTTTAGCAGAGTAGGCACCTGCAATGTGGGCAGAGCAGAGGCCTACTCTGCTTTAGTAAGCATGGCAAACTCACTGCTCGCTGGGCTGCAAAAATATTCATTGTGGGCCGCACGTTTGACATGCTTGTTCTACCCGATAGCTACAAATTTCTGCAAATAAACCCAGTTAAGACAGAAGTTATCTTCTTCCCTGCAATGTTACAATTACCTTCACTTCCACAACCAATTTTTATTTTTCCATCCTATCATCTCTGCATCCACAGCTCACACTGGATATCTTCTTGGCTTTTTGTTACTATTCCATCTGTCACTTTCACCTCTTTAGTATATTTTACCTTTACAATATGTATTCTCACATTCTTAGTTACAAAATTCCTTATTCATTCCCTACCAAGCATAACTACAGCATATAACTCCAGCTTTTGCATACTTGCATCGCTCAACCTGAGCAAATACAAGACTCCAGTGATATTTCCACCAAACCCCCATTCTACGCATAAAATGCCCTTTATTCATCCATGCATTGGTTTCTGTTTCCTTCAAGATCTGCTTTAAAATATCTACCCATGTATTCAAGTCCTTCAACAGCCTTGGCCCTCTCTATCACTCCTCTCCTGCTATACCTCCAGTCATTCTCTTTGCTACCTAGTCTCCATATACCTTTCTCCTCTCCATGTGTTTTATCTCAGTTTTGTTAATTTTCACTCCTAGCCCCCTACTATGCTATAAACTCCCCCAGCCACACTCATCACATTCTCATCTTTTCACATACTTCAGAAGACAAATCTCTCACAAAAGCTTTCCCTGACATGTCATCAATGAACACTTATACTGATCCTCACAGTCCTCACGGTCCTCACAGTCACCTCATCTTACTATTCCCCACTTTTTTTTTTTGCTTATTTTATTCATTACTGGGATTTATAAAGTGTTAACATTTCCCACCGTGTTGTACAATTAGTGGAGTACATACAATATACACAGACAAATACAAAAGGTAGAGAGGGCCCTGTCCGTAAGTTGAGATATAGCCATTGAACCTCTTTTATACAAAGTGCTTGGTTAGATAGCCCATGAACTTACAATCTAAAGGATACAGTGGGGATTTGAGACACGAGGCAGCAGGGGAAGTTTGGAAGTGATGGCTAAAGGAGGTTAGTGAACAGTTGCAGCTACTGGTAAAATATATAGGGAATTAGGAGGTAATTGAGTATGATCTCAAGAAGCTGGAGGAGCAAGCTATAAATTTAGTAGGAATGTGGGGAGGCGTGAGAAGGGGAAGATGGGTGAGAAGTGATCAGAGAAAATGGAGAGATTTAGTATTGCTTTGTTCTGGGTGTGTGAAGTGAGGCCTAAGGAATAGGAATTGAGATGAAAGTTATATGAAGGCATTTACGGCAAGGAGGGTCACAGGATGGAGAGAGAGGAGGTGGGTAGAGCAAACATTTATTGTATACAAATGAAAAGCTTACCAACCAAATTATATCACCCAAAATATTAATAGCAATATGTACATGAATATTGGTGGAATACATTCAATGACAATAATAAAAAAAAACTGCATGAACAGATATTATTCAATCTTCAGTTAGACAATTGGAGAGGTTCAGTATTGTTTGGTTCTGGGTGCGTGAAGTGAGGCCTGAATGTTTCAGGGAGATGAAATACAGAGATGTTCAGTATTGCTTGATTCAGGATGTGTGAAGTGAGGCCTGAATGTTTCAGGGAGATGAAATACAGAGATGTTCAGTATTGCTTGATTCAGGATGTGTGAAGTGAGGCCTGAATGTTTCAGGGAGATGAAATACGGAGAGGTTCAGTATTACTTGATGCTGGGTGTGGGAAATGAGGCCTTCCTTTATTAACCTGCTCCCCCTAGCTGTGTAACCATCGCTATTTCACCTATCTGCATATTTAATTTTGTTTGACAGATTTTCTAATTTCGCTTGCTCTTAGGTAGACATAAACTATTCTCTTGTTGTACTTATAGCTTTTTCACTTTTCAGTGCCTCTTAAAACACTTTTAGGTCTAGTTCCTAAACCAGAAATGGTTAAGAAATGGCAAGTAACTTTTTGTCCAAACTAACCAAGCTGGAAAAAAAGCAGCACATTTGAGGGATTTTTCTAATTCAGCTATTCTGTCCTGTGAGTTAAACACCATCTTGTTGCAGAGGGCTTTAGTTATAGTTTGTCAAGTTATTGTATTATATTATTAACCTGCTCCCCAGCTGTGTAACCATCACTATTTCTGCTCCTATCTACATATTTAATTTTGTTTTACAGATTTTCTTATTTCACTTGTCCTTAGGTAGACATATACTATTCTCTTGTTCTACCAATACATATTGGGATTGTGTAGCTTTTTCACAGTTTTTTTAAAACATGTTTAGGTTTAGTCTCTAAACCAGAAATTACAAAGATTTTGGGGGTTTTCTAAAAAGCTATTATGTCCTTTTTGTTGCAGAGGGCTTTATTTATCTTTTGCCGAGTCATTATATGCTTTATGTCTCTGAAACACCATCTATTACTAAGCCTAAACAAAAGTGTTCTTTTTATTCTGTATATTTATTTTTTATTTTTTAAAAAAAGGGTTCCATTTGGAAGCCATAGCTATCTGTACTGCAGCTACTGTTTCATTACCATTAAAAATATCAGGCTGAGTGAGTAGGGTCTCACATCACAAGTACATAACTTAGAACAAAAATTACATTACTCTCTGAGTGAGAGGTTTTATAATGAACATATCGAATATATGCAAAATCAATACAAAATAACCATTACGTAAAATGCAATAATTATAATTAAAATCTAATTGCCCTTTATTATATTGCATGTATTGATTTGTACATTCAATATGTTACAACTAAATGTGTTTTTCTTTTGCTTTTTTTTTTAGAGAGGAGTATGTGATTCACTAGTATGTCCTTCAATTAATCTTGTAATATTACTTTCTGTAAAAGAAACCCATAGAAGTTAGCTTGTGGCTTACATCCCACCCCCATCCATCTAAGTGTACACACATGAATAACAAGTATATATTTCAGACATAAATATGGTAGCATTAAATACATACATATGCTAGTCACAGAATAATAAAAATTTAAGAAAAAAAAATTTAAAATTTAAAATCTAGTAGTCTAGTAACCGTTAAAGCAAGTGTATTGGAATGGCAGTTGATGTGATGCTCCTTAATTTATTGTTTACTGCATGAACATATTTTTGCATGCATATTCATCTGAGCTGATGGGTAAAGATATGCAAGATTGACTCGGTAGGGGAGAAAGCTTTGTATTGTCAAAATTCCACATGATGTCTACATGGCTAAATACACAATAAGTCACATTTCATTATATCACATCAAGAAGCTGATCTGCAGGAGTTGCCATGGTCAGAAGTCTCTGAAAGGTTGCCAAAGCATTTGGCATGTTTCAAAATGTCATCAATTTGATTTAGTTATAGATCATTTCAAACGATGTTGAGATAATTATTGGACAGAACTCAGAGATCTGTGGGGAGCCAGGAAAGCACTCTTCGTGCATATTTGTCCAGCTATAAACTGCACAGTCTACATTTTTGCTTTTGCACATTATATTTTCAAGCCTAACTATAGCTGCCACTTAGACTTAAATTATTCCATCCCATTCTTAGATTATAATGTACTTTTGTCTTGATTTATTTGTGGCTCGGGTCATTAGTTCAAAATATATCTGGCAAAATTATCTATCTGCAAGGTGTACAGCAGTCATTTTACCTCCAGGCTCTTTGTATTTCTCTACAGAAATACTGTAATTAATAAAACTCAAAGCAGGTACATTTGCAGATATTTTTAGAGAAATTTTACATCACCTATTATTAACATTTTTATATGTATTTTATGAACCTACTTCCCTAAATTGGTCGCATTGCCCATACTGCAATAATCTAAAAGGATAATTTATGTAGTATAAAGTATAAAGTATGGTAATAAGCCCTGAATACGAGTTAAAAAAAAATAGGAAGCAAAAATGCATTTACATCATGTAATATGTGGCACATTACTATAATCTATAGAAAAGTAATATGACATTGCCATTT
Organism: Pelobates fuscus; assembly: GCF_036172605.1. Classification (NCBI taxonomy): domain Eukaryota; kingdom Metazoa; phylum Chordata; class Amphibia; order Anura; family Pelobatidae; genus Pelobates; species Pelobates fuscus. The sequence continues at coordinate 99,408,602 of NC_086318.1, forward strand.
AGAGGTCAGTGGTGGAAACTATATAAATTAGCAGGTGTAATCACTTTATTGTGGCTTATCTGGCTTAAAATGTAATGCCTGTGCAATTCTGTCTTAATCCAGTGCTGAAAAGTCCTTAATCTATTGACATATTTTGAGATTTGTGATATGATGGAAAAAAGTTTCCAACCACTATTTTCAAACGTCTTATATTTGCTTTACATTTGCTACTTGTTCGTGTAAGTCGCTTAATGATTGCTAATACAAAAATACAGTACCCAAGTAAAATGGACATGTTGTTATCCTCCTCTTCACTCTAATTGTTGTCTGTTTTGTAGTAGCACTTAAGAATATTTTTTATTCAAAAACATAATTTTCCTGTCTTATAGTGGTTATTTCCCTATATAGAACAGGTAGCCAGAACTCTAATAAGTTCAAAAAATATATTAGCATACACAGTGGCGTACACACGACTCATGGGGCCCCGGTGCGAAAATTGATCCGTGGACCCCCTCCGTGCTTACTCTGCGTGGGCTGAGGCTGCAACACATGGCGGCGGGCACCTGGTCGCAGGGATCTCAGGGCTGCGACTCCTGCGACCGCGGTATGTACGCCAGTGCATGCAGGTACACACACACTTAAAGGACCACTACAGACACCCAGATCACATCAGCTTAATGAAGTGGTCCGGGTGCCAGGTCCCTCTAGTGTTAACCCTGCAGCTGAAAACATAGCAGTTTCAGAGAAACTGCTATGTTTCACTAAGGGTTAATCCAGCCTCTAGTGGCTGCCTCACTGACACCCGCTAGAGGCGCTTCTGCGATTCTCACTGTGAAAATCACAGTGAGAAGACGCTTGACGTCCATAGGAAAGCATTGAGTAATGCTTTCCTATGGGCAGTTTGAATGCGCGCGCGGCTCTTGCCGTGCATGCGCATTTGGAGCTGAGAGGCGGATCGGGGCGGAGGGATCCCCAGCGCCAAGGGAGTCCGGCGCTGGAGAAAGGTAAGTGCTGAAGGGGTTTTGAACACACACACTCTCATGAACAGACGCATACACGCTAGGCTAACAGACACACACATTTATTGACAGAGACACACTCAGCGACATACATATATACACACTCACTGACAAACAGACACACATACACACTCACTTACAAAACATACACTCTCACTGACAAACACACACTCACTAATAGACATCAAACAGACACACACAAACTAACACACTCAATAACAGACACACACAGTAACACACTCACTGACACACACACACTAACTGACACACAAACTAACACACACACTGACACTCACTAGCAGACACACACTCAATAACAGACACACACAAACTAACACACACACAAAAACTAGCACTCACTGACACTCACTAGCAGACACACACACACTGACACACACTCAAATACTAACACACACACTCTAGTACTAAAACACACTCATATATTTTTTTTTACTTTAATCCCCCAGCCTCCCTACCTTAGGGAGTGCTGAGGGGATTCACTGGGGTCCAGTGGTGTTGCTGGGCAGCTGGTCCTGTGGGCGCGCGAGGGAGCACTGAGATCCTCCTGTTCAGCTCCCTCGCGTGCCGCTTACTGATGCCGGAGCCGGAATATGACGTCATATTCTGTCTTCGGCATCAGTGCGGTGCGCGAGGGAGCTGGGCAGAGAGCTCTCAGGGGAGAGTGCTCTGTCGCGCGCCTGCAGGACTGGCCGCCAGATGACACCAGGGCCAGCCTCGTGGAGGCCCTGAGGTAGCCAGCTCCTGGGCCCCCCAGGAGAAGAGGCTGGCCACACTGGCATATATACCAGGTCGCAGGGCTGCCGGGCACCCTGTGACCCCGGTATGTACGCCACTGAGCTTACAAATCACACTGTTCCCCTAAAAATTGTACTTTCTATTTCCCCTCAACTTATGTCAGTCCTGCTTGCAAAACAACCTGTAGCAAGGCTCCTGGAAGAACTTCGTATGAGTTTGTATGCAAATCAAAACATTTGATCTGTGCCGAGTCCCATATTCCACTACCAGATGACTGCAATAAAAATCATTGCAATCAATGATCAAGGAAAATTTTGTAAATTCCAAACAAGGAGATGTCCACATGTCTTAACCGATTTCAAACCAATCTTCAACAGGCTTTTTCTGAAGTGAGGACATCTGCTTTGTACACATTGTGTCTATTAAAAATCCTCCAAAAGGCATAGATCCCCCTCTTAATCTGAGTCCTTTCTTTAGGAGTATGCTCTATTTCTTCAACTGTTGCTTTGTCAAGCTCTCAAGGTTCGGATATGGAAGATAGAGGTTTTCCATAAGAGGGAACCCACACATTTTGCAAAGAGGTGGCGAAATTGGTAGAATAATAAGAGTCAGAAGGCCAAGAAAATGAAAGGATTTCTGCTACAGTCAAGGTCAATGAAGCTGATGAAAAGGGAGTGGAAAAAACATTATTATTTTTTTTTTTTGTCAAAATTATTTTTTTGGGTCAAAACCTTTCAAAGCTTTATTTAATATACAGGAAGTGGAAGACAAGGAATGAAACACTTTATCTGAAGTAGATATTCCTATTGTGCAATTGGTCAAAAAGTATACTTCTAATAGGGGAAGCTGCTAGTTTGCAAGGCCCGGGGATAAGAATGTAGACACAGCTTGCAGTCAGATCTTTCAGGCAGCAACAGCTTAACAAAGAGTTAATTTCTTGGGCATATATAGCAAAACCACAGAACATTTAGTTCCAATATCTGGAAAAGATACTTTCTGTAGAATCTTATGAAGTCCCCTTCTATGTGCTTAAATAGATACAACTGTCTAATCGTTTTCAGGTTGACATGGCAGGTGAAAGCCTAAAATTGCAACAATAAATATGACCCTCTAGTCCATTGTAACATTAGATATCTGGCTTAAACTACCTAAAACATGCTTTACATAAATTGCCCTTTGTAAAAAGTAAAGTTATTTGGGTCAAAGACAAAAAAAGCATTGCCAGAGGACAAAAAAAAAAATCTGAATTGATATGCAATATATCAATAAATCAAACATATTAAAATAGTAAACATTTTAAACAAAAGTATTGCAAACATGTATTCAAAATATTAAAGGAGCACTATAGAGTCAGTAACACAAACATGTATTCCTGACCTATAGGGTTAAAACCACCATCTAGACCCCCTTGTCCCCTCTTGCCTTCCTAAATATTGTAAAATCTTACTTGTATTCAAGTCTGGAGCTGCATGCCTTGTCCGTGTCTCCTTTAGACCTGCTCACTGCCTGCTGACATCAGCAGAAGTGGTAGCCTGATCCAATCACAATGCTTCATCATAGGATTGGCTAAGACTGACAAAGAGGCAGATCAGGGGCAGAGCCAGCCAGCAAGATTCAAACACAGCCCTGGCCAATCAGCATCTCCTCATAGAGATGAATTGAATCAATGAATCTCTATGAGGAAAGTATAGTGTCTGCATGCAGAGGGAGGAGACACTGAATGTTTGGATGCATTTTAGGCAACCATGACCCAGGAAGGATCTCTAACAGTCATCTAAAGAGTGGCCAGTGAAGTTATTACTAGGCTGTAATGTAAACACTGCATTTTCTCTGAAAAGACAGTGTTTACAGAAAAAAGCCTGAATTTAATGATTCTACTCACTAGAACAAATGCAATAAGCTGTAGTTGTTCTTGTTACTATAGTGTCCCTTTAAATCAAAGGGATTTAAAGATTCAAATACATGTCTTTTTTTTTACTCAGGAACCTTGTTTGCAGAATCCCTAAATTTCCTATCAAAATGCAAAATGAATTAGGGAAACCATTAGAAGTAGGGAGAAATAGCAGGTGTATTTTTCACAAATTATATATATATATATTTATATATATATATATATATATAATCCCAAATCACTTGGCACTCACCCGCCTATGAAAAATATAAATGGATTCAGCATGGTGCCAAAAACATAAAGGCTAATGAAGGGTTGCACTCAGAGGCCTTCCAAAAACAAGAGATTGTTTAATAAATAATTAAATAAATGATATGTGTCTGATCGATGTTCCGGCTCATTTGGGCCTTTCTCAAGATCAAAATATATTGCATTGTATATATTGAGGCAGGTTTGAAATTAATTGATTACCCCTCATAAAACTGGATCTTTTCATTCCCTTGCTCCTCCTCCTCAGGAGGAATTCTCCTCCTTACCAAAAAGTGTTTATAATCTCTGATTAAGACTTAAAAACTTTGTGGTCAGTTTTGAGAGCCAAATCGAATTTGCGGTAGATTGCCATTTCCTTTTAAAATCTCTCTTGGGCACTTTGATAGTACAGTGATTATTACTGGTTTTCTGTTAATTTCTCTCTTTTTATGTTGTCTGTTTGGTGTATTTTGTAATATGTTTTATGCCCTATGAGCCCGAATGTTCCTTAATTTAATTTTTGCTTTTGTCTAATATAAGAATTAGATTTGGGCACCCACAACATTTTTGTTTTATCATATTTAAATTCAATTTGGTTCACAGATTAAAGGGAAACTCCAGTGCCAGAAAAACGATCCGTCCCTCTCCCTCCCACCCCCCAATCCCCGGTTACTGAAGGGGTGAAAACCCTTCAGTGACTTACCTGGGACAGCGGCGATGTCCCTCGCCGCTGTCTCTGCCTCCGCGACGCTCCTCCTTGTGATTACGTCGGCCGGTGGGACTGATCTCGCACACCGGCCGAGGGGACCTAATGCGCATGCGCGGCAATGCCGCACATGCGCATTACGTCTCCCCATAGGAAAGCATTGAAAAATCATTTCAATGCTTTCCTATGGGGTTTTGAGCGACACTGGAGGTCCTCACACAGCGTGAGGACGTCCAGCGACTCTCTAGCACAGGTTTCCTGTGCTAGACCCCAGGAAGTGACCTCTAGTGGCTGTCTAGTAGACAGCCACTAGAGGTGGAGTTAACCCTGCAATGTAATTATTGCAGTTTATGAAAAACTGCAATAATTACAATTGCAGGGTTAAGGGTAGTGGGAGTTGGCACCCAGACCAACAGTAACCAGAGAACAGTAACCAACAGAAGGGGAAAGAGGAGGAGCAGTAAACAAAATCGATATCTCTATATGATATACTTATGATTTATTTATTAAATATATAACATATAAGTATATATTTTTTTCACTGCTCCTTTTCACCCCTATATTTAATCTATGATCAAAATTAACATTTAGTGTCTGTCTCGCAGCCATCAATCATCTTTTATTCCATCAATCATGTCTGTTTTGGCACCATAGGCAAAATTCTGAATCACGAATCAAACGAACATGCTTGTTCCACGTGCAATACATTTGATTCATGATTCAGCTACATTTTAGCTTGGCGTTTTGGAATTCACCCAATCAGCTTAGATTCAGCACAAATTGCATTTCATGACTAAACAAATCTCAAAAACAAATCTAAATGAAATAGAGGGGGACAAACCTTATTGTGAGGTCATGAAAAAGAAAATTGTAGGTCTCTTAGCTTTATCATATCATACTTTACATTTAGCTTTATCATTTCTAACTAGGCATTGCTAGTTTGCTTCCCAAATATGTCAACCCTACATGTGATTGCATGCATTACAATTTAGCCATTTCTGAGGAGGCTACTGAGTTCCCAAAAATAATCATGTCCTCTCCCCCAGTGGCTTAACTAGAAACCCCAGAGCCCCGGTGTGAAAATTGCCCTGGGGCCCCCCAGCCCCCTCAATGTGTCTCATTTCTCCACCTTATGTGTAACATTCCCTCCCCCCAAAGCCCCTCCACATGTCTCATTCCTCCCAAGCCCCTTAATGTGTCTCAACCCACCCAAATCCCCTCTATGTGTCTTATTCCCCCAGGCAACTCCATGTGTCTTTCTCCCCCTCCACTCTTACCCCTCCATATGTCTCATTTCCCCCATGTGTCTCATTCCCCCTTAAGTATCACATTTGTTCCCCCCAGATCCTCCATGTGTCTCATTTCACCCACAAGCCACTCCAAGTGTCTTTCTCCCCCTCCACTCTTTCCCCTCCATGTGTCTCTCTCCCCCCTTGCAGCCACTCTATTTCTCTCTCCTCCTTCCCTTCCCCTGCAGCCACTCCACTTCTCTCCATCCTCCCCTCCCCTGCACTTTCTCAATTTCTCTCTCCCTCACCCTTTCCCTGCAGGCCCTCAATTTATCCCACTTTCCAGCCCCTCCATGTCTCTCTCTCCCTTCTCCTGGTGCCCCTATATTTCTCCCCCCTTTCCCCTGCAGACCACCCATTTCTCCCCCCTGCCCCTGCAGACTCTCCATTCCCCCCTTCCCCTGCAGACTCTCCATCCCCCCTTTCCCTGCAGACTCTCCATCCTCCTTTCCCTGCAGACTTTCCACCCCCCCTGCAGACTCTCCATTCCCTCTTGCCCTGCAGACTCTCCATTCTCCCCCTGCAGACTCTCAATTACCCCCTTCACCTGCAGACTCTCCATTCCCCCCCTTCACCTGCAGACTTTCCTGTTTGCCACGATCGCTGTACGCATCTGTGTATGACAGGAAGTGCTCTCTAAGTGAGCACTTCCTGTCAGACCGCTCGGCCACGCTGCACACAGTGGCAGGAGGGGAGCAGCACAGCACATCGCTCCCCTCCTGCCGGTTAGCCTGTAGTAGTAGTTACACCACTGCTCTCCCTTCTCCCTCATTTATTATTTAACCCCTTAGTGACCATACCATTTTTCAATTTCCTTACCGTTAAGTACCAGGGCTGTTTTTACAATTCTGCGGTGTTTGTGTTTAGCTGTAATTTTCCTCTTACTCATTTACTGTACCCACACATATTATATACTGTTTTTCTCACCATTAAATGGTCTTTCTAAATATACCATTATTATTTTCATTATATCATATAATTTACTATAATTTATTTTTATAGAATATGATGAATAATTAGTTTCTAAATTTTGTCCTGAGTTTAGAAATACCCAATGTTTGTTTTTTTTTTTTTTTTTTTGTTTTTTTTTGCAAGTTATAGGGCTATAAGTAAAAGTAGGACATTGCTGTTTCAAAATATATATTTTTTTAAATTTAGCAAAATTGACATTGTAACACTGTTATCTGTCATAAATCTCTGAATCACACCTTACATGTACATATTTGTTTAAAGTAGCAAACCAAGTATTCAATATGGGGTATGTCCAGTCCTTTTTAGTAGCCACTTAAGTTACAAACACTGGTGAAAGTTAGCATTTATATTTGTTTGTGAGTTAAAAATGCAAAAAAAATTATGAATGCTAACTTTGGCCAGTGTACATTGGGTTGTCTTTTGCAAATGGTATGCCATCATGGGGTTAATTCTTATTCCTGGGCTACCATATGCTCTCAAAGGCAACATAAACAATCTGGCAAAGTTCAATGTGAAAAAACAGAAAATCAAGCCTTATATTTGACCCTGTAATTTTCAAAAACACTATAAAACCGGTACATGGAGGATACTGTTATACTCGGGAGACTTCGCTGAACACAAATATTAGTGTTTCAAAACAGTAAAATGTTTCACAACAATATCATCAGTGAAAGTGCCGTTTGTGTGTGAAAAATGCACAAAACATCACTTTCACTGACAATATCATCACTGTGATATGTTTTACTGTTTTGAAACACTAATGTTTGTGTTCAATGAAGTCTCCCGAGTAAAACAATACCCCCATGTACAGGTTTTAGGGTGTCTTGGAAAGTTACAGGGTTAAATACAGGGCCAGCAAATTAAATTCTCTGGACTTTCGGCTTGGGTTGTCAGGCAGGTCCCCCCAAATAGCAATCAATAAAATTACCTAATTATGTAAAAATAGTACATAAATATACATGTAGAATTTAAATATATATACATATTTAAATATTTGCAGTCTACGTGTATATTTATGAAATTATTTTGTATATGGACATATGTGTATTTTGCATTATTTTTATTTATTTATTTATATATACATAGATCTATATATAATTTTTATTCTAAGTGTATTTTGATATAAAGATATATATATATATATATATATATATATATTAATATCAAAATACAGTTAGAATAAAATCACATATATATATATATATATAATTTTTGGTGATTATTTTTATAATTTAAAATAATTTATACCATTTTTGTTGGATTTACCTACTACACCCGTTGTTGGGAAGGGGTTAAAGTGTTACTTCAACCACCATGACCACTTCAGTGATTTGAAATGGTCATGGTGCTAGGAGTCTAGATGTGCAGTGTTTCTGCTTGAAAGGAGCTAGAAGCTAATTACACCAATAGCACATATGACTCTGCTCTGGACAGTGCACAGTGCGCTGGCAACAGACATAGAAATCTCGTGGAAAGGGGTCGCTCCTCCATCCCTGTGTGCACTCCTTCTGCTCCCTCCATTAAATAAATAGGGAGGCTTATTTATTTTTTATTCCAATTTAAATTTGCCTCTCACCCTCCTTTTCTGCCTCTCCATCTCCCTCCCCTAACCAGCTCAGATTGCACACATGCTTTGTGAGATGACTAAATAGTTCAATATGAGAAGCCTGTGATTTGATTGTATCATGCAAGTGTAGAGATGACGTCGGACTGACTGGGTGTAAAGATCAACGTAGGGCATTCAACCCAGCACTGAATGTCACTTAAGTTTCAAAACTTTTCACAGATTTTTAGGAGTGGGGGAATTATTAGTTGGGCCCCTATAAGGCATTGCTAATTAAACAAAATATAGATTTTAAAAGGGTTGGAGTAATACTTCAATAAGTACTTCAACCTGTTTTTATTAGCCAGAGAGCATTCTGTAAACCGGAATGCAGTGAGTCAGAAATGCTGTACTGTCACTTAAGCAATCTCTAGCATCTCAAACCAGTTTGGTAATTATTTTGTAACTGTTACTTGATGCAGAAGATAATAAAAAGCACTGCACATCTAGAGTTAGCCGTGTTTTCACCTAGAATATTTGACATCTCATTTATGATATTAAAGTGCAGAATGTCAACTGCTCATAGGAAGACTCCATAACTAATCAATACTGTCTGAGCAAGAAGGACTGCTAATGATCAAAAATGTTACACACTAAAAGAATGTTTCTCCTTGTGGCTCAAAATTTTACTCTGTGTCCCAGTTTTGCTTTAGCCTGTGTTTTCTTGAACACAACAGCTATGCTTCCAATTACAGGAAGAAAAAGATACCTGCAAGATTGAGTGCTAGAATATATGTGAGTGTTATTCCAGTTTAGGAATATTATTAATAATTAACATGCAATATATTCTGCAGTGCTATGTAACGAACTGGCTCAACACATAGTCAGTTGGTAGCAAGCCTTCTTTAAGAGAACACTTCTAGCACCATAAAAACTACAGTGTACTATAAGGGTTATTTTGCTACTATATATGGAATCAAACTAATTAGTAAGAGTTGACTTCTTACTTGGAGTCTACTGGGAACTGTTCCACACCTCATCTTTTTCAGAAGCTCTCTTCATTGAGCAACGTCTGGCATTGCAGGTCTTAGCTCATTGGCTGAAAGAGACACTCCCAGACAACGAGCTAACCCAGCACCATAGGACTTGGCTCAGGAGAGCTAATGGACGTCCCTAAGAAGTACCTAGGAAGGAGCTTCTAGCTCTCCTCCTGTCAAAGAGGAGATGTTGTCTCTGTGCTGACTGCATAGAGAATCAACTGATTATTATAGAGTGGGCAGCCAGGACCCAGCACTCACACTCTTCTGTCTCTGGCAGGTCCTCTCTCCAACTCTTGCAAGCCCCCTGTTGTCAAAGCATTGGGCAACATACCAGACCTGCAAGAGTTCGAGAGAGGACCGGCCAGAAACAGAAGAGAGAAAGTGACGTCCCCTCTACAATGTGAGTACTACATAGGTAGCTTACACTCAGCCAGTGGACCACCAGAGTGTGTAATGCCCCCCTCATTGGTCACAGGTAAATGGCAGGGAGGGGAAAAGATATTTGCACCGATTATCGGTTATTGGCCCAAAAAGGCACAGATAATCAGTATCATCGTATAAGCATATGAAAATTTATATCAGGTGATCCTTAATGTGGAGTGGTGCCGGCAGACCCAATTTAAGAAGTCAAACCATTGATAAATGGGAAAGGATGAGCCAGGCTATTCCAGGGCTTGCTAGTGGTTATGATGCTTGCAGTGTTCCTTCAAAACATAATGTGCAAAAGATACAGTCAATTCACGCTTGCAGGACTTCTCGCGGGCAGCTCCCTTCCTATGGAAATGCCTGCCTACTCCCATCAGACTCTCCTCTGGCCTTGCATCTTTTAAGAAGTGCCTTAAAACCCATGTCTTTAGGAAAGCTTATGGCCTCCCAGAGTAACCTCTACCTTACATACCTGTCTCCTAAAGGGCAGAACTCTACTCTCTCCTCCAGCTCTGCTTCACTCCCACCTTATTTGATTTCTATTTCCTGTCCTATTGTGTTTTACACCTCACCTCCTATAGACTGTAAGCTCGTTTGAGCAGGGTCCTCTTCAACCTATCGTTCCTTTAAGTCTTCTTGTAATTGTCCTATTTATAGTTAAACCCCCTCTCTCATAATATTGTAAAGCGCTACGGAATCTGTTGGCGCTTTATAAATGGTGATAATAATATTAAAATAATCACTAGGCTGTAATGTAAACACTGCATTTTCTCTGAAAAGAATGATTCTACTTAGCAGAACAAATACAATAAGCTGTAGTTGTTCTGGTGACTATAGTGTCCCTTTAAATATATTCACTTGTGCTAAAATGTTAGATTGGTACATTCACTCTCTCAAATATACATCATTGCTCAACATTCACATGTACAAAACTAGTTAATAGGCATCTGGAAACATGCAGTGCACTCTGCAACCCCAGCACGTTAATACTATAATATGCCCACTGTCTTAAACAGGTTAGTCTAAACATAAAAGCCTCTAGCATGTTTAATCATAATATTTCTATAGTTCCATTAGAGATTCTCTGACAGAGACGCTTAGCCCTATTTATGTATGTATAGTTTGTTGTCTTTGAATTTGTTTATTTTTTTATTTTTATTTTTTTAATTGTTTTATGGGCTCTGAATATGTCTTGATCTATGTGTGACAGACTGATAGTCTGAAAGACAGACTGAAATGTATAAGCTATAGTAATAACAATGGCTATTTAAATATAGATTCATGGACAACAAAACAACTTTGTACATTATACAAAACATATATATAACATATGCACAGTAATGTGCTATGTTTTGTGTTTTTGTGTATATTTGATAAAAGAAAATCAATAAAGAATTTATAAAAAAAAAAGAGATTTGTGGTGCAGATAGAGCTCCTATAAGAATTACATAGTAAATCACATAATTTCAAGGCTTCTCATAAACAATTACTAAATGTAAAAAACTTTTATCCGCAGTTCACTGAGCTACATTTACTGGTTTTAAACATATGCATTTATTATACACAACAGGTCCGTAATGTCCAATTGAGTTACCGTGGAAAATTACAAAACTAAACTCCCGAAAGATATGTTTAAACTCTTTTCCATTTCATCTAAAATCTAAACTTCAGACATACCGGTAAACCAAATATTCTTAAAGGAACACTATAGTCACCTAAATTACTTTAGCTTAATAAAGCAGTTTTAGTGTATAGATCATTCCCCTGCAATTTCACTGCTCAATTCACTGTAATTTAGGAGTGAACCCCTTAAGGACGGAGCCAAATGTACACTTTGTGAACGAAACAAAATGTAAACAAAACCTGGCATTTGCGCTATATGTCTGTCCAACTGTAATTCACCTCTTTCATATGAAATGCACCCCGCCTTATTATATATCATTTTATTCAGGGGAAACAGGACTTTCATTTAATATCAAATATTTAGCTATGAAACATAATTTAATATGAAAAAAATGGGAGAAAATAAGAAATTTTGTTATTTTTTTAGTTCTACATGACATTTTAACTGTCAACGTCATAATACTGTTTGCTTTTACTGCAATAAAATGCACATATTTGTATTCGGCAAAGTCTCACGTGTAAAACAGTACCCCCTATGTACAGGATTTATGGTGTTTTGGGAAGTTACAGGGTCAAATATAGCACGTTACATTTGAAATTGAAATTCGCCAGATTGGTTACGTTGCCTTTGGGACTTTATAGTAGCCCAGGAATTAAATTTACACCCATAATGGCATACCATTTGCAATAGTAGACAACCCAAGGTATTTCAAATGGGGTATGTCCAGTCTTTTTTAGTAGCCATTTGGTCACAAACACTGGCCAAATTTAGCGTTAGTATTTGTTTGTGTGTGAAAAATGCAAAAAAAAATTTGGCTAGTGTTTGTGACTAAGTGGCTACTATGAAGACTGGACATACCCCGTTTGCAATACCTTGGGTTGTCTACTATTGCAAATGGTATGCCATCATAGGGGTAATTTTCATTCTTGGGCTACCATAGGGTCTCAAAGGCAACGTACCCAATCTGGCAAATTTTAATGTGAAAAAAATGAAACACAAGCCTTATATTTGACGCTGTAACTTTTGAAAACACCATAAAACCTGTACATGAGGGGTACTGTTGTACTCGGGAGACTTCGCTGAACACAAATATTTGTGTTTCAAAACAGTAAAAAGTATCGCAGCAATAATATCGTCCGTGTAAGTGCTGTTTGTGCGTGAAAAATGCAAAAAAGTCACTTTTACTGGCAATATCATCGTTGTAATACATTTTACTGTTTTGAAACACTAATATTTGTGTTCAGCGAAGTCCCCCGAGTAGAACAGTACCCCCCATGTACAGGTTTTATGGTGTCTTGGAAAGTTATAGGGTTAAATATTGTGCTAGCAAATTAAATTCCCTATACTTTCGGCATGGGTTGTCAGGCAGGTCCCGCTAATTGTAATTAATTAAGAAACCCAATTATGTAAATATTTTACATAAATATATATGTAGAATTAATATATGTATATATACACGTATGTGAATATATATGTATATATATATATCATTTGTTTTAAATATCATTTGTTTTATATATAGGTATATATATAGTGATATATACGTATATATTTATGCATATAGATATATATATATTATTTCGTTCTACGTGTTTTTAATATAAATATATATATTAATATCACAATACAGTTAGAACAACATAACACACATCTATATATTTTTTTATTATTTTTTTATTTATTTAATTTATTTTATTTTTTAACGTATTTACATATTTAATTTTTTTATATTATATATAAATATATATATAACAATAATAATATATATTTAATCAGTATCAGTCTACGTGTAATTTGATATTAATATATATATATATATATATATATATATATATAATTATATATATATTAATAGTAAAATACACCTAGACAGTGTACGTGTGTGTATGTATATGTGTATATATATACTTAGATCATATATATATAATATATATATATGATCTAAGTATATATTATTATTAATTTACACTTTTAACTTTATTTTATTTCATTTTCAGCCAGCAGGGGGACCACCTGTCATTACAGGCAGTCCCCCTGCTGGCAATACAGAAGCCAGCTATTCCGGCCATGTGATTGTGAGGTCCTCGCTAGGACCTCACTCTCACATGGCTGGGGGGGACTGGAGGAGGAAGATCTGCCGCGGGGGGCTCCCTTGGAGTCCCCCCAACCGCGATCGCCGGCGTGGGACCGCCGGCGACCGGGTAAGTAAGGAAAGACCGGAGGGCGTACTATTACGCCCGGCGGCGTTTAGAGCCGCCTATAATAGGACGTAATAGTACGCCCTCCGGTCTTAAGGGGTTAAATCACTTTGTTTCTGTTTATGCAGCCCTAGCCACACCTCCCCTGGCTATGATTGACAGAACCTGTATGAGAAAAAAACTGGTTTCACTTTCAAACAGATGTAATTTACCTTAAATAATTGTATCTCAATCTCTAAATTGAACTTTAATCACATACAGGGGGCTCTTGCAGGGTCTAGCAAGCTATTAACATAGCAGGGGATAAGAAAATCTTAATTAAACAGAACTTGCAATAAAGAAAGCCTAAATAGGACTCTCTTTACAAGAAGTGTTTATGGAAGGCTCTGCAAGTCACATGCAGGGAGGTGTGACTAAGGTTCATAAACAAAGGGATTTAACTCCTAAATGGCAGAGGATTGAGCAGTGAGGCTGCAGGGGCATGTTCTATACACCAAAACGGCTTCATTAAGCTAAAGTTGTTCCGGTGATTATAGTGTCCCTTTAATGAAACTAGGGCATACAGGGTATTCAGCAGTTTCCTTAATTGAAAACTACTTATCTCTTCAACATAGAAGCCTACCAAGTTTTATAGATGTCATTGTCAAATTTTAAAAGGGGAATTGCTGCTTCCCACGTTCTTTAATATTATGGTAACTTATCCTTATATTTAGCGACTATGTAATTGTGAAACGTGAAATATAAAATCAAATCTATAAATCTGCACTGCTACATGATACAGATGAGCAGGACCGCCATCAGGGGGTGACAACCATGACGGTTGTCACGGGCCCGGCGGCCCTGGGGGGCCACCCAGGCCCCAAGTGGAGCGAAACTGCCGCAGGTGTATCTGCACCGGGGCCCATCAGGTGGCCCAAGCATTTAAGGTCACCCAATGAGCCCTATATCTTCAGGGGCCTGGTCAGCACTGCGGCCGGTAATAGCAGGACTGGGCCCCTTTAAAAAAAATTGCGGCTGCACCGCAAGGGCTGCTGGGAGGAAGTGACGGCCGGTCACTTTCTCCCAGCTTACTTTGCACGGGGGGAGAGGGGGGGAGAGACAGCCAAGGAGAGGCATACGCTCCCGTCATCGCCAGCCACCTTCCTGCAACTTAAAGGTAAGGAAGAGGAGGGTGGCTGATAAATGAGGTGTGTGTGTATATATGTATGTGTCTGCATGTATGTGTGTATGTATGTCTGTCTGTATGTATGTATATATCTATCTATCAGTATGTATGTATGTATGTATGTATGTATGTTTGTCAGTATGTATGTGTGTGTGTATATCAGTATGTATGTGTAACGGATCGCCTGGCACCCCGACTGGGTACCTCCGTTAAAGGATGCTCCTAGCGTTTACTGAGGACTCCAAGCACTCTGGCAGACACCACAATCACCGTATTGGAGAAGCATATGAATCCTCTCAAGCCTCTGAATGCTGTAGACAGTTGAATAGGAACCATACGAATAGGTTTGCACTCCTAGCAGTCAAACTGGAACAGCATGCAATAAATCCTCCCCCAATAATGAGACGACACTTCACTTTGAGGGTTAAACAGGAACTCTGGACTGTCACATCCAGCCTGGCTTTTATTTCCATCTCACACATATAAGACCGCCCACAGGGGAGGTGTAAAATATCCAATAGCATCACGGGTGCAACCCACACATCCCCTCCCCTTAGTGTGACACATAATCCCATTATTCATACAGTTTAAAATATACTTTTTACACAATATTTATAACTTCAAAACCATACATCACATTCACATACAATTGCATATCCACAATCAATCCATTCAGGGGAACAACATATTAGAAAATGGCATGGATCAGACCAGGGGTTCAAAAGTTAGTAAAGTATCTTTTAAAACCCCTAGCTTTCCAGCTCAGACCGGTTTTAGAGAGCCTTCTCTCCTGGGGAAGTAATCCAATTACCTCCCAGCACAGAGACAGACTCCATTGAGCACATGGGGACACAAAGACAGTAAAACACTTTAAAATACATAAATTCACCTTTTACACATAACACACAGACATTTCACATATCCCCAGATAGCTGGGATCTGAGCGCACAAAACTACCGAATAGCGTGCAGATCCTATTCACACAGTTCACTTGCCGTGGAGCCGAAGTCTTTAACTACACGAATGGGCTCCATGGCATAGCTATCTGGGTTAACACATTCACATAAAGTCTGGTCCATAGTCCAAAGGCAAGAGGCGGGCAAGCAGCCCCCTCCAAGTACACATGGCGAGGTCAGTTTCGCCACAGTATGTCTGTATATATCTATCAGTATGTGTGTATGTATGTCTGTGTATGTATGTATGTGTGTATGTGTCTATCTGTATGTGTGTGTATATGCCAGTATGTATATATGTCAGTATGTATGTATGTATGTGTGTGTATGTCAGTATGCATATGTCTGTGTGTGTCAGTATGTATGTGTGTGTGTATGTATGTATATATCTATCAGTGTGTATGTATGTCAGAATGCATGTATGTCTGTATGTGTGTATGTCAGTATGTCTGTGTGTATGTGTCTATCTGTATGTGTGTGTATGTCAGTATGTATATATGTCAGTATGTATGTATGTATGTATGTATGTGTGTGTATGTCAGTATGTATGTGTGTGTATTCATATATCTATCAGTATGTATGTCAGTATGCATGTATGTCTGTGTGTGTGTGTCAGTATGTCTGTATGTATCTGTGTGTGTATATGTATATATATCTGTGTGTGTGTGTCTGTATGTATGTATGTGTATGTATGCCATTATGTATGTATGTATGTATGTCAGTATGTATGTATGTATGTGTATGTATGTCTGTTTGTATGTGTGTATGTATGTCTGTATGTATGTGTGTGTGTGTCAGTATGTGAGTATGTATGTACGTCAGTGTGTGTGTATGTATGTCAGTATGTATGTGTGTGTGTGTATCTGTATCTCCTTATGCATGTTTATGTGTCTATATGTGTGTATGTCTGTTTCAGTATTTGTGTCTGTAAGTATGTGTGTATCTTTCTGTGTGTGTGTCTGTGTCCTTTTGTGTCTGTGTGAGTGGGTGGGATTTGGAGGCGGGGCTTCGAGGTGGGCACCCGGGGGCCCAGACCTTGAGCTGTGTTAGGGGCCACACAATTTCTGATGGCGGCCCTGCAGATGAGTGCCACCATTTTAGCTCCCTCTCAATCATTATTATAAGCTCTGTCCTTTGCACCTGGCAATCAGCATAGAAACAATGTGCAGAGACAAGAGGAAATTAAACAATGTCTCTTCTTCTACTCTTCATTAGCAATGTTTACCCAGCCCTTGTCTTTTCTGAACTTGATTATAATGACATTTAGAAGAAAACAGAGCATCTCATGGTAAAAAAAGGGGCAAGTTTAAAAATAGTTTCCAATACTTTATTCAATGGTGTAAACTCCTCGTTAAAATGTATTGCCATGTTAACATGTTTGGTACAACAATAACGTTCATGCCATTTAGCTTCTAGAATACCATATTGGGATAATTGGTTACTGCACTGCCAATCCTAAATAGCTTTAAGGAGAACAGAATACAAACATAACATGATTCATTTTTATTAGATTTTAGATTTAGCCACTTGTGACACTCATTATATTAACAATATAAGGTAAATTAAAACATGTAAAAAGAAATCCATTTACACAAAACAGGATTACTATTAAAATTTTATTTTCTTGAAAACAATTTCCAAAATGACAGCTGACTGCACACGTTTTTTTTTTTTGTAAATATAATTTTTATTGTCAAACGGGTCAAAATGGGACTCGCAGGTCTCCAGTTGCATATAAATCATTCGTTTAGGACACAACATGTGTCTGAGCATAAGAAAGTATAAGGTATTGCAGCAAACTTACGTGGTTGGGCGCGCAGGCCCGTAACAGCATCGGACTCGCAGGTCCTTAACCATATTAAGTGGTCCTGTCTAAGGGACCGGGTTCAGATGAAGTCTTCCAATTACAACTGTGTCAGAAATTAGGACGGGTTCTAACCTGTAACGTACATTTCGGGTCTTATGGACCCCGGAAGGTCCAGGAGTGTCATACGAGAATAGTCACACTCTTTTGTATCCTCACCCTGTCCCTGTCGGGTAACCGGCCTACTTAGGCCTTCAGTACATGGTTAGAGCTCCGCACCTTCCTGGTCGGTGCGTATCAACTGGGACGGGAGTCGGGGAAGGGGGGGGTGGGTTGGATAAGGAAGGAGGAATAGGGTTAGTATGTCGTCTCTGTGTCAGTCGGTCTTGGGCCTGTAGGTGCTAGGGTCGTCAGTATCGTCTGGAATTCTGGTTTCGCTGTCGTCAGTATCCACTGCGTCCAGATGTCTAGGTATGTTTGTTGTTGCGGACCAGCCGCGTACATAGTGAGTTCCTCTATGGCTCTGAGGTCTTCCATTTGGGCAAACCAGAGGGGTAAGGACGGGGTCTCCTTAGTCTTCCAGTACCTTGGGATCGTCTGCTTAGCTATATTTATGATCCGGATCGTAAGTGATTTTTTATATTTGGATGTAGGGACATTTGTGTGGTGGAGCAGCATGGCTGCTGGTTCATATGGTGGGGGATTGTCCGAAAAGCGGGCAATGATAGCGTGAATTGTGTGCCAGAAGGGTTGTATCAGATCGCAGTCCCACCAGAGATGTCTAAGTGTGCCTATTTCCTTTTCGCACCTCCAGCAGAGGTGAGATGCATTTGTGTCTATGTGGTGTGCTGTGGCCGGTGTGCGATACCAGCGCGTGAGCAGTTTATAGGCAGTCTCTTGGCTCTTGCTGAATATGGAGCAGTGGTGTATGATATTGCACATCTTCTCCCATTCCGGGGCGCTAAAGGTGCGTTTCAGGGATTCCTCCCATTTGCCCATGAAGTTCGGAGGTGTAGTTGGTGTGTGCGACTGGAGAAGGGAGTACAGGTGCGATACCCCGTGTGGTAAGGGGTCCGGGTCAGAGCATAGTCGTTCAAAGACCGTGAGATCTCTGCCGAGTGCCTGGCCTTGTGGGAGTAACTTTACGAAATTACGCAACTGTTCATATTTAAAACGCGTTAGGAAGGGTTGGGAAGTCTCCCCACACATTTCTGTCAGGCTTTTCATCCCTCGTCTAGTGCAAATGTGTCTTAGGCGGGGCATGGGGTCGTTCACTAGTGCCCTGAAGGCCCTCGGGTCCAAGCCCGGTTGGAAGTCTGGGTTATGAACTAGGGGTAGTAGTGGGGATGGGTATGTGGAGAGGGCGTGTCGTCCGATACTGCCTCGCCACACCGTCAGTGTCGCTTTAGTGTAAGCCGAGTATCGTGTTTCCTTCCCTGACCCCCTTGCAGGGAGCCACGGAAGGAGGGCGGCTGGTATGCCCGCATCGCATTCCTCTGCTATTTTCCAGAGTTTGTGAACCCCCGGTTTGGACCACTCTACCACACGTTGCAGGTGACACGCTCTGTAGTATAGGGCAAAGTCTGGTAGAGCAAGTCCGCCCTTGTCTTTGGGTTGTGTTAGTAAGGTATATTTAAGTCTGGGTCTCCTCCCGTCCCAAACGTAGGTCCCCAGTGCCCCTCGGAGTGCCGTGAAAAAGGAGGTGGGGATCATTATAGGTAGTGCCTGGATAAGGTACAGCAGTCTCGGTAAGAAGTTCATCTTTACTACTTGCACCCTACCTAGCCAGGATATATGGGGATAGGCCCACTCCCTCATCTCCTTCCGAAACTGGGTCAGCAGGGGGGCGAAGTTGGCAGCGTATAAATTTGTCGTGTGTACTGTCAGCCAGGTGCCTAGATAACGTATCTTGTCTGAAGCCCATTGGAAGTTGTGACTCCTACGCAGGTGGTCGGCTCTATGCGCGGGTACATTGATATTTAGTACATACGATTTGGAAAAGTTAATTTTCAAGCCCGAGAGGGACCCATATGCCCGGAACGCCTGTACTAGGTTGGGTAGGGAAACCTCAGGGTTGGTAATAAAGAATAGCAGGTCGTCCGCATATGCGGCTATTTTGTGGTGTGTATCTCCTGTATGGAGGCCGGTGATGTCAGGGTGGCATCTGATGGTGTTTAAGAATGGCTCCAGGGCCAGCACAAATAGTAACGGGGAGAGGGGGCAGCCCTGGCGTGTGCCATTGTGTATCGGAAAGGCCTCTGTTAGTGCCCCGTTGACCAGCACGTGCGCGGTTGGCCTGGAGTAAAGGGCTCCAATCCATCCCCGGAGGTGCGGTCCCAGGCCCATATGTGTCAGCGTCCGGAACATATATTCCCAGTTGACCCTGTCAAAGGCCTTCTCCGCGTCTGTAGAGAGCAGGAGAAGGCCCGAGTCCGTTCCAGATGTCCTGTGCATAAGCGTGAGGGCCCTAATGGTGTTATCCCGGGCCTCCCGACCCAGCACGAACCCCACCTGGTCCGCGTGTACCAGATTGGGCACATGTGTTTGGAGCCTGGTCGCCAGGACCTTTGCGAGAAGTTTAAGGTCTGTGTTGATAAGGGAGATAGGCCGGTAGCTCCCGCAGTGCTCCCGGTCCTTTCCCTCCTTAGGGATGATAGTGATGTGTGCGGTGAGTGCCTGCTCGGGGAGGTCGTGTCCCTCTCTGATTGCATTAAACATGTCCACTAACGGGGGGTATAGTATGTCTGCGAATCTCTTATAATATTTTAGGGGCAATCCATCGGGGCCTGGGCTCCTCCCGGGCTTAGAGCTCTTGATCGCAAGCGCAAGTTCCTCAGGGGTAATGGGTTCGTCCAGCTGATCCGTTATGTCTGTTGGTAGGGAGGGGATTGTATGGGCCGAGAGGTATTCGTCTATGGAGTCCCTGAGTCTGTGGGAGTGTGAGTCCGTGTGCGGTCGCGGAATCGCGTAAAGTTCCTGGTAGTATGCCCTAATGATCTCCTGTATCTTAGCTGGGTGCCTGTGTAGGGTTCCCCCTTTGTCCCGGATGCGGTCTATGTAAGTGTCTTGTCTCTTTTTATTGAGCATGCGTGCTAACAGTTTCCCACTCTTGTTGCCATTTACGTGGAAGAAAGCCCTGTTGCGCAATGCATCCCTGTGGTATTGGGAGTGTAGGAGTGTTGTCAGTTCTCTCCGTAAAGTAAGCAGTGTTGCCTGGTGCGTGGGGAGTTGTAGACGTTTATTGAGTGTATCCAGGCGGTGTATGTCCGCTAGTATTGAGGCCATGCGGGCCTCCCTCTGTCTCTTGAGAAGTGTGCCTTTTTGTATGAAATGCCCCCTAACAACGCTTTTGTGTGCCTCCCAACGTATGGTGGGGGACGTTTGATTTCCATTGTGTGTGAAGTATTCTTGCAGTGTGGTTTCTATGTCTGCCGTTAGTTCTGGCTTGGCTAGTAGGGCCTCATTCAACCTCCATTTGGAGATCGTGGGTCTGAATAGCGGTGACTATAGGGTGACCGACACCGGTGCATGGTCTGACCATGTAGCAGTGCCCTGGTCAGCCCGAAGTGCCAGCGATAGGTAGTATTGTGGCATGAAGAGGTAGTCGATTCGGGTGTAGGAGTTATGGGGATGTGAGTAAAAAGTGTAGTCCCTTTCATCGGGATGCAGGGCTCTCCAGCAGTCCACGAGCCTTTCTCTCGCCAAAAGGGCTCTGATTGCTGTGAGATGTTGGGTGGGGACGTGAGAGCGGCCCAGGGAGGAGTCCCATTTGGGATCCAGAGCCACGTTAAGGTCTCCCCCCAGCACCTGTACTCCCTCTGTGAAACTCCTAAGGGTGCGGAGTGTCCGGGCCAAGAAGCGATATTGTCTACAATTTGGGGCGTAGATGTTGGCAAAAGTGTACATGGAGCCTGCTATCTCCCCCTTTATAAAAGTGTATCGTCCCTCTGGGTCGGTCAGCACCCCCTTTTCTTTAAACGGAATGCGTTTGTGGAGCAGTATTGCCGCCCCCCTTGATTTCCCACCTTGGAAGTCACTGTAGTACCCGATGGGGTAGTGCTGGTTGGTCAGTGTTGGTCGTGATCCCAGTCTGAAATGTGTCTCTTGTAGAAACACTATGGATGCCTTATGGGAGAGGAAATCTCTCAAGGCTCCCGATCTTTTCTCGGGTTTGTTTAAACCTCTAGCATTGAGGGAGAGAACCGTTATGGGGGCTGGGGCAGTGGACATGGTCGATCCCTGTCAGTCAGGTATAGATATGCAGTCTTGTCCGTCCGGCGGTCAAGTGCTTGGACGGGGTAAGGGGGGTATAGGGAAGTGTGGGGTAGTAGGGGTGGGAAGGGTCAGGGGTAGAATATATACAGTCGCTGTAAACAGCGGCGTTGGAAAAGAGCGTCGGGGGGCTGGGGCCCCTCCGGCCGTTAACGGGCGGAGGGGAACCGCTCACCTGATTTTTGTCGCTCACTCCAGTAGGGCAGTCGAAGGAGTCCCGGAATTCCCAAGTGGGCCGGGCCCAGGGGACCAAGTGCGCTCGCTAATCGGTCGTCGCTGACCACTATGGCCTCTCGGGGCTCCACCCAGTCAGGACCTTCCGTCTCCCCGGCTTACGGCACTATCTATTAAGGAATGAAACATAGTTATCAACCTCACCTTAAAAGAACAGTAATAACTTCAACAAGGATATCAGCCATAGGAAATAAACAGTTCAACAATTTAACATGGGTCCCATTTGTACCTTCACCGTGTAGGTCACCTAGTGGCCTGTCACGGGACCCTCCCCCCCACCCACATCTCCATTCCCTCCCAATCTCTCATCACCCTAATGGCAATTCCCACCCTCTCAACGCTTACCCTCACCCCTGTGGGTGTGATCTGGTCTCGGTGGCGTGTGTCTGGAAGTTGGTGTTGTGGGGTCTAACCATCGGGCGGTTGGGGCACATTTATTCTCCACATGGGCATAGGGCCTCTCATGCGATTCTCGCCCATGATAATAAAGCTGGTTAATAGTATCCCCCCCTCTCCCCCCCCCCCGGGTTAGCCCCCCCATCTACTTAGGTGTTTCCTTGTATGCCCTCCCTCCCCCTTATCTGGAGCCTCAGCTCTAGCAATACTTGCTGTGTCGAGAAGTCACGGCAGTGTCCATTTAGTGGTGGGGCCACAGGGGTACCCCAGTGTAAAGTCCAGAGTTCGTGACATGCCTATGGTATCAGAGTAACAGTTCCAAGGTCTAGACTTCGAGCAGGCATGGCAGCTTTCAGTTGGGCATCCCCACTGGTCTAGTCGTCTGTGTGCGAGGTGGCCTCAGTCTCTGGGGTCGGGGACCCAGGCCTTGTGGTCGGGGGGTGAAGGTGTAAAAGTTCAGCGGGTTCGGCCAGGGTAGTGTCTCCGGTGGTAGGTGTAGCTCCTTCTGGAGAGCCTGGGTATCTTCTTCCCCTAGGACCATGAAGGGGCCGTTAGGAGTCGCCACTTGCAGTCCTGTGGGAAAACACCAGCGGTACCGTAGCTGGGCGGTTTGTAGCTGCCTGGTTAGGGGCTTCATTGCTCTTCTGTATGCCAGGGTTGCTGGAGATAGATCGGGGAACAGGTGGATCTCCGAACCTTCTAACAGGATTTTTTCTGCGGTTCTGGCTTTGCGAAGGATCTCCTCTTTCAGGGGAAAGCTCTCCAGACAGCAGATGATGTCGCGGGAAGGGCCTTCAGGGGGTCCCTGGGGCCTAAGAGCGCGGTGTGCACGTACAAAGCCTATAGGCGTTTGGAGCGGACGGGCCAGCAGTCTGTTAAATAGATCCGACAGGGTGGCTTGAATAGGGGTGTTCTTGTCCAACCCCTCAGGTACCCCCCTGATGCGGATGTTCTGTCTCCTACCCCTGTTATCTAAGTCCTCAATATGTAGTGCCATTTGCTGTAGTACCTTCGTATGAGACTGCAGCATGTCAGTGTTTGCTGCCTGAGATGCAGACATGTGGTCACTGTCTGCCTCGAGCTGGGCCACTCTCTGGCTGAGGCCCTGTATCTCCTCTCGCAGTGCATGGAGCTCTGTAGTGATGGAGGTGTGGAGTTCAGCATTAGCCTGTTTCAGGTCTGCTTTCGTGGGTAATTGCTGGAGTATGGACATCAGTTCAGGGGTGAAGGATTGGGAGTTTGTTGGTGCATGCTCTCCTTGTGGGGACCGTGGGCGGGGAGAGCCCGAGGCCGTGGAGTCAGTTGAGGCCTGGTGGTCCGGGTCCGCCTGTGCCACGAGGTATTGCTTCATGGAGGGGTTCGGAGCACTTTTCAGGGTGTCCGCGGGTCTTTGGGCATTCGATGTGCGGTGAGTCTTCCCCATTACGAGCGTTTGGCTGTGCGGTCGGTGAGGTTTAGTGCTAGGCCGGCGGGGAGCTCACGGTTTAGGCAGCCATGTTCGCGGACCTCCAAGCCACCCTGACTGCACACGTTTAATGCATTTCCTTTGTTATACTCTAGGATTTCAATGTAACTGGTTACGTTTTTTTTAACAAAATCTAAAGTTAAAGTAACTTCTAAGGAAAGAAATCTTAGATGATAAAATGACACTATATTATTAATGTATATATTAATAAAAAAATATTCTGTAAGGTTACTCTGCTTGTGGTTCTAGGTTATGGATTCTGCATGGATTCTGCATGCAGGCCTAGGCCAAGACTACAATGCACCAACGTTAACCGGCATCTTTATCAACCCATTCTCTAATGTCTTAAGTTGACATTCTGATTGGAGTAGTTTTGCAATGAATCTTTGACTCTTCGAAGGGCTGAGAATTTGTACCTGGAACTGTGGAACTCACTTCCCTCCTCCGTTAGATGCTCACCCAGTCTCCACTCTTTCAAATAATCATTAAAAATCCAATTCTTCATAAAAGCATATCAATTAAACTGTTAATAGCTCCCGACTGATTCCTCTCTTGCAACTGTCATTAGTTTGATACTATCCTTACCTTTTGTGTCACTATACCCCACTCCCTCTAGCATGTAAGCTTATTGGGCAGGGCCCTCAACCCCTCTGTTCCTGTGTGTCTAACTTGTCTGATTACAACTAGATGTTTGTTCGTCCACCCACTGTAAAGCGCTGCGGAATTTGTTGGCGCTATATAAATAATAACATAATAATAATAATAATAATAATATTTGAGATTCCACCCTGAGTATCTGTCTTTGCAATCAGAAACCTGAGTTTAACACACACAGTTTAAAGCAAATATATATATTTTATGTTTAGAAGCTTTCTGGACTCTTTTTCACCTTTCTAATGTGCCAATACAATCACGACTGGAGATCTGTACCTGTTACACTACTGTACCATTAATCCTCTAGTCCTGCCTTTCTTCAATCACTTCACCCCCAAGTGCAAATGCCCCTACTAGGTAACACTTCCACAAGCAGGGCTATCCTCTCTCTGTCACTGTTAAGCCATATATTCCGCAAGACACACTTGGTAAAGGTGTGAAAGGTATAAATGTGAAAGTGAGCAGGAGAATCTCCTAAAGAAGGGTTCACTTTCACTTTATACTCAGTTGTTAGCATAGACCTCTTGATTGTTTACAGGAATTGGTGCCAACCAGTGACATATATTTCACTACGCCAACAAGGCCTATATTTAGGGCAGCAATCTGGAGGTGGTATGAAACTGCAACATTCTAATATTTTTATGTATTTTAACATGAAGCTGCTAAACTATTCAGCTGCCAGTCCTTTTTTATGTTTTTTTATTTATTTCTTTTTAACAGCAGTTGGCTGCAACAGAAAGCAGTAAGAGAACTACAGTTAATCTAAGTAACAATTCCTCCCCTCCTGTAAGTGAATGTCTACTGAACAGCCAGTCCCAGTCCATTGTTCGCTCACAGTACACAGAAAAGAACTCTGCACACACCTGAAAGTCACAACTATGGGCACATGAAACAGGAACCAGGGCTCCATCTTTCAGTGACTGTACATTGCTTCTGAATGTAAATCACACATAAATTAAATATGCAAACACATGACATATGTAATCTGAGTGTGTTTGTTCTATGTGTGCTTGTAGTTCACACACAGTCATATTCCCACTGCCTAGCAGAAAACATAAATATATCAGTGGGACCATCCAAACACTTGGAACCACTGCCCTTTTTGACCCTTGTTTTATCTAACCCTAAACAATTGCAAACTTTCTACACAACAGCCGTTTAACCCCTTAAGGACACATGACATGTGTGACATGTCATGATTCCCTTTTATTCCAGAAGCTTGGTCCTTAAGGGGTTAATCCCAGCTTTTGCATCACATCATGAAATATGGAAGTACGGGGTTTCAGTAGAATATAATAAGTGCTGGGATTGCAAATATAGCAAGCTAAAATAAAGATAAAATGTGTCAGAGCAAGCAGAAGTTCCAAATAAATAAAGCTTTAAAAATGTTTCTATAATAATGAAAATCAGGACATTTCATTTTTCAAACATCAAAACGGGCCTGCTTCCAAGTTATGGCGTTATTGAATTTTTAAACAGAAATGCAGCGCTGTGACCTTTCTACGTGAATGTCTAAAATGTTCATTACCCATCTTCTACCTTACAAACACCCAACAATTCAATTCAAAGTGCCCTTTATGTAGGATCACATAATATGATTTTACTGCTAGAAATCTCTGTTCCACGTTTGACATACATTCTCTGTCTGTCCTATAAAAAGAACAATGAATCTACTTGAATACTTATTGAAAATATTTCTTCAAGAAACTGGGTCAGGTTGAATAGCATGAAATTATAAAATGTATTATTGCTTAAGCTTTTTGAAATTCGGCATTTGAAGAAAGAACTTAGAGGGAGCATCTAGTTATGGGATGAGGCAGATGGCCTCAGCGTGCTTTCATGCTTGGTCAGGTGTAATTAATATATGACCACTGTAGCAGGTGGCTGTCAGATATACTACATGTTTTCACAAATTACCCAGAGCTCCAACACGTGTAATAATGAATACCTGGAAAAAAAAAATACACTCAACCTTACTTACAAAATATAATTTGATGATTCTAGTAAAATTGTGGGAAATTCAATAAGGATTTTGTAAATTAAACCATAATAATGCCAACGCTAGACTTTAGGTTGGCTGGGAATTATTGGAAATGTAGTTTGCAAATATCTGCAGAGCCAAGATCAGCCATTACTGGCACAAAATCATAGATGGTGACGTCATCAACTGGGTTTATGTTCTGTGAAAAAGCCACATGTAAACTCCAAGTGTTGATCCAGAAAGAACAGCTGTGAGGATGAAATATAGAATTAAATATAGCATAATGTATATATCATGTTCATATATCATGTAGGTGAGGGCTAAGAAAAAATATTAAAAACAAATAAAATAAAAACTACAATAAAATAAAAATGGTGCCATTGTAAGTTAAAGGAACCCTATAGTGTTAGGAATACAAACATGTATTTCTAACACTATAGTATTAGACTATTTAGGTCAGTGCCCCCCTTCCCATCCCCTCCCCCCCTCCCACAGAATAGAGTAAAACGTTTTTTAAAATTTACCATTTCTTCATTGCCTTGCTGGTCTCACCTGGTCTCAACTAACCTCAGCCAATCTAATGATTTCTCATAGGAAGCACTGGGAGGCTATTGCACATGTGCAGCAAAGCATATCTCCTTACAGAGATACATTCAATCAATGCATCTCTATGAGAGAGCATTCAGCTTCTCCATGCTCTGAACGTAGGTACTGCACACAGTGCAGCACTGAAATAGTAAGCACCTCTGGCAAGGCTGTCATCAGAAATTGTGGGGCTCCTTACACAATCCAAGGTCTAGGCCCCTGGGGCCCACCTTTGAATCCACCCACAGGCCCACCCTGTGTCCGACTCCGACCACAAGGTGTATGTGTAGCGTGCATACAGAGAGTGTGCAGTGACCATCTAAATGACATAGTGCAGTGTTTTGCAATGAATACGCACTAGGCCTCTAAATGCATTGGATTGGCTGTGATCATCAAGACTGATGATCTCAGCCAAGGATGCATGGCCTGCTAAAGAGAAAGCAAAATAGCATGGGAGAAAAGGTGTTTTTAATCCTTTGGCGAGTTGGTCAACTAAACTATGACTAGGACACTCTATTTGTATTCCTAATGCTATAGTGTTATGTTTACATGAAATGCTACTGGCACATAAAACACTGCAGCAAGCATAAGTGCTTTTTTATGTGCAGAGTGGTCCTTAAAAAGCTAACTCCCAATACATTGTATAGGAAAAAATACATGGTCGGTATATGGATTTTCATTAAAAAGCATTAGATTTAAAGAAAGAGTAAGACATAAAAATATTCTTCATATACTTAAAGTGCATTTGTCATTTAAATGAATAATTCACATAGCAGAAACGCACTTCTAAGCTTACATAGATATATATCTAGCATACCATAAAATCATAGCTTGATACATTGTATACACTGTCGCTATCTGCTACAAATGCCAAGCACAGAAAAACTATCAGATTTGCTGCTTAAATTGTGCAATTCAATTTTCTGTTCATTACAATTCTCTATTTAATAAAAACCCTGATGTTTTGTAAAATGAATGTATCACATGTAATATTTGACATTTAAATGCCATATGGATCAGAAGAACTACAGGAATCTATCTGTGATTTTCTTTAACTTCACTTGTACAAATTATTTAGGCGCAACTCTGGAAAAGTGTTCTTGAATTTTTTTCCAACATTATTCATACACAATTATGGAATATGAATTTTTCAAAATACACATATTTGTCCATATACACATATGCAGGTGAACTAAATGAAAAAAGTTTAAATTATGGTTGAATAAACATATCAAAAACAAAATGTTCTTGTTTCTATTTGTTGTAATACAAAAAAAAATTTAGTAATGAAAAAAGAATATGATAGCATTATACAAATATATTCGAGGCCACCACAAACTATCTGAAAATCTATTCATAAAAAGAACTATACATAGGACACAGTCATGCTATTAGACTGGAAGGAAGGAGATATAGTCTAAGGCAAATGAAATGTTTATTTTACAGTAAGAACAATAAGGATGTGGAATTCTCTACCTGAAGAGGTGGTTTTATCAGAATCTATAAAGATGTTGAAACAGCAATTGGATAAATGCTTGCAAAAACATAATATACAGGGATATATTTTTTAGTTAGTGGGGTAATAGCTTCTTTTATCCAAGAAGGATTTTTTTTCAGTAAAGTTTGCTGTAAAATTGGAAGCACTTCAGACTAGGCTTTTTCACCTTCTTTTGGATCAACAGCAAAAACAAATATAAGAAGGCTGAACTAGATGGACACGTCTCATTTCTTTGTAACTATGTAACTTAATTCACTTTCATGTTTATTGAATAAACCATCAAAGCCCAGTGGTTCCCAAACCAGTCCTCATGGCCCACCAACAGGGCTGGTTTTGTCAGTATCTGCATTAGAATAAAAATGGAAAATACCTAAATCCTGGACTGTTGGTGGGCCATAAGGACTGGTTTGGGAACCTCTGATCTAGACCATTAAAGAAACACTGCATTGACATTTACTTTTAAAAAAAAAACAACAAATTAGTAATACTAATATACTAATATACTAAATAGGTTTATGTTTTCTTTAAACATGCATGTATTTTGTTCTACATGTTTTCTTTTGGGAGGAGTGGGGGTGGTATATGAAAGTTAAGTTGGTTATATGGAGCTAATGAAAGTTGAAAAAACCTTGTCAGACAGCCAGGTAGGTGTTCCTGCCCCCAAGTTTTAAAAGTGAAGATCTTTGTTGAAATTAGCACTTTTATTATACAGTTACATATGTTTCTAATATTTTATAAACAGTCACAAATATGACAGACACCAGACACATAAAAGCTGAAGTGCTTTATGTGTCTCT
The DNA here is from genome assembly GCF_036172605.1 of Pelobates fuscus. Taxonomy (NCBI): domain Eukaryota; kingdom Metazoa; phylum Chordata; class Amphibia; order Anura; family Pelobatidae; genus Pelobates; species Pelobates fuscus. The sequence goes on from NC_086318.1 coordinate 99,438,098, forward strand.
AGTGTTCCTTTAACTATACATTTATGCAATTAGGTAATTTGTAAACGTTCAATATAAACAGCTGCAGAAGTAAGAGTATTAACATTAGCTCCAGGCATACTTCAAGTATTTAAATATTATATAAATTAATCTTGTTTGCTCATACACCCTCTTGTTAATCTTGACTCTATCTGGAGATTTATCAATTGTCGGCAAAGCTCAATAATGTTTGAAAATGCTGTGGTCAACAATAATTAGTGCCTAGGAATTTCATTCTGTTTCATAAGATTTCTTCTTCTGAGTTGATTAGTTTAATGATCATGTAAGCTTTAAACCCAAGAGACATCACAGCCAAGGAAAATAGGAAAGAAGCTGTAGCAATTTCAGAGGAAATTGGAACTTAGGGTAAAACCATGAATAGGTGGGTAAGCATTAAAATATTTCTCCACTTTGGGATGTCTTGCACCAGACTGGTAGAGAAGGTGGTATTGTTCCTTTGTAATTTAATTTAGCTTTGTTATACACACCTTTTGGTGGGAATACGTTTTAAAAAGCTGTACTATAATTATAAATACAAACATTGTGCTTATTATATTTCTTTTATACGCGGCTACTTTTATCAACCCAATTTTTTTATTAGTGAAATACTGTACATTTACAGTAAAATATTAATCTTAGTAAGAGTTATCCTCCCCACCCCCTCAAAAAAATACACAGTGCTGCTTATAAAGTATGCACAAGAAAGTGCTGCACGGAAAATGTTGTAGGTAGTAAGTCCGTGATAAATCAATCATATAACACCATCACATGAAATAATATGTTTGTCCAGGAAAACATGGTGGTTATGTCAACGCTATATCATGGGATCTGTCCATGAATATCTATCTTTATAACTGACAAAACTAAATAATAAAAAAAAAGAAAAGAAAATTACACACACAGATAAAAACACAAGACAGTGTATACAACAAAGTAAAGAATAACAATCACAATAAACTGAATTAGATAAACACAGCTCAACTGGCTAGAGCATATGCAATAATTTTTGGTTTTGTGGCAAAGCTACATCATCATTGCAATTGACTAAATGGTGTAACTCAGCTGTGAATCCAAACATTAAAGACTTTTGAAACGTGCAAATATTTTCCATTGGAGACCATAGAAACTGCAAAGACATTAGCTATTTACCAGGTGGAGTTACTGTTTCAAAGACGAATATAGAAACTGCCAAGACTTATTTTACATACCAGTTGGAGTTGCTATATCATAGGTAAAAAAAAAAGCCCAAATATTGGATGTAAATTCTGTATAGAGCATGATCTTAGTAAAAGAGATCAACCAATAAAAGTAAGCTTTTCAGCATAATCTAAAAGATATATAGTCATCACATATTAAACCATACATTTATGATATATTTAATTATATATCAGGTATTTAGTTCCTATAAGCCTCTTGTGCATCTGTCTGTCCAATGGCCTGTATTAACATATCACGTTACATGACATGTAACTAAAAATGCTTGCTTGTTTTGGGGTTGTCACATCAGCTACTATATAATGTGTCAAGAATAAAGACAGGTATTTCCTAGATGCTTGCTATTTTTAGGATCTGTTTGACTTTCCGTGGGTCGTTAGAGTCTGTTGCCTATTCCCAAACTCATGTAAACATGAGGTTGATCATAATGAGAATAAAATAATGAAAAGTAATTATTTTTCTTCTCTTATGCTCTTGTAAATCTGCTTTCATCCACTAAATACAGCTGTAGTCTGGTGTCTCATCTGCATATTATACAACATGCAGATCTAGTCTTCTATAAACATCAAAAGGTCCAGAATTCATAAACTCCACAACTTAGTTCCTTTAAGGATACTGACAAAACCTGGACTATTAGATCGCCTTGAAGATTGGGACGGGAAACAATGTTGAGGAGCAGAGTGTCACGGCAAGGGTGCATAATTTATTTAATGTAATTTGTGTAGTGCATAGATGAACTGACTGCTTGGTAGAGGTGGAATTGTCAATTCCAAAAGGGGTTAATTTGATTGTATGGGAGGTCAGAGCTTACAACCTAAATTCATCTTTAAAGCTGGGACCTCAACAGAGCTACTCTGTAATGTGTGAGAAGCCATACATAACTGGCCTGGAAGTCTAGTTTAAATATAAACTAACTCTCTAATTTGACAATTTGTCTAGATTCCTTCTTCGATAGGGAGTCCTTTTGATATGAATGGTCATTAGCTTTCAAGAAAAAACAAAAAACCCATGTGTTCAAGTATCAGATCCTAAGGTGCACCTAGATTCCTATGCCAGCGGGAGGTTAATGAGTGGACTGTGTCACTTGGAACACTTATTCTCAGCAAACGCTCAGCACCCCACTTATAAGATATCTTATGCCTCTTCAGATCTGTGGTCAAAGATTGCAGGCACCTGTGCCAGTCCATGGTGGCCCTGGAGATATCAGAGCAGAACAGTAAGAAATGTTTCTCAAAATGATAAAGAGAGGCATTGCAGACTGTGGATAGGAAGACTTGCCTGGAAGCAGATGATTACATCCCACCTGGATCAGGATGTGGCAGCTTAAGGTGCTGGTAGCCGATAGCAGCCATTTGGGGCAGAGCCTTGGCTTGTTTAGGATAGAGTAGGCCAGTAAGTTATCTCCGGATTAGATGTGGGATTTCAGTTAGAGTGACAGTTTCATGCAGGCCCCTTATCTTCACATTCTTCCAGCGTCTGCTGTCTTCTATTGCCACCATGTGGCGCTGGGATTGGGTCATCTCTTGCCTGAGTGTTGCTATCTAGTGATGCGCACCTCATGTGCGGTGGTGGCATCTTCGGTATCGTGTATGCGCACTGACATCCCATTGATTTCTTCTTTAAATGAAGCAATGTCAGCTGTGATACTTCGACATGATCATATAGGAGGGCTTTCAGCGTTACCTCTGTGACCGGAGGAACTCCACTCTGTCCCAGACGCTGATTTGCTCTTCTCTTCGTAGTTAGTATCTCAGAGCCCTTTAAGTCGGCCAGAGAGTCTTCGCTGGATGAAGGGGAGGGCCCATCCAAGAGTGGTGCCATGTCTGGCCTTGTTGGATCTCGTGGCCTCCACAGCAGATCGACGATATCTGTGTTAAACAGGGGTTTTTCCGGCTGCTGCTTTTTAATTTTGCGCTTCATATTGTAAGCGGAGTAGGAGGCACTCGATAAGGTCGGTTGCAGAAAGTAATCAGTGGAATGTAATGACTTTAGTCTCAATTAGCTCGGAGCGCCTCTGAGACATGGCCATTCAGTATTGCTGCTGGCTCTGCCCCCCCCCCCCTACTTTACAGACATTTTAATACAGAGTTTACAGTTTTCATGAGCAGATGTATATATTGTATTACTTTGTACAGCCATATGCAGAGAAATTAATACAACCATGCAGGCTGTTTTAAAACTACATTTTCAAAAATAATGTATAACTCCTAACAGTTATGGATGGGTGTATCTATATGAGGCATGCCAGTGATGCAATCTGGGATGGGGGTGGGACCAACCAAAAAAGGGCATGTCAACGTGGCATGAATTCATGGTAGGCAGTGCCGGCCTTAGGGGTGTGCGAGTTGTGTGGCTCCACATGGAGTCATTATAGATGGGGCACTAGGCAACTGACATCGCTCAAACATGCAGGTGCTAGTGGCTGGTCTTCATTTGCTCCAGCAGTGTGTTGGTTGGGGCCTAGCCATTGGTGGTGCAGTGTAATGCCTGTACATGAAGGAGAATGCTCACTTGTTAATTCTCCTTTTTGTGCAGGCTGGTGGCACAGTGGCAGAGTTTAAAAAAAATCAGAGTCACTGTCATAACCCTGCATGATCTCCTTGTGCAGCACGAGAGGTTGGTGGAGCTGCTTATCAAACAACTAGAAACCAAGGATTGCAGTGCTTCTACTTCTCCACCAGCCAGTGCCTATAATGAAAAGAGGTAACTTTCTCTGTGTGTGTGTGTGTTTGGCTGCCTGACTTTAGCTGTGTGTGTTTTACTGTCTGCCTGTGACTGTGTGTGTGTGTATGGCTGTCTGCCTGTGACTGTGTGTGTCTCTCTGCCTGTAACTGTGTGTCTATCTGCCTATAATCGTGTAATTGAGGACAGTTAGGAGGATTAATGCAGATATGTTGTGGAACCATATGAATAGGTGTTCAAGAGACTGTAGATTTTAAACTGTTATAACTACTGTACATCATAAAACTATTCAAATTGTTGATACTTTTTATTTCTTGAATGTAACACATCAGCACTATGCTGTAACAGATTGCAATATCTGATTTTGTTACAACCCGGCTTTGTTCTCCGGTCACTCCTTCCGCATAGGAGCCGCTTCATCAGCCTATAGTACAAACACCCCGGTTCACATCATCAAGAGACTGGGTCGATGGAAATCCTCCATATACCATACGTGCATACCACAACCAGAAAGAGAGCTTTGCCAAGCCTTCAGGAATTTAAATGCAATAAAGTGTGTTTTTCTTGAACTTCTCTTTGTCCTCTTTTATTTACAGGCCCACTCGCACGTTGGTTTTCGGCACACCACAAACCAACTTTCATCTCAGACACTATCCATTACGTATTAAATTCCGAGCACAAGTAGAAAGGCCATTAGGCCTTAATTTGTGGGAGGAGTAAGTCCCCTACTTAAACTCCCAGCCCCTACTCACCTCTGCCGGTAAAGTTGATTGTCCCCACCCACCTTCACCCTTATAGCATTACTACTCTCCTTGGTGGGCCCTCTTTTATTTACAGGCACACTCGTACGTTGGTTTTCGGCAGACCACAAACCAACTTTCATCTCAGACACTATCCATTAAGTATTAAATTCCGAGCACAAATATATATATATATATATATATATATTGCCCTGTTGAGTTTAAATTCTAATTCTCCCCTGGTAAATATCCAATGGTCTCTCCAGGTTTTCAGTGGCAAGTAACATTTAAATATATATTTTAAGCAGTAAAACCACTTTAACTTATTGAAGTAGTTTGGGTGTACAGATCATGCCCATGCAATCTCATTGCTAAATTCTATGCCATTTGGAGTTAAATAACTTCTGTTATGCAGCCCTGGCTGCGACTCACACAGCCTACATGAAAAAAATAATAATTTTTAAACAGGTGTGGTAGCACACTGTGTTTACTGTAGAAGGTAAGAAGAGCAGTGTGACGGACAGTCTGGCACTCCAACTGGGTGCCTCCGTCAATCAATGCTCCTAGTGCTCACCAAAGGCTCCAAGCACTCCATCAGACACCATAAGCACTGTAGATCCCACAAACCACTGCAGCTTGGTTGGGTTCTCACCATCCTCCACCCACCCTGGACCCAAGACCAGGATCCAGCTTCCAGTGGGTGAACCTCTCCTCCAAGAGAGTATAGCTGTGAAGTAGTGATAGCTTGTATAGCAGTTCCCTTCAACAAGAAACAAGACTCAGTGTTGAGGGTAAAAGTAAGAATGAATTTTAATGGTGCCACACTGGCCTTTTATGACAATCACCACGCAAGGGATACGCCCACATGGGCCTTGTTGGGGAACCCAACACAAAGACACAGACAAATAAGAACAGTGATAAAATGCATGACACTCCTATAACAAACATACAATCCCTCCCCTCTGCCTGGGAGATAATTGGGTCAGATACTGTATTAACCCAATTATCTCATGACAGAAAAAACACACATTTCTACAAAGTACCCAAAGTACCCCAAAACACATAATATCTGTCACATCCCCTGATAGCCCTGATCTGGGTGACCAAAATATCCCAAAATCACCCAGATCAGTTCAGGGGTTCAGGAATTGTATGGAAGTCAAATATTTGACCGACCGCAGGCATGGTCCCGTGCCCAAAACAGTTCCAGAGAATCAGGGCTTGTGGTCAATCTAGTTCGGTAGTTTGAAAACAAACAAATTACCGAACAGAGTCAATAGTCTTACCCTGGAGCTTGTTCCCCTCATCCAGACGAATGATCTCCAAGTCCAGCAGTGTTCAGGAGTTTCTGTATCCTATTTTAGTTCCATGAGATTCATGCTCAAACACCGCTGCCTGCATCCATGCGAACAAGATGGCCACCACCTTGTGGTTGTCCATAGGAATTGCGGCCACCCAGACAAACAATTAGAACACTGTGGTGAGAAACGTTCCAAGTTGTTAATAGGTGTTAACAAGCTCCAGGGTGGTCTCTGGTTTGTGTGGTTGTTCAGTAATTCGAAGTGCCACTTCAATTCACTTCGGGAATCCGAAGTGCTGCTTCACAAGTCCAAAAAGGCACAAACAGTATTTTCCACCAGGGTTTAACACAGGGGCCATAGTCACAGGGCAGGAGGCTGGCAAACAGGCCCCTCCAAAAACCAGTGGCAAGGTTACTTTCGCCACAAGCAGGAGATAAGACATTTTAGAATAAACACATTCAAAATGTAGGTTATTTTACAAGAAGTATATAGGGAATATCCTATTTTAGCCTCTGTTTATAAATGTGAAGATGTCTGTGAGAAATTGGCACTTTTATTAATACATTTTCAACAGCCTGGGAGCTCCTCTGAGCTAACAGAAATTGCAAATGCACTCTACTTGAGCACTCCTGCCTTCCACTGCATTCCTATTCACAGACCTCAAATCAGCGTCTTCAGATCATTCACCTCCTCCAGACCTCAGGCGTACGAGCAGGTGTGCACATATGAGTGTACCAATTTCCCCTTGAAGAGACTGAAAGATGGGAGGGCTTGCAAAGGCTGCAGTTCATAAACTTTTTAAAGATATACTTCCAATGAATACAGGCACGACAAACCCATTCATGTATTCATTGGGGGCCTATCAACTAAACAGTGATTTATAATTGTTTGTCTATTTGGGTGGTGGAGTGTCCCTTTAAGCTAAAGCTGCTTTAGTGCTAATAGTGTCCCTTTAAGGCTTTGCTAGTAGTGACCGAGTTGAAATTTTAAAGGGTTTTTCAAACAACTATGACCACTTCCTCTTTTAAAGTGGCCATTGAGGAAGGAATCTGTATGTTTAGCTTTAAATGCTGAACATACAGCAGCATGTAATTCATTCCCTCCTTCCCTTATCTACCCCCTACTTCTGCCCTCCCTCCCCACACCAGCTCAGAGCTCACATATGCATACTGACGGGTGAAAATGGTCCAATCAAATGCTTCTCCGTGAGAAGCATTTCATTGGACCACAGAGAGGGAATGTGGCTTTAATTTAAGTTACAGGATTTTTAGAAATTATAAATTTAAAAAAACATATAAAAAATATATAGTAAAAATGGTTATACATCCTGTGTGTATAATGTATGTATAATATAATATATATATATATATATTTTTATATATTCATAGGTTTTTATGGCACTGTCACTCCCATGATGATCAGCCAACGTGCACAATGCCAAATGCTGACAAAGTATCATTGGAACTGTAGTTTAACAGTAGATGGTGAATGGCCCGTTTGCAGAGGATCGGTAATATAAGATTGCAGGAACTGTGTATAAACTCTATTAAAGTTTCCCCACAACCTTTGTGATAATGATGTCCTGCGATGATTCTATCCAGAGAGAAGGCTGTACTACCATCTTGGACATGTGTTATATTGTATAATGCTGTTTCATTTTTTTGATACGTAAATGCATAATACTGGAGGGGACTTAGATCATCACCATTCAAATCCAAGTCTCTCTGAAGCATAATACAATCGCATGCGTAATCACATTCATTTCTCTTTAAAAAAAAGTATGCTGGCCCACTGGCATAATAAATTTGAGCTAAATACAGTAGAGGGAACATGCATTTTGCCCAAAATGGATTAAAATATCAAACGTAGTGGAGCAAGGCAGGCATCTACAGAGTAAAAAAATCACCTCTGATGGCTTAATGAGCTGCCACACCTGGCCCATTAGCTCAGAAATCTATTTAAAATGTATCTGGCTCCTGCACAGTACAGGAAAGTGACATTACTTTAAAAGCTAAGATATTGATCTGAGAATCGTTTATCACAATTGCTAAAGACCTGTGAAGAGACCAGAATTTGTGCTTTTTAACCCCATCAATATTGTGCATTTGCTTCAAAAGCAATTTTATATTTGCAGTGGTGCCGTACTTACCGGTATTTATTAATCAGTCAAATCCTACCAGAATGCTATGATTTTTCCTCTTAATTTTTCAATAGTTGCAATCCATCACTAATCAGTGTCTTGATGGCTGTACATAAGCCCCAGTTCATCTCCTTTTTAGTCTGCACCATTATCACATGTGATTGACTCAAACTGTAATTTGCTAACTGAACATGACTAGGTTTAGTGTCCTGTTAAAACACCTGTCATGTTTTTTTAGGTTTCCCGATTTAATGTCTCTATATCCTGTGACTTGGTAGCAAGTCGAAGACCCACAAATGCACAGTAGAAAATGCTGTGCAATAATTAGATTTCCCATAGAGAGGTGGCAGACCAAGATCCTTAACAATCAATTGTCAAATCCCATTAAAAACAAAAGACATTATGAAACTTACAAGAGAAGACATCTTACTCCCTATCAAAATTCCTATGTCATATCAAGGAAAGAATTGGCACATAGTATACCTCCCACGTATCTAGAGGATTGAGATGTGAATATGCAATACCCTTGTCTTTCCAACGTGCCACATTACACCTCCCACAAAATTCAAACACTAGAGTCTGGGAGCGTCAAGCCTTCTGGAATGCAACCAGTTTCACCCATGTGAGATAGTGAGCCCAGTGTAATCAAAATCCCAACCATCTAACTGCAAAAACAACCTACACTCTTCCTTAAATAATCCAATGATGAAAGTAATAAATGAATAAATAACATTCCAATATACTTATCAGTTACTTCTAATGACTATTAAAAGTTCCTAAAAGGAGGAAGGTCATTCATGAACATACAACCAATAATTTACCAATAAATATAATACTTTAACATATTCAGCTAACCCAACAGAAGCTTTCGAATATTCTTTATAAATATTTCCATTTTTAATCCTTATTATATACATTTTACTTGCCTAGCAAACCACTGTGATTATAAAACCCATTGCCACCTTTTCCATTTGGACTCCTGGACTATTTGGACTATTGACACTGCCGCATGACTCTTTCAGAAAAACCGAGAACAAGTTAGCAGCGACAGTGGCCCTAGCTGCACGAAGGGCTTTAGCAGAACTTTGAGCACATGATGTAACCTCTGGACTCCCTATGATCCTTTGGAAGGTTGATTTCTTGCCAATATCTACATTTTTCTTCCTTATCTCAGGTAAAACATCCCAGATACTTCTTTTACTTTGTTACACCCTGTGTTATGACTTTCCCTTTCTCTTTTCCTTTTCTGTTTCCCATATATCTGGATATTTTCTCTTTTCCTTCTTACTTTTCTTCTGTACATTGGTGCTTCTATTTCACCCCCTTTTATCAACCCTTTAATACCCTTTACTCTAGTTCATAATTCTTCATGGTTTGGAAGTTGACACTGATACCTGCTCTTTTGGCTAACAAATAATGGGTGTGAACTCATACCTCTCATAATATTGTAAAGCGCTAAGGAATCTGTTGGCGCTATATAAATGGCAATAATAATAATAATAATAATAATAATAATAATAATAATACCTACACCCTTAATTTGCACACTTAACGTGACAAAGCATTGCTTCAGCTCATTGAAGTAATTGTAGTGTCTGCCATCCTCACATTCAGTGTTAAATAATTTTTTAATGTTTTAATACTATACGAGACTATACAAGACTTCCCAGCAACTCATCCCCCTATGCTAATCAGGTTAATGATTTTGCTGGGCTAAACAGCAAAATGTGGCTGTGATTGGCTGATAGTATCAGCTTACACTTGATTTTGTTACCTTTTCATGGTTTTTATTTTTATTTTTTTATTTTTTTAAATGATGTGTCCTTTAAACAATTTGATTTTATAACACATCCCACATATTATTATCTGGATTTAGATCTGGGGGGTTTGGGAGCCAAGTCAACACCTTGAACTCTTTGTCTTGTTCATCTAACCATTCCTGAACAATTTTTGCAGTGCGGCAGGTTGCATTTTCCTGATGTAAGAGAAGATTGCCACCAGGTAGCACCATTGCCATGAATGGGTGTACATGGTCTGCAGCAATCCCAAGGTAAATGGCACGTGGCAAAGTAACATGCACATGAATGCCAGAAACCATGGTTTTCCAGTAAGACATTGCTCATAGCATAACACTGTCTCTGATGGCCTACCTTCTTCCTATAGTGCATAATGCTCTCATATCTTCCCCAGGTAACACACACCCAGCTATCCACATGATCTAAAGAAAACATAATTAATCAAACCAGGCAACCTTCTTCCACTGCTCCATGGTCAAGTTCGGGAGCTCACATCCCCATTAAAGGTGCTTTCAGTGGTGGACAGGGGTCATCATTGGCACGTAGACCGGTCTATGGCTACAGAGTCCCATACGCAGCAAACCGTGATACACCTTTCCATCATGGCCAGTATTATGTTTTTCAGCTATTTGAGTTACAGTAGGTCTTGTGTGTGATCCGACCAGGCGGGCTAGCCTTCGTTCAACATGTTCATCAATGAGCCTTGGGCACTCATGACCCTGACGCCCCACACGTTGCCAAGTGCTATTGTAACAATATAATCAATGCTATTCACTTTTCCTGTCGGTGGTTTTAATGTTTTGGCTGATCAGTGTATATTCCTTTGTCTGTGACTTTATCTATGATTAATTTTGTGAAGCATTCTAAATAAGAGTGCTGTGTTTGAATTGTTAGATAAAAAGATTAACACATATTTTAGGTTTATTTGGTTTATCAGACTATAAAAGAGAAAACTAACACTACTTTTAACTATCCTCTCCTGTTCAGGGATGTTCTTAATTACGAACATGCTGTGCTCATTCACATATAACTTTCAGTATCCATATTAGTTCCCATGACTAACTCAATATTTCTTACTACAGACCTTGTGTGCGGTACTATTGGCAGTAATCCAAACCACAATCCCATATTAAAACAGAGTAACCAGGGTACAATGTAAAACAAAGCAAATTAGTTTAAACAGTTACACACAAATCCCTCAATACAGTGCAAAGCTTATAATACACACAGTTGAGGAAATAATAACTCAAAGTAGTTATATGAAAATAAAAGAAGCTACTGAAACTAGAGTTTTTCATTGATCATTTTGTGAATGTTGTATGAGGATTGTTTTGTAATAGTAAACTAGGCTATCTTCTCCCCAACTTTGTAGCCGGTCTTAATCAATCACACACACATTAATGTAGAAACCGGATCCTGCCATTTAAAAAAATCTGTAATTTATAGCTGAACACATAGGCAATGGGAGCCTCTGGGAGAAATTGATATGCAATTCTTTACATGAATGTTATATTACTATTTAAATAGGCAAGCACTTATTTTCTTTACTAATATTATAAATATATATATGTATCTATGCTTTATTTTTTAACATAAAAATATTGACTGAGAAATATATTTCTTCAGATGTGTATGTAGGGTAAGTAATAAGAATGCTATACCATTTTACACAGCTAAAATGCTTTTTTGTTGCTTTATTTAAAACATATTGGAACACAGGCTGTTGTAAGAGATGTTGGGTGAGAATGGGTAATTGTCCTTTAACCCCTTAAGGACCAAACTTCTGGAATAAAAGGGAATCATGACATGTCACACATGTCATGTGTCCTTAAGGGGTTAAAAAGTTTGGACAATTCCTGAGGTGTTTCTGTATCTGTATGTATGTTTGTATTTAGAATTTTGCTTACGTCTAGTGGTGACAAGGTCATAAAACCTCTGTATGACACAAAATGCGATTCAGTATTCTGATTTTATGAATTGGTGATTCAATTTAAGAGCACTGAACGAAAAGTATAATGTTTAAAGGGAGCATTCCAAGCACCATAACCACCATATCAAATTTTAGTGGTTACTGTAACAATGGTAGCCTGTCATGCCTGGGTTCTGACTAGTGCTCAATTCAGCTTTCTGGATTTTTCTTTGCTGAAAACACCAGCTGAGTGTGCTTAGCTCAGAGAAACATCCTGCTTCTTCCACAGGAGTAGTGGAACATAGCACATGTACTTAGGAATCCAAGTAGTTCTAAAACAGTTTAACACGTTACTCTGGGAAGTAGCGAGGGCACTCATGGCACCATAACCCCTATGATGGCCTGTAGTGGTCATGGTCCTTCTAGTGTTCCATTAATTAAACCAAACATCTGAGTATATGCAGGAGAGTAAATCATTAACTCCAAACAAGGTTGAATGCTGTCATTTAATTTTCAAGGATTTTAATTACTAAACAGAGAAATGAGAACTGACCAATACATATATTTGGTCAAAAATATCTGTAAACAAAATAACTGTGAATTTGTACAGTAGGTTAGGATCCTTTTAAGGTCACTTTCCATGATTGATTCATGCACAAATTAGGGGTATCAAATGTATCGCTCAGTTCAGGATCTTGGAATCTGTCTACTGCTTGGCCTATATGTAGAGATGTCGAACGGGCGAACACGGTGAACCGCCATAGACTTCAATAGGCAGGCGAATTTTAAAACCCACAGGGACTCTTTCTGGCCACAATAGTGATGGAAAAGTTGTTTCAAGGGGACTAACACCTGGACTGTGGAATGCCGGAGGGGGATCCATGGCAAAACTCCCATGGAAAATTACATAGTTGATGCAGAGTCTGGTTTTAATCCATAAAGGGCATAAATCACCTAACATTCCTAAATTGTTTGGAATAACATGCTTTAAAACATCAGGAATGATGTTGTATCGATCAGGTAGTGTAAGGGTTACGCCCACTTCACAGTGACAGACCAAACTCCCCGTTTAACGCACCTCAAACAACCGCAAACAGTCCATTTGCACAACCACAAACTCCCCATTTGCACAGGGTTGGATACCAAGCTAGCCATGCCCCGTTCCTTGTCCTCACTGATGTCATTGAAGGTCTCTTCCTCCACCCAGCCACGTACAACACCAAGGGTCCCCGAAAGGTGACAACCTTCCACCTCCTCAAAGCCACCTTCCTCCTCTGACTCCTCTTCTTCAGACTCCTCTCTCTGCATTGCCTCTCTCTGCATTATTATAAGGTGTTTTAAGTAGTACTATTCCTATCAGTTTAATCCCTGTTACATCCCCTATCAGGGGACGTGTATATGGCAGCGATTTTAGGAACCGGTAGATGGAAAAAGATGCTTGGTCGGTCCTCCTACTTCAAATTTGGGGCACTGCGCGTGCAATCTAATGTGCCACCAGATAGGAGTGGTACTATTCTTATCAGTTTAATCCCTGTTACGTCCCCCTCATCAGGCCTTTTTTAGTCGAATGTATCGCCCACTGTCAGTCCCTTCGGGATCCATCCCTCATTCATCTTAATAAAGGTGAGTTAATCTAGACTTTTTTGACCTAGGCGTCTTCTCTTCTCAGTGACAATACCTCCTGCTGCACTGAAGGTCCTTTCTGACAGGACACTTGAAGCGGGGCAGGCCAGAAGTTCTATCGCAAATTGGGATAGCTCAGGCCACAAGTCAATCCTGCACACCCAGTAGTCAAGGGGTTCATCGCACCTCAGAGTGTTGATATCTGCAGTTAAGGCGAGGTAGTCTGCTACCTGTCGGTAGAGTCATTCTCTGAGGATGGACCCTGAAGGGCTGTGGCGATGCATAGGACTTAAAAAGCTCTGCATGTCCTCCACCAACAACATGTCTGTAAAGCGTCCTGTCCTTGCCGGCGTGGTCGTGGGAGGAGGAGGATTACTTTCACCTCTTCCCCTGTTAGATTCCCGTTGTGCTGTGACATCACCCTTATATGCTGTGTAAAGCATACTTTTTAATTTATTTTGGAACTGCTGCATCCTTTCCGACTTGCGGTAATTCAGTAACATTTCAGGCACTTTCTGCTTATACCGGGGGTCTAGTAGCGTGGACACCCAGTACAGGTCGTTCTCCTTCAGCCTTTTTATACGAGGGTCCTTCAACAGGCACGACAGCATGAAAGACCCCATTTGGACAAGGTTGGATGCCGAGCTACTCATGTCCCGTTCCTCGTCCTCAGTGATCTCACTGAAGGTATGTTCTTCCCCCCAGCCACGTACAAGACCACGGGTACAAGATAGGTGACAACGAGCACCCTGGGATGCCTGTTGTGGTTGGTCTTCCTCCTCCTCCTCAAAGCCACATTCCTCCTCTGACTTCTCTTCCTCACAATCCTCTTCCAGCGTTGCCACAGGTCCATCTACGGCCTGATCCAGCACTCTTCGCAGGGCACGCTCCAGGAAGAAAACAAATGGTATGATGTCGCTGATCGTGCCTTCAGTGCGACTGACTAGGTTTGTCACCTCCTCAAAAGGACGCATGAGCCTACAGGCATTGCACATGAGCGTCCAGTAACGTGGCAAAAAATTCACAGCTCTGCAGAGGCTGTCCTAGCACCCTGGTCATGCAAATAGTCGTTAACGGCTTTTTCTTGTTGGAGCAGGCGGTCGAACATTAGGAGTGTTGAATTCCAACGTGTCGGGCTGTCGCAAATCAAGCGCCTCACTGGCATGTTTTTTCGCCGCTGGATATCTGAAAAGTGTGCCATGGCCGTGTAGGAATGCCTGAAATGGCCACACACCTTCCTGGCCTGCTTCAGGACATCCTGTAAGCCTGGGTACTTATGCACAAAGCGTTGTACGATCAGATTACACACATGTGCCATGCACGGCACATGTGTCAACTTGCCCAAATTCATGTCCTTGACAGACACCTGACTGTGGGCAGATGAGCAGGAACTGCTCAAGGCGAGAGACAAAGTGGCGGATGGTTGAGAGGGGGCAAGGAGGAAAGCAGTGGTTGACGTGGCTGAAGATGCTGGACCAGGAGGAGGATGGCACTTTGAGTTTGTGTGCTGCATGTACTCATGTGTTGATCCCATAGGTGTTTGTGATGTGCGATCATGTGCCTTCGCAAAGCAGTTGTACCTAGGTTGGTGTTGGACTTCCCACGACTCAGTTTCTTTTGGCACAGGTTGCAAATGGCATCGCTGTTGTCAGAGGCAGACACACAAAATAAATGCCACACTGCTGAGCTCTGCAATGACTGCATTCTGGTGGTGGCAACAGCATGCATTGATTGGCGTGCTGTCTGGCTGACCCCGGGTGCCGAATCATGCTGTCTGACTGTGCCACTAGCTCCTTGCGATGACCTCCCCCTGCTTCCAACTCGTCTCCTCCTCCTCTCTGTCTCCCTATCTGAACTTTCCCCCTGTTCTTCTTCTCTTCTAGCGGGCACCCACGGACGCATCATCATCATCAACCGCTTCACTTGTATCTGACAACTCAGCAAAGGAAGCAGCAGCGGGTACAACATCATCATCATCACACCGTACGTCCATGTGTGTAATGCTGCCTGACATATCCCTGTTATCTACATCTTCTGGCAAAAATGGTTGCGCATCACTCATTTCTTCCAACTGATGTGTAAATAACTCCTCTGACAGATCAAGTGAAGCAGCTGTGGTGCTAGTGTTGGTGGTGGCAGCAGGTGGGTGAGTGGTAACTTGAGAGTTGCCCAAAGCTAAGCTGGAGGAGGATGGTGCGTCAAGGTTCCGAGCGGAAGCTGTAGAAGATTGGGTGTCCTGTGTTAGCCAGTCAACTATGTCCTCAGAACTTTTCGAGTTCAGGGTACGTGGCCTCTGAACACTGGCCATTATTCTAGGGCCAAAGGGAATCACAGCACCACGACCACGACGGCCCCTGCGGGGTGGCCTGCCTCTGCCTGTAATTTTTTTTTTTTGATTAGTGGTACTATGCGTGCAAGCTACTTTGACAACAGATATAAGTGGCACTGTGCACTGGCAGAAGTTGGCAGAGTAGACGCTGTAGGCCTGACACACACGCTTGCAGACAACTAACTGCTATTCAATCTATTACAGTCAAAATTTTATTTTTATTTTTTAAATGTACACTACTGTTACACCAGATATGAGTTGCACTGGTGTGACACTGTGCCCTGGCAGGCCCTGAAACGCACACGTGTGAAGGAAACTGACTGCTATTATTTCACAGTCAAATTTCTAGTTTTTTTTTTTTAATGTACACTACTGTTACACCAGATATGAGTTGCACTGGTGTGACACTGTGCCCTGGCAGGCCCTGAAACACACACGTGTGAAGGAAACTGAAGGCTATTATTTCACAGTCAAATTTCTAGGGTTTTTTTTTTGAATGTACACTACTGTTACACCAGATATGAGTTGCACTGGTGTGACACTGTGCCCTGGCAGGCCCTGAAACGCACACGTGTGAAGGAAACTGACTGCTATTATTTCACAGTCAAAAAAGTTTTTGTTTTTTTTTAAATGTACACTACTGTTACACCAGATATTAGTTGCACTGGTGTGACACTGTGCCCTGGCAGGCCCTGAAACGCACACGTGTGAAGGAAGCTGACTGCTATTATTTCACAGTCAAATTTCTATTTTTTTTATGTTCACTACTGTTACACCAGATATGAGTTGCACTGGTGTGACACTGTGCCCTGGCAGGCCCTGAAACGCACACGTGTGAAGGAAACTGACTGCTATTATATTACAGTTAAAAAAGTTTTTGTTTTTTTTTAATGCAAGCTATTGTGACACCAGATATGAGTGGTGGCACTGGGCAATTGGGCACAGTATACGCTGTGAGCCTGACACACATGCTGGCAGGCAGGCAACTGCAATTAGATTACACAGGAAAAAAAAAAGCAGACTGATGTTCTAGCCCTAAAAAGGGCTTTTTGGGGAGCTGTCCTTACAGCAGAGATCAGATGAGTCCTTCAGGACTGTAGTGGACACTGAATACACTAGCCTTGCTATCGATTTCCCTATTAAACTAGCAGCAGCTACACTGTCCCTCCTCTCACTAAGAATGCAGCTTCCGAATGAATCCAAAATGGATGCTGTCTAGGAGGTGGGAGGGTCTGGGAGGGAGGGTCTGCTGCTGATTGGCTGTAATGTGTCTGCTGACTGTGAGGTACAGGGTCAAAGTTTACTCAATGATGACGAATAGGGGGCCGACCGAACATCGCATATGTTCGCCCGCCGTGGCGAACGCGAACAAGCTATGTTCCCCGGGAACTATTCGCCGGCAAACTATTCCGGACATCTCTACCTATATGACATCAATAATACACTGGGGCAATCACAATTTCATATTTGATATCTATTGAGTATTCATCTTGGTAAACACAAATGAATATCCTGATTTTTTTAAAATAGCAAGCAGACTCCAAATTGAACCAGGTAATCTGACTCATCATTCTGAATAATGATCACTTGTTCCCAGTCTTCATGCAAATTTGCTT
This sequence comes from Pelobates fuscus, assembly GCF_036172605.1. Lineage (NCBI taxonomy): Eukaryota > Metazoa > Chordata > Amphibia > Anura > Pelobatidae > Pelobates > Pelobates fuscus. The sequence goes on from NC_086318.1 coordinate 99,455,467, forward strand.
ACTTTGTATTCCATGAATTCTGCATTTCTTATTAACATGACTTATCTCAGGTGTCTGTTTGGAAAGATTTCTTGATTCATTCACTTTTATGCCACTTATCTTATCTTACCTTTCTCTAGAAATTGGTATTATGAGTGCTCTAAATTTTATAATATTTTGGATTGAACTGCTGAGGAATTATTCTAACTCTAGAAGCAAGGGCCAGATTAAGACTAAAAATTATCTCAGGCATTTATACCACGGGGCAACCCACTTGACACACTTGACCCCACACTGTCCCTTATCTCCTCTATAACACCCACTTTTGCTACATGTGAATGAGCGGGTGTACTTGTGCTGGATTGTGGCGAGAGAGAGAGAAAGTGTGTGTGTGTGTGTGTGTGTGTGTTTAATCTGTATAGCACATCAGTGTGTGAATGTGGCTTACTGTTGATTATCTGTGTGTATTATCCATTGTGGTATTTTTTTTTATTTGTCTACCACCTCCCTCGTATTCTATCTGCAGCTTCCTTAGCTCCCTTTTCACTCCTTGTCTTTTATTCTGCACCCACCATTCTTTTTCACCTTACCTCTCATTTATAGAAAACAGAGAGAGATTCCCCTTAGTCTTAGATCAACAAAGTTAAACCTAAGGTTAGGGGAATGGGTCAGAATAGGTGGTACCAGCTCCACCAAATATGGGCATGGACCCTTTGTTTAAGGATAATGAAAAAAACACATAAGATGCTGAGGTTGTGCCCTTGTGAGAGGGCAACTACCCAGCCGGCTGATAAGGTTGTTGGTACAGTATAGTTTAGTGCCTGGATTAATCTTAGGGTCTGGAATCCAGTAGACAGACAAAAAAAGGGGGGGGGGGGAGCGGGGTAAGGAAAAAGTTCCTACAGAGCAATACTTCAATGCTATGGGGTAAAGTGCCAAAGAGTATCCTTATATCAATGAAAAAAATAAAACTTTATTGGTCTGTTACAAGATAGAAGGGATACAAGAGCACTTATATATCAGCAGATTAGCTCTGTTATCTATATTAGCCTTAAGTATCAAACCTTGGTATATAATACTACTCAAAAGCCTCCTTGATTGGGGCTTATACCGTGGAAGCTTAGGCTAATATTCCCCTGAGGCAGCACCTAACCCTAATGATCTTGCTAGGAGATCAATCAGTTAGGTTATAAGTCCACCCAGTACAGACAGAGTATATTCATAAGTATGAAATAGCAGATATTGGTTTGCAGGGAATAGTTAAACAATAGTGACAGAGAGAACAGAGCGATCAAAGTGTACAGTGAAAAAAGTTAAGTCTAATGTTGCAAAGACCTATCACTGTTCTATTACTGTTGCTATTCCCTAGCTTCTGCTAATAAACACCTTCGTGGGTGTTCTAAACTGAATGGCTGAACTCAATGCTGCAATACTGTCTAGTGGAGTTGGACTCCAGAAAAAATCATAGGGGTAAAGTGATTAACAAAAATTAATAACCATTGCAAAATAAGTGAGAGGAGGGATTCCCTTAGTGCCTCCGGTGTGGTGCACTGTGAGGTGCCGATATGTGGTGATTGGGGATCCCTCCAAGTGACCCGACGCGCGTTTCGGAGTTTGAAAACTCCTTCGTCAGGGGTAAGGATTGCCGCCCGAAATCTCCCGGTATTTAAATGCCCCTCATCCAATCATTGGCAGGATCATCGCAACGTCATCAGTGACGTGCCGCCCAGACCCTCTCAGTGTGTGAGTGGCTGTTAGCCAATCACGCAGGGGATCGTCACCTCGTCATCTATGACGTGGTGTAGTTCCTCCACGTGGGAAAAAGTGGGTGGAGTGTTTGACAGTTCTATCTACCCGATTGGCTGGACATCTTTATTACAGTTTGATACAGTCATTTAGATAGCGATAGTTTAAAGATGTTATAAATGCGGTTTGGCTATTTGGACACTGTAGAGAATGTACAGATTATGAGTGTCAGACTGACAGAGCATAAATCTAAATGTACTAAGAGTCAACATAACACAGTAAAATAGGGATACAATGCATCTATAAGAGTAAGCTATTTATATAAATATAGAGCTATAACTGAGATGCCTTAATTTAAAGAGGAAACATTCAATTTAGATATGGAGTTACTTGAGTATAAAAGGGAAGAAATCCAATACATGAATGTTCGAATGTGTTATGTCGAATATATTAGGTATCTTTAGTAATATGGCTATAGTGTCACTGAGCTGCATATATCTATATTTCCCCACGGTGTAAAGGAGGCGGAGGGGAGGGGGAGAAAGAGGGGGACGGTCAATCCTGGGACAATTCATGTCCCTACTTTTAATAACAAAAAACAAAAGTGAAAGTGAAACATCAAGTGAGTGAATACCCTTAGACTGATCAAAAAGTAACTAAGAAACATAGAGTAGGCTATTTACAAATATACAAGATAAGAATTTTAAAGAGACTTCTAGATATATGGGGAGTATGAAAAACCCTCATTGAGACCTTTGGGGGATAGGGTTTTGAGTCGGTAAATCCAATAGCACTCGCGTTTTCTTAAGCGTTGATCCCAATTGCCCTTCCTCTGGTCCTGTTTGATTAATTCAATGCCTTGAAATTTAAGGACATTGGGGTCTCCATTGTGAGCTGTTTTTACGTGTCTGGAGATCGATGTTTCTATGTGCCTGGCTGATTTAACAGAATTGATATGTTCAAGAATTTGTCTCTTGAACGGTCTGAAGGTTTTGCCTACGTACATAGCATGACAGTGGCAGGTGATTAGATAGATCACTCCCTTCGAGTTGCAGTTGAAAAATGACAATGATTTAAAATTTTCCGTATTAGAGCTGTTATTAAAGTTTTTTGAATTGGTCTCTATGTATCTGCAAGCTTTGCACCTACCGCATTTGTAGGTGCCTTTAATTTTGCTTGACAGCCAGTGTGTGGGTGGTTTGCTAGTTTGAAAGTGACTGTGCACCAGTAAGTCTTTCAAATTATTGCCCCTTCTAGCTGTCAAGGTGGCGTAGGAGGGGAGGGCATCTCTGAGGTGGCTGTCCTGTTTTAGCAGAGGCCAGAAGCGATTCATAATTGTTTTGACTTGGTCCCAACCCCCATCGAAGGTGGCAACACATCTGAGTTGTTTTTGTTCAGGTTTTGGTGTTGATGCGGGAACGCCTTCTTCTCTTAAAAGGTCTTCTTGTTCGGTTAAGAGGGCCCTATGGTATGCCCTCTTGAGGCATTTATTGGGGTACCCCTTAGACCTAAACATGTGACGTAATTCTTTAGCCTGTGTTTTAAAATCTTCCAGGTCAGAACAATTACGCCTTAGACGTAAATATTGGCCCGTCGGTATTCCCCGTTTCTGCTGAATTGGGTGGTGACTTTTCCAATTCAGAAGATTGTTGGTGGCTGTGCTTTTTCTGAATAAGTTTGTTTTTATGATGCCCTGTTGTTGCGGGGACACCATAAGATCGAGAAAGCTTAAAGACGGAGTGCCAATTTCGGCGGTGAACTTTAAGTTTAATTCATTAGTGTTAAGGCTATGTGTGAATAGCCTGAATTGTTCCCCTGACCCAGTCCAGATGATTATTATATCATCTATATATCTTTTCCAGAGATAAATGTACTGGGTCAGGGGATTTTTTGGAGGAGATGTAAAGACTATTTGTTCCTCCCACCATCCCAGGTGCAGGTTTGCATATGAGGGTGCGCAAGACGTCCCCATAGCAGTCCCCTGCACCTGGTGGTAGTACACTCCGTCAAACAGGAAAAAGTTGTGCGTTAAAACAAACTTTAAGAGGTCTAGTACCAGGTCACTGTGTTTATCGAGGGATGTCCCTCTCCTCCTTAGGAAATGCTCAGTGTGTTTTATTCCCAGAGTATGTGGTATTGAGCTGTATAATGATTCGACATCCAAACTGCAGATGATGGAGTTGTGTGGTAATTTAGTTCGAGTTAAAACTGCTAAGGTTTGTTTGGTGTCTCTTAGGTATGACGGGAGTTGTGTGACTAGTGGTTTCAGAATATGGTCTAAATAGACACTAACGTTCTGGGTCATGTTGTTGTTGCCAGAAACAATGGGTCTGCCTGTCAAGATCATCTGTTGTTTATGAATCTTAGGTAGGCTGTAAAAAGTTGAGATACGGGGGTTATTAATGGCCATGTAGTTATATTCATCTTTCGAAATTAATTTGTCATCAAAACCTTGTTGTAGTATGCTTCTTAGCCTTTCAGTGAATATTTTGGAGGGATCTTGTTTCAAGATTTTATAAGTCAATTGATCCGTAAGTATTCTTTTATTCATTTCCATATATTTTTGAGTATCCATTATAACTATATTGCCCCCTTTGTCCGAGGGCTTTATAGTTATAGTCTGATTCTCTTTTAATGTCTTAACCGCTATGTACTCTGAAGCTGTTAGATTTGAGTTTGGTTTGTGACTTATTTCTTTGAGCTTTATTTTCTCAATCTCCTCACCATACTAATTCTACAAAGGTCTCGACGTACTTAGAGTCTCCCAGTTTAGGGCAGTAGTGGCTTTTATTCCTCAGGTTAGTCAGAGGGTATTTTGGTCCTTCTGAATCGTCATTCTCTTCTAATAATTCTGCTAGGATCATAGTCATACGGTAGTCTTTGAGTTCTAGACCTAAATTTTTGGCTTTTTTCTCTTCATTAAGGAGATAGTTTTTATGTAGAATGAGCTTTCTCGCAAAAAGGTGAATATCCTTAACCCAGGTGAATTTGTCAAAGCGTGGTGTGGGGATAAATGACAGGCCTTTTGCCAACAGATCTAATTCTGACTGTGTGGGAATATAGTCAGATAGGTTGACAATCTGTCTGTTTTTCAATACCGATTCTTTCTGTTGTATTGTTTTTTGGGTCTTGGTCTCAGGAAGGGGCAGTTGTCCCCCTGTGTATGGTCTAAAAAAGTGACACCTCTCTTTAGAATCCCTCTATTGTTCTCACTTGAGGTGGAGGGAGTCGCTGTTACATCAGTGTCTGATCCACTAGACTCATATTCAGAGGTGGAAGCCTGATCGCTATCAACCCTTCTCTTTCTGTTAAACTTTTTATAGACGTTACCGGTTTTGAAATCTTTGTGATCCCTTAAGAATTTTTGGTGTTTCCTCTGTTTTATAATGCTTTGATATTTTTCTAGGTTAGTTTGTAATTTGTTTTCATTAGTGCTGAATATTGGATCAGCTTTATGCTGTTGAATTTTTTCTACTTCACTCTCAATCTTTTTTTCTATCTCTATTAGTTTTTTGTTCTCAAATTTACATATGATCTGCATAAAGCATATGGAACATTGGCCAGCGGCTTCCTCCCATTCTTTGATGAATTCTTCTTCATCGATATGGGAGCTGGGGGTAGTTGGTATTCTTAGACCCCTTGGTATCAGGTTCTTTTTTAAGTAATTTTCTAAAGAGGCTATCTCCCAACTTGACCTGATTTGTTGCCTGTATAGTTGTGTGAGGGAATTAAAACCAGATGTCATGGAATAGTTTAAATTGTCTGGCTGTAGATCGGATTCTGAAAAAATTAATTCAGCGTCTTGACACCATTTTGTGGCATTAGGTTTGTTTGCTAAGAAGCCCGCCATAAATCAATGATTTGTATATCGAGAAGTCTCTGTTCTGACCACTAAGATGGGTCTTGAACCCTTTAATAGTAACAAATGTAGAAAACAGAGAGAGATTCCCCTTAGTCTTAGATCAACAAAGTTAAACCTAAGGTTAGGGGAATGGGTCAGAATAGGTGGTACCAGCTCCACCAAATATGGGCATGGACCCTTTGTTTAAGGATAATGAAAAAAACACATAAGATGCTGAGGTTGTGCCCTTGTGAGAGGGCAACTACCCAGCCGGCTGATAAGGTTGTTGGTACAGTATAGTTTAGTGCCTGGATGAATCTTAGGGTCTGGAATCCAGTAGACAGACAAAAAAAGGGGGGGGGGGGGGGTGGGGAGCGGGGTAAGGAAAAAGTTCCTACAGAGCAATACTTCAATGCTATGGGGTAAAGTGCCAAAGAGTATCCTTATATCAATGAAAAAAATAAAACTTTATTGGTCTCTATTGTTTAACTATTCCCTGCAAACCAATATCTGCTATTTCATACTTATGAATATACTCTGTCTGTACTGGGTGGACTTATAACCTAACTGATTGATCTCCTAGCAAGATCATTAGGGTTAGGTGCTGCCTCAGGGGAATATTAGCCTAAGCTTCCACGGTATAAGCCCCAATCAAGGAGGCTTTTGAGTAGTATTATATACCAAGGTTTGATACTTAAGGCTAATATAGATAACAGAGCTAATCTGCTGATATATAAGTGCTCTTGTATCCCTTCTATCTTGTAATAGACCAATAAAGTTTTATTTTTTTCTCCATTTATTGCATTGTAAAAGAAGGTCCTCCGAGAATGTCACCTGCTGTATGTAAATGAATATGTATCAAAACAGCCTTTTTTCTGCAAACCACTTCAGAGCAGAGGTTATTGTTGCCTAACCCTGTAAGATTTATTAGAGATGTAATCTAATCTAGTTGATCAAAGAACTCTACTTCCCAGTTATATTCTAATTCCATATACATCTTATAAAAAAGCCACAGGGCAAGGTTGGCAAAAATTCAATAATTCACCTTGATGCATTAACTAACTGCCAGATTCAATTAGACTTGCACTTTATTCAAAAGCTAGTGTGCTGTTAATCCCTTTGAAACTCTAAACTTTGAGCTATTTTTCTTTTTTACATTTTATAACTACTTTAAGGTGGAATAATTAGATCATATACAGTGAAAGCTGCCTACATAATGTTAAATAACTTGAATTGTTGGCCCTTTTTATTTAAAACATATCCGAGAAAACACAAAAACTATAATGCAAGGCATTTGCCATATAAAACCATACTTACCTTGAACAATAACTGCAGCTGTTTTCTGATGGCTCGTTAGATATTTTTCAGGAAGGTTGTTCCATATTAGTGGAGTTCTTTATTGGAGAAAGCCCTCCACATTTTGTATCAATAAAACAGAGCAAAGTACTTGAGGTGGAAATGAGGTCATAGGGTTGGAAAAGAAGTAGGAAACATAGTGCTATGGTAAAAAGAAATAGCACAATATAACTAAGAGACAATACAACATTTGACAGACTAAAGCAGGAGGAGATGAATTCCCTGTTCATTTGGGAATTTACAGCCTATTTGAATGGGGGAGTAAGAAACATGAGGTGGGGACTTCAGGGATGAGAATGATGTTAATACAGAGTGAGATGATGGCATTTATTGGGACAGTGGAATGCATTAATTACGGCTTTGAGCGGTGGGTTCCCTGAACAATAATGTCTTTAGAGAGTGTCTAAGGGAACAGAAATTCAGGGAAAGTCTGACAGTGGAGGGAACTGGGTTCTAGAAGGTTGGCAAAATCTTGCAGTCTAGCATGGGAAGAGATGATTAGAGAAGATGCAAGGAACTGGTCGTATGGGGTGGGCTGGAGTATATTTGCTAATTATTGAGGACATTTAGTGGGGAGCAGCGTTATTAAGGAATTTGCATGTCAGAATATTGACTTTAATTCTGCTGTGAATGGTGAGCCAGTAAAGAGATTCACAGAGAGGTGCAGCAGATGCAGAGTGTAACGGATCGGCTGGCACCCCGATTGGGTACCTCCGTTAATGGATGCTCCTAGCGTTTCCTGAGGACTCCAAGCACTGCAGCAGACACCACAACCACCGAATCAGAGAAGCGTATAAATCCTCTCAAGCATATGAATGCTGTAGACAGTTGAATAGGAAACCATACGAATAGGTTTACACTCCTAGCAGTCAAACTGGAACAGCATACAATAAATCCTTCCCCAATAATGAGACGACACTTCACTTTGAGGGTTAAGCAGGAACTGAGGCTGGCACTCCCAGCCTGGTTTTTATTACAGTTGTTGAGAATACAGGACCGCCCACAGGGAGGGACAAAACAACCAATAGCATAATGGTTACAACCCCCAGGTTTCCTCCTCTCAGATAAACATATAACATAATTATAGCATACAGTAAAAATACAGTTTTCACACATACACTGTAACTTTAAAACTATACATTCAATCTCCACATATTTGGAATCAGCACAATTTAAACATAAACACTTCCAAAAATCAGTCAAATCCCTCCAGCGGATCAAAAGTTAGCTGGAGGTCCCTTTATGACCGACCGCAAGCACAATTTCCTGCCCAAAACAGTTCCATAGATTTGGGCTGTGCGGCCGGTCAATTTCATGCGGAAAAACGACTAAGTCCCATTTCGAACGGGACTTAGTCTCTGGAGCTGAAAAACAAAGTGTAGGAGAAGGTAAGGGTCAGCGGTGTTCGGTAAAATGTGTAGCCGATTTCAGTTCCACAGAATCTTTAGCATACACCGCTGACCGCATCTGAATGAACAAAGATGGCCGCCACCACGTGTTCGTTTGCACGAACTGAGGCCACCCAGTGGTCGGCAATTACCCTGCAGTAACCTCACAGCCTGGGAGGTAAATTGCCTGCACATTTTAACTCCTGTGTGGTACTTGGTTCAGTAAGCCCTATTTACTGAACCAAGTGGGAGAAAGCCAGGAACAAGTTATTTTACAGGTCTGGGGACATAGTCTTAAAGGAGCATTGTTCACCACAGTTATAAGATGTCCCCAGACAGTTCTTAACCCCTTAAGGACCAAACTTCTGGAATAAAAGGGAATCATGACGTGTCACACACGTCATGTGTCCTTAAGGGGTTAAAGGGCCAGCAGCAGTACAATAAAATACAATATGCCCCAAATAACCCAGGGGCCATAGTCAGCAGGTAGGAGGCGGGCAAACAGGCTTCTCCAGGGCCCAGTGGCGAGGTTGGTTTCGCCACACAGAGCGACAAGTAAGGAGAGTTAGCCTGGAAGAGGCATTTAATATGGACTGAAGTGGGGAGAGTCAGGTAAGAGGAAGGCCAGTTAGTAGGTTATTGCAGCAGTGAAGCTGAGAAATTACAAGGGAGTGAAGAAGTTGCTAATCACTTGCATGAATATTCTTCGGTTGGACAGTGTTTTAAGACAAACCGTTAGTCTCAATGGTAATTCCTGCTTCACTCCTGCACAAAATCAGGGTAAACCATAGAAACTAACTGTTGGTTTTCAAACATTGTCTGACCCAAGGTGCATGTATATGGCTGAAGGGTCCTGTTATATACAAAAGGTAGGCATGGCGTTTTCTCACTTTTTTATGTATACATTTACAAAAATCTATTTAGGTGACAGTTGACCTTTAAGTGGCCTGTCTCCCTAACAAACTGTTATTTACAGTCACACATCAGTAAATATGCTACTGTCAGGAATGGCTGGGATCCTACACGCAGAGTGTAATAAAAATGTAATGTTACCAGACGTTAGAATGACCAGGTTGTTGTTAATAGGACAGAGAATAAACAGGTACGAGCCAAGGTCAGGGATGCCAGAAATCAAGAATAACGAGGGTACACAAGTAGAGTCAAAGGGTAATAGAAAGAAGGATAGTCAAACAAGCTGTAGTCAAAACCAGGAATAATAAACAAAGTATAATGTGCTATTGGGACTAAGAAGAACCACAACAGGGCAATAAGTCTGGTCCAGAAGTTCCCTTATATACATTGTTCTTTAATTTGTAGCCACGCCCCCAAATAGTTTGAATTCAAAAGTTTTAGCGGGTAGTGACGTCACCAGCGTCATGACGATGGCGCGCACACGCCGCGTCATAAAAAGGGGCAGAGCTATCGCGACGCTTCCAGAATCACTGGAAACAGTGAGAGAATGCCTGGACAGGTCCCCAGCCTCTCGCATCCTGTGCCCACACAAAAGGTACCCTGACAGCTACATGGTATCACAAGTAAAATGTGCTAGAGTTGCTTTCTTATTACAATATCATATCCTACAGTGGGCATTTTACTGCTAAAGCATTTTTTTTCCTGAGCTCTTAGAAGCTCAATTAAACATGCTCTATAAATAGTTGTGACTACAATATTCAGAACATTCATGAGTATTTCATTACATTATATATTTCACACCACTACTGCGGAATACAGGTCAACCTACACATCAGTGCATGAGGTATACCAAACATACCTTCATTTAAGAGCTTTGCATATTGTAAAATTGTTTTAATTTATCCATATACTGCTTGGTGTACCAGATGGTATTAAGAAACTGTCTTTTATTTTCTTTTTATTTACATGTTTATGTTGCTGGCTCGCCAATTATCAAAATCTACCCACAAATTGCATATTTGTTGCTTTCATTTTATTTAACCCCTTAAGGACCAAACTTCTGGAATAAAATGGAATCATGACATGTCACATGTCATGTGTCCTTAAGGGGTTAAAGTAATTTAGTGCAGCTACATGTATCAAATTTGCATGTGTAAATATAAAAAAGCACTTTATATCATATTATAAACAGATTAAATATAACAGTTTTTTTGTTTAGTTTTTTTACTAAATGCACTTTCATATGAGAGCACAGTGAATTGTTACTTTACATTTTTTTTTTTTTGTATATTAAAGCTCACTATTAACCTGGATATTAGCTGACACCAATTTCTAGAGGCCCATTATTCCTAAAATATTATTAAAACTTTATATTTATTACCCAAGGGCAATATCTATTTTAAAAAAAAAAAAATAATAATAATAATAATAATAATAATAATAATTGTTAACATGTTTAAATTACTAAAGATACATGTAGTAAATCTGACTGAAGTTTAGAAGAAAAGATGGCCTGGAAATCTCAGCTTTTATTATATAAGTAGAAAGCTATTATTCAAATATAGAAAATACATTTACACTACAAAGAATGTTTGATCAATTGTACCATAAAAGACTTACGAATATTGAACTCTACAGTGTTTTCTCTCAATGAGTGAAAAATGAATACTGAGAAATAAATTTACTTTGACTTAATACAAATTTTGCCCTCGCTTTTTTTATTTATGTTTTGTTTTTTATCTGTTTGAAGCTAATGCTTTCTTTATAGAAATGTACATTTGAACTGCTATAGTCGCTGTTACAAGCCTTTCAAATATCTGTTTGTTTAGAATGTAGCCTATTATTTGCATATCGTATCTCTATAAAATGACTATGCCAACTCTTGCATGGCAATCACTGGTAAATACAATTCTTATCACACTAGCAGTTGGGTTATCCAGCAGTGGAATGTATGTATTAGTTCCCAACCAAATAACTTAGGATTTAGGCTGCATTTGTGGTGTTGGACGGGTGTCTGTTGGTTTGGTTTTGTCAATGCTAATTGTCAAATTGTGGACTTGTTTATTTAGCTAAAAGGCTGGCCATTCTTACATTTGCACCAGTAACGAAGTAATTTGCATTTGCATCACGCCTAATTCAATGCTTGTTTTCTAGTTTACTATTTGTTTGTGAAATCAGAAAATAATGCTCGGTATGGTGGGTTTAAAAGTACTTCAAAAGAAAAGATAGATTTATGTAGAGCCTCAGAGGACACAATATGGTAAACAACACATACAAGAACTGCTTGTAACATTACGAGGGGAGAGGGGGTATAATGGAAATGTGGATAATATAATGAAAGGTAAGGAAACCCCACAGAGTCACCTAATCTTCCCCTATCTCATTTCCCCACCCTCTATTTTAATCCCCTAATATTGTTATTTGCAATTCTTGATCTGTGGTTGTGGCTCACTCACTGTCACACTGAAGAGCTGACCCATCATTTGAGGACACTTTCCTTCACTTTATGTTGCTTGTTATTTAGTATTCAGTGGGTGCCTGATTGGCAGCAGTGTCTAAGCTGGCAGGGTGGCATTTGTGCAGCTGAAAATTATGCAGAAGGTTGTACAGAGTTATTAAGTACATACTGTATAGATTCACCAAATCTCCTGTAATAGGTCGGGCTGCACTAATACAACATCACTGCCCAGTGTGACAAGGAGAATAAGTTAATTTTGTCCAGTTGTTTGCTAATGATCGAATCCTACCCAAGCAACTGTTGTCACTGTAAGAAAATTGACCTCCCCTGTTGCAGACCACTGTTTTGTCTGTTTTAGCAAAGACATGGAGCAAAAGGGAGTTAAAATACAGGTACATGTTGTGGATAACTTCCGGGTGAAATATTAAACACAAAAGTAGAATTCCCATGGTAGAAATTGATAAGACCATGAAAACAATATTGAATTATAAATACTACTTGATCAATCCACATGGTAAAATAGGAAAGAAAGAAAGAGAGAAAGAAAGATAGATTGATTAAAGTACCAAATTAGGGAGCAGAGTCCAGACATTCTAGAAGGATGCAGAGGTGTGATGAATGAAGACAGTCAACTTATCCATATTATCCTTAATTATCCTTAATTGTATCCTCAATTTTAGCAAGTACATTTGTCAAAGAAGAAGGGGAAACACACAACCTTGCCTCAGCAAGAGCCCTACAGGGAGCTAGAGCAATCTTACATATAAAGTTGTTCAGAGAGTCAATCAGTTTAAAAAGTAAAAATGTCCAGAGGAATAGATTAGAATAGACCTGCTTACAGAGCTGATGGAGTTTAAATTAAAAAGGGAATAACCCAAGGGCAAAACATAATCTCCCCTCTGATTGTACATTCTCCAGTACAAATAGGTGGGATTGCAGACCATGCAATACAGGGAGACCAAGGTGATTTACCACCTAAAAAGTGTCTTAAAACTCTTTTCTTGCAGAGTGACACATATGGAGGATTATACAGTCGACCAATCATCAGCATCTAGTCCCCCCACTCCTTAGCAATCCACTCACCAATGTAAGAAATGTTCCTCTAATACAACAGTAAGGTGAGGCAATTATAAAGCAAATAAATCATACCCTTAGATTATAGTTCTCGAAAACAAAGAGATTAAAACGTGGTTAGTGAATTCAAATGAACGTTGGGCCACAGTTTGTACTTGAACTAAAAGTGCATAACTATGTATTTGGATAAAATGAAAAAAAAAAGGTTCTGGAAGTTAAGACATCTTTGAGGATAAATACTCAAATGTGGCTAGGCTCCAATCAGTAAAGAGATCAAGAAAACATTGCAGTTCAGTATCCTGCAATCAGGCAAAAGGGCATGCCAGGAGAGAAATTCATATTCCTTAAAATAGAATTAAATGGAGAACAAATAATATATTATAAGATCTAATTGTTATTAATTATAAAGCACCAACACATTTCTTAGCGCTGTACAATAGGTGGACTATCAGACATAGATTTGCAACAGAATGAGCTGGACACACAGGAACAGATAGTGTTGAGGTCCCTGATCAAATGAGCTGACATTCTTGAAAAATGTTTAGATACATTCCTGATAGTTTGTTACCTTAGAGTATAACATGTTACCATGCCAATAAAGATTTTTTTTTTTAAAGAATTCGGGTCTCGTGAGGTAAAATAGTCAATAACAATTAAGCTAAAATATCTTGAAAACAACTACAACACTAGAGGCCACAAACGACTAGCTAAATGTAGTCTTAGTAACTACATTTAAGCCCTTAAGGATACGACGGAAATATTCCGTCACGATTCCCTTTTATTTCAGAAGTTGTGTCCTTAAGGGGTTAATAATACAATAAAAGTCTGTTTATATTTCATAATGTACTGATTTTCACCAAATCCTATGGAGATATACACTCCACTAAGGGATGCATTTGCATATAGTATATATTTACATAAAATATATTTTCAGCGAACAATGCTGAAAGTGGAAACTGAAATTTTACAAAATAGGCAACATAGCTGGACTGGAAAAATCTTCACTTTGCCTAAATTATAGATTTAATCCAACCCAGCAATTTCTTTAATTTACATACAGCCAAGATGGATCAAATCTGGCAGTCAGTCAACTCACCTCAGTTGTGAATGAATCAACCTCTCAGATTTTTAATTCATATCATATGAGCTGTATGCACTCCAGCTATTCTAATGTATTCTTAGTTTCTTTCATAATTATTATATAATTTTAATAAACTTATAGACACGCGTCATTGGCTGTTTCAATGTTATAATAGTTATAACAGTAATTGTAATAACAGACTTGACTATGTATTCAGATGTTAAGCTTCATTTCATGCTTTCTTGGTTTCATAACCAGAAATATGAATCCTATAAACAGAAATGTAATAAAAAAAAAGGCCTGTACAAGTTTAGCTTTGCATGTTTTTATTTTTTTAAGAATTGTTCTCATTGCATAAGTTCATTTGCTTCAGAGACTCTTGAGTGGGAAAATACCATATGCCGTATTTCTGAAATATAAATCATTCAAGTCATAAAATAAAAAAAAAGAGCATAAAAAATACCTCTGCTGAGTCACACACCATGCCATATAAAGTCTGAATATTAACAGCATGTATACACAGTCTAACTTTCATTTGGCTTTATATTGCCTAAGATTCGTTCTGCCCTACTGCTTTTTTGAAGTTGGACTGTAAATGAGATTATATGGGTATCCTTAAAAAAACTATTTATACACTATACTTGTTGTGAATCAACTGACATTTCTATACTGATACTGATACAACACTATACTGATATCTTTGTGCGCTGCTCCGTTCCTCTCGCCCCACCACCTGTTCCCGCGATCCTATTCCCTCATATCGAATCCGCACTTTGTCTCCATCTCTTTCTCTGCCTCTCACTAAAATCTTCAATCTCTTCCTCTCTTCTGGCACATTTCCTCTACCCTTCAAACATGCAACCGTAACCCCGATTCTGAAAAAGCACAACCTTGGCCATAATTCCCCGTCCAACTACCGCCCTATCTCATTCCTGCCATTTGTATCCAAGATCCTTGACAGAGTTGTGTATGCGAGATTGACAGACTTCCTTGAATCCAACTGCTTGACCCGCTTCAATCTGGATTCGGTGCTTGTCACTCTGTTGAAACAGCTGTGACAAAAGTGTACAATGATCTTATCACTGCTAAACCCCATGGCCACTACTCTATCCTAATTCTCCTGGACCTTTCTGCTGCTTTTGACACTGTTTATCATCAACAACTTCTTCTCATCCTCCTTAATCTCGGTCTACGAGATACTGCTCTCTACTGGTGCTTTTCCTACCTCTCCCAGCGCTCATTCAGTGTTTCTTTCTCTGGCCTGCCTCTTCTCCATAATCCCTCTCTGTTGGTGTTCCCTAAGGGTCTGTCCTTGGTCCCCTATTGTTCTGAATCTACACTGCCTCTCCTGGTAAACTCATCAGCTCCTTCGGCTTCCAGTATGTATGCGGATGACATGCAAATTTATCTGTCCTCCCCTGATTTCTCACCACCCCTCTTGGCTCGTGTCTCTGACATCCGCTCTACTATTTCCAACTGGATGGCTGCTCATTTCCTTAAAATGATCCTGTCCAAAACAGAACATTTGGTCTTCCCTCCCTCAAGTGTTGCTACTTCCTTCCCTGTGTCCCTCCAAGTCAATGGCGCTAACATCTGCTCTACCTGTAAGGCTCGCTGCCTAGGTGTTTTCTTTGCCTCATGTCCAATCAATCACCCAATCCTGTCACTTCTATCTCAAAATCATTGCGCGCATCCCACTATATTTAACGCCTGATATGGCAAAGGTGCTTGTCCATGCCACTGTCCTCTCTCGCCTTGACTACTGCAATCCACTTCTCAGTGATCATTCCCAACTTGCCCTGTTACAGTCTATAATGAATACGGTGGAAAGGCTCATCTTCCTATCTGCTCGCACCACCCACGCCTCCCTCCTTTGTCAGTCCCTACATTGGCTTTCTGTAAGATATTGGAGTCAATTTAAGATTCTGATGCTGGCTTACAAACCTTAACACAATACTGCTAAGACCTACTTACCCTCACTAATACACAAATATGTCCCATCTATGTCCCTATGCTCTGCCGGAGACCTACATCTAATCTCTGTTCGTACTCCTACGACTGATGCTCACCTTAAAGGACTTCTCTAGGGCTGCAACGTTCCTATGGAATGCCCTTCCTCTCTCTTTTAGACTTTCACCCAATCTCCACTCCTTCAAAAAAATCTTTGAAAACATGTTTCTTTAGGAAAGAATATCAATTAAACTGTGAACAGCTTTCCCTCGCCAAACCCTGATTCTTCTCCTGAGGCTGTCATCAAAACAAAACACTAAGCCCTCAATTAGTACGATCCTAGCAGCCTACTTTTCTACCTTACCATTACCTTTTGTGTCACTATACCCCACTCCCTCTAGCATGTAAGCTCATTGAGCAGGGCCCTCAATCCCTCTGTTCCTGTGCATCCAACTGTTGGAGCTTTATAAATAATAATAATTATAATAATAATATCAATCATTGGTCGCAACATCTGGTCTATAAGATAGAGATACGTGATCAATGAGTAAGTGATACTACTGGTACAGTATGCATTAGGCAGCTGTACTCTCCTAGTTTCCTGTGACAGTTTTGGAGTAAAATGTGGAATGTTGCAATAAATATAAATAATGTATACATTGCTTTTTGGATATTCTTTTAGGGATTTTCTCACCCTATAGGTGGAAATCAAACTACTGCTGTGAGTTGACACAAACAGATTTTCTAGACTTATTATGGGTTAATCAACAGGCAATGAAGACTGTGGGGTTAAACTGTTCGTTAACAATTTAACCCCATGATGTAAGCAGGTGTCTGGACCTTAATTACAATGAATTTGTTATGGTGCACAGAATGTCCCTTTAACTTGAAAACCATAAATATGCTCAATACGTTATAATGTGTGTTCAGCCATTTTGGCACTAATGAAGTTAACACTTGGAACTAAATGCATTAAAGATGTTTCAGTGGTCACTCTTTTTCTAAATTGATATTTAAGTACAATTTGTATTGCAGGCAGTAAAATAATATAATGCTGTTTATGCATGTGTGGTTTTCCTTTATTTAACTGCAACTGAGGTTGTTAATATGAGAATACATTACGTGATAGAAATGCAGGGTCTGCTGGATGAATAAACAAATAAATAGACTTTGTGATGTGCCAAGTGTGCTAGACAGAAGACTTTTCCCGCTCAAAAGAAATACATTTCTCGTCTATACTCAGTGGACAAAATGTATACGCTTCCTCTAGTCTGCCTCAAAAATTAATAGTGTCAGAGAATAAAGCTAATCTTACCATTCAAAATATTTTACTCGTCCCTTCTACATGCAAAATAAATGGCTTAATTTTATTTTCTGTGCATTTATGTAAAATGGTTCCATGATGATCCACAACTTAAATTAAAAAATAAAAAGAGAAAAAATATATTTATGATCTTCCAAAAACTATGTTAGTAATTTAATGTTGAACAGTCATTATAGGGAGGTTTTGATCAAAAGGAAAGGAGCTTGTGCTAGAGTACATCTGTGTCTGCACCCCAACCGAGTACCTTCATCTATCGCTGCTTCCTAGTACTTGCTAGTATCATAATCACTGCATCATAACCACCGTAAACCCCACGAACCACCACAGTTTGGTTGGGGTCTCGCCGTCCTCCACCCACCCTGGACCCAAGACCAGGATCCAGCTTCCAGTGGGTAGACCTCTCCTAGTCCAGAGAGCGTAGCAGAAACAGCTCTTAGAAGAGCTAGTGATTATACTCAGGGGAGTATTGTGATATAGCAATCCCCAGAGTGTATGTAGTTCTCCAATCCCCCCAAACATGAGCCAAGACTTCATGAAAGGGTAAAGTCTTCTGTTTTATGGAAGCCACAGCTGGCCTTATATGCAAGTCCCCAAGCAAGGTATATGCCCACATGGACCTTGTTGGGGACAGGGACACAAAGCTTACAAACTAATCAGAACAGTAATTAAATGTATGACACTCCCATAACAAACATACAATCCCTCCCCTCTGCCTGTGAGATAATTGAGTATCTCCAGGCAGAAAAAACACATATTTTACAAACCCCCAAAAGTACCCCAAAACACAACATATCCCCATAATATGTTACATCCACTGATAGCCCTGATCTGGGTGCACAACATATCAAAAAATCACCCAGATGGGGGGCGTGTCTGGCTTCCGGTGTGAGCAGCCGCATGGAGTAGGAGCTCCGGCGTTAAACCGTCCTGAAAGCTACAATTCAAGCTACCTAAAGCGATAACTCAACAGATTACCTTACCTTATCATAGCAGAACTTCGGTGTAAGAAATATGTCTTATCCCAAGCAGCCGAGAACTCGAGAATCGGCCAAAATAAAGAAAAAAGACCGCCAAGTACTTACCCAAGATGGCGGCGAGGAGACAGAAACTATGTCGGACGGAGCTTCCGATCAAGAATCCATCTCTTCCAAATATACGGACTCTCCAGTAACGGAGAAGAGCCTCCATAAAATGCTGCAAGAGCTGAGAGCTACCATAAAAGCTGATTTCCAGCGTATCGACAAAGAATTGCGGAAAGAAATCACGAGCCTGGGCGACCGGACTAGCCACCTGGAGAATAAAACAGGAGACCTATGCAACGCCCATAACGAAGTTGTGGACAAGCTCCAATCACTATCAGATGAAAATGAAGCACTAAAACTGAAGCTGGCTGACCTGGAGGACAGATCCAGGCGGCAAAATATAAGATTCCGGGGTATTCCCGACGACATTTCCCACGATGCTCTCCCAGCGTATGTTCTTTCTATTTGCAAGGCCTTGGTCCCGGACTTACCAGACTCTGCTTGGGCCTATGATCGTATGCATAGAATCCCTCGACCGTCTCGTCTACCTCCTGAATCGCCCAGAGACGTGATAGTAAAATTTCATTATTATGTACATAAAGAATCCCTATTGTCAGCAGCGAGGAAAACGGCGAACCTTCCAGACCCACACTCTGCAATTGCTTTATTTGCGGACTTGTCTGCTGCCACCATGGCGAAGCGCAGAGAATTTATTACCATTACAAAAACTTTGCGGAACAATAATGTGAATTATAAATGGGGTTACCCTACAAAGTTGATCGTCTGGAGACAGGGATCAACCCGTATTTTCAGCGACCCTAAAGAAGGTATGAAGACTCTCTCCGAATGGGGACTATGGCGACCAACAGGAGAAAATCAAGTGGCATCCGGGGAGAGATCTCCGAAGAAAATCCAAAATGAGTGGCACATGGCAGGAGACCGAAAAACAGCGAAATGAACTTTTACAGCTATCATGCACCACATATTTCGAGCAATATTGGTATAGTATTCCATTGTATGCTCCATAGAGGTCCCTATATTGTATGTGTACACCCACCTGGTAACTTAGTGCATATACCACGGCTAAGTCTTGCTATAGGACCATAGAAATAAGAGCAAAAGCGAATGTCAGCATTTTACACCCTGTCAATATGGTTACAACTTCCACCATTTATTTAGTTCTTGGTCGGAAATATTAATCACTTTACAGGCCTTGGGTCTGAAGTTACCATCATGGGCTATGTCACACGTATTGTCCCCTTAGAAGGCGTGCAGACGCTTAAGTCGACCCGCACCCTTGGCCATGCAGATGGTTCAACTTTAAACACAATGTTCATGTTTTATTTATACTGTTTATTCTTTTACTGCCGTGATTAATGTAGCATTGGCCCTTTCAATGTGCTTTATATGTGCACAGGTCGCACTACGACTCACGTGTCATAATCGTAGGCTCTGTCTGATATCCAGACTTCCATTTAAAATTTTAATGTTTAGCTTCCGTGTATACTTTTGACCTAAATTTAAAGCTAAGCTCGGTTATATAACCACCCTGACCAATACAACCTAACGATTATAACGACTCCGAACTAAGACCAAAATTAACTTGTTACTATATACTGCAGTTGGACCCAGGTTTATTTATTTGTTGTGGCTACCAACCGTACTTTATTCGAATCACTTGTTATGTTGATGTTTAATAGTGATGTTTCCTAACATGAGCAGGGCGCGGCATACCCGCCATGTTACTACCCGCTAGGAAAACACGTTCTCTCTTTTTCTGCTTTTGAGTTATACACCATCAGGGCGGTAGGAGCTCCACGTTCCCACGTTCCCACCAACTTTTCAGGTCACCCCTAGAGTGCATCTTTCGGTGCACTCTATATGACCCTCTCTCATCTCCTTCTGAAGGGAGATAATTGTATATACTTTTGTTTGCTGTTCCCCTTCATTTTCCCCCTCTCTCCCCTTCCCCCCGCAATTTCCACACTCCTGTACATGCTACCAATGGAAGATGCATTCATCATTATTGGCTTGCGAGGGAGGCACAAACGCATCCCGATCACTTCGCAAGGCGGTTTATCTGTAAAACAAACATCCACTCAAATTACAGTTCAATTTTCTCATTTGCCCATCGGACATTTCGGTCTTGTCATTAGCACTTTCTCTATACTGTTGTTGTTATGACTCGTAATACAATGAAGATTATGTCCCTCAACGTTAAAGGGCTTAATAGCCCAAACAAGCGGCGGCAGGTATTACGAGACATGCATGCCTCTAATGCTGCAATCGTTTGCTTACAGGAAACTCACCTCCAAAAAAAAGGCCCGCCTAGGCTATACTCGCCACGTTACCCAACTGGGTTTCACGCACATGCACCAAACAAAACCAAGGGAGTCGCCATATTCTTCCACTCAGACTGGGCTTTCTCATTGTACAAGCAATATGTAGACCCAGCGGGTAGATTACTAATTTTAGTGGGTGAAATGAACGGAATAAAAGCTACAGTAGTATCCCTATATGCACCTAACGAAGCTCAATATCCTTTCTTAAAAAAAGCCTTTAATAAAATCTCCAAGCTTAAACAAGGACATTTAATAATTTGTGGTGACTTCAATTGCGCCTTAGACCCACAGTTGGACACCCAACGCACGCATAAAAAACCCCCCACTAAGGCATCTATACAGAATGGCAAACTAGTTACCCACCTTCTACACACATCTGATTTATATGATGCCTGGAGAAATTTATATCCTACGGGCAGAGATTACTCCTATTTCTCACACGTCCACACAACCTACTCGCGTATAGACCTTTGTATCATAGACAAATCTACTCTACCACATCTAGTCAGCCAAACCATAGGCCAGCGCACCTGGTCCGACCATGCCCCAATTGAAACCACCATCGAGGTCCCGTACCCCGCCAAGGGTCGGGGAAAGTGGAGGTTAAACGAATCACTTTTAGACTGTCCGAATAACCTTAAAACAATTGCTGCTGAAATAGACCACTATTTTCAGACTAACTCTACCGAACACACCTCCGTTGAAACACAATGGCTTGCCCATAAAGCAGTCATTAGGGGTGCATTTATAAAACTGGGCTCAAAAAACAAAAAACGCATCCAAAACTCCATGATTAAACTTACCCAACAGCTGGAAACATTGGAAAAATCCAATAAAACTTCCCCCTCCAAGTCCATATCCAAACAAATAGCTAAAATACAAGAGGCCATTCATCATCTACATGCAGACGAATATATTAACCATGCTCGAAAATTGAAACAACATTTCTACCATATGGGTAATAAAGCCGGCAAATTGTTGGCGCGCCAATTAAAATCTAAGTACATCCAGACTAAAATTCCCTATATTACATCCAAAGACGGAGTGAAATTGTTTAATCCTAACGATATTGTTAACGAACTATCCCACTACTACGAAGACCTCTACAATCTGGGTAAACACACTGACACGCACACACCCACTATAGGAGAAATTAAGCATTTCTTAACAAATATAACTCTCCCGCATGTCACATCGCAGCAAAACGAGTTGCTGAGCACACCGTTCACGACCGAAGAGGTTGAAACGGCTATCCGCTCCCTCCCCAAACATAAAGCCCCTGGCCCTGACGGCCTCTCCAATTATTATTACATCAAAATGGCATCACATCTGTCCCCTCACATTACAAACATGTTCAATGCAGTCCAAAAATCTGGGTCTTTCCCGCAAGAAATGCTGGAGGCATTCATCATAACTCTACCCAAACCAAACAAACCCCCTACGATCTGCAGTAACCTTCGGCCGATTTCACTCCTAAATGCTGATGTTAAATTATATGCCAAGATCATCGCTAACAGATTGAAACCTTTACTGCCCAATCTAGTCTCAGAAGAACAGGCAGGTTTCGTCCCAGGTAAACAGGTAGGAGATAATACCAGGTATTGCGTAGATATATTAGAATGGGCCATGAAGAAAAAAGTACAAGGCGTTTTTATGGCATTAGACGCTGAAAAAGCGTTCGATCGCCTAAATTGGTCATACATGGAAAGTACGCTATTGGCATTTCAATTCTCCAGCCCCTTCATTAATAGCATTAAAGCCCTATATTCAGCGCCCTCTGCCAAGGTGTTCAACACTGGTTTTCTTTCTCGTAGTTTTCCTATAACTAATGGGACTAGGCAAGGATGCCCCCTTTCTCCCCACATTTTTATCCTATGCCTGGAACCACTGATCAGAGCGATCAAACAAGATCCCTTAATACCTGGCATACTCACGCCAGCAGGTGAAAAGAAGGCTGCACTTTTCGCAGATGATATCATGTTATTTCTTACCAAACCGTCCCATTCAATTCCGCATGTTATAAACAAATTGCTAGAGTATGGCAAAATATCGTACTATAAGAACAATATAGTTAAAACACAAATTCTTCCCTTTAACCTGGATACACAGCTGTTACACACACTTCAAACCCAATATTCATTCGAATGGCGCAAAACTTCTATCTCCTACCTAGGTGTCAAAATAGCTCGAACAACGAAACAAACTATCCTAGAAAATCACGAAGTGGTACTAGCAAAAATCTCAAAACAAATTGCATCATGGGATGGGGCAAATGCCTCCTGGATTGGCAGAATTAACTCCCTAAAAATGATGGCTTTACCGCATATCCTATATTTATTCAGAACATTGCCTATAGCCCTTCCTAATGCCCTGCTAAAACGTTTTCAAATGACCTTAAATGCTCATGTATGGAAAAAAAAGCCCCCAAGGGTATCCTTCCGTTCCCTGTGGTACCCCATTAAAAAAGGTGGCCTTCAAATTCCTAACGTTAAAAACTACTATATAGCGTCTGCTCTGGCTCAAGGTATAGATATAATGACACTCAAGTCGACACCTGTATGGCTAGATCTGGAAGTTAAATGTGGTACCTCACTCCCCCTGAGTTATAACTTATGGTCAATGACACTTCCAACATCACCAACCATGCTGTCTACTACAACTTTTTTATTGAAATCATGGAGGTCTTGGAGCTCATTGCTGGGGCCCTGCACGGAGCTACTCTTCGCGGCTCCCTTGCAGGCGCTCACGGCTATCTCCCCAGACTTGCCACTATCACGTTGGATCTCCAGCGGTATTTCACATGTGTCTTCTTTATATACAAAGACAGGTTTAATGCCATTTCCTACCTTACAAAAACTCTTCCAGCTGCCACCAAAAGACCTTTTTGTGTACTTACGTTTGAAACATATTCTGCAATCCAGATCCATCGAATACATCAACCCACGAGAGTGGAGTAGGCTAGGGCACTTGTGCTTCTTGACCCGCCAAAGCACACCCTCTGTAAGATCCTTATCCTTTTGCTACTCGTCCCTATCATCCAATCCAAACGAGAACAAATTGCCATACATGGTCCGATGGGAACGAGACCTAGGTGAAATATTTCCCCTATCCACTTGGGAAACCGCTATCACATACACTAAAAAATCTTCACAATGTGTTACTCACTGGGAAGCCTATTTCAAAATATTAATGAGGTGGTATTTGACTCCTTCCAGGTTAGGATTAATTTATCCAGGCTCAACCCCTAACTGTTGGAGATGTGCTGATCCCAATGGTACGTTGAAACATATATTTTGGGATTGTACAGCTCTACACACGTTTTGGGACTCAATACGACTTTTGATCAAATCAGTTAGTGGCCACAATATTCCACTCAAACCAGCCAATTATCTGCTCCATTTACTACCTGATTTAGGCGACCTCTCATCAAGAGCAGCGGTATTAAACATTTTGGTAGCAGCAAAAATTAGCATAGCCACTCATTGGAAAAGTGTAAAATGTCCCATAGTTCAGGAGGTAATAACCAAAGTCAACTCCATTTATGTCTTTGAAAAAAAATGGGCAATGGGAAAAAACCTGGATTCCTTTAATGCAATGTGGTATAACTGGGAAGCCATTGGTAATCCGTACTCGTTTACGGACATCACTTAATTTACGGACTTGACTTAATTTCTAGTATTAGAGTGTTATTTCATTTTATTCACTAGAGGTACAATGGTTGTATGAGGCAGGCTGAACCCCTGCATAGTAAAAAAGGTTTTGTAAATTTCTATGTTTAACAGTTGCCTTACATGTTTACTGTGATGTTTCACTCACTCCTTAATTCTACAAGGGTTCCTTATCCCTTATATAAATCGGCTCCACACGTACAATTCAAGCCAGTATCTTGACACTCTTACCTGATTGAGAACCACTTGCAGATCTTCTTTAACGTGAGCCATAAAAGAGCAAGGTATAATGTATAATGCTAATCTATTGATGTTGAAACATGCTACTGTACTGTCATGGCGGAAATGTGATCGATTATATGATTGCTTATATGATTGCTTATATGTCTCTTTCCCTCCCTTATCTGTACATCTGTACATCTGTAAATCTGTGATTTGAGAACAATGTGCTTCACTGTGTGTATTTTTTCTACATCTATTGCCCCCCCCCCCTTTTTCCTTTCTGTATCCCCCCCCCCCCTACTAGTATTTTTGTATGAAAAATTCTTCAATAAAAATCATACATTGAAAAAAAAAAATCACCCAGATCAGTTCCGGGGTTCAGGAATGTCCTGGAAGTCTTATTTTTGACCGACTGCGCACATGGTCCCATGCCCAAAACAGTTCCAGAGAATTAGTGCTAACGGTCGGTCTCTCTGTCTGGAGTACAAAAGTACATACTTCACATGAGCAAAGCCTTTTAAAGTGCATTGGACAAGGTATATTGCACGGCCCATAGTCCTGAGGCAAGAGGCTGGCTAGCAGGCCCCTCCAAGAACCTCCAGTGACGAGGTTACTTTCGTCACAACATCTATCTTCAACATTTGCTTGTAGATGGATCAAAGTGCAAAATAAAAAAAAAGATATATAGTGTAGTATGCAAACATATATACAGTTTGGTACAAAAAAATATTTGGACACTGACACCATTTTCGTAATTTTGTCTCTGTATGCCACTACAATGGATTTGAAATAAAACAACTGAGATGCAATTTAAGTGCAGAGTTTCAGTTTTACCTCAAGGGGTTAAACAAAAATATTAAACGTTTAGGAATTAAAACTATTCTCATACACAGTCCCCTTATTGGGGCTCAAATGTATTTGGACAAATAACACAATCATAAATAACATTTTGCATTTTTAACACTTTGTCGAGAATCCTTTGCAGACAATGATTGTTTGAAGTCTGGAACAAATAGACATCACCAAACATTGGGTTTCCTCATTTGTGATGCTTTGCTGGCCTGCAGCGTTCTTAAATTGTTGTTTGTTTGTGGGTCTTTCTGCCTTATGTTTTGTCTTCAGCAAGTGAAGTGAATGCTTAATCGGGTTTAGATCAGGTTACTGACTGGGAAATTGCAGAATTTTCCACTTTTTTGCCTTAAAAATCTTCTGTGTTGCTTTTGCAGTATGGTTTGGGTCATTGTCCATCTGTAGAGTGTAGCGCCGTCTAATTAACTTCACTGAATTTAGCTGAATTTCAGCAGACAATACAACACATGAAGAAGGAAAGACCAGAAGTTCTGTTTTGGACAAGTTGTGTTTAAGGAAGTGACCAGCCATCCAGTTGGAAATTGTGGAGAGGCAGTCAGAGACACAAGTCAAGATGGGCAGAGAGAGATCAGGAGAGGACAGGTAGATTTTTGTGTCATCTGCATATAATTGATAATGGAAGCCAAAGGAGCTGATGAGTTTACCAAGGGAGGCAGTGTAGACTGAGAACAATAGGGGACCAAGGACAGAACCTTGAAGAACGCCAACAGAGAGGGGTTGGGGAGAAGAGGCAGAGCGGAGGTAGGAGGAGAACCAGGAAAGAGCTGTATCTTGTAGACCAAGATTACGGAGAATGAGAAGAAGCTGTTGATGATCAACAGTGTCAATGGCAGCAGAAAGATCAAGGACAATTAGGATAGAGTAATGGCCATGAAATTTAGCAGTGATTAAATCTTTGGATACTTTGTTCACAGCTATTTCAACAGAGTGACGAGCACGGAATCCAGACTGAAGCGGGTGAAGCAGAGAGTTGGATTCGAGGAAGTCTGTCAATCTCACATACACAACTCTCTCAAAGATCTTGGAGGCAAGCGGTAGTAGCGATATAGGGCGGTAGTTGGATGGGGAGTTGGGGTCGAGGTTGGGATTTTTCAGAATCAGTGTTATAGTCAACTCCTTCTAAGTCAACTCTTAGCATTTAGTGAAGAACTGACTAGCAGGTGGGATAAAAAAATTGTTTCTAAATTGTTTAAAGGGACTCTATAGTCACCATATAAAAGCAAGAAAGACAGGTCCCCCAGCCTTCCTTCTTGCTTTTATATGTACTTTCATTCAGTAAAAAAAAATTTCGAGGTGTTTTTATATTAAAAACGTACCTCCGTTCCAGCGCCGAGGTCCCCGCTAGGCCGCGCCCCCTTTTTCGTCAAAATGACGAAATCGCGGGGCCCAATAGGACGCTTCTCACAGAGAAGCGTCTTCGCGATGTGGTGCGCATGCGCGGCTTCGCGCTGCACCAATCGCGTTCTTCATAGAGCGGCATTGAATGCCGCCCTATGAAGAACCTGAGCGCTTTACCGCGCATGTGCGTGCGGAATGCGCGTTCGCGAGCTGAGCTGTCTGACTGACAGCTCAGCTCGCTTTCTAAAATTATCAATAAGAGGGGGACCTACTGTCCCCCCCCCCGGCCCCCACCCGCCGCCTAAAATTATCAATAAGGGGGGGGGACCTACGTTCCCCCCCCGGCCCCCACCCCTGAGCGGCGGGGTGGGGGCCCTAAAATTATCAATGGGGGGGGACCTACTGCCCCCCCAGCCCCCACCCCTGAGCGGCGGGTGGGGGCCCTAAAATTATCAATAAGGGGGGGACCTATTGTCCCCCCCGGCCCACACCCCTGAGCGGTGGGTGGGGGCCCTAAATACAAAGGGGGGGGACCCTAGTTAACCCTCCCCCCCAAAAAAAAATCTCCCTACCTACCCCCCTCACCCTAAAAATAATGAGGGGGGACCATTAACTAAAAACCTGTAAAAAAGAAAAAATGAGATAAAATCAACTTACCATTCGATGTTTTCTTTCTTCTAAAATCTTCTTTCTTCAGCCCCAAAAAAGGGCAAATAAAAATCCATAATAACCGACGCAATTAAAAAAAAAAAAAAAAAAAAAACGAGCGCGAAAAAAATAATCCATCTTCACCCATGGAGGGCTCCGCGCAGACTGAGCTCCGCAGGGCGGGGGAAGGCTTATAAAGCCTTGCCCCGCTCTGCAATTAGGCTAAGAACACTCTGATTGGTGGGTTTAAGCCAATCAGAGTGCTCTTTGTCATTTTACAAGCGTGGGAAAGTTCTTTGGAATTTTCCCACGCTTGTAAAATGACACAGAGCACTGTGATTGGATGGATTTCAAGCCATCCAATCACAGTGCTCTGTGTCATTTTACAAGCGTGGGAAAGTTCTTTTGAATTTTCCCACGCTTGTAAAATGACACAGAGCACTGTGATTGGATGGATTTCAAGCCATCCAATCACAGTGCTCTTTGTCATTTTACAAGCGTGGGAAAGTGGAACTTTTTTTTTTTTTTTTTTTTATTGCGTCGGTTATTATGGATTTTTATTTGCCCTTTTTTGGGGCTGAAGAAAGAAGATTTTAGAAGAAAGAAAACATCGAATGGTAAGTTTTTTTTACAGGTTTTTAGTTAATGTTCCCCCCCTCATTATTTTTAGGGTGAGGGGGGTAGGTAGGGAGATAATTTTTTTTTTGGGGGGGGAGGGTTAACTAGGGTCCCCCCCCTTTGTATTTAGGGCCCCCACCCACCGCTCAGGGGTGGGGGCCGGGGGGGACAATAGGTCCCCCCTTATTGATCATTTTAGGGCCCCCACCCACCGCTCAGGGGTGAGGGCCGGGGGGGACAGTAGGTCCCCCCCCTTATCGATAATTTTAGGGCCCCCACCCGCCGCTCAGGGGTGGGGGCCGGGGGGGGGACAGTAGGTCCCCCCCTCATTGATAATTTTAGGGCCCCCACCCGCCGCACAGGGGTGGGGGCCGGGGGGGGGGACAGTAGGTCCCCCCCCTTATTGATAATTTTAGGGCCCCCACCCGCCGCACAGGGGTGGGAGCCGGGGGGGGGACAGTAGGTCCCCCTCTTATCGATAATTTTAGGGCCCCCACCCGCCGCACAGGGGTGGGGGCCGGGGGGGACAGTAGGTCCCCCCCTTATTAATAATTTTAGGGCCCCCACCCGCCGCACAGCGGTGGGGGCCGGGGGGGGGAAGGAGAGTAGGTCTCCCCCCCCCCTTTCAACCACTGTTGTGGACAGTAAGCGTCCCTGTGGGTTCGGGCTTCAGCTGTCAGCTGAAGCTGAAGCTGTCAGCTGAAGCCACGCCCACAGCAGTGCTGACAGGCTATCAGCACACAAAGCGCGTTCACAGTGCTTTGTGTGCTGATAGCCCGTCTGATGCATTCACCCAGAATGCATCGGACGAGAGGCCTTTTTAGGGCCTCTGAACTCGGAAGTCCCTCTGGTGGCCGTCTGATTGACTGCAACAAGAGGTGTTCCAAGCTTCCAATGTAAACACTGCATTTTCTCAGAAAATACAGTGCTTACAAGAAAAAGGCTCCGGGTAGCTGTAGCACTCACCTGAACAACCTCATTAAGCTGAAGTTGTTCCGGTGACTATAGTGTCCCTTTAAAACAGGGTTTCTCCCAATCCACACAGGGATAAATAGGATTGTATGCTCTTTTAAAAGTGTCTACTTTATATGAGGCATTACAGGTACCATTTAAACTTACAGCACACAGGAAAAGGACACAAGTGAGGAACTGTAAACACAATGTTTAAATTCCTTGAGTTTGGATGTTAAATCTTTGACATTGCTAAAAGACCTCACCCATTATGATACCAGTTGAGGCAATCTTATTCTAGATGCTAGACATACTCCGTTATGCATATATGACAATTTTAAAACAAAATCTTATTATTTTATGTTTCTTTCTCTTCTCATGCTTCAGCAGAGCAGATGATCGAGTTATGGAAGTAGGAGATAGCACAGAGAGCAGACAGTAAACATGAATAATCACCATGGAACAATGTAAAAGATATATAATATTACAAATCTTGCCCACTTTTAGGAATTTTTATTACATTTGAGACAGTATTCTGTAAGGATTTTTCAGGGGCTGGCATTGAAAAATGTACATCTAAAGTTGTAGATATTTGAAGTTGAAGAATATTATTTTAATACAATATAATAGAAGTTGAACAGTTGAGCCAGTAACATTCTATTAGACTGTAACTTTCTATATTTGTCAAACTAATGCTACAGTCAACGATAACATCTAGCACAAGAACATAACAATTGCTATAAGGAAACATTTTACATCGCCCTCATTTATTATATGTATTTTCAAGAGGCATATAACTTCAACTGCATTGGAAGTAAATGCTACTGACTGCTCTTTTACTATGCAAGTCATTATTTGTAATTATTCTGTTACTAATATTTGCTACATTATTAATGAAGCAGTTAGGAATTATATACAACTGACTGTAATTCAGTAGCTATGGGGCATATGCTTTTCATAAATGATGTAATTAGAAATATTTCCAATCTGCAAATGAACCATTACACTTACAAAATGATTAAATGCCAGAAAAGGTAATTTTTCATCCTAGTCTACTCTATCAGCTCCATCTAAGCGAGGCATTAATAATTCTACAGAGGAGTGTCAGATAAGTCTTTCTGAGCTCCATATATGTATATTTAACTATAGAAAATGTGAGATGCAAAGGTTTTGAATCATTAGGTTTCATTATAAAATAGAATTAATGTTAGATCCACAAAATATAAATGTGCACGGTTTTACCATGACAATAAGGAGTAATTAATCATAGTTGTATAAATAATTCCTGAGTCCTAACATAGTCTACACTCTGCAGTATATAAAAAGGTAAATTGTTAACCGTTGATGTTACTTTACAAAGAGACATGAAGCAGACATACATACTTGTAATACAAAGTGCTGCATTGTCCAGTTCCAATTTAGGTATATTATCCTGAATATATTCTATTTCTTTAACGGAAATGTGTTTAATTTGTAGTCACAACTATCTTTCTTGCTTAGTTTGGTGGATCTGTTCACGAATAAGTGTGAACAGATCACTAGCAAAAATTAGGTTAAATTTGCAGATTTACAACAAAACAATCTGTCCAATAGAGTGAGTTTATTTTTTATAACACTTCAATAATTTCTCAACACAAAAGTTTGCTGCTTAGTAGACAGATTCAATCATTTTTAGAATTACTAAACCATCCAATAGTTGTTAATTGGGGTGTCGATATAAATAATTGTATTAAACCACTTGAAACCTAATGAGCAAATCTAAGAAGATGGCACCCAAGCACTCATTGCACCACCACCACTTCAAAAGGCTGGTTTGGCTCCTTTAAAATCAGAAAATTTCAATTAACAACTTAAGTCCTGTTAATGATTATAAGCAGTCACATTTCATTTATAGATATTTCACTGGAGGACGAACATGCCTGTGAAATTCGGTTTACCCACTTTCACCACTTGTCTACCAATGAGTATGTACAATCATGTATCTGGATCCCATTGAGGCTACATCAGAAAAAAAGCCTCAACTCAAGCAAATAAACTATTAAAATACTTTTATTGTTCCATTCTAGATCATAATTCAGCACCATTAGAATTCCCCTGGATTCTAACTGTATGATGTTTAAGCTTTACATCTCACTTATACTGGAAACATAGACGGCAGATAAGAACCATTCGGCCCATCTAGTCTGCCCAATTTTCTAAATACTTTAATTAGTCCCCTTATCTTAAGTCCAGGATAATCGTATGCCTATCCCACTCATTCTTAAACTCCTTCACTGTGTTGACCTCTACTACTTCACCTGGAAGGCTATTCCATGCATCCACTACCCTCTCAGTAAAGTAATATTTCCTGAAATTATATTTAAACCTTTGCCCCTCTAATTTAAGACTATGTCCTCTTGTTGTGGTAGTTTTTTCTGTAACAAACTGGGAAAAGTGAAATAAGGGCAGGTTTCCTCCAAAAGGAAAGGAATCCCTCTATCCCTTAAATAGGTCTACAATAGATAGATACACTTAAAACAATTGGGATAGAATAAGAGACCTAAAATACAAATAAATATAAAATAGGATAAATAGAATAATAAAAAATAAAATATAAGTTATTGAATATATGTCCAA
The DNA here is from genome assembly GCF_036172605.1 of Pelobates fuscus. Lineage (NCBI taxonomy): Eukaryota > Metazoa > Chordata > Amphibia > Anura > Pelobatidae > Pelobates > Pelobates fuscus. The sequence continues at coordinate 99,486,871 of NC_086318.1, forward strand.
GATAGAGAGTGCAATAAAAGTATAGATTTCCTCTGAGTGAGGATAACACTGGATGACAGAGTGTGAAAGGGTTAAGAGGTGGCAGAGTGAGGGAGGGGGTGACAGAGGGATGAGTGAGGGCATGACAGGGGTCTGAGTGTGGAGGTGATAGGGGGATGAGTAAGGGAAGAAGGGGTAACAGGGGGCAGGCTAAGGGAAGGAGGAGATGATAGGGGACTGAATGAGGGGATGACAGGGGTCAGAGTGAGGGAAGGAGGGGATGACAGGGGCTGAGTGAGGGGGAGACATGTAGCTGAGTGAGGGTCAAGAGGGGGCAGAGTGAGGGGATGACAGGGGGCTGAGTGAGGGGACAACAGGGGGAGAGTGAAGGAAGGAGTGGTGACAGGGAGCAGAGTGAGAGGATGACAGCTGAGTGAAGGGGTGATGGGGCAGAGTAAGGAAAGGAGGAGTGACAGGGGCAGAGTGAGGAGGTGACAGGGGCAGAGTGAGGGAAGGCAGGGTTACAGGGGGCAGAGTGAGGAGGTTACAGGGGGCAGAGTTGAGGGGTGACAGGCAGCTTAGTCAGGGGGTGACAGAGGGCTGAGTGTGGGGCTGACAGAGGGCTGAGTGAGGGCATGACAGGGGGAGAGTGAGGGAAGGAGTGGTGACAGGGAGCAGAGTGAGAGGATGACAGCTGAGTGAAGGGGTAACTGGGGCAGAGTGAGGAAAGAAGAGGTGACAGGGGGCAGAGTGAGGAGGTGACAGGTGGCAGAGTGAGGGAAGGCTGGTGTTACAGGGGCAGAGTGAGGAGGTTACAGGGGGCAGAGTGAGGAGGTTACAGGGGGCAGAGTTGAGGGGTGACAGGTAGCTTAGTGAGGGGGTGACAGAGGGCTGAGTCTGGGGGTGTCCTTGCTCCCTGGTGGTGCGGTGGGCTGTCCTTTCCTTTTGCAGCTCCGCTCACTCTGATTGGCTGAGATCAGGAGACACTTCACAGTCTGCTGCTCACATCCGGCAAAGCTACAGACTGTAGGTTCTGGCTCTCCCTCTCAGGGCATAAAGAGCAAGCCGCTGGGCTCCCTCCCGATGTCGGGTCCCCTCCCAATGTTGGATCCTCGGTCATGGTAAGCAATGTCTACTGCACCACCCTATTACTTTAGTTACCCAATCAAAAAAAAATCAATAGGATTAGTTTAGCATGATCACCCTGAAGTATCCCAAGTTTGTCTCTGATCGTGAAATCCATGTGGTTTTAGATGTTCAACAATCTTTTTCCTTTAACATGGATTCCATTACTTTCCCCACTACTGAAGTAAGGCTTACTGGCCTATAGTTGCCCGACTCCTCCCTACTACCTTTATTGTGAATGGGCACAACATTCGCTAACTTCCAATCCTTCTGGGACTACTCCTGTTAACAGTGATTGGTTAAATACATCTATTAATGGTTTTGCTAGTACACCACTAAGCTATTTTAATAATTTTGGGTGTATTCCATCAGGCCCCATTGACTTATTTGTCTTTGCTTTAGACAGTTGAAATAGAACCTCTTCCTCTGTAAACTCACATGTAACAAATGACAATTTTCTGTTGCCTTCAGCAGTGCAACTTTTAAATAATCCCATTTCTCTTGGACTCCATTTAAATTGCTCCAGTCTGATAATGACTCTTTTACACATATTCTAGAAATGTCTGTTTTTCTAATGTCTAAAACTTTTGTTTTTGTGTGGTGTGACTCAGTCACTGTTCTTATATTAAACCACACTGACTGATGATCACTGGATCCTAAACCTTCACCTATGGTAATATCTGATACTAAATCTCCATTTGTTAACACTAAATCTAGTATGGCCTCTTTACGAGTTGGCTCCTTAATGACTTGTTTTAGAGACAATCCCAGTAGGGAATTTAGAATAGGTGTGCTCCTGGCACAAGCATCTATTTTGGTTTTCAAGTTCACATCAGGAAGATTAAAGTCAACCATTATGATAACTTCCCCCTTCATTGTCATTTTAGCCATTTCCTCAACTAGTAGATGATCTAACTCTTCTATTTGTCCTGGGGGCCTATAAATCACACCTACACGAGTTACTGTGTGATTACCAAATTCTAATGTAACCCAAACAGACTCTATGTTCACCTCACTAACTTTTATTAGGCTAGATTTTAGGCTATCCTTCACATACAGGGCAATCTTCCCCCTTTCTTGTCTCCTCTGTCCTTTCTATATAAAGAGTACCCTAGTATTGCTATGTCCCAGTTATTTTTCTCATTATACCATGTCTCAGTAACAGCTAATAAATCTACATTATCAGCTGTCATTATTGCCACAAGTTTATGGATCTTATTCCCTAAACTGCGAGCATTTGTAGACATGACTCTAAGCTTATAATTGTTTTAACACACTTGCAACAGGCACCTGCTGTCCTTGTTTTGAGTTAACACAGTGATAACTCATAATTGTGCTGGCAATTTACTATGGTGTGCTATAAAAGCAGTATGGAATATACAATCATTTTTAGAGCCCAACTCCATGAACAGACATTAAGATCTTAAGGAAGCCACCTTAAATCACTAGGATTGTCAGATATCTGGGAGTGCCAACATATAGTATTACACTTTTGAGTTATATAAGATTTTTTTTTTTGTATAGTGGATATTGCGGATATTGAATTTTTTTCTGCGGGCTTGCCTTCATAGTCTGTCATTTAATGTCTCAACTTGGATAGATATTTACAAAAGGTAAAGTCAGGACATAAGCAACAATTCTTAATAGAAAGCTGATGCTAAAATAAAATAGGTATCATATGATTCTGCTTTATTGGAGAAAAGACTATAGCATCTGTAACGGATCGACGGGCACCCCGACTGGGTACCTCCGTTAAAGGATGCTCTAGCGTTTCCTGAGGACTCCAAGCACTCTGGCAGACACCACAATCACCGAACCGGAAAAACATATAAATTCTATCAAGCATATGAATGCTGTATACAGCCGAATAGGAAAAACCATGCGAATAGGTTTACACTTCTAGCAGTCAAACTGGAACAGCATACAATAAATCCTCCCCCAATAATGAGACGACACTTCACTTTGAGGGTTAAGCAGGAACTGGCTGTACTGGCACATACAGTCTCTTTTATTCCCAATCCACAAACATAGTACAGCCCACAGGGTTTTGCAGAACAACCAATCAATCTATACAATACACACAGACACTCCCACACAAAATCCTCCCCTCTGTCTGTGATATGATTACTGAACACAATGTGTAATCTCATTATCACAGGCAGAGGAATACAGTTTTTTACACAATATTCATAACTTTGAAAGTATGCATCACATTCACATAAAACTTACATTTTCCGAATCAGCATACTCCAAATATGTCAAAATTATTGGTCCATGGGTTAGATCGAAGTTCTTTGTGACCAAATGAAGCATGGCTTTTCTGCCCAAAACCAGTTCCACAGAGTCTTCTATCCTGGAGATAATTGAGAAGTAATCCAATTATCTCCAAGGACAGAGGCAAAACTCCATTAAGCACATGGCAGTAAAAAGACAGTAAAATACAATAAAATACACAAGGTTACATTTATTACATAAAATACAAACATTCTACCTATCCCCATGTAGCTTAGATCTGAGCGCACATTATTACCGGATGGCGCTCAGATCACATACATACAGTTCAATCGCCATGGAGCCAAAGTCTTTCATACAGTCTTTCAGTATACGGCTGGGCTCCATGGCATCTGGGGTAGCATGGCTTTAATAGTCCATGGAAAGGCACAAACCAGCCTTTCTGCAGGGAAAAATAACAGGGGCCATAGTCTAAAGGCAAGAGGCGGGCAAGCAGCCCCCTCCAAGGACACGTGGCAAGGTCGGTTTCTTGACATTTCTCCCCTTTTCCAACCAGACTAACAGGATATCTGACCTCCTGTCGGCCAGTGCCCTGGTTAGTCCAGCAACCCACCCACAGAACACAATCAGCAGTACAGCCCACCCACAAGAAAGAGTTACTACACCTGGGGTAGTGGGTAGCTTGTCCATGTCCAGGAACTCCACCTCGGCTCTGGGGTTTACTGGCGCTCCGGACCGGTGGGTTGCTGAGTGGGCAGAGACCAGCGGTACTCTGCCCTGCTGCCAGTGCTACCCTGTGAGTAGCCTGGTTGATGCCCAGTCGAGGGAATGGTGTAGTAGGCTCCTCACTCTGGACCCAGTACTGCTGCTGGAGGGAATGACAGGCTGTCCCCCCTTTGGATGAACATCCCTGCTGCCAGGGGACAGGACCGACTGTCCCTAGCCCTTGTGAGGCATTTGCAGAGACCACGGTCCCATCTGCACAGGTGTGGGCTTATCATCTCCCCTTGGTGGGCTAGGCTGCCGCTGGGGAGAGGGGGTAACAGGCTCCTCTCCCTGCGACACCCTTTCTTGGTGTAGGGGAAAACCAACTGCCTCCCCTTCCAATACATTGTCCTGTTGTTGGGGACCAGGACAGACTGTCCATATGCCCAGTGGTGCCGGTGCAGAGACTATGGTCCCATCTGCACTGTTGTGGGGCTTACTGTCTTCACTTGGTGGGCTAGGTTGCCGCTGGGGAGAGGGGGTAACAGGCTCTTCACCCTGCGACACCCTCTCTTGTTGTAGGGGAAAACAAAACTGCCTCCCCTTCCAATACATTGTCCTGTTGTTGGAGACCAGGACAGACTCTCCATATCCCCAGTGGTGCAGGTGCAGAGACTACGGTCCCATCTGCACTGTTGTGGGGCTTACTGTCTCCCCTTGGTGGGCTAGGCTGCCGCTGGGGAGAGGGGGTAACAAACTCCTCTCCCTTACACACTTTCAGCCGCTGGGGAGAGGGGGTAACAGGCTCCTCTCCCTGACACTCTCTCTGCTGGTGAAGGGGGAACCGACTGTCTCCCCTTTCAATATTTTATCCTGCGGCTGGGGTGCGAGACCGACGGTCTCTGCTCCCTGCAGGACACTCTGCCGCTGGGGAGGAAGGACGGTACCTTCAGCTCCCCGGAGTACACACTGCCGCTGGGGAGGAAGGACGGCACCTTCAGCTCCCTGGGATACACACTGCCGCTGGGGAGTAAGGACGGTACCTTCAGCTCCCTGTAACGCACACTGCCACTGGGAGGAAGGACAGCACCTTCAGCTACCTGGGATACACACTGCCGCTGGGGAGGAAGGACGGCACCTTCAGCTCCCTGTAACGCACACTGCCGCTGGGGAGGAAGGACGACACCTTCTGCTCCCTGGGGGGCACACTGCCGCTGGGGAGGAAGGACGGCACCTTCGGCTCCCTGGGGGGCACACTGCCACTGGGGAGGAAGGAAGCACCTTCGGCTACCTGGAACTCATACTGCCGCTGGGCAGAGAGACCAATTGGCCACAGCCCCAATCTCAGCAATCGGCACTCGCATTCCCATGCCACTCGATTCTCCGCATCCAACTTGCTCACGGTTGCCAGAATCGTCTCTGTCGAAGGATTCGGGCCACATCTGGTTAACCGCCTCATGACCATGTCTCTGTAAGTGTCGCCCTCAAAGCGATAGGTCATGTTTGCTGTGAACAGGGGCGCTGTACGAATACTAGCGTTGCCCTCAAATTGTAATTCCAAACGTTACCGGTGCCTCTGCGCTGCTTCTCCTCGCACTAGGACGCCATCCCACCGCTGCCACCAATGTAGCGGAGAGCTGATTTCTCACAGCTTAACTCCAGCAATATATCCAGAGGATGCAGGAACAAGTAGTAAATCCCAGAGCATATCCAGCACAGTCAGCAATACAATCCAGCAATATCCCATCACATTTCCCAATAACTGGATGACACACAGTATCAGGAGTAGAACTAAACAAACTTTTAATCACACAACCCCTGCTTTTATGCAATGCTCCCGTGCAAGGGAGCAACCCACAATAATTAGTACATTAACCAATAAAGTACAAGGTACAACCCACACATCTCCTCCCATCAGCGTATCTGTTGACAGAATTAAAATGTACATATTTTTCTGCAACTTCTAGATGTACCCCAAATACATAGGGTACACTCCTAATATATCCCCTGATAGCCCTGATCTGGGTGGATAACATATTCAAAAATCACCAAGATCGGACCAGGGGTTCGGGAGTTATGGGGTTTAAAAGTTAGGTGGATTTCCCTTTAGTTCCACTGAAGCATGGCTCTCCAGCCCAAACTTTCCAGCCCAAAACCAGTTCCAACTAGTCTGGCAGTGTGCCTGGGACAATGCCCTGCTGGAGAACAATGGGACAGGAAATGGGGGAGGGGTACACCTTCCTATTCACAATCTATACACAGTCTAATAGAAGTCCATACACTGTGCTTAAAGGGCCCGAGCCACATAATAAAAATCCATCATGCCCAAATACTGTCTTTAAAGGGCAATACCCCCAGGGCCATAATCACTGGGCAGGAGGTGAGCCATCAGCCCCTCCAGGAAACTGGGGCGTACTCTGGTATGGGACCCAGTCTGCTACAGCATCCTTTTTAAAGGATAAATAAAATAAATATATTTTATTGCAACCTTTCATTGTCTTGTAAGCTTTTTGACCTGCAACTAAATACCAAAAAGCAAATATAAACAAGTTCCCCCTGTACACACCCTTTCTACATATTGCCTTCAAAAACGAACCTTCCTCCAATCTATAGGGCTGTGTTTGTAAAACTAAAAAAGCATAATGTGAATATTAAATAATAGATCCGTGACGGACACCATGCTGCTAAAATATAAAATTAATGCACTGCACACTGAAAATGGAACACTACAAGTTCCACTATTAAGAAATCTCTGTCCGTCCTTGCTCATGCTAAACAAGTCCTCTTTTAGGTCCTATCAAGTTACCCCAACTCGACTGTTAGTTCCATTCATTGCACGTACCTTGTGAAATACAAAAACAAGAATAAAACAGCTTACCGACAAGGATTAACTATCAACAAATAGCACTTTCCTTGCCAGATCCTTGCTACCACCTCTCCATTATGGCTTTGGACCTTGTTGCCATATAACTAATCAGAAGGACACTTAAAAGAGGACGACACAACATCTATGCCTTTAATACATTTTGGGACTAATAATATGCTTTATTTTGAATGTCCAATTGTGTACAGTTTTTGCAAGAAATAAACAAATGTTTTGCAGTATTCTACATCTTTCCACAGGTGTCCTTTATTTCACATCAGTTTGTCTGTCCCTCTCTCTGAGCTTGCATTTAAGAGTTCTCATGAGTAAGAAACTGAATTATATGTCCCAGAAAATCCGCTCTGAGTAAAACTGAGGCTGTGCACAGAAAAATTTGAAATCACTCCCATACAGTGCTCCCATACAGTGCAGTGCAGTGCTGGTTCAAATATATAGCAGTACTCTACAGACCACAATAAGAGACTCCTGATTGGCCACGCAAGTTTCAGAGTGGGCATATCTCAAGACTGATGCTGTTATGTGTAGGAATTTGAACAAAAAGAAAACTGTACAAAATAGCCTCTTTTGTGCCTTTTGTTTTTGGAATTCGTTTTTTTTTTTTTTTGCAGTTTCTTTTAATATATACTCTATGCCAGGCACAGGCAACCTTCGGCACTCCAGATGTTTTGGACTACACCTCCCATGATGATTTACAAGCATTATAGGTGTAAGAGCATAATGGAAGATGTAGTCCACAACATCTGGAGTGCCGAAGGTTGCCGATCCCTGCTCTATGCAATGCATTAAACGGAATCAATCAGTTACAGGTTTGAGTGCTCTTTTAAGTTTCTCACTCAAAATTTTCATCGTATACCCATCTTGCAATCCTTCTCACCAGAACCAAAATTTTTCAGCAAGCACAAGTCTACTTGTTTATAAGAGTATCCTTTTGATGTCATTATGCATTTATTACTCAGGGATGCAGTTTTAATTCCTGGAATCTGAAATCATCTCAGCTATCCATTCCAGGTTGCTAAAAACATGTATCATTAGGTTAGGTAATCAAGAGACATACTGAAAAAACTAGTGAATGCTAAAGGTACATTTTATACTGTTTATATAGCTGGATGTTGTTATTCTGGAAGGAAAACAAGTCAGTTAGTTTGTAAAGATCTTCATATGATATTTCAGCTAAGCCAATTACATTATTTTACATAGTAAAAGAGAATACAATATATTATCTATTGTATGGAAGAATTTGTGAGCACACCTGGCTGGCAGGTACATCACACAGCTGCTTAAATGGCTTTTAAATATTAATTGTATTTATAGAAACATAGAAACATAGAATGTGACGGCAGATAAGAACCATTCGGCCCATCTAGTCTAAATACTTTCACAGACTAATCAATCTATGTTCATTTTAATATGCTTTTATCAGTTAACAAGACCAGTTGAATAGCTGTCTAGTGTTACTAGTGTTTCTAATATATAATTTAACTAGTTTTAAAATGAAGAAGAGAAAAACAGTTTAAAAAAACAAAATGCATACATGTTTTCAGTTTAAGTTGTATTTGTCTAATTTTGCCGTCAGGAGTCTTTAAAAAATAACCTAATTTGTTTTTCTTGTGTTTGTAGAATGAGTGGCACCTTCTTGGCTGAAGCATTTCTTCCGGGAGCAGCATCTACTAATCATGCCAAATGACACTGATACATTCTCTGTAAAGCAAGCCAATTCTATTGGGTAAGGTGGTTATGTTACAGCAAGCAAACTTGCAATGCTTTGGAATCAGACAGACTGGTGTAATATGATGTCTCAATTGTTTCTAATTATATATTGGCAATTGTTATTCTCACAAAGTAGAGAGGATTTTTGTAACGCTTACATGGGATGGACCTTTTAATAAACTTCATTTGTGCTGTACAAACTTCTCCCCTCGACATTTCCTCCAAGTGTTAACTGTCCACGGGCCAACATCTCTCAGAGCCCCAAAGTTGCCTCTTGAGCCAGCATTTATTCACAAGGAAAGGAAAGGGTAGGAAAAAAAAATTGTATCTTAAGCTTGCCAAAGATTTCAAAACCTTTCAATCGCAATTTACAAGGGTAAAACAGAGCTATTATAAGAGAGGGGCCCTCCAGCAGAGGTGTTTGGGTTAGAAACTGGCCTATTTTTTCAGCTTTTTACAAAAATAAAAGCTGAAGAGATTCATTTTTGTTGTTTTAACTCATTCAGGACCAAGGAAATAGATGACAATTTAGGGACCACACACCTTTCACTTACACAGCTTTTGAAATGGTGAAAAACTGCGGATTTCAGGTGTACCTCTCAATAGGCATAAAAAGAAGGTAGGTACTTCACCTAATCTCCACGCTGGAGGTCTACAAATGCATTAACGTGAATCTATAAGCACCAAAACAACATTAGTGTAATGAAAAACAATTAAATTATAGATCATGCCGCTATAGTCACACTGCTCAATGCTCTCAATTTCAGCAGTTAAATCACCTTTGTTTATATTTATGTTCCCCTAGCCACACCCTGCATGTGACTCACACAGACTTCCTGAAAATATGGTTTCATTTTTCAAACAGACTAAAAATGTGATTGAACAGTTTATAAACATTAAATGTTTTTATCTCCTGCTCTGTTAATCGAACTTTACTCACACATTGGAGGCTCCTGAAGGCTCTAACATGCTCTTAACAGAGCAGGAGATAAGACATTCTTAATAAAACAGACTGTGCAATAAAAGAAGTTTAAACATTAGATCTAGCTTGTAGGTCACGTGAATTAACTCCTACATTAGAGAGAATTGAGCATTGAGACTGCAGGAGCATGATCTATACACTAAAATCACTCCTTTAAAGTAAAGTCATTTTGGTGCTTATAATGTCCCTTTAAGCTTTCTATTATGTCTCTCAAAGAGACCCATAGTTTGAGGTTGGTGTGGGCAGGTTACCAGGTGTTGCACATTTGCAGAGACTTTGCATTACATTTGCCTTAAACAATGTATCTGTCAGGGTACCTGAGGCCTCTACCTCTAAGGGAGGTAGAGACTTGGTGGTGTATCCGTCCAGGCGAGCTGTTTCCTCCGTTCCTCGCGGTTCATCCAGTCACTTAAACACCGGCCGCGAGGAATCCACGTCCTTTTCTAGCAGGACGCTCAATACGTGACGTCATGACGCTAGCACGAGCAATCTGTCACTCAAGTGTCCGATATCCAATCGGTACTTGTCAGAGGCGTGATTTCCATCCAGAGCCAGGGTATTTAAGCTTACTCCTTACTTCAGCTCATTGCCCTGTCGTGGTTCTAGCTTGTCTAGTCACTCAGTGCTCTGGTATTCTAGTTTGCTCTTTTGGTTTTGACTCGGCTCGTTGTACTACCCTGTTTCTCTGTTATCCCTTGACCCGGCTTGTCTCTCGCTTATCTGTCTTCTCGTTCCCTCGACCTCGGCTTGTCTCTGTCTATTCTTTACTCTCGGTACGTTAGTCCGGCCATTCTAAGGCCCGGTATACGTACCTTTCCACTCTTTGTACTCTGCGTGTTGGATCCCTGTCCCGATCCTGACATTACGACAGGGCCAATGGATCCTGCAGGTACAAACAGTCAGCTTGGTTCTTCGGATCCCAGGTTTGACGCCATGGAACATAGGATGGATCAGATGGCTTTGGCACTACAGGCACTTTTGTCTCGTGCTAGTAATCCACCTGAGGAGACACGTACTCCTTCTATCTCTCCTGCAGTCTCAGGTCTAGAGGTAGCCACTGTAGGTGCTTCTTCCCGTATTACCCCACCAGTACGTTATGGCGGGTCACCGGAGAAGTGTCGTGGCTTTCTAAACCAGATTAGCATCCATTTCGAATTACAACCCCGCTCTTATCCTACAGATAGAGCAAAGGTTGGATTTATTATTACTCTGCTCATTGAAAAAGCTTTGAGATGGGCCAATCCTTTATGGGAGAATGATAACCCACTAGTCTATAATTATAATGCCTTTGTAGCTGCGTTTAGAAGAACTTTTGACCCTCCTGGCAGAAAGGTCAATGCAGCTAGATTAATGTTGCGCCTTAAACAGGACAATCGAACACTTGTGGATTATGCACTAGAGTTCAGATCCCTGGCGGCAGAAGTTAAGTGGAACGAACAGGCTTATATAGATGTGTTTTTGAATGGGTTATCAGATGTAATTCTTGACGAGGTCGCTACTAGAGAACTCCCTGAAAATTTGGAGGATTTAATTTCTTTTATATCTCGTATTGATGAACGCTTAAGAGAGAGGCAGAACACTCGAGATAGGACCCGTAGACCCTCCTTTAAACTAGCGCCTACCTTTCAAATCTCTGAGTTCGAAGACTTACGTATTCCTGAACCTATGCAGATAGGCAGTACTCATCTCACTGAAAGGGAGAGACAGTACAGGAGAAGGGAGGGTTTATGTATGTATTGTGGAGTCAGGGGTCATTTACGCCTAAATTGTCCCAATCGTTCGGGAAACGCTCGCACCTAAGTTCCTCTAGAGGACAGGCCTTGGGTGTCTCTACTTTGTCCTCTATTCACAACTACAAGGAGCTCAGGCTTGTGTTACCCGTTTCTTTAAAGTGGGAGAAGGGAGTAGTTAAGACTATGGCACTAATCGATTCTGGAGCTGCTGAGAGCTTTATAGATCAGGGTTTTGCTGCCAAGCATGCTATTCCATCCCAGTTAAAAGAGACACCTCTGGCTGTCGAGGCCATCGATGGTAGACCGTTACTTGAGCCTGTTATTTTCCATGAGACCATACCGATTAACTTGACTGTTGGCATCCTGCATAAAGAGGATATATCCTTAATGCTCATTTCTTCTCCGTCTATTCCCATAGTCCTGGGGTACTCCTGGCTGAGGAGACACAACCCTATTATTAATTGGGAATCAGGGGAGATAGTTTCGTGGGGAGAGAATTGTCAAGAAAAATGCTTGCGGAAGGTCTTACCTCTTGGATTAACTAATACATCGAATACCTCTGACAATCCTACAGAGACACAAATTCCGTCTCAGTATCTAGATTTAAAGGCAGTATTTGACAAAAAGAAAGCCGATACCTTACCCCCACACAGGTCCTTTGATTGCAAAATTAACCTACTCCCTGGTACCATGCCTCCCAGAGGTCATGTATACCCATTATCTATAAAGGAGAACTCAGTCCTAGAGGAATATATTCACGAGAACTTAGACAAGGGATTCATCAGGAGGTCCTCCTCCCCTGCCGGGGCTGGATTTTTTTTTGTTAAAAAGAAAGATGGTTCTTTGAGACCTTGTATTGATTATCGAGGCTTGAATAAGATAACCATTAAAAATGCCTACCCGATTCCCTTGATCACCGAACTCTTCGATCGTTTGAAGGGCTCTACAATTTTCACCAAGTTAGACCTCAGAGGGGCATATAACTTGGTGAGAATCCAGCAGGGACATGAGTGGATGACGGCATTCAATACTCGATATGGCCACTATGAATATACTGTCATGCCTTTTGGGTTATGCAATGCGCCAGCGGTATTCCAAGATCTGATTAATGAGGTTCTTAGGGAATTTCAGCAAGAGTGCGTCATTGTATACCTAGATGATATACTCATTCATTCTAGTGACATTGAGATTCATCACAAGCAAGTCAGGAGGGTTTTGCACAAGCTTCTCCAGCATGGCTTGTACTGCAAGTTGGAGAAATGTAGCTTTGATCAAACCCAGGTAACCTTTCTCGGCTATGTGATCTCTGGGGAGGGATTTAAGATGGATCCGGATAAGCTCCAATCCATTCTAGAGTGGCCTTTACCCACAGGTCTTAAAGCCATACAGAGATTTATTGGTTTTTCCAATTATTATAGGCGCTTTATTAAGGGCTATTCTTCCATTATTGCACCTATCACTAACATGACCAAACAGGGGGCTGACACTAAGAATTGGACTACTGAAGCTCTCCTTGCGTTCAAGACTCTCAAGGAGCTTTTCGCTTCCGCTCCAATTTTAGTTCACCCTGACACTTCTCTGCCTTTTTTGCTCGAGGTAGACGCATCAGAGACTGGTTTAGGTGCTGTTCTATCTCAAAGGTTGGGTGTTGATAAACCATTACATCCATGTGGATTTTTCTCTAAAAAATTGACCGGTACTGAAAGCAGGTATGACATTGGTGACAGAGAATTACTAGCGGTTATCAAGGCTTTGAAAGAATGGAGACATTTATTGGAAGGTACATTACATCCTGTTACCATCCTGACAGACCACAAGAACTTGTCCTATATCGGAGAGGCCAAGCGTCTGTCCTCCAGACAGGCTCGTTGGTCGTTGTTTCTTACCCATTTCAATTACGTTCTGACTTACAGACCTGGGTCAAAGAATTCTAAAGCCGATGCGCTATCTCGCCAATATGAACCCTCTGCTTCAGTTGAACCACTTTTGTCTTCCATTGTACCCAAATGCAATATTATTGCTAATACCAGTCTCAAAATTCATTCTCCGCTACTTGACCAGATCTTGAAGTCACAACATCTAGCTCCCGGAAACACTCCTGAGGGAAGAAACTTTGTTCCTCCTGAACTTCAACTGGAGCTCTTACAATGTTTTCATGAAAGTAAAATAGCTGGTCATCCTGGTATTCGCAAGACATACTCTCTGATATCCAAGGATTTCTGGTGGCCTTCACTTCGAAAGGATATTGAGGAGTTCGTCGCAGCTTGTGAGACTTGTGCCAAGACTAAACTACCTCATGCATCCCCATGTGGCCTATTACACCCCTTGGACATTCCTGAGAAACCTTGGTCCTGTTTGTCCATAGACTTTATCGTTGATTTGCCTGCTTCCAAAAGACAGACTGTTATTCTCACGGTGGTGGATAGATTTACTAAGATGGCCCATTTCGTGCCATTACCTAAACTTCCGACTTCTCCTGAATTGGCGGAGATTTTTGCGAGAGAAGTTTTTCGCCTACATGGGATTCCTTCAGAGATTGTTTCTGATAGAGGTTCTCAATTTGTCTCACGTTTCTGGAGATCCTTTTGTTCTCAAATGGGCATCAAATTGAACTTTTCCTCTGCCTATCACCCTCAGTCTAACGGAGCTGCTGAACGTACTAATCAAAAGATCGAACAGTATCTGCGTTGCTTTGTTTCCGAACACCAGGACGATTGGGTCGGTCTGATTCCTTGGGCGGAGTTCGCACACAATAACCTTGTTTGCGATTCAACTCGCTCTAGCCCTTTCTTCATGAACTATGGCTTTCATCCTTCGATTTTTCCTTCGGTTTCCTCTTCTCAGGGGATACCGTCGGTTGATGATCATGTCGCCAACCTGAAGAAATTATGGGATCAGACTCGACAAATTCTATTACATAGTTCCTCGCTGTTCAAGAAACACGCTGACAAACATAGAAGAGCGGCTCCTGTTTTTGTTCCTGGGGATAGGGTATGGTTGAGTACTAAGAATATTCGCCTAAAAGTTCCGTCCATGAAATTTGCTCCTCGCTACATAGGCCCTTACAGGGTTCTCACTCGTATCAATCCGGTTGCGTATCGCCTTGCTCTGCCACCTGCCTTACGCATTCCTAACTCTTTTCATGTCTCCTTGTTGAAACCCCTCATTTGCAACAAATTCTCCTCTAAGGTCCCCTCGCCTCGTCCTGTTCAGGTGGAGGGTCGGGAGGAGTACGAGGTCAGCTCCATCATTGACTCCAGAATTTCAAGGGGAAAATTGCAATATCTGGTCAACTGGAGGGGATATGGTCCTGAGGAGAGGAGTTGGGTACCTCAGGAGGACGTCCATGCTTCTCGCCTTCGCAGAGCATTTCACCTCCGCTTCCCATCTCGCCCCGGTTCATTCCGCCCGGTGGGCGTATCTGAGAGGGGGGGTACTGTCAGGGTACCTGAGGCCTCTACCTCTAAGGGAGGTAGAGACTTGGTGGTGTATCCGTCCAGGCGAGCTGTTTCCTCCGTTCCTCGCGGTTCATCCAGTCACTTAAACACCGGCCGCGAGGAATCCACGTCCTTTTCTAGCAGGACGCTCAATACGTGACGTCATGACGCTAGCACGAGCAATCTGTCACTCAAGTGTCCGATATCCAATCGGTACTTGTCAGAGGCGTGATTTCCATCCAGAGCCAGGGTATTTAAGCTTACTCCTTACTTCAGCTCATTGCCCTGTCGTGGTTCTAGCTTGTCTAGTCACTCAGTGCTCTGGTATTCTAGTTTGCTCTTTTGGTTTTGACTCGGCTCGTTGTACTACCCTGTTTCTCTGTTATCCCTTGACCCGGCTTGTCTCTCGCTTATCTGTCTTCTCGTTCCCTCGACCTCGGCTTGTCTCTGTCTATTCTTTACTCTCGGTACGTTAGTCCGGCCATTCTAAGGCCCGGTATACGTACCTTTCCACTCTTTGTACTCTGCGTGTTGGATCCCTGTCCCGATCCTGACAGTATCCTGGTTTGTAAGCATTTCCTTCATGGAACCCAATTGCAAAATAACCTCAGAAGGTCAGAACATTAGCCAATGTATCTGCTTGCTTTTAGGTTTCTCATCTAAAATCCACTAGAAACAGCAACACTGTCAGGGTAGCAAGGGTTAAGACTATTTGCCATACATTGGTTAACATTTGTTTAATGCTTTCTAATTACTTCAGCTACACACAATACTCAGTCATAAATAGCAAAGAGAAGCTTTAGTGAAAAAGACAATGACAGATACATTAACAGAGCTTTATTGATGTGTGCAGTGACAATCCTACAGCAGCCTCATGCAATGGCTAATACATTTCAGACTGGTGTGTATATGATTTCCTTTACTGTATGCACATACATTCCAGATGTAGTTGTTGTGTAAATTATATAAAACATTTATATAAAACATATAAAACATTCTACTAGAATACACGTCCATGATGTAAATAAGGTTACATACACACACACACATACATACACACAAACACATAGTTACAAGGGCCATGAAATGCATAATATGTGTATGCTCATGACAATAAAATAAAACATCTTTCCTAACAGTAAATATATATTGTATGTATGTAGCCTTCTATTTTGTAGTCCTTTGATTATTTTATACAACAGTATTTAGCGTAAATGTCTCTGCCATTTTGTGGACTTTCCTGACAATTAAACATAACAAGTGCCTAATTGTACAGCAACAAACTATGTCACTAAGACACAGATAATATTTTAGTTTGTCATAATATATAAGATTTTTTATAAACCCGAAAGGGAAATATTATTTCAAAAAGCAATGGTCATCATTGTACAGCGCTGCAGAATTTGTTGGCGCTTTATAAATAATCATAACAAAAATCATAAATATTATCAAACATATGAAAAAGTCAATATGGGTTTATCCAGTGTCCGAACTACCGCACCAGTTGCACCGGTGCAGATTTTTCATCAGGGGCCTTGTCAGGCGCAACGGCCCTTTAACAGCGTGACCGGTTCCCCTGCTCTGTGTAATGGTGGTGGTGGTAGCAAGTGAGAATAAGTCACTTCCTCATAACTTACAAACGAGCTGCACGGGATTGAGGAGAGCACAATAGAGATGCCACTGGACCCCAGGTAAGCAACCCTCCTGCACCAGAGAGGTATAAAAGCAGGGTGGTGGCTAAAAATATGTAATATGATCTGTGTGTGTTATTGTGTGTGTATGTGTTGTCTGTGTGTGTGTCCCTGTGTATCTGTATGTGTGTCAGTGTTTGCAACTGTATGAGTGACATTGTGTGTATCTGTGTGTCTGTGCATCTGCATGTATGTCATTGTGGGTATATCTGCATGTGTTTCATTGTGTGTGTATGTGTATTAGTGTATCTGCACATTTGTCAGTGTTTGTGTGGATCTGTGCATCTGCATGTGTGTAGTTGTGTGTGTATCTGTGCGTCTCTGTATCTCAGTGTATGTCTGTGTATCTGCATGTCTTTACCTGTGTATCTATATGACATCATATTCCGGCTCCGGCATCACTATGCGGCGCTCTAGGGAGCAGAGCAAAGAGCTCAGGGGAAAGTGCTCCCTCACTGATAGCACTGACCGGCTGCCTGCCTGCCCTGCAGCCCCACTGGACCCCAGGGAAAGTGTTAATCCACCCCAGCATTCCCAAAGGTAAGGAGGCTGGGGGGATTGAATTTTTTTTTTAAGTGAGCGTGTTAAAGTGTGTGTGTGTCTGTTAGTGAGTGAGTGTGTGTGTCTGTGAGTGAGTGTGTGTGTCTGTTAGTGTGTGTGTCTGTTAGTGAGTGTGTAACTATGTGTGTGTCTGTTAGTTTGTGTGTGTGTTTGTTAGTGAGAGTGTATGTGTGTCTGTGAGTGTGTGTGTGTCTGTTAGTGAGTGTGTGCCTGTTAGTGAGTGTGTGTGTCTGTTAGTGAGTGTGTGTGTCTGTTAGGGAGTGTGTGTCTGTTAGTGAGTGTGTGTGTCTGTTAGTGTGTGTGTCTGTTAGTGAGTGTGTAACTATGTGTGTGTCTGTTAGTTTGTGTGTGTGTCTGTTAATGAGAGTGTATGTGTGTCTGTTAGTGAATGTGTGTATCTGCTAATGACTGTATGTATCTGTTAGTGAGTGTGTCTGTCTGTCAGTGAATGGGGCGCCTGAGTTTTGTCATGCCTAGGGCAGCACAAAACCAGGATACACCACTGTGTGTACCTGTGTGTCTGTGTATCCAGATGTGTGAGTGTTTGTCAGTGTGTCTGTATAGGTGTGTATCAGTGTGTGTACAAATACAACTGTGCATTTAAACATCAACACTACATACAGACACACACCTACATTGAAAGGCAAATACTACACACAAGTAAACCATGGCTTTCAAATGGCAACAGTACATAAAAATAAACACCCCTAAATTTACACATACATAGTCCATACAAAATCATGCTTACATTCAGACATGCAGGTACTGCTCAGTGCTAAATACAAGCCTGCATGGATGAGCAAGAGGTAGATCCCCAGCTGTCAAAGTATTGTAAGAGTTGTACAATAGATGGGATCTACCTTTTTTCCATTATTGTAATAGTGCTGTCCCAAAAACATTCTTGCACCAGGGCCCTCTCTGCCACTAGGATCTGTATAATATATACATGCATATATGAACATAACAGTTAGTGGCAACTAACTTGATAATGAGTATAAGATACTTTAACCTCTACCTACACTACACAGGGCCTATTCAAACTTAGCTTATATCTTAATATCACTGATTGTCTAACAATGCAAAGATTGTGTGAAATATTTAGTACTTAACATAACATCTGGTCCTTTGGCAAGTTCTATGACTAGTATGTCTTTTTTGTTGTTGTTTTTTCCTTTTTTTTTTGCAGTGCTTTGTGTTTTATATAAAACAGATTTGTTTTACATTCCTTGAAGCAGTGTCATTGTCTTCTTACATCTAGTATATAGCACTGTAAATGTCACTGCATGTATATCCAAAGCTAAAGCTCAAAATCCAATTAATTCCTTTCCACTCTTGAATGGAAATATAGTAATATTTCCAAATTCACAGCTGCTTGAAAATGAATGATGCTCTATAACTGAAGAAATTATATTTCTGAAGAACAGTGAATATATGGCGTAGACTCAAAAAACATAGCCTATGGTTAAAACATCAAAATATTTTCATTAGCATATTACCTGATACTATTTAAAGGGACAGTATAGGCACCCACATCACTTCATCTAATTGAAATGGTCTTTGTGCAGTGCCCGTGTCCCCTTAATCCTGTGATGTAAAACATTGCAATTTCAGAGAAACTGCAACGTTTACATTGCAAGGTTCAGACAGCATCTAGTGGTTTTCCAGATAGTCACAAAAGGAGTTTCCTGCATTTTCATGGAGTTTAACTCGGTGAAACAACATTGGACATCCTCAATCTTTGCACAAGGATGTCTTGTGTCTTCAAAATCCACAATAGGTAGGAAAGCATTAATTTAATACTTTTCTATGGGGAAAATCTAATGCATGCACCATGCATGTGCATTAGGGCCTCCATCAATGTGACATAGCTGCAGGAGGACGGACCTCAGCGCAGGAATTAAGGTAAATATTAAAAGGGTTTTTATTTGGGTGTTTATTTGACTGTAATTGTGTTGGAATGCAAGAATGTATTTATGTGAAGTGCTGGTGTTTGAAATCAGGGGGGGTGTTTGTTAGCAATGCTGGTATTTGAATGCATGGGAATATTTGTTCTCAGTGCTCATGTTTAACCCCTTAAGGACCAAACTTCTGGAATAAAATGGAATAATGACGTGTCACACACGTCATGTGTCCTTAAGGGGTTAAATACAGCGGTATGTTTATATACAGTGTTTGAATGCTGTTATGTATGCACTGACACACACACAAATACACATATACACACATTGACACACAAAGAAACACACACACACACAGATAAACAGAGACACACACATGTATAAGTCACAATATATTTCTTTTTAGCCACCCTCCCTTTTCTATAAATGTTGGTTGCAGGAGGATGGCTTCCCTGGAATACAGTGGGCGCTGGCTTTAGGATGTGGGAGGCTAAGGCAGATGAAATCTGAGGCTCTAGTCTTTCTTAGCCCCTCTTATATAAATCAATTAATCTTTCATCATTCCCTGGTTCAGTCACTAACTCTTCCGAGTCCCTTATAGAGAAGAATTGGAGATCTCCTGGACACATGTGGCAATATTTGCTTCCAGCCAATTGGAATTTTGCTTGACTTTAAATCCAGAAAATCCAGAGGTTTTGATATAGTATCTATTGGAAAAGGTAGGATTCCTAGAGCGCTAATAGTAATAACTTGCATCTTGCAACTTGTAACTATTTTAGTCAACAGTATAGAATTTCTGAGAAATTGTATTTCAAATTGCTAGCTAGTCAGAACCTAACTCAAAACATACAGTGTTTATGAATTGAGAGAACCATGAAAAGGGAAAGAAAGTCGTTCTTCTGTCTACATTATTCACTAAAGTGTGAATTGTTGGGAATGGTACATTAATTTAAAATTTAAAACCAAAATAATGCATAAAAAATTCATAAGTTAATGTTCTGCAGACTTGACTGGATTGCCTGTATCAATCCCAATTGCAAAGAAATAATGCTTCTGTAGCAAACAGTATGTAACGTGCAAAGTGTTATTTTTAATATATATTACTTTAGAAATGTTTCAATGAATTTACACTTGATATGTTTGATAAATAACAATTTGCACTTTATACACTGTTTTGCCAGAGACACTTTTTCTTTGTAACTGTTTTCAGTGTATCTATTTGGTCTACACATGTATGTGTTCCTGATAATTCACAGTTTATTGAACTCTGGCAGTTTACAAATCCAAAGATATCTGTGTCACAAGGAATCTATAATGGGAAATGTACTCAAAGTTGACACCTAAGCGTAATGTCAGATGTAAGGATAACGCAGCCAGGGACCCAAATGAAACGTATCAAGACAACATGTACAATACTTGTTGCAATATTGCTGTGTGAATTTTGATTTAGTATAAAGAACATTATTGAGGCATACGCAGTGATGTTGGCCAGTTAGCCTTTGCTTTCAAGTTCATATCATAGAAGTCTGATGAGGCTGAGTCAATCAATATCATTCAAACCGACCTCTGAAAATAATATCTGTATAGATCTCATGTTATGTATGGGAGCATTGCCAAGATGGCTTATCAAACAGGCTCTGTGATGTATGAAACCTGAAAATTAAACATATTAACCATCTACCACCCTTAAAAAAAAAAAAAAACTTCTCTTGAATTTCTTTGAAATCTACTGTATACATCTATTTTCACACCAAAATTCAAATACCAGCAAAGCTCTTTCCTCTACAGAAGAAGACAGAAGACAGTTAATAGCGATGAAGAGAACTTGATGACATTGAAAATAGAGTGATCAAATTAATCTTATGAGTGCAAAGTAATAATAGTTGTATAAATTGTATAACACAAATGCTTATCTTTTCATTTTAATTAGTTGTATCATAACCCTGTTATAATTAAAAAAAAAAAGATTTTAAAAGTAGGTTGTGCAACTTAGCAACAGCACTGAAACTATATAATATCAAATAGCCATTGGTGCTTCAAAAACCCCAAGGTGGCCAACCTTTCGGAAATCCAGACAATAGAAAGAAATAGATCCAGGCATTCCAAGAGGGTGAAAATCACAGACATTTATTTGCAGTAAGGTACCGTTCTGGCCTTTTTCAAATTTCCCAATTAAAGGGACACTATATTTACCAGAACAACTACAGCGTATTGAATTTGTTCTGGTGAGTAGAATCATTACCTTCAAACATTCAGTGTCTCCTCCCTCTGCATGCAGACACTGAACTTTCCTCATAGAGATTCATTGATTCTATTCATCTCTATGAGAAGATGCTGATTGGCCAGGGCTGTGTTTGAATCATGCTGGCTCTGCCCCTGATGAGCCTCTTTGTCAGTCTCAGCCAATCCTATGGGGAGGCATTGTGATTGGATCAGGCTAACACTTCTGATGAAGTCAGCAGACTGTTTTTTTTTTTTTTTTTTTTTTTTAGGCAAACAGCATGCAGGGTTACAGCTTCAGGCATGAATATAGTAAGATTTTGCTATATTTATGGAGGCATGAGGGGACCAGGGGGGAACACTATAGGGTCAGGAATACATGTTTGTGTTCCTGACCCTATAGTGATCCTTTAAAACGTAGGTAAAATGCAAGTAAAGGAATTGAGGAGTTGGTATTTGTGTTACCACATATATTTTAAAAATATTCTGTAATGTTCTGTACTGCAAGATCTGCCAATTCAATGGAACCATGACATATTTACTGGTTGAAAGTTTAGGTTTCTAACTGTGTTATTTTCATTCTTTTCACACTTTATTTTCATCCTGAACCATTTACACTTTAAAATTGCAAATTTCCAATCTAGAGATAAGTAAGTGACTTTTTGCTATCAGCTCAAATAAATATTTCTTCTTGGGAATTGAGTTGCTTTAGAATTTCTATAATTCAGTGTTGGCCAGGATGGGTAGTTTGCAAAAAGATCTCATCAAGATACTGTACTGTCAGAAAAGAATATGTTAACGTTTATTGAATGGCAGTTATGATACTTGGAGTTCTATGTAGCAAACATTTGTTATTTTTGTGGGTATAAAATATAATTGAAAGAAAGCAGGATAGTAACAATGTAAAGACTCAAAGCTTATTTTACTCACGTATTAAAGTCTGCTGTAGAAAGATAAGAACTGATTATCATAACTAACCACTATGACCCCCTCGGCTATACATTCCAATTATCGGAACTATCTATAACGTAATTAATTGCATTTCATGGAAAGTTTTATGTATATTCTAGTCTTTGAATTTTATTATATTTGACCCGTATGCATTATGATGTTTTCTAGTTACCTTTCCATACAGCATTCAGTATTTTAGACCTTATTTCAAGGTTTATTTTAGGCAGTTTACATCTCAAGGCTTGCATTGGGAAATCACGATCATTTCTCTCTTTATTATCTATTAATACAACATGTTCCTTTCCTAAATTGTTTTGTTGCTTGGAGTAGACTAGTGTCCATTTTTCACATAACATTAATAATATTTTTCTAAATTGACATTTCAGCAAGTTTAAAACAACATAAAAACATGTAAAATAAAAACATGATTAGACATAATGATATTGCTATTTTCTCAGATCAAGAAAGCAATGACACAAAAGAATAGATAGAGAGGTGGTTACCTGGGTCTCAGTGTCATAGTGTAATAACCCAACATAAGGATTCAAGACAGCAAGGGACAAGACATGAAAATAGTGTACAACCAGGTGTTAGAATGGCTGGGCTTAACATTGGGCAAGAAAAAGCGTAGAAGGTAACAAGACGACATCAGGGTAACAGGGAGACAGCAAGTAATAAAAACTAGCCGGAGTCAGGTACACGATAATCAGTCAGACAGGCAAACAACACAGGTAAGAGTTAAAGATAAACACAGAGTCAGAAACCAAGCCAAGGTCAATAGCAGAATACTATACAGTAGCTCAAGGAATGCACTAAAGGGTAATGGAACAGAAACCCCAATAGGGCACAGAATACAGGGCTAGGGAGATTTAAATACACTAATTTGTGGTTGGTCCACGTCATGCCTGCGTCCCCAAAATGGGAGCCTGAAACTACAGGCTCCAAGTGCCATTTTAAGAGCTACTTGGGGCTCCAAGTGCCATTTTAAGAGCTGGCCTGCACCACAAGTAGTGCTCTTAATGACACCCCTTGGGCCACAGAAAGCACAATGCTCAAGCTGCACCCAGCTCGAGCAAAGGACCCCAGCCAGCTTGTAGCACAGGTAAGTACCGCTACACTCAGAACAGTAAAACCAAAAATCTCAAATCATAACTCATTGTGATACCTATATATTTTATGTTCCTGGTTATTGCATTGCCCATTAAGGGGTGGATGATGTGTCTAGATTCTCTAAGATAGGTTTTTCAGCAATGTTTGATAAACAGGTTAAAGACTTTAATAAAAGACAATGTGCAGAAAACCATCATTGACAACCTCCATAAGGAGGGAAAGCCTCAAAAGGTAATTGCGAAGGAAGTTGGATGTTCCCAAAGTGCTATATCATAGCACATTAATAGAAAGTTATGTGGAAGGGAAAAGTGTGGAAGAAAAAGGTGCACAAGCAGCAGGGATGACCGCAGCCTGGAGAGGATTGTCAGGAAAAGGCCATTCAAAAGTGTTGGGGAATTTCACAAGGAGTGGACTGAGGCTGGAGTCAGTGCATCAAGAGCCACCACACACAGACGGATCCTGGACACGGGCTTCAGATGTCGTATTCCTCTTGTCAAGCCGCTCCTGAACAACAAACAACGTCAGAAGCGTCTTTCATGGGCTAAAGAAAAACAGACCTGGTCTGTTGCTCAGTGGTCCAAAGTCCTCTTTTCTGATGAGAGCAACGTTTGCATCTCATTTGGAAACCGAGGACCCAGAGTCTGGAGGAAGAATGGAGAGGCACACACTACAAGATGCTTGAAGTCCAGTGTGAAGTTTCCACAGTCTGTGTTGACTTGGGGAGCCATGTCATCTGCTGGTGTTGGTCCACTGTGCTTCAGCCGTCTACCAGGAGATTTTGGAGCACTTCATGCTCCCTTCCGCAAACGCTTTATGGGGATGCTGACTTACTTTTCCAGCAGGACTTGGCACCTGCCCACAGTGCCAAAAGCACCAAAGCCTGGTTCAATGACCATGGGATTACTGTGCTTGATTGGCCAGCAAACTCGCCTGACCTGAACCCCATAGAGAAGCTATGGGGCATTGCAAAGAGAAAGATGAGAGACATGAGACCGAACAATGCAGAAGAGCTGAAAGCCGCTATTGAAGCATCCTGGTCTTCCATAACACCTCAGCAGTGACACAGGCTGCAAGCTTCCATGCCACAACGCATTGAGACAGTAATTGCTGCAAAAGGGGCCCCAAACCAAGTACTGAGTCCATATGCATGCGTATACTTTTCAGAGGTCCGATATTGTTGTATGTACACTTGTTTTATTGATTGCATGTAATATTCTAATTTACTGAGATTGTGGATATGAGCTGTAAGCCATAATCATTGCACTTATGACAGATCACGGCTTGAACTATATTGCTTTGCATGTAATGCGTCTATCTCATATATTAGTTTCCCCTTTTACATTGCATTACTGAAATAAATGAACTTTTGCATGATATTCAAATTTTTCGAGTATCACCTGTATAAGGACAAGGGCCGCAGTATAAGGTATACACCTGAGAAAGACTCGCTGGTCGAAACACATGTGGACTACTTGCTGATTTATTTTGATGTTTATTATCTATTGCAGTGCTTGCATAGAAAATCTTATATATTTTTCTTCATTTTATAATGGAATAAATTTGCCTTTTTTCCCGTCTTCATACTTGAGTACTAATCTATACAAAGAGGATACTAGGAGTGTTGGAGCAGCAGTGAAGCATCTTTATCACCTACATGCCTTTATAACCAGAGCCTACTATAAGTGGCCCTGGAAATTGTGAGTTTACAATTGTCACATGTCTCTAAATTGGTATTTACAGTATTATGCTATGAGAGTGTCTCTTGTGTTTTTAGATCAATTGTGAATATCACCTCTGTTATATAGAGGACCCAGTGAGTAAGTATATGCTTCTCTATATTTATTTATTCTATCTATGATCTTGAGTGCGGCCCCTGTCTTTACTATTTCTTTGTCTTATAAAAAATGAGTAGTGTTCACAATGTAGATTTGCTAATAATGAAAGCAATGACGCCATTCTTAGTACTGACCAGTGTGTTTATGCATATTTTTTTCCAAGGATTAGAACATTATTTGTATTTTGTATTTAGATATTTCGAAAATAAAATGGTAAGAACTATAGAAATACTTTACACTTGTATCCCTGCTGTGCTTTAAACCTTTCTGTTCTTACACACAAATATCAAGGTCACTCTGTTGCCTGGTCTGTTTTCTCTTCTTTAGGGAACTAGCGAAGTGACAAGTTCTGTAAGTGGCAATTAGATGTGATAGGCTGACCTCATTCACCAAGAGCTTTGTTTTTTGCAACAGTTGGCTCTCAATATAATCACAGTGATAGTTTCTTTAGAAATGCCATAATGTTTCACCAGTGCTCCCAGTATTCTGCGCAAACAGTGGGAGATGTGATAAGCCTGCTGAGGATTGGAATAATTGAAATTGTCTTTCATGGAAAATGTTTTCTGCAAGCCAGGGGAACTATCAATAAGGTAAATTATTCATTCGG
The DNA here is from genome assembly GCF_036172605.1 of Pelobates fuscus. Taxonomy (NCBI): domain Eukaryota; kingdom Metazoa; phylum Chordata; class Amphibia; order Anura; family Pelobatidae; genus Pelobates; species Pelobates fuscus. Next base: position 99,512,528 of record NC_086318.1, read on the forward strand.
AAGTCTGCGATATATTACAAAGCCAAAATCTATTAGTTGTCTGGTTGGAAATCTGATTGAATAGATTGGCTGCAGTTGTCTTAAGTAGATTTTGTGATTGTGGAGAATTAAAGGTATATCAAAGCCTAATTATAAATCTATAGGGATTTAAAGTGAGCTAGTGTGACATTTTGTTTTACAATCATCAGATGTGTTTTTGACCCATGAAATAAGCATGTAACCATTTCAGGATATTATAATTTAGACTAATGGCTACTGAATTATCTTAATCCCTCTACCACTGAGCAGACATGCTGAGGTTCGTTTGCAAGCAACTAGAAAGCTAGCTGATTAGGGAACAAATGGAAGTTTTCCTCAATTAAATTTGTATTCTGTATTGGTGTAGCCATATCCTAAGGGTACACGTTAATATTCCAAAACACCATTTGCTGAATACCAAGTTCCATGTATATAAAAAAGAAAAAAAAAAACATAATTATCACAAATTGGCCAAGGAGGGTTTATGCAAACTATATTATAAATCATGTTTTCGGAAGATTAGATGAAAGGAACAATTACTGAAGAACATATACGAGCTTGATGGGATGGGGAAAATTACTTATTTGTGTTTAAAAAAAATACTAATTCTATTGCAAACTAGACCTTAAAAGCAAAAAAAAAAAAGCAGAACGAACATCCAATTCTTATACAGCACATATGACTTCACTATGCTGTTAGATGTCGAAAGCTGAGTGCTTGCTGGTAGTGATGTCCCGAACGGTTCGCTGGCGAATAGTTCCTGGCGAACATAGCGTGTTCGCGTTCGCCATGGACGGCGAACATATGCGATGTTCGGTCCGCCCCTATTCATCATCATTGAGTAAACTTTGACCCTGTACCTCACAGTCAGCAGACACATTCCAGCCAATCAGCAGCAGACCCTCCCTCCCAGACCCTTCCACCTCCTAGACAGCATACAATTTAGATTAATTCTGAAGCTGCATTCATTTTTTATTTTTTTTTTGTATTATTTTTTTGTGTGTTTGTGTTTATTATACATTATCCTCCCATAGCCAGTAACCTGTGTTTATTATACATTATCCCCCCATAGCCAGTAACCCAACCTGTGTTTATTATACATTATCCTCCCCATAGCCAGTAACCTGTGTGTATTATACATTGTCCTCCCATAGCCAGTAACCTGTGCTTATTATACATTATCCCCCCCATAGCCAGTAACCTGTGTTTATTATACATTATCCTCCCATAGCCAGTAACCTGTGTTTATTATACATTATCCCTCCATAGCCAGTAACCTGTTTTTATTATACATTATCCCCCATAGTCATGTATCGTTGGACCTAGGCAGCATGATGTTTTAGGCCGGCCCAGAGAGTGAGTGAGTGAATAATATAATATATATGTTCAGAAACATATTAGTAATATATGTAAATCGGGTTCATGCAAAGAGGGTGAAAAGGTATTAAAGAAAAACACACTTATTGCATCAAATTTACAAAGCCAAACTTTTAAAAGCTTTCCTCATTTCTTTCTCGGGATGAGGAATATATATCGGTTGTAGACTGAGGATTTCCATCTGCCCAATCTTTTAATAATATGCACTGGAGTGTCAGTGTTGAAGGAGACCGAAGCTGCCCCTATTCTAAATGAAAGACCCGAGACATGGATACAACCCAATCTTAGGAGTAGTGTTCTGATGTAGAAGATGAATTTAGCCATAGTCAGAGGGATTCAGTGAGAGTAGTGGTGAAATGTTTGTGGCATGACTGAGTGTGGGTAAGTAAGAGTCAAGTATTTTAACTGGGCACTAGTTCTAGGTGGGATAAAGTGGTATAGCGGATGGATGAGTAGTTTGGTTCGTTTTAGAGGTTTGTAGAGAAAGTATATAGTGATCACGATTTTTAGCGATATCCAATATTTTTAAGGTGGTCCCAGTGCCACCACTCATATCTGGTGTCACAATAGCTTGCATTTAAATTAAAAAAAAAACTTTTTTGACTGTAATATAATAGCAGTCAGTTTCCTTCACACGTGTGCGTTTCAGGGCCTGCCAGGGCACAGTGTCACACCAGTGCAACTCATATCTGGTGTAACAGTAGTGTACATTAAAATAAAAAACTAGAAATTTGACTGTGAAATAATAGCAGTCAGTTTCCTTTACACGTGTGCGTTTCAGGGCCTGCCAGGGCACAGTGTCACACCAGTGCAACTCATATCTGGTGTAACAGTAGTGTGCATTTAAAAAAAAAAAAAATACAGGGGGCTTGTTGTCACCTTTCAGGGACCCTTGGTGTTGTACGTGGCTGGGTGGAGGAAGAGACCTTCAATGACATCAGTGAGGACAAGGAACGGGACATGGCTAGCTTGGTATCCAACCTTGTGCAAATGGGGAGTTTGCGGTTGTGCAAATGGACTGTTTGCGGTTGTTTGCAGTGCGTTAAACGGGGAGTTTGGTCTGTCACTGTGAAGCGGGCGTAACCCTTACACTACCTGATCGATACAACATCATACCTGATGTTTTAAAGCACGTTATTCCAAACAATTTAGGAATGTTAGGTGATTTATGCCCTTTATGTATTAAAACCAGACTCTGCATCAACTATGTAATTTTCCATGGGAGTTTTGCCATGGATCCCCCTCCGGCATGCCACAGTCCAGGTGTTAGTCCCCTTGAAACAACTTTTCCATCACTATTGTGGCCAGAAAGAGTCCCTGTGGGTTTTAAAATTCGCCTGCCCATTTGCGGAAATTCGCGTTCGCTGTTCTAGAACGGAAAATTTTATGTTCGAGACATCACTACTTGCTGGCTGTATGCACAAATACTGCTACATAGAAATAATTTTACCTTTTAGGGTTAAAGAGCAATTGCCACTTCCTAGGATTTTTATTATTATATTTAGGTATCCTACATTTTTGAGAAACGTGTTTATGAGGTCTGAAATGAAAAGTAAAGCGATATTCAAACAAAATGTTGGATTTAGTTCTTTCCTGGAAATGAGTGCATCCATATTTCATTCCTGACAAATATTGCTATAAGCTCGGCACTTTCTGTCACTGACAATACTAAGTGGAGGATGAGAAACAAAAGGAGGGTTATGTATAAAAAGTGTTGACTGGGGGGCGGGCGGAGCCTGACATCTGAGTTCAGAGGACACAGGATTGAGCTTCTCCTGCTCTTCCAGGCATATATTGCTGACTACAAGCAACAAACAGCCTTAAATGACACAAATAGGCCACCAACTGCTAGGTGATACCTAGGGGCACATACTGGCACTAAATAATCAGCCTAGCCTGCAAAAATCACCAGAGCGATATGTCAGGCCAAGGGTGCATAATTCCTTGTTGCACAATAGAATATTGCCATTTAATGTAATTTGTGTAGTGCATATATGAAATGGCCACTTGGTTGCAAGGTCAGATGAAAGAAGGGATAATGGAAATGGGATAGGAATGTGAAGGGGAGGCAGATGGTTTGCAACATAGATGGATCCTTTAATTAATCAAAGACTCTGCAGGGTGTGAGATTCTACACTGGAGATGCCTGGGTATCTAGTTCCAAGCACTGCAGGGTGTGAGATTTTACACTTGAGATGCCTGAATGTCTAGTCCCGATAACCTCTGCCTCTTAACTGATGAGTTAATTTCTTTGATATGTTAATGATCATTAGTCTTATGTTCAAATATCATATATCATATCCAAAAGAAACATTAATATGTAGCCACATAATAATATTTAAACATAATTTTTATTATATTTAGAATGGGGCAAGCACAAAGGCCTGAATACATTTTCTTGGTGGTGGCAGTGTTAAAATAGTTATATTTATGTTATTATGCTTAAGTGTGGGTGGTGTTAAGGGGGATTGTAACGGACCGTTTCACTTACAAGAGGATAAAACCCAGTTTAGGCGATAATCCCCTTTACAGATGCACAGGCAGCTACTGCAAACACCACTCTCCCGACTGGAGACACACGAACACTGAATCCGAGAAACCTTTTAAATTCTCCCAAGCATATGAATGCTGTAGACCATTGAATAGGAACCATATGAATAGGCTTGTAATCCTAGCAGTCAACTGGAACAGCATACAATAAATCCTTCCCCCAATAATGAGACGACACTTCACTTTGAGGGTAAAACAGGAACTCTGGACTGGGACACCCAGCCTGGCTTTTATTACAAACAGGTACATACAGGACACTCCCAGGGGGAGGATGAAATTAACCAATCACATGAATGTACCTCCCACACATTTCCTCCCCTTAGATTAACACTTAACATAATTATACCGTACACCCTTTTCCCCAATTCCTGGATGTACCCCAAATACATATGCTACACCTCCAAAACAGGTATCCCCTGATAGCCCTTATTCAGGGAGACAACATATTCAAGAATCAGGTCATTCGGATGAATGGTTCGGGAGATATGGGGTTCCAAAGATTTGACCGACCGCATGGGTAAAGTATCCGAAAACAGTTCCATGCATTTTGGCCCTGCGGTCGGTCACAGAAAAGGGAATAGAAACAGGCGAATTACTTGGGTTATAGAGACTAAGGGGAGTCCGCATGAATCCCCTAGTTCGTGCGTTTCTTTCTACCGAACGGCGGGCCGTTCGATAGTTTCCCCACAAAATCCTGGAAGTCTGGAGGTCTCAGCGGTGCTTGCCTAGTCGAGTGTCCGATTTCAGTTCCAGACACTCGACGCCAAAACACAGCTGTTCGGTAGTTTAAGATGGCCGCCGCCACGTGTTCGGCTCCCGAATGGCGGCCACCCAGAGGACACAGAATACATTACATAGATTGCCAATTACCTGTTTGCAACATTGTTGCAAACGGTAATTGGAGGCACACTTATTCCTGGGTGGTCTGGTTGTTCGGTAGTTTCACTCAATATACTGAATGGAGTGATTCTACCGAACAATCAGATGAATACTGCATATCTATATCCCAGGTTAACTCAACATATAACTACATACAGGATATTAAAGGCAGGGTTAACGTACCATGTTCCACAGTCTTAAAGGTACAGTATCACAAAAGTCCCAATAAGTTCACGGATGGCCCTTAAAGGCCCAGTAGCCGTAATATAGATTATTACATGCCCAAATATAGTTTGTATAGAGCAATATGTCCAGGGGCCGTAGTCGCAGGGCAGGAGGCTAGCAACCAGGCCTCTCCAGTTCACCGTGGCGAAGCTGTTTTCGCCACAGGGATTTTATCATTATTTCCGGTCTAGTGCAGACAAATAGTGAACTTTTCAATACCACAACTACGTCATGCACACTCTTGGACTAGGATGCGTGCGTGACATGATACTTACGGCCTACAAGTGTAGATGGCACAGGGGAGGTGGTTGCTCCCCTGTTGCCCACAACAGCTGAAATCTTTAACATGGGCGCTTGTCGTTCCCTCCCCCATGGACCGGCATTGTTATCCCAGTCCCAGGAGAGCCTCTACAGCATCCCCAGGCGAAGCTTACTGACCTCAAAATGGCAGAGGCCATCACTAGGCCTTATGACACAGCACAGGGGCTTGACATCCAGGAATGGCTGGATGCCGTATTAGCAGTCTTCTGGAGGAAACTAGACCTAAGAGAACAGCAGGTTCATACACAGATTGCAGATGAGTACTCACCCACGGCGCTCCCCTTACCACTCTCATCTGAGAGGCACATCCTACCGGCTGAAGATGTAAGGACAAACCTGACAGGCTGGTCAGAATACCCAATCTCTGGTGCAGGGGGGAGCATAGGATCAGGGATGGACTGACAGCCTTCTGGGCCCCCGGACAAAATTATATCCAGGGCCCTACGAAGACAAAATATTAAAGGAGTACTATAGTGCCAGGAAAACAAACTCGTTTTCCTGGCACAATAGGGTCATTAGGTTCCCCCCACCCACTGGGCTGAAGGGGTTAAACTGTTTAAGAACAGTTTGACAACTTTCCTGCTGGTCTGCTGGGATATGAGGCTGTAGTAGGGCATAGGTTCAGTGTGTGTGTGTGGGGGGGGGGGGGGTGTAGTGAGTGAATGTGTTGGGTGTGTGGGGCAATGTGTGTATGGGGGCAGTGTATGTGTGGCTGTGTGTGTGTGTTGGCAGTGTATGTGTGTATGGGGGGCAGTGTGTGAATGTGTATGGTGTGTGTGGGGGGGTGGGCATTGTATATATGGGTGACCAGTGTATGTGTGTATATGGGTGGGCAGTGTATGCAGTGTGTGTGTATATATATATATATATATATATATATGGGTGGGCAGTGTGTGTATATGGGTGGGCAGTGTATGCATATATGGGTGGGCAGTGTATGTATATGGGTGGGCAGTGTGTGTATATGGGGGCAGTGTTATATATATATATATATATATATATATATGGGTGGCCAGTGTATTTATATAGGTGGGCAGTGTATATGTGTGTATATATATAGGTGTGCAGTGTATGTATATGGGTGGGCAGTGTGTGTATATAGGTGGGCAGTGTATGTATATGGGGGCAGTGTATATATATGGGGGCAGTGTATATATTTATGGGGGGCAGTGTATAGGCAGTGTGTATATATATTGGGGGGCAGTGTATATATGGGTGGGCAGTGTATATATATGGGTGGGCAGTGTGTGTATATGGGGGGAAGTGTATATATGGGTGGGCAGTGTATATATATATGGGTGGGCAGTGTATATATGGGGGGCAGTGTATATATATGGGGGGCAGTGTATATATAAGGGTGGGCAGTGTGTGTATATGGGGGCAGTGTGTGTATATGGGGGGAAGTGTGCGTATATGGGTGGGCAGTGTGCGTATATGGCGGGGCAGTGTGGTAATATGGGGGCAGTGTGTGTTTATGGGGGGCAGTGTTGTATATGGAGGGCGGTGTGTGTATATGGGTGGGCAGTGTATGTATATGGGTGGGGGCAGTGTGTGTATATGGGTGGGGGGCAGTGTGTGTATATGGGTAGGCAGTGTGTGTATATGGGGGCAGTGTGTGTATATGGGGGGGCAGTGTGTGTATATGGGTGGGCAGTGTGTGTGTATGGGTGGGCAGTGTGTGTGTATGGGTGGGCAGTGTGTGTGTATGGGGGGCAGTGTGTGTGTATGGGTGGGCAGTATGTGTGTATGGGTGGGCAGTGTGTGTGTATGGGTGGGCGGTGTGTGTATATGGGGGGCGGTGTGTGTATATGGGTAGGCAGTGTGTGTATATGGGGGCAGTGTGTGTATATGGGGGGGCAGTGTGTGTATATGGGTGGGCAGTGTGTGTATATGGGTGGGCAGTGTGTGTGTGTGTATGGGTGGGCAGTGTGTGTGTATGGGTGGGCAGTGTGTGTGTATGGGGGGCAGTGTGTGTGTATGGGTGGGCAGTATGTGTGTATGGGTGGGCAGTGTGTGTGTATGGGTGGGCGGTGTGTGTATATGGGGGCGGTGTGTGTATATGGGGGAGCAGTGTGTGTATATGGGGGGCAGTGTGTGTGTATGGGTGGGCAGTGTGTGTATATGGGTGGGCAGTGTGTGTATAAGGGGGGGCAGTGTGTGTATATGGGCTGGCAGTGTGTGTATATGGGTGGGCAGTGTGTGTGTGGGGGTTGTTTGGTGTGTGTGTGTGGGGGTGGGCGGTGTGTGTGTATGGGTGGGCAGTGTGTGTACATGGGGAGAAGTGTGTGAATAAGGGGAGCAGTGTGTATATATGGGCTGGCAGTGTGTGTGTATATGGGTGGGCAGTGTGTGTGTATGGGAGGGCAGTGTGTGTAAATGGGGGGGCAGTGTGTGTATATGGGGGCAGTGTGTGTATAAGGGGGGGCAGTGTGTGTATATGGGCTGGCAGTGTGTGTATATGGATGGGCAGTGTGTGTGTGTGTGGGTGGGCGGTGTGTGTGTATGGGTGGGCAGTGTGTGTACATGGGGGGGCAGTGTGTGAATAAGGGTGAGCAGTGTGTATATATGGGCTGGCAGTGTGTGTGTGTATGGGTGGGCAGTGTGTGTGTATGGGAGGGCAGTGTGTGTATAAGTGGGGGGCAGTGTGTATATAAGTGGGGGGCAGTGTGTGTGTATGGGTGGGCAGTGTGTGTGTATGGGTGGGCGGTGTGTGTGTATGGGTGGGTGGGCAGTGTGTGTATGGGGGGCAGTGTGTGTATGGGGGGCAGTGTGTGTATATGGGTGGGCGGTGTGTGTATATGGGGGCGGTGTGTGTATATGGGGGAGCAGTGTGTGTATATGGGGGGCAGTGTGTGTATATGGGTGGGCAGTGTGTGTATAAGGGGGGGGCAGTGTGTGTATATGGGCTGGCAGTGTGTGTATATGGGTGGGCAGTGTGTGTGTGGGGGTTGTTTGGTGTATGTGTGTGGGGGTGGGCGGTGTGTGTGTATGGGTGGGCAGTGTGTGTACATGGGGAGAAGTGTGTGTTGTATATGGAGGGCGGTGTGTGTATATGGGTGGGCAGTGTATGTATATGGGTGGGGGCAGTGTGTGTATATGGGTGGGGGGCAGTGTGTGTATATGGGTAGGCAGTGTGTGTATATGGGGGCAGTGTGTGTATATGGGGGGGCAGTGTGTGTATATGGGTGGGCAGTGTGTGTGTATGGGTGGGCAGTGTGTGTGTATGGGTGGGCAGTGTGTGTGTATGGGGGGCAGTGTGTGTGTATGGGTGGGCAGTATGTGTGTATGGGTGGGCAGTGTGTGTGTATGGGTGGGCGGTGTGTGTATATGGGGGGCGGTGTGTGTATATGGGTAGGCAGTGTGTGTATATGGGGGCAGTGTGTGTATATGGGGGGGCAGTGTGTGTATATGGGTGGGCAGTGTGTGTGTATGGGTGGGCAGTGTGTGTGTATGGGTGGGCAGTGTGTGTGTATGGGGGGCAGTGTGTGTGTATGGGTGGGCAGTATGTGTGTATGGGTGGGCAGTGTGTGTGTATGGGTGGGCGGTGTGTGTATATGGGGGGCGGTGTGTGTATATGGGGGAGCAGTGTGTGTATATGGGGGGCAGTGTGTGTGTATGGGTGGGCAGTGTGTGTATATGGGTGGGCAGTGTGTGTATAAGGGGGGGGGCAGTGTGTGTATATGGGCTGGCAGTGTGTGTATATGGGTGGGCAGTGTGTGTGTGGGGGTTGTTTGGTGTGTGTGTGTGGGGGTGGGCGGTGTGTGTGTATGGGTGGGCAGTGTGTGTACATGGGGAGAAGTGTGTGAATAAGGGGAGCAGTGTGTATATATGGGCTGGCAGTGTGTGTGTATATGGGTGGGCAGTGTGTGTGTATGGGAGGGCAGTGTGTGTAAATGGGGGGGCAGTGTGTGTATATGGGGGCAGTGTGTGTATAAGGGGGGGCAGTGTGTGTATATGGGCTGGCAGTGTGTGTATATGGGTGGGCAGTGTGTGTGTGTGTGGGTGGGCGGTGTGTGTGTATGGGTGGGCAGTGTGTGTACATGGGGGGGCAGTGTGTGAATAAGGGTGAGCAGTGTGTATATATGGGCTGGCAGTGTGTGTGTGTATGGGTGGGCAGTGTGTGTATAAGTGGGGGGCAGTGTGTGTGTATGGGTGGGCGGTGTGTGTGTATGGGTGGGCGGTGTGTGTGTATGGGTGGGTGGGCAGTGTGTGTATGGGGGGCAGTGTGTGTATGGGGGCAGTGTGTGTATATGGGTGGGGGGGCAGTGTGTCTATGGGGTGGGGCAGTTTGTGTATGGGTGGGCAGTGTGTGTATGGGGGGCAGTGTGTGTATGGGGTGGGGTAGTGTGGGTGGGGGGCAGTGTGTGTATGGGGCAGTGTGTGTATATGGGTGGGGGGGCAGTGTGTGTATGGGGGCAGTGTGTGTATATGGGTGGGGGGGCAGTGTGTGTATGGTGTGGGGCGGTGTGTGTGGGGGGGCAGTGTGTGTATGGGTGGACAGTGTGTGTATGGGGCAGTGTGTGTATGGGTGGGCAGTGTGTGTATGAGTGGGCAGTGTGTGTATGAGTGGGCAGTGTGTGTATGGGGCAGTGTGTGTATGGGTGGGCAGTGTGTGTATGAGTGGGCAGTGTGTGTATGAGTGGGCAGTGTGTGTATGGGGGCAGTGTGTGTATGGGGTGGGGCAGTGTGGGGAGTTGGCAGTGTGTGTATGGGGGGCAGTGTGTGTATGGGGGGCAGTGTGTGTATGGGTGGGAAGTGTGTGTATGGGTGGGCAGTGTGTGTATGGGGGCAGTGTGTGTATGGGTGGGCAGTGTGTCTATGGGAGGCAGTGTGTGTATGGGGTGGGGCAGTGTGGGGGGGCAGTGTGTGTATGGGGGCAGTGTGTGTATATGGGTGGGGGCAGTGTGTAAGGGGGGCAGTGTGTGTATATGGGTGGGGGGAATGTGTGTATGGGGTGGGGCAGTGTGTGTGTTGGGGGACAGTGTGTGTATGGGGGGCAGTGTGTGTATATGGGTGGGGGCAGTGTGTGTGGAGGGGCAGTATGTGTATGGGCCTGCTTAGCTGTACAATGTGATGGTTTTCTCCCTCCATCTTCCTCCAGCAGCAGTGGGGCAGACAGGCTCCTTCTCATCCATGCTGTATGTGCGCGCTGTGTGAGAGGGAAGCAGGGGGTGTGATGTCTGAGCAGGGAGAGGGGAGACCTAGCAGTGAGAGCAGGTATGCTGCCAGGTCTCTCACTGAGTGGGGTGGGGGGATTGATGGGTTGCAGGGGCTCTTCGAGTCATTATGGGCCACTGCAACCTTCTTACAGCACTTTTTTTTGCAAACCTTACTTCTGCTGAGGAGATCTCTGATCTGATCTCCACAGCAGAAGCATGTGGACCTGTCAGTCCGCCCCTGCATAGGATGCACCAACCTGTACTGAGCCAATCAGGTGACCACCCACCGGAGAAAAGCAGACCCCAAACCTGCAGCAGAAGTCCACGGCGCCGGTAGCACATTGGGCCCCAACATGGCGGTGAGGTGGGAAACGTACCTTGCTATGACGCACAGTAAAACACAAGAGGGTACCATTGTGATCCAATGCTGGGACTTTTCAACAGTCGTAGGTACCGGTGGAACCCCCTATAGTGCAATCTGACTCAGCTGGTCGATCCCATTGAGGTTTGGAGGCCTGAATCATATAACTCCACTATTCCGCTGGCTGGAGTGGGTTAAGCAGAACCCTCGATCTAAATCAGGAAGAGCACTGGGCCCTTCTTTACAAACTCTCACCATTGTTCAAACAGGAGAATCCTTCTAACACTGTCTATTTACACTGCCTACTTACCTGCTTCTTTCACCATGTAACCATTGGGGGGATACGGGGGGTGTGGGGGGGAGGTTCTGAAAACCAGTCAGTATCTGTTGTGACCTTTTCAATAATCTTTTTCAATAATCATGCTGTCTAATCAGCATCTTGATATGCCACACCTGTGAGGTGGATGGATTATCTAGGCAAAGGAGAAGTGCTCACTAACACAGATGTAGATAGATTTGTGAACAATATTTGAGAGAAATAGACCTTTTGTGTACATAGAAAAAGCCTTAGATCTTTGAGTTCAGCTCATTAAAAATGCGGGCAAAAACAAGAGTGTTGTGTTTATAATTCTGTTCAGTGTATTATAAAATGCCGAACTCCCCATTTCTACATTATGCTACAGGTAGGGTGGTTGCCAAGAAAATGATTATTGGTAAGAGGTAATGAGAATACTGAAGAATTAATTTTGTTAACCAGATTTTATTCAGTTTTCAATACTAGGAAAGACATACACACATTACTTCACCCGTCCATGATACAGAATAATAGATGGTAAGTCACTAAAAGTACATTGCCGGATGTAAAATTTAAGTATATATATATTTAATAGACCAAACTATGGTGCATGCAGTAATAGAACATCACTCATGAAGGCAACTAGATGTCTAAAACATGAAATGAAAACAGAAGATGAAATGATACAGCAATACATCTGTGTTGAGGGGGAGACCAAGTTTTTTAGAGAAATTATCCTTTGACATGGCCAATCAATGAGTTTTTTAAAGCAGGAAGAAGGGAGTAAAAATGCAGATTGGAAATCTCAGATAAAACCCAAAACAGATGTCACAGAGGAAGTCATCCACTGTGCTCAGATTGAAGTGTATGTCTGCATCCATACCTATGCACCAAAAATTAGCTCTTCCATGGAGCAAAGTTCCTCCATACAAGTAAACAAACCGCATCACAGAGAAGACGAGGCAGACCATTTCAAGAATATCGGGATGAAACGCGATGAAGAATCGCTTTAAAATTCCGAATGAAGGGAGATAATCACAAAGATGGGAATAGTAATGATTTGATAACAAATATTACAAGACAAATAATAACCTGATACACACGCTCAAACACTGGGATAAGCTGCAAAACGACCAAAGGATTTTGCCCAAACCGAGCCCACTGATACCCATAACCCACAACCCAAACCTGGGGGATGGACTCGCCCAGTCCGCATGGCCACTAGCTCATCAAGACGGATACATACCGATACATGCTGTGCTCACAAATGCTGGAGTGAAATCACTAAGAGAACTATCGGACGACAGACCACCCACGCTCATGCACCAGTTTCACTACACCCAATTGCGACACTACTATTTTAACCTTCCGCACAGAACCAAAATTCATAGAGAACTAACATGGTTCGAGACACTATGCTCGCAAACACCGGACTCAGACGGGAGAGTCTCAGTTCTGTATCAGACCCTGATAACCCACTCGAAAAACAACCTGTTCAAACGTCCATGGGAGGAATGGACAGCCAAGACCTTCTCGGACGATCAATGGGAAAAAATCTTAACCCTGCTGCACAAGAGTTCCTCTAGCACACACTTCCAGGAGGTCAACTACAAGTTGCTGGCACACTGGTACCGCACGCCAGCCCAACTCAACCGATACGTCCCGATTATCCCCAACATCTGCTGGAGGTGCCATGATGGTGAAGGCACGCTACGCCATATCTGGTGGGATTCTCGGAAAATTAAAGCATTCTGGAGGAACATTGGACAGGAAATAAACATCATACTAGATGAACCTCAGGACCTGACAATGGAAGTGGCCCTCCTACATTACACAGAAAAACCCTTGCAGGTTTACAACAAATCGATATTGAGGCACCTGCTAAATGCAGCCAAATCCTTAATCCCACTTTACTGGAAGAAGGAGGACACACCCACGATGGAACATTGGAAACGCACAGTGGAGGAAATAAGAACGGCCGAAGCACGGATAGCAGATCTCCAGGGACGGGGAGAGCGACATACGGAATCCTGGAGGCCATGGCTATTATACATAACGTAGGAGTTCACACAAAGCGGATGACGAATTGAACCCCACTGAGTGATGCGGGGAACGGACCTGGGCGCGCCGAGGATGCGGAAGCATACCCAAGATCTCATGGTCTTCCCCCCCCCCTTACCCACCCCTCAACCTCTAATTGTTCCCCACAGCCCTAACCACATAAGACCCGCACACGAACACCTGCATTCACGACACAACAAGACACAAAACATTCGACACCGATGTCGCCTGGAAGGCGACTGGTGATGAGACTTGACACATGACAGGAGTACACCTCATGGCTTAGACCGACTCACCACTGACATATAGGGACATGACGCCTCAACACGCCATATGGAGCCTAGGCTACAAAGTACAACTAAGATTCACAGAATATACCATCACCAAGCACGATACAGGGATTGAGGACAACCACAGATACACATCAACCAACACAAAGACGGACCGCTAGAAGATCGACATTACACCCAAGGGACCTAGAGACTACCCACACTTAGCCTAACGACCTCATGACCACACTTGGAACCCTAATGAACATACACATAAACATTGACCGCACACGACAACACTGGGCTGTTCCCGAAGGGAGAACAGCAATTACAGTGCAATCTAGAAGACGATGACATCCAACATGACCTACTAGCAGGCAGATACGGAAGGGAAGAGTACCCTGGGAAGGGGAGATGAGGGAAAGGACTCTAGGGAGGACTGACCACAAAACACTTGAATAACGCTTCACAACTACCAGATGCACACCGGACACATTAGACAGACCTTAGATGTGACGCTTCCCCGAAGAATCGACAACGACTCATTCTATGACACGAACCCGGGACCCGGCATAGGGACCATATATCTTACATGGGAACAACACTACAACCACAAATTCCCTACGGAGGTCCTCATAGAAGGTCTTAGCCCACCAACCGACGACACGTCCTACCCTAGCTAGACGACGCGCAGCCAGAGAGTCACGGTCATTCACAATGAGCCAGCGAGACCGATTAGGATACTTACCCAGAGAGGAGCCCAGAAGAGGCAAGGGACCCGAAAGGGAACCCATTACCAAGGTTGCCTAAGAATTTGCAACAGGTAGTCACACAATAGGCAGGGTTGTATGAGCACAAACCTGACACCTGCGCGGCCTTACGCCCACACAATCTACTACAGTAGACATGCTTCCCCAAAAACGAAAATCGTCTTACACACCAGCAGAACACTGCCAGGTCATGTTGGAAGGGCATCGAAATGGTTACTGTGCATCAATGCAAGACATATGCATGCTGTCTGATGAACACTCAGTTTACCTTGAGACCTGTGTGTCTCCCTTACCATGGTTACACATGAGATCTGCGTATCTCGATTGAATAATTACTAATTGTTTTTTGTTCATTTGTTCACCTGAAACCTGCGCGTTTCTTAGCATTTCAACCTTTCTTGCTAACTATTCTGAGAATCTTTTCAATAAAAAGATATTTACAAAAAAAAATTAATAACCTGATTTTATTATCTGCAGTTACCATAATCATCATCATATTGTTACACCTGTTACAGAGTCAAAAGTTTTTATTAAAGTCATATTTTTGTATAAAATGCTGTCCAGTTAAAGGTATATTTAAAAAAAAAAAAAAAAAGTCCATAGCTACATTTATATTTTTTAGATGTTCTTAAGTGTTCCACATATAAATTGTTATATAAATATGAATTAAAGTGAATGTAAATTTAAATAAATCGTGCTGCAATTTAGGTATAATTGCACTATTTGTTTCTTAAGCAAGTTAAGAGCTTTTATATGAATAATGTACATGTGTAATTACTAGTTGCATGCTTTTACTGAAATAGTTACAAGAATTTATGCCTCCGTAACATGATGCATTTGTCAGTGTTATGGTACCTAGATGTCATTTTGATTTACTCTGAAAATATTGATGACTGCTTCTTAAATAAGCTATACATTTAACCTTGTAACTAAATAAAATCCAAGAAAAGGGTAATTAGTTTATAACATGTTTCAGTTAGTTGATCAGAATCATAGATCAAAGTTTTGTGTAATCATATTTACATTTAATCAATATCTATCTTTATGGCATGTAGTATAATATTTGGTTTGATATGTTTCAGTATGCATACCATTCTGAACCTTGTATTCTAGTTTGTCAGAACCAAGCTTTAAAACTAATTTTGTTTGCGAATTACTTCCTGAAGTAAACATAACTGTACTAAAATTACATTTTATGAATAATTAAAATAAAATGAGAATGCAATTTCACTACCAAATACCCAAGCACTTACTAACTAAAAAGGCATATCAATTAATTAATTCCCTTTACACTTTGTCATTCCGGGAAATAAATGATCAGGTTGAGATACAAAAATAAAATATTATCTTCCTTTCAGTAATACTGGATAGACATAAAGTACAAATGATTGGATATCAATATCGTTTGCTATCCCGAGTCTGAATATCTTTCTGAAAGTTTCAGAATCATTTTGGGAGAAGTGAAAATTCTTCATTTAGAACATGCTGTATTCATGACTCTATAATCTATGCAACTACACAAATGCCCTGCTAATAGTTATAGTAAGAAATCAGTTCCCATATTTGTGAATGCCGATTCCCATATTACCTTTATTATGCCTAAATGGGCCTGCATATAATACTTACAATGAACAGTTTATTGTGTAAAGCATGCGTGCACAAAAGATAGATCCCCAGATGTTGCAGAACTACAGCACCCCGATGCTCTGCATGCCTTTAGAATGACAAAGCAGCATGGAAGCTGTAGTTTTAAAA
Organism: Pelobates fuscus; assembly: GCF_036172605.1. NCBI lineage: Eukaryota > Metazoa > Chordata > Amphibia > Anura > Pelobatidae > Pelobates > Pelobates fuscus. The sequence goes on from NC_086318.1 coordinate 99,528,568, forward strand.
TATCTGGGGATCTATCTTTTGGGCTCCCCTGGTATAAAATAAAAAATCTGTAGGTAACCCTTGAGTTCTTAAATCAAGAGAGAAACAAAGATACAGGCACTTAGACAAAGACCACCTAAGAAAAGAAGCAGAGAGACAGAGGTGGAGTGAATGGCGAGACAAAGAGATCAACAGATTGCTTGAGGAACCCATCATGCTTTATATCTTCTGGTCAATACCTGGTCATGTTTTATATATGTGTAACATAAATGTTCCTAAAGTTTGTGAGCATAAAAACAATGGGAAGAGGCTTTTTTGTTCCCTCATTAATATCATATGTATGTAGCCAACAGGGTTTAGCCAGAAGTCATTTGACGGAGTAGGAAGAGTACACAAGTAGGCACAGCACACCAGCTAGGCTGTGACTGTAGTTTATTTAAGTAGGCTGGATATTTTAAGTATTCCAAGTTTCCCAAACTATTTTCCTGTAGATACAACCCTCTAGGGGAAACATTACTTCCTGTAATCATTTAAGATATAGCAGAATTTAGATAGATGATGGCTTTCCATCCATCTAATTTTAGGTAGCACTAATTATAATTTGGATGAATTGTGGTCCATACAAGTGCAGTATAAAGTTCTATACAAAACAAAAGAAAAAAAACTGGTGAAGGAATGCATTCCCAATAAATACCAGGCAGGGAATATGACCAAAGTATAAACAAAATAGCTTCTGCCCAACACACATGAATGTGAAACACTATCAGTTACTGAGAATGTAACAATGCAGTAACCTAAAAATAAAGGACCTTCCCTACTTGGCTTTATGAGATGATGACCAAAAGAGAGGATCTCAGGAAAATACTCAATCAGGTCACTGATCTGGGGGAACCGTGTTAGTTTCTTCTCTTTGCAACTCTTCTTGCTCTAGCCAATGAGTCTTCCCTAATTTATACAGTGTGTGGGTAACAGTTTATTTACATCTTTGTATGAGGTAGAGAGACATACCATTGCCAAGTCAGCTTCGTTCACTGAGTGCACAACATCAATATGCCTGGGCATAAAAAGATTCCCAGCAGCTGATGAAATTGTCAAGTTTCATTTTCACTGCCTTATCTTCTCTGGTTCTCCAGTGGTGACCCCATTATCCTGTCATTATGTACTTCTGGCTCTTACCCGTAAATATAAGTCCAGTTTAATGGTAATAGTTTAAAGCCTGAGTAGGAAATAGCTGGACTAGAAGGGTTTATAACACATCACTAGAGTTAGGATTTAGATTATTTTTTTTTTGTTGTTCATTAAAACCAGAAATACATTGTTCAGTTGTCTCTGCCAGCAACACGCTCTGTGTTTCCCAGATCACCCTAGCAGTGTACTGAACTATTTAGCCTTTTCATATTGCTAACAAGCAGATATTTCTTATCAAGCAGACAGTCTACCTTTTGGCCAATTAACAAACTATCTCGCTGCTTGCCTTAATGCAACAACTGATATGCTGTAAACCTTTTAACTCGCGATGACATATTTATCGTTAATGACATTACACCCCTGTTAGTAAAACAGTAAGCACACAGCAGCAATCAAACCATACTGCAAATCAGTTTGTCTGCTTGAGGACCTAAAATGTAAATAACTTCTATTTTCTCCAAACTGTGATGAGAAACACAGCAAAACCCGTCTCTTTTCAATATGTATTCCTCCCAATCTCTCAAATAAAAATGTTACTTGCTTTGTAAAATTTACATTATTTTATTATAAATGAATTAACAATTAAGCCACAGAGCATTCATAATAAAAAGCATATCTGTGTTATTATTTTAATAAATGTATTAAATAAGAATTGATTTATCCTGACTAGTACCATTGAATCCAGAAAAAGAATATGCCAGCAGATGTAAGGACAACCAATCGACAAAACCACTGTGGGCCAGTATGTACTGTTTCAAGGGTTTCAAACCGATTCTTTGGAAATGCGATGTTTTATTTAATAAAATGAGATTGTGTTAAGTGATTTGTATTAGTGTTTCCACTTTATTACATATAAAAAAAAAGCAAAGAAGACTGAAGCTTGCTTTGTAATAATGAATGTCATTTCCGACCAGTTTCAAGATACAAGGATATGCTAATTTCTGGCAGTCTTGTTAGATTATTACTCACGTTTCGGTAGGTTTTGAAGTATATAGCTCTATGAGTTTCTTGTACTTCTGGATTTCTTTAACGATTTTCCTTTTTCAGAACTGAGTTTTGAAATTATTGTACATTCCTTGGGGATAATTTTCTTAGGACCACAGACCTTTAGAAGAACCATCCACTTGTATACAAGGGTTTCCATTGTATGTATCTTGTTTCAATATGAGATATGGTTAGTGGATTCCACTGTATTGATTTTCTTTTATCTTAGTTTGTTGGTTTATTTGTAAAAAAAAAAAATGTGATTTTATTTTTTGTACTTGACGTTTTTACTTACTGCATGCTGCTTCTAATTGTTGAAAATACAGATTTGTGACTGGCTGTGATATAGCTATTATTATAACGATTATTGGTATTTATAGATTCCCAACGTATTCCATAGCACTCTACAATATTTTAAAAAGTGAAATTTTACAATGAATAAGACAAATACAAGATGTTACAGGAATAACAGCTTGATTAGGCCCCTGCTTGAAAGATGTTACAATCTAGAGAAGGTGGGATAAAAAAACAGTAGTGGGATCGAAACCAAGTGACAGGGTGGCAAAGTAGCAGTATCGGAAGGTGAGAGTTAAATGCACATCTTGAAAGTTACTCTGAGAGTAAGCAGTTTTAATTGTTTTTTATGTAATAAAGATTTTTGCTATACTATGCCATTGGGGTTTCCTGGTTCTGCAGTCACTACACAAAACGATTGACATCATTGGGAGTAAAGGACTTCTGGTCTGAGCATAATGGGAGTTATTCCCTCTCAAGCGGAGCTTTTCTCACTTAGAGCCAGGGTTGATAGGGCTCTGGTAAATGTGAGTTTGAACAACATATGTGTATAATTTTATATATACAATAAGGATAATTTGCACTATATTGATGATATTTTTTTTTATAGAATCCTTTTGATCATTGGATGTTAAGTATAATTTACAGCGCAACACTTGTTTTTTGTTTCTTTTGGTTAATTTTGCCAATTAAGTTAGGAAAGTTAGGAAAATAACTTAGTAGTGAATGGGATTTACAATAAATAATAACAGATACATGGACTAAGAACTCAAACAACTACTTTTTTGTTTTTGTTTTTTCATTTATTTATTTTAAAATATTACCCCAAATGTAGATAGAACATGGAGCTACATACATTTTGAATGAAATGCCCGTTCTTCCAAAATACTAAGACTTTTAAATATGTAATATATATTAAAAAAAAATTTTATATGTTTTCGGTAGACTCATGGCATAATTGGATTTTTGGAGAGTAAAGATTTTTTCAGGGGGAGATTGACAATGAAAGTCTACAACTATAACTTTTTTTGGAGGCATACTCGGAGGAATTTGACCCCTGGTTGAATGATAACTCCACTGTCTCTGTATGTGCTTCAACAAGCACATAAATACATTTTCTAAAAATTCATAGGATTATTTGTGCACATTTTTATCCTACATTTTAATTTTTATTGTTTGTTATTTACATGTATTTAAGATATAACTCTGTTTCTTCCTATGTTCTGATGTATGTTTTCTTTTTAAATTCGCCATCAGACTGGACTGAATAAAGAGTTAATAAAGAGTTAAATTAGAGTTCTTTGCTTTCCATTTCACTATATATCTGTTTTCTTTCGTTCCATGCACATGGGCTTTTGTGGTTTTATTTTTTGTTTTCATAAAAAAATTAAAAATATAAACTGCTGTTTGATAATTCAGGATCTCACTTGAGTTATAAAGTGTTTAGGCATGACAATGATCAGATTTCTGTTTAACCAATACACTAAATAAAGTTATGAATGGCAATTAAAATACTTTACAAAAAAATGAAAAATACTGGTTTTCACTTCAAAAACCGTGTCTTACTGTTTTCGTCTAGGTCTGGGTTCTTCATTTTAAATAAATCAAACTTAAATTGTGGGATCTATTTTATATGACCGTACATGTTCTTTTTCTTTCATTCCTTTAGATTACACTGCTGAGAAGCTATTTTGTTTGGGATTTTTTTTTTTCTTTTTTCAGTGAAGTCATTAATCAGGTTTTTTATTTCTTTGGGTGAATTGCTCACTCCCTGCTGGCATTGGAGTTCAATTTCCATCACTACATGATCATGTCCATTTGAGATATATATATAAGCTATTTCTGCTAAACCGATGAAATATAATGCAGACAAAGTCAATTCTGGAATGTATATAATGACTAGCATTTTTGATTCACCGATGCCTTAATGCCTCAAGCAATTTAAACTGCACAGCAAGCTTTTCTTTAAAGAATACATTTGATAAGGCAATAGCCAGCATATATAAATGAAAAAAAACAAAAAAAAACAGGTGGTTTACTAAAGAGTGAATTTTATACCAAATTTGCTAAATTTAGGCCCAAACTGACTTCCCTTACTTGGATAATTTTTGTAACTCAGCTATTTATTAAGAAATGTGATACATTGATATTTGGAAGTTTGCTTTCTATTTTACATTTGCTCTTTGTTTAGTAGCCTAGTTTAGAAACTACAAAACAATTAATTGTGCATAACTAAAACTCAAAAACATGACCTTGCTTAGCTGTGTTCCATAATTGCAATTTTGATTTAAAACCCTTTTTTAACCTGAATTTTTAAAATGTAGTTTTTGTTTCAACTATGCTAAATGCTTTGTTTATAGACCCCTGGGTGATTAGCATGAAGTTTATGAACGAGAGTGTTCTGCAATTTTAGCACAAATGCAAATGAAAATTAGCTTTTTATCACAATCTTTTCATAAATGTCCATGGCTGTTCCTCATTAATGTGCTGGGTTTATTTTTTTTTTTTTTATTGAATATAATTCCTTCAAATTTTAGTATACACCATCCAGCTCCCCTTAACAAAACAACCAATTCATTAAGGTGATATTGGCACAAGCCATTCTTGACTGAATAGCCAGTCTGCTATATTGTAGCAGCAAGTGAGCGGTTTATTTATTTAAAAGCCATAGCTAGATATAACTGACACAGTTAAAGGACCACTATAGGCACCCAGACCACTTCAGCTCAGTGAAGTGGTCTGGGTGCCATGTCCCTCTAGTTTTAAACCTGCAGCTGAAAACAGAGCAGTTTCAGAGAAACTGCTATGTTTCACTGATGGTTAAACCAGCCTCTAGTGGCGGTCTCACTGACAGCCGCTAGAGGCGCTTCCACGATTCTCACTGTGAAAATCATAGTGAGAAGACGCTGGACATCCATAGGAAAGCATTGAGTAATGCTTTCCTATGGGCGGTTTGAATGCATGCGCCGCTCTTGCCGCACATGCATATTCGGATCTGAATTACTTAACCCCATTAAAAACTAATTACAGAGTAATTCCATCATAAAAAAGTATTTAAAGGTACTAACAAAATGGAATGCTGTACTACTTTATCAGTTGCAGAGCTCCAAACACTAAATAAACAGGGCCTTATTTACTGGCAGAGGTCAGATTGCAATGTCAGCGTGGAATTTATTTAGCCATTTAGGAGTTAAAGGGACACTGTAGGCATGATAACCATTAAGTTTATGTCACCCATTGAGCATGTTTGGATTGCTTTGGATCGACGTATACGACAGCGTGTTCCAGGTCCTGCCAATATCCAGCAACTTCGCGCAGCCATTGAAGAGGAGTGGACCAACATTCCACAAGCCACAATCAACAATCTGACCAACTCTATGCGAAGGAGATGTGGTGCACTGAGTGAGGCACATGGTGGTCACACCAGATTCGGACCCCTCTGGACCCTTCCAGTACAATAAAACTGCACATTTTAGAGTGACCTTTTATTGTGGCCAGCCTAAGGCACACCTGTGCAATAATTATGCTGTTCAATCAGGATCATGATATGCCACACCTGTGAGGTGGATGGATTATCTCTGCAAAGCAGAAGTGCTCACCAACACAGATTTAGACAGATTTGTGAACAATATTTGAGAGAAATAGGCCTTTTGTGTACATAGAAAAAGTCTTAGATCTTTGAGCTCAGCTCATGAAAAATTGAGGCAAAAACAAAAGTGTTGCATTTATAATTTTGTTCAGTGTAAATGACATGTGCCTGATGATTAAGGCTGTCTGCCTGGCCCCAGGTGTTGCGGCCCACCAAGAACTTTCCTGGTATGCTGGTGGGCCAGTCCGGCCCTGGGTTTGCAGCCATCTCTAGGTAGGTGGTATGTGTCAAAGGAACATCCGCATGAATGCCAGCAAGTGTGAGGCCTTAGGTGGTCACTTAACTGGCCTAATTACAGAGCTGCCTCTGCAGGCAGCATTCCCATTTCAAGATTTCAAACACATTTAGACTTATTTTTTTCTGTTTTTGTTTTGTTTAACATGTTGCACACAAGTGTACAAGTTGCAATCAGAGCACATCAACGGCAAGCCATGATTTGTACAAATTTACCCTTTACAGCTCACCAGCATGGTGCCAATTTTGGTCAATTATTGGAATTATTTCTTTCAGCATTTCTTACTACTCTGTTTGCTCTCCTCCTCAATTATCAGACCAGTTAAACACACATAGGGATCCTAATTGTGATGTTTTCAGAGCACTGGAAATCTCTTGAGCAATTGAAAGCTGCCAAGGTATGTGGAGCTGTTTTTATAGCATTGCATCATCACTAAGATACCCATCCTTGCTTTCAGCCACTAAATTCAAATGTGTTGAAATGCATTCGGCAAGAATTCAGAATTTGGCAAATATAACCTTGTTTTCATGAACAATTTTATTTTCCAACTGTTTTGCACCCAGTTTGCATTTAGTTTAACTGCCAGAACGATTCCTTCCAGCAGATAAAGCATGTAATCATTTAGTTCTTGGAGCCCAGTTGTCATTAATTATTTAAGAAATAAGGAAATCATAATGGTATCATAAAATGGGGGGTTTGAGAATACATTAAGCATTTGATATATTATATTTAATTAAAGTATATTAAAACTAAATTCCTAAGCATGTTCTTTCCTTAAATAGTTTTCATCAATAATCATGCATTTTGCATGGAATGTAAATCCAGTATTATTTCTTCAATGCTCTAAGCATATACATTTCTCCGATCTGCAATTACTGGATTGAAGGGAATAAGTGAAGTCACATTTACTTGTTCGCATGTGTTAAGAGTTTCACTTTGTTTTCTCCTTTATAGATACAAATACCACTAAGGATATCTTAACTATAACTTTGATATTATTAAACTTGGGTAAAAAAAAAAAACACCACATGGTATTTAACCCTCGCACCACTGTCACTGCCTACAGGCCATAAGGATTAGTGGTCAGTTTTAATTCAGTGATCAATGAAAACATTCACCGAATCTTAGCAGAAACAAATAGACAAAGGAAAGAAAGTCGGTCAACCCGAGAAAAAAAACATTTGGTTTGATGGAATAACCAAAAACAAACAGACATTTTGTCTGTACATATGTCTAGCTGAGGTCCAATTGTATATCCACCTCCATGTATTCTGAAGTCAATGTGGACTGTTATTTCCACTACTGTTGGATTTCGGTATGCCTTATGAATGCAGTGTTACTCAAACATTAATCAAAAATTGTAAAGCACAGTTTTGACAGCGATTTTTGAACTGCATAATGGTTTTGAGATTTTTCAATGTCCTCTATGTTTTGCACCAGAGAGTTTAAATCCAAGGAAATCAATATATCTTCATGGTGCTCTAAGGAAATTGGGAGTGGAGGTGATGGAGAGACCAAGTCTAACACTTCCCCCACAATAGGGCAGTGATAGCAGAAGATATACCAGGCTAGGCTTCAACAAGGAAAAAGAAAAATGAAACCCTTAAAACAGAAGACAAGCAAGTTACATAGTTATAGCCGTAAGCGACACCAACAAAACTATAAGCGCCCCATCTCTAGCAGGTCACTCTATGTAAGTGGCCGTTACGCTCCTATAAGGCACCTACGCTTTACCTATTGGTGGTCACTAGCATTTTCTACACATATAATTTTACCTTTTTATTTCAACGTACCTCATGCACGACCTACTCCTATTTATGTACTAAACCTGATAAAATAAAATTGTGCCAGTTGAAGGAAGGGGGTAGAAAGTAGAAAGGAGGAAAAGTGTATGGTTTATGTTAACTAACATGAATAACCTCGGCACATACCTTTGTATATAGTTAATTTTTGTTTAAACTTACTACGCGCTGAGGGAAATAGTGGAATGAGTGATTCCCTGCCTGGTGACACCCCACTTGAATGGAAATATTAGCTAAGCGGAAAACCGGGGTAGAACTACATGTTCTGACTACTATGGCTATATACGCGGGAGGTTAAGCTCGCACTAAGCTCGCACTAAGCCTAACCACAGCACACTACTAAGCTAATTTAGCCAACACCGCTCGATACACACAATGTTTAAATTTAGCTGGTTTTCTACTGAGCATTTTAGCCTTACTCCCGCTTTAAAAGCCTGTTTTATCACTTATTTTATCTTAACTATCCACATGTCAGAGGGTTTATTTTTTATTTTTATTTTTTCTCATTTTATAGGATACTTCCTTATATGCCCCTGACATGTCGGATAAGCCTGTTATATTACTATTTAGACACATTAAACAAGCATGGGACTACGCGAGTTAACCTAAAAATGTATGACGTGATCACATGTCGAGCTCTCTCTATAATAGCATTGATGTTTTCTATTAGTTTAGTTATATTTTAACGTTACACTGTACTCCTATATGTATACGCTACTTAAGAACCTAAACCGCTGCAATATTGTTATTTGCGACAAAAAAAAAAAAAAAATGTGCCTGACAAACGGTTGCCACACTATGTAATGTAAATGTTCATTGATGTACCTTGATGTAGCTGTTGTTGCACACCAAGGCGTGATGTTATTTCCTGCACACACTAAAATAAAGAATTTAAAAAAATAAATAAAAAAAAAAAAACAGAAGACAAAATAATCTTTATGGAATTTCAAGTGTCTCCTTCAACTGTCATATCCAATCCACAATTGTTATTTTTACTTGGTACATACCAACTAGATCACAGTATTCTCCTTTCTCTAGAGATAAGAGGTTTACCTTAGAGACCAAACAATCTGTCCTGAAGTGACGTAAGCATGAATTCCCAGTGATATTTATCTATTTAACTTATCTGTTACTTACATCAATAAAAGCAGTAATAACGACAATTAATAATAACTATCTTTATACATTTAACTACTGACATGGCTGTTATAAACTCTATATTTTCTAAGGGTCAAATACTGTTTGAAAGATATATAGTACAATTATGTAACAGCAGAAAAGATGAGAAATTTAGGGAAAAGCTAATTAAGCCAAGCTAATCAAGCCAATATAGCCTTCTAAAAGTGACGTTCGAGTCTCAACACTGCAGCAATGCTACATTATACAAAGGTCATTCCATACTAATTGCACGTTAAAAAAAAATGAATTTTTTTTTTATTATTGTGACAGTTTCTAAAATAATTTTTATTTCATACCTTATTTACGGTGAAGATATGTTAATTTTACTTCTGATTTTGGATTGGCCCAACATTTTAAAGCATGATCTTCAAGTCTAAGATAAATTAGTTAAAGATTTACATCTCATGAAATAAAATGTAAAAAAAGATAATTAGAAATTTTCAAAACTCTCAAAGTGGATTGGGTCCAAACATTCTGCTCCAAGCCATCTGGATTTCCATGGCTCAGATTAATTTGAACATGTTCTGCCCACACTTAATAGCTAACAAATCTCCAAGATTAAAATGAATGCTACTTTGTCCTTTTTTCTCCCATTTTGAGTTTATCATTTATTATTTTATTAAACAAATCAACGTGAATCAAATTAAAATCAATGTTTAGACATATAAATGAGTGGAAAAATGATTAGACACAAGGATCGAACTACTAAATGTGTTTATTGAGTTTCACGCAATTCCATAAAACAGATTGAAAGAGTGCTTAATACTAATATGACCATAGACATAACAAATAAAGAACAATTAAGACAATTACAAGTCATCCATTTTTTTGTTTTTAACTTTTTATTGATTTTTGAAAAGTTAGAGTACAAAGTTGAAAGATTGATTGTACAAGACTGTAAGACGTATTTGTAGGTTACATTTGTTTGTAGAATAATAGGACGATACTGAGAAATCTCATAAATTGTTTTAGTTTTTTGTTACAAAATACTGGTAACCAGTCATTCCTTTTAAATGCAGCTTAATGGGGTATGCGTTCCTCACTGCTCATTGGCTGATGACAGTCTGCCGCGCACTAGTCATTACAGGTAGAAGCTCATTCAAGTACTCCATAAGGCAACCGAGCATTGAGCCACATGAGGGATCCTATTACCTGTGTCTCTTCTGCAGACTGAGACCCTCATTCTTTTGTTCCGTTACCACTTACTCACAGACTCTCAATATATCTAATAATAAATATATGAAGGTATTAAATAAGAAGAAGAACATTAAGCTTTGCTAGTATTGAAGTACATTCTAAAGCCTATAAATTATTTTCTAATTTAAGGGTATTTTTCTGAAAGATGAAAGGCTAATGAGACTGTGCCAGGAATTGAACCTGGAGCTGTATTTCTAACCCATGAATTATCTCTTGAAGAGTTGATCTTTGCGATACTTGGCTGTAGTACCCATTTACCCATTCCATGCACCATAATGACTTTATCTCAATGGCATCTAGGTATCCTAAGCAGCATCTTACCTTATTGGGGTAAACTATTTTTAAAGTAAAAATGTAGGCACTTTAACAACTTCATCTTATTAAAGGCAAAGAGGTCATTTAAGTTGCCTGGTTTCCATAAAAATAAAGTGTGCCTACTATAATTTTTTTTTTTCAGTCTTTTTTTTTCATTGAAGTACATGTATGACATGAAAATGAGACAATACAATATTTGACATAAGATAGTCATAAAATATAGAAACCTAGAATGTGACAGCAGATAAGAACCATTCGGCCCATCTAGTCTGCCCAATTTTCTTAATACTCTCATTAGTCCCTGGCCTTATCTTATAATTAGGATAGCTTTATGCCTATCCCACTCATGCTTAAACTCCTTTACTGTGTTAACCTCTACCACTTCAGCTGAAAGCTGTTCCATGTATCCACTACCCTCTCAGTAAAGTAATACTTCCTGATATTATTTTTAAAACTTTGTCTCTCTCTAATTTAAGACTATGTCCTCCTGTTGTGATAGTTTTTCTTCTTTTAAATATAGTCTCCTCCTTTACTGTGTTGATTCCCTTTATGTATTTAAATGTTTCTATCATATCCCCCCCTGTTCATACTGATAAGTCATACCTCATTTTACAACAGAGTGAGCGACAGTCGAATGATACGGATAGAAGAGAGTACATTATAAATACAAAGCAAGGCTTAAGGTCTATTATGATAAGATACTGGTATTGAGATATATCCATTCATAATAAAATAAAACAAAAGAAACTAGGAAAATATGTAAAAAAAAAAACAACTATGTATCTAATCAGAATATATTAAAGTGGACAGCAGAAAATGCCCTGGTTTGAAGCACAAAGATAAGTACACTATAGTGGCTAATAGGCTTAAACATGTGCTCTACTAAAATTTGATATGGGTGAAATTGAATGGCTGCCAACATTACAACACTCTAACAAATGTTAATGAATGTAAATTCCATCATCAGATGGTGTTTTTTCTCTGTCTGCCAGCACATGTATTTAAGTCCCAGAGTAAGACTACAATGAAAATATTATAGCTGTGCAGGGGCTAGGCACATCTCTGCTATAGATGGGACTAGTAGAGTTAAACGTTTGAGAAGTTGACAGATTCAAGACATTTAGAGATTTATTCACTAATTAGTCAAGAGTAGTGAACTGAAAGCCGTATTGCAAAATTTAGACAAAGAAGTTCTGTTTTTGTAAAAATTCTACAACTTCTTATTTTACCACTATTCAATGCATAGCTAATAAATTGCCACATAGGATAAAATCTGATTTCACAGCCTATAGCCTATGGTAGTTGCAATGTGACATTTTCCTTCTAGGAATCTTCATCACTAGAATTCTTTCATTTCTACTGCAAATCTTGCGTTTTCCCCATACACTTAATTCACTATTTTGGCTTTATAGAACTATTAGCTGTATCATAATGCAGAAAAGCAATTTCTTCAAGCAACCAGGAAATGTATCAACAGTTTTAAGCAGTTCCAGCAAGAGGTTAAATGTGCCAATTACTTGTTACTCTCACTGGGCAAGAAATGATGCCAGTATTGACTTGTCAATTCATTTCTAAATGTTAACATGTGTATCTATCAAGGTACACTAGAACATTGCTGCAATTTCTTTTATATTTTTCTCATATTATTTTGTTTATCAGTTGCTCAGATTCCCTCAAGTGGAATAAAATTACATTAAAGATTTTTGTGGAACAATACAATGTAACTGAATGAAAAATAAAATAGAAAAATAAACCAAACAGAATATTCTACACTGATAAAATATATTTCGTTAAGCAGCATCCAAAAATGATTATATGCATTTTAGCAAACTTTCTATAATTGTATGGATCAATTATATTAACGATTTAATATCTGCTATTAATGTTTGTATTGACTTTAAGGCTGCCATCAGGGCATGACAACCATGATGGTCCTGTCAGTTCTGAAATCATTGTTTAGTGAATAAGCGAGTGTGCTGGATTGTGTATTGTGTATGTTGTATATATTGGCCCCAAAAGCACCCTATAATGTATGCATGTTCAGGCGGGTGCAGCCCTCTTTTTTTCATATATATATTTTTTTTTCTGTATATATTTTTTTATATTTATTTCAATAATTGTTTTTTCAATAATATAGCACTTTACATAGTTTGCACTATGCACTTTTATATGACTGACACTATTTGGTGTTCTAATAACTATCATCTTGTCACATAGATACCTGTCACTTTAACAGCACTTTCCAATTTATATCCATAGGATTGGGCAATACTGAGATCTCTTTGCATTATAGTACAATATTAGTTTTGACACATAGCACTTTATAACCTTTTTTCTTATCCTCTTCCTACACAACCTATCTGATCCCTTGATCGAGCAGTAAGTTGCACACATATCGGCACCAAATATTGTTTTGTTTTCTATTGCCATAGCAACTCTATTCTTGCCACGTCGCTAAGGAAATGGAAATGATGTCATCACGTCGTGACGGCACTTGGGGGTGGAGCATGGTTGCACAGGTGCACTGGCTGAGCTAGAACGCCGATCTGGGACTCACTGCACCTGGTGGTAAGCTAATTTAGTTTAATCACTTGCCTATATAAGCATTAAATGTTTAACGTATGTTTGTATTGATCCTGAAGAAAGTCCTATATACAGAACTGAAACGTTGATCATGTTTTTAAAATTTTGAAATAAAGATTGGACTTTTTAACCCTGTGAGTGCTGCTACCTCTTTGGACAAATGGATACTAAAGCCCTGGCTAACTAGCACCTGGGCCGGCAACCAAGGGACATTTAAGTGTGAGTGCTAAAAATTTATATATTTTTCTTTTATATATATATATATATATATATAGTTAACATGTGTATATATATATGTATATATATGTGTATATATATATAAAGTTACAATTGCTTGCACTCCAGGATAGGGAGTTAGAGCCCGGTGCTTAACAGCCAAATAATAGAAATGTAGTAATGATAGCACTCCAAGGACTTCAAAGAAATATATTGTGAAAAAACGTAGTTTTTATTCAGGCATCTGCCAGTAGTAGATCAACGTTTCAGTTCTCTAATGGAACTTTCATCAGGATATATATATATATATATATATATAATTAAAAATAAGTTTGGCACTCTTCCCATCCAAATATAATGAAAACTATACCAAGGTGCATACCTGCGATATATATGCAGCAAAAAAATCATAAGGTGCACTCCAGGATTTGAAAAAGTATTACTCAGTTTATTGTGCAAAAAGCAGTGTTCAAAAGATCGACATTTCGACCTTTAAAATGTCTTTCTCAAAATCAGAAGATATGTATATATATATATATATACACACATCGCTATATATATATGTACCGCTTTATATATATCCCAGGACACTCTATGCTCCACCTCCAGCAGTGTCCTTTCCAAGGTGTGACTCTCAGAGCATTGCTGCAGGTTACCATGACAATGCTCTGGACAGCACGCAACACACTACAGAATGAGAGGACTGGCTGCCAAAGGTGGAAGATGAGACTCCTGGACCCTGTCTTCGCTGTACTAGCATCCTGTGCCACCGGACCACCAGGGAGTCTAGTGCCCCATCCCTGGGCATAGAGGAAAATATATGTTATCCTAAAAATAAAAATAAAAACACCCTCCACAGCCCTTATCCAACACCACAAACACACATCCACTGCATCCACTACACATACACAAACACTACATCCACTACACAATCACACATCCAATACAGCCACTACTTAAAAACACACTACATCCACTACACACACTGCATCCACTACATAAACACATATACTGCATTCAGTACACACACACTCTCTGCTTCCACTATACACACATTGGATCCACTATACACACTGCATTCACTTTCGCACACACTCTCTCTGCATCCACTATACACATACACACACACCTTGCATCTACTATATACACATGCACACACACACTGCTTCCACTATAAACACACACCGCATTAACTGTACTTATCTTTGCGGGCGGACGCAGGGGTGGGCCCTGTGGGCGATCTTGAAGGCAAGCCCCAGGGGCCCAGGCCTTGCACTGAGGCACCAAAATTTCTGATGGCAGTTCAGTTTGTACCTAGTCTGCTTTTTATTATATTCCATTTATAAGAAAAAAATTTACATTTTAGTCACATTATTGACTTACTATTTTAGTGCTGATGGCACATTTGGCAATTGCAAAATCATTAAATTAAACTAAATCAAACCTTTTTCATAAGAAACAAAAATGCCAATTTGATGTTTAGCAATGGTTAAGATATCTGAATAATGTATGTCCTCTTATGCTACTGGGTAGAATAATTAATAACATGTACTTGACCTTTGAATTTTTTATAACTGATCCAGAAATTTAAAGTGCCTTTGCATCATTGGGTTCATGACTGGTAGGCAAAAACATATTGAAATTAGTTTCAAGTGAGTATGACAAAGTGCGTGGATGGCAAGGTTACCTTCAAGTAAAAGAAATGGCAAGCAAAAGTAGCTTAAAAGATATATTTACCTCTACCCGAGTATGACATCTGTATGTAGACATAGGCAGCTGCACATAAAGCTTCCCTGTCCTCGATGGGAGTGAGTTGTGCATAACCTCTCATAGTATACAAGTTCAAGGTAGGAGCTGTAAGATGCAAATGGTTTGCATGATGGGGCTGCTGTGTGCATAGCTACCAATGGACAGACGCCATATTTTTATTATTACCAATAATAAGGTGGCATAGCGATAATCCACAAAATGATGTTAAAATATATACATTGCAAAATAAATCTATACTATACACATGTTAGCAGCTAGTACAACATATCTGAAGAGTTTTCAAGAATTAACAACACATATAGAAAATAATTGTTTCTGGTTGTGATTATGAAAAGTAGAACTTTGAGTGATAATTGCTAACCTGCAGTCATTTTAAATTACAAACAAGGATATGGTTACACCGGACTATTTATGATGAGCATGTTGACGGAATGACCATAACCTTGAGAAATCCCACTGTTAGACAAAAAAGGAGGAGTGTTGTCATCAGCACATTACTTTTCCTCCACATAGTAAAGACGACGAAAGTGGGAATTCCGAGTTACAGAAAAAAATCTAGGCAAATTAATTGACCAAAATGTGGCAAATCTTTAAAAACTGACATGCGCTTACTGTGGGTTTAAAAAAAATAAAAAAATGTATTCCACCACCTAAAAGAGGAAGCTTTGTATTTTTTGTTTTCAAGATTATTTTACTAAAGAGATTGGAAAACATACAGAGTACCCTCGTCTAAATAAATTGTGAATTGCATGTATAAACTGTGTTGGTGGTGACTGTGTTGGTTTTCACCGCCCACTTATTTGGAAATAACATGTTATAGTTCTCACTCTACCAAGAGATAGTCTTACCAACCATTGTGCAAGTAGACATCTGTCACATTCAGAGACTTTGTACATGCATTGACACACAAAGTACATTTCCCTTTTGTCTTTGTACTCTGTACATCATATAGTTCACTCATCACTGTTAACCACAACATAGAATTTGACAAAGTCAAAATGCTGGCATTTCCTGTGCTATTGATACCTTCTTGTATATTTAAGGAACATTACAGCACACTATGGGGATATGTTCACAAGGTATATGTGATATTGTATGTGTGACATGGATTACTGCATCGTCCACAGCCTTACATGTATGCTATCTTTATTGTAAAGGCTTTATTCCATCTATAGATTTCATAGCACTATGTGTAGATGACCTTTTAGCTTCTTTAAAGTGTACCAAAGTCATTTTTCATTGACAGGTGCACTCGAATACAGTGATTTCCTTATAGTTGACTTGATATTCATTACTATTATTCTTTATTTATTTTTGGAATGTTTCCATACTACAAATCCATTTCAACAATTCCACTGACCTGTGCATTGAATAGCTGGGGGTCAGATTCTAGTAGCAAGGATTTAATTGAAAGCTCTGAATTATGTTCAAGAAAGCTACAGTATTCAGAGTTTTGATCCTTGACCTTCCCGGGATGAGAGACTTGCCTTCAGCAATTTTTGACCTACAGATCAGAAAATAGTTCTCCCAGACATTCGAAGTGAAATACGAGTCAGTCATTCCAAAAACAAAGCTTTATAAAATAATAAAAAACTGAAATCCAAATCTCATACAGTATGTCTAAAAATACAATTTATAAATCAGCACTATACCAACGCATGTTATTGCTAAATTAGTTTTAGGGAACTAGATATGTGCAAGTGAACCATTAATATAATTATTCACAGTAATGAAAAGTGTCAGCTCACATTTCTATTCTGTCATGATACCTTGCGGCACCATGCAATCACAGAAATGATTTCTCTTCTGTGTTCTAAAGCACAGCCACTTATCCCTAGCTTCCTTGTGCCTCATTATGACGTTATATACAATATGGAACCCTTCCGTTGGTCTCCTTTTATAATGTCAGTCTATGTGGCCCTTGATGATGATGTATACACACTTGGGACATGCAGTAACCAATCACAACCCAGTACAGAATATATATACTTCCTGGTTGTCTTTGTTTCCTTGCCCTGTCATTGTTCATGTTACTTGAGAGTGTGGTTATACTATGTATTGGATTTATTGTTTTCTGGATTCGGTTTGTTTGACCATTCTTGCTGTCTCTTATTCTGACCAAAGCCTTACTATTGAATCTGTTAATCCCTGTTATCCTAGATTTCGGCCTGTCTCTAGTTTATTCTCTGTCTGCTTGCAGACATTTCATTTATCTATCTTGGGCATTAGCCCAGCCACTTTAAAGACATGTTCCTTTACTATTTCTCTAAGGTTTGCATGTTAGGATATCTCCATTTCTTACATATACTTTGTCTTACATGGATCCATCTCTGCTTGATTCTCACTAATCTAATAACAGGACTCTATTTTTAGAAATAATACTGGAAGAAGTAAAAAATAATAATGAAAAAGGTCACTTTATCAGGCTGTAATAAAATGACATTTCAGAGTGAGTAGGTGTAAATTTGTTAATCTTTGCCTTCCGGACCTTTAAAAAAATAAAATTAAAAAAAGAACCTTCATCTACATTCACCATTTCACTGACAGCTATTTCAGTTATTTCATGACTTTTGTGCTATGCTTTTCTATTTTAAACATCTTGACAGTGAAATATAACTTGCAGGTAATGCATGAACTAATTAAACTTTAAAATAAAGGCTGCTATGTCTTTTTTGTACAATGTTTGCTTCTTATTTATAAAATAATAATAACCTGTATATCCACTATAGCTAATGAATTTTTTTTTCCAAAATCATGTTTTCTCTTCATATAAAACTATTACTAAATAATATCTAAAAATCATAAGTATCCTTTGTCTGTGTACCACCAGACTTCCAATTAATAATAAAACTCTGACCCACATTCACATTAGAACAGATCAACTAGGTATTAAATGCATGTCTCCAAACATTCCTGATTTCAGCTGGACAGTCCCGATTTCAGGGTCATATCCCACCATCCCAAATTGCTCACTGGTGTCCAGCTTCTGTTCCTAAAAAGTGTAGGATGATTGCATCATTAAAAGCGCTGGTACTATCAGTGCACTAGGAAGGACTCTGCACAAAGCACTGAAACATTGCTTCTAGCATGGTCCATTCTTAGTGGGTTGGCCTTCTTGATTGGCAAGCAGCCTGGCATGCATGTATGTCAGACGGATCTGCCAAATCTTTGGGCAGTCTTTCCCCCTTTCTGGTGGTGCAGTGATGCACTTTGCATCACTAGTCTGCTATCTTTTCCCCAGCGGCATCCCATGACGATGTTGGGGGTATGTAACTGCTCTTCTATTTTTTTGTCTGCTAGCCAACTTGCACTCAAAGATGACAAACGTAAATCCTTATTGGTAGTATTGCAAAAGTTTCTCAATATAACATTGTGCTACATGTTAGTTTAATGCACATATTCCTACCTTTGATATATTTTGCACAACTGCTCAATCCATATGCATTGATAGGGCTGCACCTAGTCCATGATTTTGTAAAACATGTTTCAAAGCCTTAATTTAATTAATATGACATCAATTACTGTGAGCATGAGGAAGCTCCTCTGAAATTGATTAAGACAAACACTTTGATCTCAGTCTTGAAGGGTTTTTGCAAATCTTGGTTTTAAAAAAAAAAAACAATTCATATTTCCAAAATGAAACATATTACTCCATGGATGAAATGCTTATATCAGCTTACATTTTATTTGGTGGCAGTTTTGTTATCACAGTAAACACAAGTGTCGGTAAGGGACATGTAAAACAATCTCTATAATTTCTATAACTATAGAGTGATTACAACCATCTTGTTACAATGCCCTAATCACACATACAAGCTAAGCATCATCTTCTCATTATGCTATATATATGCTCAAGCGTTCTACACAATGATTCATGAATATTAATTTGCAGTAGATTTGCAGTAGAGTGCCTTACATTTAATTCAATTAAAAATAAAGTTGTTTTTATTAAAGTTAGCCATTGTTAGTTATTGTTAGTGATTTGCCAGTCTTCATAACAAAACTCACGAATAGCCTTTTATTTTCATGTCCTGGTCTTTGACAGCTTTTTCTTATGAATATTTTTTCTCATTTTCATTTATGTAATTTGGTACCCCAGAATTTTAGAGGAGGGTAAAAATGTGTAGGGTGAAAAAAATGTTTTGGCATAAATTTAGTTTTATAGTGCACCTCTCATTTTAATTAATATATATATATATATATATATATATATATATATATATATATATATATATATATATATATATATATATATATATATCCAGAAAAATGAGAGATGCAATTGAAAATTAAGCTTGATTTAATGTGAAAAGTACATGGTTCCAAGGATCAACGTTTCAACCTTTATAAGGTCTTTTTCAAGATTTAATCTTGAGAAAGACCCAAAAGGGTCGAAACGTTGATCAAATAGATGTGAACTAACATCTGTATTAAAATTATATTTTTCATATAAAAGAACTGAGAGTGCATTTCTTTCCAAGATATATATATATATATATATATATATATATATATATATATATATATATATATATATATATATATGTTGGAATTTTTTTAATATACATTGTTTTGCTATTTGATATTTAGTACTGTTACATTTTGCTTCCAGCAAAATGCATTATTTGTATAAGTGGTTTGTTGATTTTTATTCGAGATAAATTCCACATGCATTGCTTGTTTCTTTGAAACAACCATTTGCCTATCCATTGCTCCAATTTCACCAGAGTAGGCTTTTTACTTCTCTGCAGATCACAGTTTACCACAGTAGGAGATCATTTGCACACAGCTACATCTTGCGCTCTATGTCCACTTTAATTGCACAGGTATAAAATTTTATTCAAATGCCAGCAGAACCAAAATACAACTCTTAGGTGTTCTGTTTTCAAAAGTAGCAATTTCACTATTTATAACATCTCTCTGTTCTCTGTATCAAAGTCGCAGGTTTAGAATCTGAACTGTATTTCCAATGAATCTGGAACTAACTTTTGTTGGCACCTGGCGATGTAACTGTGGGATGCAGTTCAAAGGTATAACAGATTTAACACCATGTGTATTTACTGATGTCGAATCCTTACATCTATGAAACCATTATGTTTTTTTATAAGAAACATTTTATTTTGCCTCAAATAAAAGTGCCATTAGCTTAAGCAGTATTCATAGCTCATTTTAGATAAAGTTTAGTTTATTAATTTATGCTGAGAGATATATTTTACGTATTCTTAAATAATACCACAGTTTTCTATTTGTTTTTTGCAAGCACTGCAAAGTTACTTATTAAGGAGAGTTGTGCAGATAATTATTGTATATATGAAGCAAAACATTCTAAATTAAGTAAGCAATGCTGTTTAAATATTTATTGGACAAAGCATAATGTATAAGCTTTCATCCTGTTCACGGTTATCTACTTCTGAAATTTGATATAACTATCAATATACCTATCGAATTATCCTATTTGTTCAAGAATCTTATTTGATAAAATCAAAATTGGACAAAGTTCAAGAATTCTAGTTATCGATCTATTTTCCTAATTTCTGTTATACTACAGATAGAGATGTCCCGAACAGTTCTCCGGGAACTGTTCGCCGGCGAACATAGCTTGTTCGAGGTCGCCGCGGCGGGCGAACATATGCGATGTTCGGTCCGCCCCCTATTCGTCATGGAGGTGGTAGGGTCTGGGAGGGAGGGTCTGCTGCTGATTGGCTGGAATGTGTCTGCTGACTGTGAGGTACAGGGTCAAAGTTTACTCAATGATGACGAAAAGGGGGCGAAAAGGGGGCGAACAAGCTATGTTCGCCGGTGAACAGTTCCCGGTGAACTGTTCGGGACATCTCTAACTACAGACAATGTATCAATATTTTTGTCTGGCACTGGCAAAACTTCCTGAATGACCCAATGGATTAGCAATTGTACTACTAAAGGCATGATACTTTATTTTGAGCTCAATCACTGATCTATAACCAAACAGATAATAGGAGTGCTATAATATTAGCTCATGCTCCAATCACAAGACAAAGCATGTGATCTTGGGCCAAAACACTATAAAGAAGCTGAGATCAATGACTGTGCTGACTCTTGATTTAGCTCAGGGCTTAAAGAAATTTTGGTTGGTATATGTACCTTAGAACTCACTTGTTCTGCAATCCAGAGAATCACCCCCATGACAACTGAATTCAAATGGACACGACTCTTCAAGGGTGAATTTAGGGTACTTTGTTCACCAGGAATCAGAGATAATAAGGAACTCTCCAGATGTCAATTTGAAACCTGTACTCCGGTTGGAGTACCTCATCGCTTCTGCTCCAGTCGCCTTGGTTTGACTGGGGTTCTCCTGGAGCCTCTCCGTCCAGGAACCGGATAGGAGACTAGCTCTATTCCCTCCCAGGGACTGGACAACACACAGTCCTGTGAGCTATAGTCCTGTCACGGTAATATACCCCAACACGCAGGAATAGTTCAATAGTCAAGAGACAAGAAACAGGGTTCGTCTTACCGGACCTTAGAATGGCCGGACTAGGACGAGAGAAAGACAGAGTCTAGAACAAGCCGAGGTCAAGGGAACTGAGAGACAGCGTAACGTAGAACAAGCCGAGGACTGGTACACAGAGGACAAAACAGCGGATAAGCAAGCAAGGATAAGGAGAGAGCGGAGTCAGGAACAAAGCCAAGGTCAAGCACCAAAAAACCAACTGAACGATACAAGCACTAAAGGGAACTGGACAGAAACCACGATAGGGCAAGGAGCAAGGGAAACAGGTGAGTATAAATACCCTAAGGTTCACTTTGATTGGCCCTTGTCATATCCACGCCCCCAAAACGTGAGTGTATGGGGAACGTGGCATGACAGGGGCCAATGGGAGACTGATTCTAATTTAGTCTCCCACTGTCCCTTTAAGAGCGCGCCCGAGACGCGCGGCGCGCTCTTAGTGTCGGGCGGGACACGTGACCGCTTCTCGCGGTCACTGCCCGCCTGACTGATCTTATCGTTGGCTGAGCCGCGCGCGGCTCGTGCAGGAGCAGGACCGCGCGCGGCGAGAAGAGAGGACCCCGGCCGGCCCCTGGAGAGGGTAAGTACCGCTACAGTACCCCCCCCTGAAGACACGCCCACTGGGCGGGGAGGAGCAGGCCTGGCAGGAAAACGAGCGTGGAAAGAACGCACAAGGCGAGGAGCGTGAACAGCGTCAGCGGAAATCCAACTGCGTTCCTCAGACCCATAGCCCTTCCAATGTACCAGATATTGGAGGCGACCCCGAAGCAAACGAAAGTCAATTACAGCCGCCACTTCAAACTCCTCATGGCCCTCCACAGAAACCGGAGGAGGAGGAGGGACATGCCGAGTATAACGGTTGCACAGGAGGGGTTTTAACAAGGAGGTATGAAACACGTTAGGAATGCGTAAATTTTTAGGAAGATCCAATGCATACGAGACAGGATTAACCACATGCAAGATACGAAAAGGACCAATAAAACGAGGGGCCAACTTCATAGAAGGCACACGAAGACGAATATTGCGAGTAGAAAGCCAAACCCGGTCTCCCACAGCATAGGATGGAGCCGCCCTGCGATGCTTGTCTGCCTGAACCTTCTGGCGAGCAGCTGAGGCCACCAAAGAACACTGAACCTGCTCCCAAGTATTACGTAGACTAGCCAAATGTTCGTCCAGAGCTGGCATGCCCTGTAAGGAGAATGCAGCTGGAAGAACCACGGGATGCCGGCCATAAACAACGTAAAAAGGGCTGTTACCGGAGGATTCATGAGCAGCATTATTACGAGCAAACTCAGCCCAAGGAAGAAGGTCAGCCCAATTGTTCTGATGGTGGGACACGAAACAACGAAGATACTGCTCTAGAGATTGGTTGGCACGTTCAGCAGCTCCATTAGACTGGGGGTGGTAGGCGGAAGAAAACGAGAGGGAGATACCCATCTCTGTACAAAACGTTCTCCAGAATCTGGAGATAAACTGGCTACCCCTATCGGACACGATCGAAGTGGGAATACCATGCAACCGAAACACCTCCCTGGCAAAGATAGAGGCAAGTTCCTTGGATGATGGCAATTTGACAAGAGACACAAAATGAGCCATCTTAGAAAAACGATCCACAATCATCAGGATGACAGTTTTACCATTAGAGGGAGGTAATTCAACAATAAAATCCATGTATATATTGGACCACGGCCTCTCGGGTATGGGCAACGGATGCAACAACCCACAAGGAACTCTGTGGGAGGACTTCATACTGGCACAAGTGCTACAGGCATTAACGTAATCGGTGACGTCCTTGCGCAAGGAAGCCCACCAGAAATATCTAGAAACTGCTGAGAATGTCTTAGAAATACCAGGGTGTCCAGCAGTTCTAGTGTCATGATATAATGACAAGATGTCTCGTCTCTCCGGTATATCAACGAATAGCTTATCAGCAGGCCTCTCCCCAGGAGCCAAGTTTTGTTTAGCCTGAATAGCTTGTAAGAGAGAAGACGAATTAGAAAGAACAGTAGTCGCTATTATTCGGTCAGGCGGAATGACAGGGGTAACATCGACCTCGAGTTTGTCAGTAGTCTCGAATTGTCTGGACAGAGCATCAGCTTTAGTATTACGATCACCCGGTCTGTAAGTGATTATGTAATTAAAACGAGACAAAAACAGAGACCACCTGGCCTGCCTAGAAGACAATCTTTTTGCTTCACTAAGGTATGAGAGGTTTTTGTGATCCGTTAAAATGAGGATGGGATCCCTAGTACCCTCTAGCAGATGTCTCCATTCCTTGAGCGCCAAAATGATAGCAAGGAGTTCACGATTGCCTACATCATAATTCTTCTCTGCTTTGGACATCTGTCTGGAAAAGAAGCCACAAGGGTGTAACGGCTTTTCAGGTGAATCTCTTTGAGACAAGATAGCACCTACCCCTATCTCAGAAGCATCAACTTCAAGAATAAAGGGCAGTGAAGGGACAGGATGCTGCAAAATAGGAGCAGAGGCAAATGTAGCCTTCAGGAATTCAAAGGCCTCGAGTGCTTCTGGTTTCCAGACATGAGTATTACCATCCTTCTTGGTCATTCTGGTTATAGGTGCTACAATGGCAGAAAACCCTTTAATAAAACGCCTATAATAATTAGAGAACCCCAGAAAACGCTGAATGGCTTTCAAACCCTGGGGTAGAGGCCATTCCATAATGGCAGACAGTTTCTTGGGATCCATACGAAAACCCTTGGCAGAGATTATATAACCCAAGAATTGGACTTCAGATTGATCAAATGAACATTTTTCGAGTTTGCAATAGAGACCGTTAACCAGAAGAGTTCTCAACACTAATTTAACATGCATGTGATGAGTCTGCAAATCAGTAGAATAAATTAATATGTCGTCCAAGTATACTATAACGAATGTATGTATATATTGACGTAGGACATCATTAATAAATTCTTGAAAAACTGCTGGGGCGTTACAAAGACCAAAGGGCATCACAGTATATTCGTAGTGGCCACTCCTGGTATTGAATGCGGTCTTCCACTCGTGATCCTTTTTGATACGTATGAGATTGTAAGCACCCCTAAGGTACAATTTAGTAAAAACTGTGGCCTGTTTAAGCCTATCAAATAGTTCTGTGATCAAAGGTATGGGGTACGCATTTTTGACGGTGATTTTATTTAGGCCCCTATAGTCAATACAAGGCCTTAATTCGCCATCTTTCTTAGATACAAAGAAGAAACCCGCCCCTGCCGGGGAAGAGGATCTTCTTATAAATCCCTTCTCTAGAGATTCCTTAACCAGATTCTCCTGAGGAGATAAAGGATATATTCTCCCTTTGGGAGGCATCATACCAGGTAATAAATTAATAGCACAATCGTAAGGCCTGTGAGGTGGCAATTTTTCAGCCTCCCTTTTATCAAAAACAGATTTAAGAGACAGGTACTGAGAGGGTATGACCATAGGCACGGGAGGAATATTAGTAGAATTCAAAGGGGTGATTTTAACAATACAAGACTCTTGGCAAGAATCACTCCAAGAAACTATTTGTCCTGACTCCCAATCAATGGTGGGATTATGAGTACGTAACCAAGGATACCCTAACACGAGGTGAGAGGAAGGAGAAGTAATGATCTGAAACCGAATGGTCTCAGAGTGTAACACCCCTGTAGACATATGTAGGGGAACAGTTTCATGTGTGATAACTGGAGAGCATAATGGTCTACCATCTATGGCCTCAACGGCCAAGGGTGTCTCCTTCTCTCTGGTGGGTATGTTATTCTCCTTGACAAAACTGGAATCAATAAAGTTTTCGGCCGCTCCGGAATCAACCAGGGCTAGTATATTCCCTGCTATGCAGTTACTACCAAGGTGCAGGGAAACAGGAAGAAGTAATTTATTAAGAGGCAAATGTGAGGACTGTGATGTCACACCCAAGGCCAGTCCTCTATACGGTCTTAGGTGCGATAGTTTCCCGGACGCACGGGACATTCTTGTCTCATATGACCCCTCCTACCACAATAAAGACAAAGTCCCTCCTTTCTCCTATAAAGCTTTTCAGCGTCAGTAAGTTTGGCAACCCCTAACTGCATAGGTTCCTCCTCAGAACCTTTAGATCACTCGGGAGTCTCAGCTCTAGGGGAGTTAACGGGAACAAAATGTCTATTTCTGGACCTGGTATATAACCTGTCATGGATCCTGTTATCTATATCGATAAGATAGTCAATCAGGTCCTCCAGGGGTACAGGGAGGTCCTTAGCTGCTACCTCATCCAACATAGTTTCAGACAGACCTTCCATAAACGCAGTAGTAAGCCCATTATTAGTCCAATCTACCTGTGAGGCAAGGGTACGGAACTGAATAGCATAATCGGCTACAGATTTAGATCCTTGCTTTATTCTCATTAATGCCCTGGCGGCATTTTTTGACCTTTTAGTCGTGTCAAATGTTCTACGAAACGCTGTGAGGAAGCTAGTGAAGTCGTGTACTATAGGCCCATTAGCCTCCCAAATAGGATTTGCCCATTCTAGTGCCTTATCCGTAAGCTGGTGCATAAGAAAACCCACCTTAGATCTATCAGTGGGAAATGAACGTGGGTACATTTCAAAGTGGAACTCCACTTGATTAAGGAATCCCCTACATGTCTTAGCGTCCCCTCCATACCTAGGTGGCGGGGTTAGATGTGCTGAAGCATTAGGCATATTAGCTGTGTCTGGTATAGGGTTTACAGGAGGCGCAGGTACAGGTACCGGAGCTGATCTGGATAACAGTGTCTGGATGGCTTGAGCCATTTGATCCATACGGTGATCCTGTTCTGCGAATCTAGCCTCATGAGTGGCCATCTGTTGTCCTAAACCTGCGGGGTCCATGGCCATATCGTAATGTCACGGTAATATACCCCAACATGCAGGAATAGTTCAATAGTCAAGAGACAAGAAACAGGGTTCGTCTTACCGGACCTTAGAATGGCCGGACTAGGACGAGAGAAAGACAGAGTCTAGAACAAGCCGAGGTCAAGGGAACTGAGAGACAGCGTAACGTAGAACAAGCCGAGGACTGGTACACAGAGGACAAAACAGCGGATAAGCAAGCAAGGATAAGGAGAGAGCGGAGTCAGGAACAAAGCCAAGGTCAAGCACCAAAAAAACAACTGAACGATACAAGCACTAAAGGGAACTGGACAGAAACCACGATAGGGCAAGGAGCAAGGGAAACAGGTGAGTATAAATACCCTAAGGTTCACTTTGATTGGCCCTTGTCATATCCACGCCCCCAAAACGTGAGTGTATGGGGAACGTGGCATGACAGGGGCCAATGGGAGACTGATTCTAATTTAGTCTCCCACTGTCCCTTTAAGAGCGCGCCCGAGACGCGCGGCGCGCTCTTAGTGTCGGGCAGGACACGTGACCGCTTCTCGCGGTCACTGCCCGCCTGACTGATCTTATCGTTGGCTGAGCCGCGCGCGGCTCGTGCAGGAGCAGGACCGCGCGCGGCGAGAAGAGAGGACCCCGGCCGGCCCCTGGAGAGGGTAAGTACCGCTACAAGTCCTTACTAGGACTTTCACCGCTGAATCCTCCACGAGCTGGAACAAGATGCTAAGTAGTGAATAGACATTTCCTCTCCCAGTAACTAGATGACACATAGTTCTGGGAGTACAATTGATTTTAACGAGCCAAACTCTGCCTTCTATGCACAGACCCCAGCAGGGGGTCTCCATTCAATACAATACAAGCCCCACCCAAAGATATCATAAAGATGCCTGCGAGATAATTAAGTTAAAGACATGTAAGTTAATTATCTCGCAGGAACAGAGAGCTAAACATAAAAACATAAAAGTACCCCAAAACATAATAAAAACATACAATAACCCCACATGTTCTACATCCCCAAATAGCCCTGATCTCACCCAAGTTGTCCAAATAGAGATTAGATCTATGCAGTATACGGGAACTGCACCACGGGCAAAGTTCTGACCGGTCGCACACGCAGTCCTAGGCACAAAATAGTTCCAGAGCAATGTGTGCTATGGCTGGTCAACTTTCAGGAGCTCCTGCGGCTGAAATACAGGGTGCTCAGCCTGGCTCTCAGGAAGCGTTTGTTTCTCATAGTTTCAGACACCTTCCCTCCAAAAAGTGGTTCAAAACACCGAACCAAGTTGCCCGGGAACCGCAAGGTCACATAGTTGAAAATAGTTCCAGAACATTCGCGGCTAAGTACTGCTGAGGAAGGTTCACCAATTAGTGCGCACAAACATTCCAAGGTGACTGGCAACCACAAAGTCCTCATGCCAAAATTGGTTCATAGCAATCGCGGCTAAGTACCTCTGAGGACCGTTCGTGGGCTGGTTCATGCGAACGGCCGCCAGGGAGCAAGCGCAAAACGAGGTCTCCGACCTGGACCATAGTCGGTGGGCAGGAGGCCAGCTTCCACACTCCTCCAGGAGTTTGTAGCAAACGTCCGTGGAAAAGAGT
Organism: Pelobates fuscus; assembly: GCF_036172605.1. Taxonomy (NCBI): domain Eukaryota; kingdom Metazoa; phylum Chordata; class Amphibia; order Anura; family Pelobatidae; genus Pelobates; species Pelobates fuscus. Next base: position 99,556,895 of record NC_086318.1, read on the forward strand.
GTTTGTCACAGAACTTTCTTGCAATAAATCACATTTAGTTTTTTCTTTATATGTGAATATACATGTACACATGCACAAATTCCCTGAGGAGCCTATTGACCTTGAAAGAGAAACCTAGGCAGCTATTTTTATTGTATTGACTCTTATTCATTCTAATTTCAAACTAAAGTGTAAATCAGATGAATAAGGGAGATAATATAGCGAGAGCAGTACAGATAATTACTTTTTGTTATGATGCAGTTACCCTGGTACACAGCAGCACTACCAAAATAGAAGTAAGCATACAGTACATATGAAATGAAAAATAAGATTGGCTTTGCAATCAAGAAGGGCACACATTAGTTTAGTATTTTCAAAACAAGAATAAGGCTGTGACAGAGCTCCTTGTACCCCGTTTGGGTACATTAGCCAAGTCCGCTTCCTAGCCGCTTGCAGGGACCCTGGAACACCCCAGTTGTCGCAGCTTGACTGGGGTCCTTCTCCTCCCAGTCAGGTATCGTCCCCTCTGCCTATTCCAATGCAGCCCTTCTTCCAGGCAGGTATTGTCCTGTTGCAGCTCTGCTTACAGTGAATATAGTTATTGCTAATTGCCAACAAGGCAATTGTGGCTCTCAGGCCTAGCATTCTTGATTTATCCAAGGGCTATAGGGATCCTGCAACCAGAAACAGGTCCAAAGACTCTGTCACTAGGATCCTTACAAATCCACACAGGACACAAGTTTCAAAAGGAACTGACATACAAAACTTTAATTTTTTCTTGGGACTAGCCCAAATGATTACATTAAGCTTACTGCGACAACTCAATAAAAAAATATAAACGCTCAAATTAGATTAGACAACATACATATAATAACAATAACAATGTAAAGGGGTGTGAAAGACTATAATTAACACAAAACATCTCTCTTGATTGCAGAAATAGCAATATGCTAATCTACCTGGATATACAAATTAGCATTCCTTCCTATTCAGGTAATGCATATAGCGGTTGCTAGATCCTTGCAACCAACAGGTGGTGCTGTACAGTTTATTGCAAGCATTAGCAATACCAGAGAGCACACTAACATTTAACACGAAACAATTACATTACAAACAACTTGCACCTATAATGGGTACAGGGTGACTAAATCATAAGAAAGGACCAGCAACCTAAATAAATAGTCTATCTGCAGGTCCAGGTGATGGTGACTACCTTCACACATTTGCTATTAGAATTGTTCATTGCAAGACAACACACACTATATATATATATATATATATATATATATATATATATATATATATAATATATATATATATGTTTATGTGGCTTTAAATGCTAGTTGACAGGGCTTAAAATGTACTTATCACTGCAAACCTGTAGGGCTCATGGTAAACTCACCAGAGGTGAATTTCTACTTGCCAGGGCAAAATTGTCATTTACCCTTAGCTACATATATAGTGATCTCTATTATCATTAAATGTTTCGAGAAGCCAATTACTAGACTAGTGTTGTCGCGAACCCGAAATTTTCGGTTCGCGAACAGCGAACGCGAACTTCCACAAATGTTCGCGAACCGGCGAACCGCGCGAACCGCCATTGACTTCAATGGGCAGGCGAATTTTAAAAACAACAGGGACTCTTTCTGGCCACAATAGTGATGGAAAAGTTTTTCAAGGGGACTAACACCTGGACTGTGGCATGCCAGAGGGGGATCCATGGCAAAACTCCCATGGAAAATTGCACAGTTGATGCAGAGTCTGCTTTTAATCCATAAAGGGCAGAAATCACCTAACATTGACACCTGTCCTCAAAGCCCAGCCCTGATACACACTGACACAGAGCAGAATAGAGACTGTTCCCCCTACATAGGGTCACTTGGCAGATATGGATTGACACCTGTCCTCAAAACCCCTGATACACACTGACACAGAGCAGAATAGGGACTGTTCCCCCTACATAGGGTCACTTGGCAGGTATGGATTGACACCTGTCCTCAAAACCCCTGATACACACTGACACAGAGCAGAATAGAGACTGTTCCCTGTCCACAGAGACCATGATACACACTGACACAGAGCAGAATAGAGACTGTTCACCGTCCACAGAGACCATGATACACACTGACACAGAGCAGAATAGAGACTGTTCCCCCTACATAGGGTCACTTGGCAGATATGGATTGACACCTGTCCTCAAAACCCCTGATACACACTGACACAGAGCAGAATAGGGACTGTTCCCCCTACATAGGGTCACTTGGCAGATATGGATTGACACCTGTCCTCAAAACCCCTGATACACACTGACACAGAGCAGAATAGAGACTGTTCCCTGTCCACAGAGACCATGATACACACTGACACAGAGCAGAATAGAGACTGTTCACCGTCCACAGAGACCATGATACACACTGACACAGAGCAGAATAGAGACTGTTCCCCCTACATAGGGTCACTTGGCAGATATGGATTGACACCTGTCCTCAAAACCCCTGATACACACTGACACAGAGCAGAATAGGGACTGTTCCCCCTACATAGGGTCACTTGGCAGATATGGATTGACACCTATCCTAATGATCCCTGATACACACTGACACAGAGCAGAATAGAGACTGTTCCCCCTACATAGGGTCACTTGGCAGATATGGATTGACACCTGTCCTCAAAACCCCTGATACACACTGACACAGAGCAGAATAGAGACTGTTCCCCCTACATAGGGTCACTTGGCAGATATGGATTGACACCTGTCCTCAAAACCCCTGATACACACTGACACAGAGCAGAATAGAGACTGTTCCCCCTACATAGGGTCACTTGGCAGATATGGATTGACACCTGTCCTCAAACCCCCTGATACACACTGACACAGAGCAGAATAGAGACTGTTCCCCCTACATAGCGTCACTTGGCAGATATGGATTGACACCTGTCCTCAAAACCCCTGATACACACTGACACAGAGCAGAATAGAGACTGTTCCCCCTACATAGGGTCACTTGGCAGATATGGATTGACACCTGTCCTCAAAACCCCTGATACACACTGACACAGAGCAGAATAGGGACTGTTCCCCCTACATAGGGTCACTTGGCAGATATGGATTGACACCTGTCCTCAAAACCCCTGATACACACTGACACAGAGCAGAATAGGGACTGTTCCCCCTACATAGGGTCACTTGGCAGGTATGGATTGACACCTGTCCTCAAAGCCCCTGATACACACTGGGGGGAGCTACTGTCCTCCTCAACCCCTGCGCAGTGGGTGGGGGCCATAAATTTGCACTGACTGTGCAAATGGGCAAGGCATCCAACCTGACACAGAAGCTGGCAGGCAGGCAACTGCTCTTCTATTACAGTGGAAACAAAATTTTGGTTGTAAAAGCACGCAATAGAGACACAAGATATGAGTGGCAACTGTCAAAGCATGCTGGCAGGGTTGTGCAGGGCACACGCTGAAGGAAGGCCTGACAGAGCCGCTTGAAGGACACTGACTGTCTGCTATTAGCTTACACTGGAAACCTTTTTTCTTTGTAAAAGCACGCTAAAGAGACACCAGATATGATTGGCAACTGTCAAAGCACGCTGGCACAGGTCTGCAGAGCACACGCTGAAGTAGGCCTGACACCCAGATGCTTGCAGACAACTAACTGATCTTCTATTACAGTGAAAAAAAATGATTTCTTTAAAATCTAAAGCTTAAGCTATTGTTAAAACAGATATGAGTGGTGGCACTGACTGTGCAAATGGGCAAGGCATCCAACCTGACACAGAAGCTGGCAGGCAGGCAACTGCTCTTCTATTACAGTGAACACAAATTATTTATTTTAAATGTAAAGCTTGACCAATTGTTAAAACAGATATGAGTGGTGGCACTGGGCAAGTAGGCACAGTATCCAATGTGAACCTCACACAGAAGCTGGCAGGCAGGCAACTGCTCTTCTATTACAGTGGAAACTAAATTTTGGTTGTAAAAGCACGCTATAGAGACACCAGATATGATTGGCAACTGTCAAAGCACGCTGGCACAGGTCTGCAGAGCACACGCTGAAGTAGGCCTGACACCCAGATGCTTGCAGACAACTAACTGATCTTCTATTACAGTGAAAAAAAATGATTTCTTTAAAATCTAAAGCTTAAGCTATTGTTAAAACAGATATGAGTGGTGGCACTGACTGTGCAAATGGGCAAGGCATCCAACCTGACACAGAAGCTGGCAGGCAGGCAACTGCTCTTCTATTACAGTGAGAAAAAACATTATTTATTTTAAATCTAAAGCTTAACCAATTGTTAAAACAGATATGAGTGGTGGCACTGGGCTAGTGGGCACAGTATCCAATGTGAACCTCACACAGAAGCTGGCAGGCAGGCAACTGCTCTTCTATTACAGTGGAAACAAAATGTTGGTTGTAAAAGCACGCTATAGAGTCACAAGATATGAGTGGCAACTGTCAAAGCACGCTGGCACAGGTCTGCAGAGCACACGCTGAAGTAGGCCTGAAACACAGACGCTTGCAGACAATTAACTGCTCTTCTATTACAGTGAAAAAAAAATATTTATTTTAAATGTAAAGCTTAACCAATTGTTAAAACAGATATGAGTGGTGGCACTGGGCTAGTGGGCACAGTATCCAATGTGAACCTCACACAGAAGCTGGCAGGCAAGCAACTGCTCTTCTATTACAGTGGAAACAAAATTTTGGTTGTAAAAGCACGCTATAGAGACACCAGATATGATTGGAAACTGTCAAAGCACGCTGGCACAGGTCTGCAGAGCACACGCTGAAGTAGGCCTGACACCCAGATGCTTGCAGACAACTAACTGATCTTCTATTACAGTGAAAAAAAATGATTTCTTTAAAATCTAAAGCTTAAGCTATTGTTAAAACAGATATGAGTGGTGGCACTGACTGTGCAAATGGGCAAGGCATCCAACCTGACACAGAAGCTGGCAGGCAGGCAACTGCTCTTCTATTACAGTGAAAACAAATTATTTATTTTAAATCTAAAGCTTAACCAATTGTTAAAACAGATATGACTGGTGGCACTGGGCAAGTAGGCACAGTATCCAATGTGAACCTCACACAGAAGCTGGCAGGCAGGCAACTGCTCTTCTATTACAGTGGAAACTAAATTTTGGTTGTAAAAGCACGCTATAGAGACACCAGATATGATTGGCAACTGTCAAAGCACGCTGGCACAGGTCTGCAGAGCACACGCTGAAGTAGGCCTGACACCCAGATGCTTGCAGACAACTAACTGATCTTCTATTACAGTGAAAAAAAATGATTTCTTTAAAATCTAAAGCTTAAGCTATTGTTAAAACAGATATGAGTGGTGGCACTGACTGTGCAAATGGGCAAGGCATCCAACCTGACACAGAAGCTGGCAGGCAGGCAACTGCTCTTCTATTACAGTGAAAACAAATTATTTATTTTAAATGTAAAGCTTAACCAATTGTTAAAACAGATATGAGTGGTGGCACTGGGCAAGTAGGCACAGTATCCAATGTGAACCTCACACAGAAGCTGGCAGGCAGGCAACTGCTCTTCTATTACAGTGGAAACTAAATTTTGGTTGTAAAAGCACGCTATAGAGACACCAGATATGATTGGCAACTGTCAAAGCACGCTGGCACAGGTCTGCAGAGCACACGCTGAAGTAGGCCTGATACCCAGATTCTTGCAGACAACTAACTGATCTTCTATTACAGTGAAAAAAAATGATTTCTTTAAAATCTAAAGCTTAAGCTATTGTTAAAACAGATATGAGTGGTGGCACTGACTGTGCAAATGGGCAAGGCATCCAACCTGACACAGAAGCTGGCAGGCAGGCAACTGCTCTTCTATTGCAGTGAAAAAATTTTTTTTATTTTAAATCTAAAGCTTAACCAATTGTTAAAACAGATATGAGTGGTGGCACTGGGTTAGTGGGCACAGTATCCAATGTGAACCTCACACAGATGCTGGCAGGCAGGCACCTGCAATTACATTACACAGGAAAAAAAAAAAAAAAAGCAGCCTGATGTTCTAGCCCTAAAAGGGCTTTTTGGGGTGCTGTCCTTACAGCAGAGATCAGATGAGTCCTTCAGGATTGTAGTGGACACTGAATACCCTAGCCTAGCTATCAATTTCCCTATCTTATCAGCAGCAGCTAAACTTTCCCTCCTCTCACTAAGCATGCATCTTCCGAATGAATCGAAAATGGATGCTGGGAGGGAGGTTGGAGGGTGTGGAAGGGAGGGAGTGCTGCTGATTGGCTGGAATGTGTCTGCTGACCGAGAGGCACAGGGTCAAAGTTTGCCCAATGATGACGAATAGGGGGCGGATCGAACTGCGCATGTTTCCGCCCGCCGCGGCGAACGCGAACACGCTAATTTCGGCGGGAACTGTTCGCCGGCGGACAGTACATCACTATACTAGACTTTTGAATGCTATAAAAATTCAGTTTGGCCGAACCACCTCATCTGAAAATGAAACTTAATTCTGGTATATCGTCCATACACAATATCCGTGAAGGAGATTTAGACTAACTAAAATCACGCAAAATAAGTCAATTAGTGTACTGCAAAATATATACACAATATAAATATGTATTGCCATTTGGTTCACAGATCAACTTAGATCTAAAAATAAATAGAGATTTATTTATTTTTTTTCCTGCTCCTCCTTTTTCCTTTTATTGGTCACTTCTCACTTGAGCTTTGAATAAAATAAATATTCAGTGGCTGTCCCCTAACCACCAGTCATCTTTTTTACCATTAAGTATCTCTTTTCTTGGTGTCATGGACAGAACTCTGAATCACAGATCTAATGAACATACTCATTGACTGTGTGACTCATTTGTTTAGTTATACGTTCATATGGTGCTTCAGAGATATGTCATTCAGATGACCCTCCAATCAGCCTAAATTCAGATTAATAGCAATTCTAAAGTCTACCAATAACCAGCTGTATAGTCCCATAAATCATGATACACCTGACCACATCAGTGACAATGAATAGGGTAAAAAAAAAAGGTAACTAAAACATGGTTGAACACACAACCACTCAGTAAGATACATGGTTAAGAGTTATCTCTTTGTATCTTTCCAGCGCCGATAGCTAGGGTCTTAGATAATGTCCTGGTCCACTCTGCTTAAGCAGAGTGCCATTGCCACTCCTTGTCCAAAAATGAAAAGTATAAGCATAATAGTATAGGAAAAGATCTGTTTTATGATATACTGTAATTTAAAACATTAACCCTAAATATTAGTCAACCACAGTGTTTTGTAAAAAATACTGTAAAGACTGGGTTGATAGGACAATGCTTAAAATGTCCAATCATATGTAAAATGGATATATATTATATGTATATATTATTGTATCTATTTACTTGAAGAAACGTGAATCTTTGGCCTGAAAGTAGCAGCATAATGGAATGTTTCTGCTTATTGTTCTGCTTGTAGAACTTTTAGAATTGCTATTTACCTATCACAACCAATAATATCTATTTTATATTTAAAGGAAATATAAGCACCCTTTGGTTTATAGTTTCACTGTTTGTGTAAAAAAAGAAGGAATGAAATTGATTAACATATGTGAGTATTACCAACAATCAAACTATCTGACCCCTGATCAATCGGGTTTTCTCCAGAATCACTCCACTACAACTGCCCTCTTAAAAGTTTGCAATGACATCCAAACTGGCATGGAACAAGTAGACCTAACTGGAGCTATTTTCCTTGATTTTGCAAAAGCCTTTGACACAGTAGACCACAACATTCTACTGCACAAACTAAAACACTCAGGTATTGGTGATCGCCTGCTAACCTGGTTTCGTTCATATGTATCGGATCGATCACAATACGTATCCATTTCTGACATGGACTCCCTCCCTCTCCCAGTCACGTGGGGTGTTCCCCAAGGTTCCATTCTCGGCCCCCTACTATTACATTATTTATAAATGATCTGCCTAATGTCTGCAAATCCTCAAATGTACACATGTACGCAGATGACACGGTAATCTATGCAAGCAAATCTGATCTACCGCAGCTTGAGGCTGTGCTCCAAGACCAGTTTACAGAGGTAGAAAAGTGGATCGCAAAAAACAAACTCTTCCTAAACACTGACAAAACTGTCACAATGATCTTTGGAACAGTACCTAAATTACATAAATTACACAATTCCCACCTATCCATCAAAACAAATTCAAATAGCACACTGACCGCAGTCTACTCTTTCAAATACTTGGGTATGTTGTTAGACCCTAATCTATCTTTTGGCCTCCACATAGAAAAACTTGCATCTAAACTTTATCCAAATCTAGGTGCCCTGTACAGGAACAAATCCTGCCTAAGCCCGCCCTACAGTAAAGGAAAAGATTTTACAGCAAATTATGGTTATGGGGATGTAGTATATGCATCTGTACCGCAATCCCGCATTAATAAACTCAATACATTGTATAACTCGTTCTGCCGATTTGTGCTACAATGTAATTACAGGACCCACCATTGTGACATGCTAAAAGAACTAAACTGGCGGTCACTGGAATCCAGATGCACCCTACACCTTTCGAGCTTTGTGTTTAAGAGCTTTTCTGGGAAGCTCCCGCACTACCTGAGCAGAATGCTCTCCCCGGCTGTTCCCACCTCCTATAACCTTTGGTCCAGTACCAGCACTTTATTTAGTCTACCTCAATACAAAAAGAGAGTGGCCCGATCCTGCTTTTCTTACAGAGCGCCGCAATTATGGAACGACCTCCCGCACACTTTAAAATCTTCCCCATGCCTAAAGTCCTTTAAGAGATCCCCCTCTACATATCTCAAAACAGAATGCACCTGTCATGGTTGATTATATATTTCCTACCTGTTCTATGTAAAATTTTGTATATATTGTGTATTAATATTGTTTTTGTATTTTAATGTACCCTGTTGTATCAATGCAATGTTTTGTGGACCCAGGACATACTTGAAAACAAGAGAAATCTCAATGTATCTTTCCTGGTAAAATATTTTATAAATAAAATAAGATAATAACAATGTTAGTTGCTATTAAGCTACACAATGTTAGTTGACAGACACAGATAGGAGATGGGATGTGCATATTTTCGCTGTAATGGCATCTTTCTGCAATGTCAACCATTTGAAATGTAAATAATTAAACACTGGAAGCATATTCACCACAAATGAAGAATGCTATTCCATTCCATGTATTTCCATTGCAGATCTCTCTGATCTAGAGCTTTCATGTTTTTTTAACAGACCCCAATGCATATATTTTCAAAAATTTAGTAGTAGTGCTCAGATATCTCCAACTTATGTTACATCAGATTAAAATGTGTTGCTTCAAAAGTTCGTGGTCTATATAGTAGTTTGATGAAGTATTTATGACCCCCTACAGTTTACTGTATCAATTAGCAGTGGTAAGTTGTGTGCATCCATACGCTGCTAACGAATGAGAGTGCAATTTGCAGTACAGTTATTATTAGGCTGGTGCTCAGTGGACCTAATTGTTTATAGAGAAAAAGTAAGAGGTTTTGGTTAAGCTCATTTCTTGAAGAATTTCCCTCACAGGAGGCTTCACAATTTATTTATTTATATATAAAATATTTTACCAGGATGGATACATTGAGATTTCTCTCGTTTTCAAGTATGTCCTGGGTCCACAAAACATTGCATCGGTACAATAGGATACCATATTACAAAAATACAATATACAATATAAAAATAAAATACTTAACAGGTAATAAATATATTCAACCATGACAGGTGCATTCTGTGCTGAGGTATACTGCCATAGATTTTAGATTGAATAAAGGTGTAAGGACATGAAGGGGTGCTGCCCTGCGACAGCACTGTCCCTTTAAGTGTGGGAACCAACTTAGCAGAGAAATAATGCAAGGACACGATGTATGGAGTAATAAGAAAATGTATTAAAGAAAACCAAAGGATATATATACACAAAACAAAATATGTACAATGCCACAAATATATAAATATATATAATAAATCAATATAATACAATAGAGCAGGCAGAGTACACGTGATAGTCCTTAGGCAAAGGTAAAGGCTTTAGTCAGGATAGTGCAGCCACCACAGAATATAAGTGGGGCACAGATCCTAAGCCACCAAGCACTAAATAAACACCAAGGAGCAAGGCCCGAAGCAGGTCACACAAAAATAAGGCAGCAAGGTCAGGATCACTGGAAAGGGAGTATGGGCAGGAACACTGCAGGCGAACACTGGAACAGGAGGCACAGGACACAGGACCAGGCAGAGACAAGAACACAGGACCATAAGGACATCGGAACACAGGATACACAGGATACACAGGATACACAGGATACACAGGATACACAGGATACACAGGATACACAGGATACACAGGATACACAGGATACAAGACACAGGAGCAAGGAGTCAGAATCACGGGAACCAGGAAACAGCAGGTACAGGAAGAAGGATAGAGGATAATGATCTGACAGGGAGTGAGGGGAGAAACCAGAATATATAGGTGCTAAACAAGGGCCAGGTGTAGTGCTTAACGAAAAGAAATGAGAAACAGTGCCAAACAGAAACAGTGGTGAGTGCGAGTACTGCACAAGGGCATATTAACTAAGGAGTGTCGTGACAAAAGGTTTCGCTGAAGTTATTCCATAATTGTGGTGCTCTGTAGGAAAAGGAGGATCGAGACACTTTATTTTTGTATTGTGGTATACTAAATATCGTGCTAGTACTGGATCAGAGGTCATAGGAGGTGGGAACAGCCGGGGATAGCATTCTACTCAGGTAGGCAGGAAGCCTCCCAGAAATGCTGTGATGCACAAGGCTGGAAAGATTAAGGGTGCGTTGGGATTCCAGCAAAGCAAGTTTAGCTCTTTTATCATGTCACAATGGTGGGTAAAATAATTACATTCTAGTACAAAGCGGCAGAACGAATTATATAACGTATTCAGTTTATTAAGGTGGGTTTGAGGTGTGGGTGCATACACTACACCCCCATAATCAATGACCGCATTAGCATTTGTTGCACCATCTGTTTCCTTACTGTATCTGTTTTCCTTACAATGCCAGACTATAGGTTTTATCATAGTCAAGGATTCTTTAGTAAATTGAAGACTCTCCAAAAATGGTAAGCTTAGCAAATATCAAGAATAGTCAAATGGGTAGATAGTTGTTGGATCAGCACTAAATGATCAACTAGAAGCTAGAATAAATGTAGGGCTGAAACCTAAGGGTATGAGGTTCCCTCACGCTGATTTCGCATACACAGGGCTTTATCAACTGGCAATGCCAGTTTTGGCTCTTTTTATTGCTTTGTAAATTTGTATTATTAAAGGAATATTGGCCCCTAAATTATATAGCACCAACAATACTGCAGTACTTTCGAATAATAGAAAAGGGCAATTTCACAAATAATTCACATACAGAATATAACAGAGTCAAGAGAGATCCTAACAGCTGAACTTTTTTTCTCTTAGTTAGGATCAACAGCCAGGTAATATGACATGTTCTCCTATCAAACTCCTTAAATTAAGGTTATTTGACATAGTTAATTAACTTGTATAAACAAAATGTTCTGCGTCTACATAAAACCAGGAGCAGCCTAGGCCCTCCTTACTATATTACTTGAACATAGCTCAATATGTCCTATGCTTCTGGTGTCAGCTAGAGCAGCAGAGGTATTCCTCTCATATTCCTCCTCTCCTAGTTGGAACTAAAGGATAAATGACCCATTTAAAACTATACACAAGCATATATTGTATCCATTCTATTCTCCTGGGCAAAAAAATATTTCCACTTATAACTTAAGTCATAAAGGTTCTGCTATCAACTCCATCGTTGGTCTTCACCCGACTAGAAACTTTAATCCAGTGGTCTAATAAGGAACAGTATCAGATTGCTAATGCTCTGGGGGTTAAAGGGACTCTATAGGCACCCAGATCACTTCAGTTCATTGAAGTGGTCTGGGTGCAGCGCCCCAGGCCCCTTAACCCTGCAATTATAATTATTGCACGTTTTGATAAACAGCTATAATTACCTTGCAGGGTTAACTCCCACCTCTAGTGACTGTCTACCAGACAGTCACTAGGGGGACTTTGGTTGGTTAGGCAACTTTTGGTCACCTAAATAATGCTGGATGTCCTCACGCTTTGCATGAGGACATCCAGCGCCACCCAAAACCCAACAGGAAAGCATTATACAATGCTTTCCTATTGGGGAAGTCCTAATGTGAATGATACTCTAAGGACACAACCATGATGTGACTAGAACATCCTCTAGAGAACCTGTGGATCTGTGATGCTAGATCACTCGGCATGATCTCTTACCAGACCATCTATAACAACAAATGTCCTGATAAACATCTTTATATGTTGTATTGTATATGTTGTTAGCTTATCCATGAAGTTACTTCCACGAAGGCAGACATACAAGATTCCATCCAATCATTTTTATAAATGTGGACCTATGGCTCATTTAATCTATTCAGATTCATTTTTACCCTACCCAAGTTAGAGACTCACTGGCTTGGAAGCTAATGTGTTTTGGAAGAAGCTTGCAGAAATGATGGTGTGAGGATGCCCAACTGATCATGAAGAAAGGCTTCGGTGTCCACTTTCAAGTGTCTAATGCTTATAGTTCACATTTTCAGGTTATTTTGTTTGCCCACAGGACTAAGTGATCTAAGTCTGGAAGCCTTTTACTTATGGAATCACCTAGATCCCTTTTCCTAGTTAGGAGAATGGGTTGCTTGTCTTCGATCTCCCTATCTTATTTTCCCTCTTTCATATATTATTATACTCACCACAAGCATGGCACATAAATATACAATTCATGGTCCATTACCAGGACAGTGTTTCAGGTTCCCATTCTTCGATCTCTTCTGATCCTGCCATGTTTAGCAGGTTGTGGATAATAATCAACACCTTCAATTTTTCAGATATATTTTTTTAATTTTTCCCCCATTATTCTATTATTTTTCCCATCTCGGGCCACCTAAACTCTGGATACTTTATGAATAGACATGTCACCAAATATATGTATTGGAATGCAAAAACAAGGGCTTTAGAGACTTTAATTCACTTCAGGTTTTTCATATGATTGCTTTTCTATTTTTCTTTTATATTCCCTCTTTTACTCTATTTTTGCATGTTTTCTAAAAGCTTTCATAAACATATATATATATATATATTTTTTTAAATGACAAAAAATAAATTAGCAATTCATTTTCTTGCACAAAACATCTGCAGATCTTTTAATGTAAATAATCTTTCAACAACACTGTGGCAACTTTATGAAACCAGCAGGGATTTATTCCATATTATTGCACCCACTGTGTTTCTATAGTTATGGCATGTGTGGACTAACTTTTGCTTATAACAATTGACTGCAGTAAAACCTTTTGACAGAGAATAAGATATGTTCACATGTAGTGCAATTTATATAAATGTATACTCTACGACAGTATATGTCATGCTTGTAAAAGACTTAACATTATTTTTATGAGTAGATGTGAGGAATGCTTTTCCAGTAGGGAAGGCTTGTCCTTTTTTTACTTAATGCTATTGAATGCAATCCAAGGCACGGATGATGATCTCATTCATACCAGGATCCACAAGTAATCTTATCACTGTAAAAAAAAGTTTTATTTAAATTGCAAAATTAAATTAAGTCAGATAAAAGCACAATTATAAATACACATTCTGAAAATACAGTGCTACCTAATATAGCTCATATGTGTATGTGTGCTTAAAGTTGCATGATGTATAACATCAACAAATCATAAAATAGATTTTTTTTATATTGCCCTATGAACAGCATAGCTCTGGAAGATCATGTTTCTACAATGCTACCAGAGTCCTGTGCAGAACATGCAGATATGCACTTTCACTCTTCAGACATCCTCACCAATAGCTGCACTGCCTCCACTCCTCCATAATGAATGAGGTAACTAGGTGTAATTATCTGTCTGCCTGTGTGTTTGACTGTCTGTATCTTTGTCTGTGACTGTTATCTGTACATCCTACAGTTATCTGTACATCCAGATTCTTGACCACTACTTGTGATTAATACCCATCAGGGTCTATTCAGGTATAACCATATGGTTTTTGGCATTTCACCTGCACCAGCTGTCTGGCAGCGAACAATGGACAAGCTGTTAGCTAGAATTCCTGGGACACAATGCCTGTTAGATGACATGCTGGTGACGGGTAAATCAGAGGAGGAACATAAACAGAATGTAGAGGCAGTTTTGAAAAGGCTTATGGACTATGGATTGAAGGTAAATTTGGATAAATGCCAATTCATGCAGGATTGTCTTGAATTTTGTGCTCATGTGATTGACAAACATGGGCTGCATACAACAGAAGGTCAAGGCATTACAGGATGCTCCAACTCCACAAAATATGACACAACTAAGGTCCTATCTTGGTCTGTTAAATTATTACAACTGTTTTTTGCCAAATTTAGCTCATGTCCTGTACCCTTTACATCGTCTTCTAGAGAGTAAACGACAATGACGCTGGACAGTAGAATGTGCTTCAGCTTTCCATAAGTCAAAAGAACTTGTTCATAGTTCACGTCTGTTAGTACACTACGACTTGGAAAAGCCTGTTTTCATTGCTTGTGATGCATCACCTTAAGGACTGGGAGCAGTCCTTTCTCATTCCATGGCTGATGGGACAGACAGGCCAGTGGCTTTTGCCTCTAGATCGCTCACAGCTGCAGAAAAAAAACTATTCTCAAATAGATAAAGAGGCTCTGGCAATAGTATGGGCAGTAAAGAAATTCCATCTTTATATATATGGTCGACCCTTCACACTACTTACGGACCATAAACTTTTATTGACAATTTTTAACCCACAGAAAGGTATTTCAATCATGACAGCAGCAAGACTTCCGAGGTATGCCTTAACTCTGGGGGCTTATCAGTATCAGATACAATATCGTCCAAACGCTCTGCATTCTAATGCAGATGCATTCTCTAGACTTCCATTGAAAATGGATTCACAATTAACTACCACAGAAAGATCTACAATATATTTTAGTGAGGTGATAACAGCCAAAGAAATTGCACAGGAGACAGCCAAGGACTCTTTGCTGAGGGAAATACTTGTTTTTGTACGCAAGGGTTGGCCACTAAAGACTCCAATACATCTCAAGTCATTCCAAACAAGAGCTCAGGAGTTATTAATTTGAGATGGCTGCTTAATCTGGGCAGAAAGGGTGGTTATTCCTTTTGTGTTACAACAACAGATTCTTGAAATTTTACATGCAGGTCATCCTGACATAGTCCGCATGAAGCAGAAGGCAAGAGGTCATGTATGGTGGACAACCATTGATGAGGATATTGCCCGTTATGTTTCAGGTTGCACTGGTTGTGCACCAGCACAGCGTGACTTGTCACATGGTGCCATACAACCTTGGACCTGGCCTCTATCACCATGGCAGAGAATTCACATAGACTTTTGCTGGACCAGTGGAAAATAAAATGTATCTGATTGTGGTCGATGCACATTCTAAACGGCCAGAAGTTCTATTCATTTCGCAGACCACTGCAGAAGCTACTGTTAACCCCTTAAGGACCAAACTTCTGAAATAAAAGGGAATCATGACATGTCACACATGTCATGTGTCCTTAAGGGGTTAAAGCATTACAGAAACTATTTGTAACATTTGGTTTGCCCAGAGTGCTTGTTTCAGATAATGGACCGCAGTTTGTTTCTGGACAATTTCAGGCTTTTTTAAAGGAAAACTGTATTCGCCATCATCGTACAGCACCGTATTATCCTGCTACTAATGGTCAAGCGGAACGTTTTGTTCAAACGTTAAAGGGTTTTCTGAGAAGTCTGAAAGCAGAAGCAAAGAGACCTGAACATCGTTTGTCTGAGTTCCTTCTACAGTATCGAAATACACCTCATCCAACCACTGGACAACCTCCAGCATGCCTTATGTTAGGCCGTGAACTCAGGACAAAGTTGGATCTGCTAAAACTAGAGATTCAGCAAAGGGTCATCCAGCAACAATCTCAGATGCAAGTTGGAAAAACAGGTCGTTATTGCCAGACAGGGGATTCTTTTTGGATGCGTGTATATCATCAGGAGAATCATTGGAAAAAAGCAGTGATAAATGAAGTTCTGGGGCCAGCACACTATAAAGTTTTAACCTCTGATGGATGTTACACACGGAGACATACAAATCAACTTCGACCACGTATAACAGACAACCTATCAAAGTGGGTAGGGCCACTCACGTAACCAGACACTGATATTTGGCATGGAGTTTGGCATGATGACATTTCTGAAGTCTGCAATACACCTGGTCCAGAGGCTCATGATGTAACAGTGGATGATTTGGAGGAGATACCCCATGAAACTCAATAACAAGAACTGCCAAGCCACAGTTCAAGTAACCATGAAGGCTGTGGTCATGAAAATACTGGCTATTCAACAAGAGAGAGAAGGGCCACAAACCGCTGGCAACCAGAAGATCTATTAAGGGACTATAGTTGGAGAAACTCCACAGTGAGAAGGCAGAAATGGTATCCTAGTAGGAGTAGAATAAGCTGTCCTGAAAAAAAGACTGTAGATCTGGAAGATGATGGACAGAATGATGCAGATTAAGGACATGTTTTTAAATTGTTCATTTTTTATTGTTGACTTTTTACTATTATGTTTTGTTTTCTTTTGTTGAGAAAGGAAGGAGATGTGATATATGGGCGGTTGGGCAGTGTGTGAGTGTATGAGTATGTATTGTGATGTATGGACAGTTGGGCTGTTGTTGACTGTGAATGATGTACTTCCTTTCTTTTGGTTCTTTACTTCCTGTTCCTGTTGGCAGTTGGTGGAATTTTCAGGGGGTTTGGTTGAAAGTAAAATTCCGGTATTTGCACATTAAAGAGTAGTGTAACGTAATTTCCGGTTTGACGTCATGCCCATCTCGGAGCGTCAACTACACATTTTATGTACCTATATGAGTACAATATCATTTTAACTACGGGACATCATTACTCCAACTCCTCTCTTCCAGATAGGACTATCAATATATAAGCGGAACTGCAACGAAGCCGTTCCGGCTCGTATGCGTTCCAAGCTGGAATACATATCAGCGGCCATGGTGGAAAGACGCTGCGTCACTTCCGGTATGACGTGTGCGTTCCACCATGCTACAGGTGGGCCGGGGGGGGGGGGGGGGGGACCCAGACCTTGTGCTTTGTAAAGGGCCCAAAAATTTCTGCTGGCGGTCCTGCTTTGAGTTGTATTGTTCTGTAGTGTAAGATCTTGTCACTGAGCTCCACATTACTGGGAGTTTTAATGTTGTGGAGCTCTGTGATAAATAGAGAAATAGCGCATTACTAAAAAATGTTATTCCAAAGAGGTCAAGGTAAATAAGTATAATCCAGAGCTCCAAAGCAAAACCACTCACAGTATTATGTGACCTACTTAGTCTGCTCCTCTGTAATGTAGGGGAGGCAGTCTGGCACTTATGTCCTGCACTTCAGTTGGCTGCAGACCATAAGTAGCTGTCTTCCTAGCTCGGGCCAATCAACGCATGTTCTGTACCCAGTGGAGGGGCAGACCAGATTCACATCAGCATACCCCTCTCCCAACTAGGTAACAACAGGAAAGTTTTAAATCATGATTAATTTAATAAATCCCCTATACAATCACTACACTCCTATACACACACACTATACATGGATTACGGGTGGGTGGGGCACTGTGAACGTTTTTTCGCATAGGGAGCCTAAAAGCCTTAAGCCGGCCCTGATAACAGTGAATCATGTATTGATGGAAAATAATTCCATTATAGATCCATATATCCATATAGATCTGGAGACATTTTTATAACTCTTAACCATTGCCCCATGGATTATTATGATGCCTTCCGAATCTCTTGATGACATTAATATTTTCCCATAGCATTTCACATATGTTATGTATCTTTGTAAATAATATGAACAAATGTAGTAATCCTAGACTGTTATTTCCCTGGATTGCTAATATTATATTTATTTATCCCTATATTTGACAAAGATGTGTTTATGAGGTGTGAGAATTAATTAAATGTAGACATCCATGTTATTTTATCCTGCAACCGAGCGCATCCATCGTACATCCCTGTCAATCATTGTTATAGTCTCTGTCCTTTGCACCTGGCAGTTAGCATAGTGAAAACACACAGAGAAGAGGAGAAATGATAAATGAAACACATTTCCTATTTCTCCTCTTCATTAGCAATGTTTGCCCTGGCTTTGCCTTGTCTGAACTGCATTATGATGCAATTTGCTACATGTGTCATATACATTTAAAAGAAGACAGCGCTTCTGAAAAATAAGTTAACATAAATTATAGTGATTTCCATGTTTATTCAATGGGTATAAATCCAAGTCCCCCTGTAACTCTCTCACACTCTGTCATGTGTGATGAAGCACTAACGAAAACTTTAAACATTTCGTGATGAGTAAGCAATGCACTGCTATCACATTGCATAGTAATTAAACATACTGCTCAGCTCATTAATAATTTGCTTAAAAATATAACTAAATGCAACATTTTGCATTATACTTCATCCATTAAAAACTCCAATAGTTTTGCATTTATTTCCCTGAAGCTAGCTAGAATTATTTGCCATCCCTGAAGAGAGTTGTGTCATTTTAAAATGATTACATGATTAGCAATCATCTGTTAATTACATTGATATTTACATTTTACATTGCAGCGTTATTAAAAATTTTGTGAAACATTTAGGGTTACATTACAATCTATGCTTTGATAATTATTGACACGTTACCAGCTGCTGATGAGCCAGCAGTGATGACAAAGTGATCACGATCTCCCTACTTTCACAATAATGTTTTGCATTGCTTTTACTGCTATAGGTTCATTGAAAAAGGGCCCTGTGCCTCATATTGAGGAGTCCAGCTCAATCGTTTACAATCCTTGCAAAGAAGGTTGATCAACATATTAAATGAACCATTACACATTTAGCAAATTCAACATCAAAACAGACATGATAACTCACAGAAAACACTTTTCTGGCAATTAACTATCACAACCAAATTGTTTGCCCATGAAAAGATCTCCCACCACAAACACGTCCTAGACTTAATGACATGTTGAAGCAACATCACCAAACATATGCTATAGTTCCCTTTTTTAATAAAATAAAGGAAATAAAGTGCTATTAAGCACTGCAACAACCGAATAGCAGTTAAATGGATAACACAACAAATACACATGTATGGTATTCCCAAAATATTTGAACTGAACACGCTTAATAAACATACATGCCTATCAATATCAGTTTGCAACATACCAGGTTAATGGTACACATGTCACATATTATCATCATTACACTATAAAATGGGGTCAAACAAGCTGGTCAGATTATTCCAAGATTGACTCGTGGTCGTTGTTAACCTTTACAATCTCGGACTATTGATCTCAAAATCACATGATTAATGATTTGATCTCATTGCAAATGTCTAACTTTGGTAGCCTCACCAGCACAAAAAGGTTGCAACACTTCTGGATTTTGATTCCGTTAAAAACATTCACACAATATTGGTTGATGACAGAGGACTACAATTTGCATGTGCTCTACTTGGAGGATACTGTCGGAGGTGCAGGTGCTCCCTATTAGTCAGTCAACTTGTTAGATAGGTAGTCACACATGCACTGATTTAGAAGAATTTTGAGCTCCATTGGGTAAACATGTACATTACGTAGCAGTGTGCATATGCAGCAACAAGATCTCTTGGAAGGTTATCTTGGCCTGTCTCTGTTTTACCACACATATTAGCACTTGCCTGACAATGACTGGCTCGAACAATAAAAGCACTGTCTCTTACAGTATGCTGCAAGCAGAATACATGCAATAAGCTCTTGCAGACAAATTGTCAGTGTCTGTGCAAATAAAATCCATCCTAACAGCTCTACATCTAAATAAACGAGGCACACGTAAAATATATGTAATAGTTATGAAGTAACCGATTAAATTTGGAGCTTGAGTGTTGATTGCTTTAAGCATCTGAGGTATAATGAAAAAGCTGAAAATGTATGTATCTCTACTGAGCCCAAGGTGTGTGAATTCACAGGTAACCTATTTAAATGTTGTACATTCATTATTTGCTATCGTGCATAGTAATAAAGGGAATTTGCATAGCTTTATAGAATGCTGGCACAGGTTTTAGTTTGATGCCTACAGAGCACTCCCCCTCATTGTCTGAACAAAGTCTCAGTGTCAACATTTTAACCTTCTCTATTATCACAAGTCTTTTGTTCCATACACAGCTAGCCACATGATTATGATGCTATGCTTCCTGTGCATGAGTTTTTTTCCAAACACATATTTAGCCTCTGCTCAAACCACTAACAATCTCTAAGAATATCTATGGTGACTGACGACTACTATAGTCTATGTGCCCAAGAGTGATGTGAGTTTAAGTTTAGGGGCTAATGTACGTGCTTTTAACTGCATGTTATACTTTCACGAAGAAAATCTCATTTGAATATCTTCCTACTACTAGAAGAGGTAAGTAAACTGCTATTTTAGGATGCGCCATTACCAAAGTCACAAAGGTGTGTGTCAATAAAGTTACATTGCGGAGGTAATGTACTAAGTGCTAGATAACGTTAAACATAGCAAGAATCCCACAGACCCTCCTACAATCAGAAAGAATGTGCTTCCTCCTTTACCCTCACAACATTTCCATAACTTGAGATGATAATAAAAGATCCATTCATTTCTCAATGGGAGCAGATTACATCATTGCTAAGATTTTTACATTATGACACAAAAATAATATTTTGGATCACTCCCCTTTTAGATGTCTTAATATCGGGACTTTGGTATTTAAAAGTAATAGAAAGGATGTTTCTAGTACTATATCTAATTAGTGGTACATTCAATAAAGGAGCAGCATCTTTGGGCACAAAATGGTGTCTTCTAAGAAATAAATATACAAAAGGTGTGTACTATAGCGTTAATCCAACAGTAGAGATAGAAAATGTGCTATCACCGAGAGTGTACCTCACTCACTCAATAATGGGTAATATAGAAACAAAAGATAGCAGATATGGCTAAACAAGCAATATACGCTATATAAAAGGGATAGCACATAAAAAATTGAGGATACAACCTTATAATAGGGTGGGATCTTGCATCAAATCTAAAACATAAATATAATAATATGGTGAAGTATGAATGGACAAAAACAAAAGTATCCAGGAGGTAGAGAACTTACAACAGGTATAGTCGTTCTGCGTTTATCTCCCTTTAAGGGTATTGGTAGTGATTCGCTGTGCAGCATACACGTGGAAATTCCTCCAAATGTTAAATCCTCAAAATGGGCAAAAAAGAGAGATACATAGAATAGTACTGTATAAAAATATCAAAAATTTATTTCACTGATTGTACTTACAACAAGGTAGCAATCAGCGAGCATGTCTCCACTAATGAGTGGACCAAGATGTTAGATGGATGGACAATGCAGATGGAATATAGCTGATCGTACCATAAAAATACAGGAACAAATAAAAACAAATACAATAATAAAATAAATAGGTATGAATACTCAATCCAACGCGTTTCGTCTTGTGGAGACTTCTTCAGGGATGTGAGTGCTGTTCCAGAACGTCCTTGTTTTATATCAGTTGATCCAGGTGATTTCTGTTAAGTCCTTTCGAAAAAACCGCGGAAACGGACACTTCCGGGTTTTTCTATGTGCTCTCTCATTGGTACACGATTCAGGCGGACGTCATGCGTCGTGCGTACTTCCGGGCAGGCTAGTGCTTCCGTGTTCCAACGGTGGAACGCATGACGTCATTTGTATTCTTGCGTTCCAACCGTGGAACGCATTCAACAGAGAGAGAGAACGAAGAGACTGAAAAGATTAGGACAGCAGTGGGCGGAGAAAAACCGCCCACTGGTGGCCCGAGCTTACAGGAGAGACATCTGCACATACACAATCAATCAGCGTGTATACAGAACACTACAAAATAGTAAATATAAACAAAGTACAATCCAAACATAATGGATAAAAATATATATTTATATTTGCGGATGTAAAAGAGCTCAAACTCTGTAGGAGATATGAGATGTATAATACCCCTCTATCATCTCAAAAAATGAGATATAAAAAAAATATATAATATAATGAAAAAGAATTAAAAAACTAAATAAAAATTACAAAATGTAGTTAGGTTTCTTGTAGATCCGCAAATATGTACATGTAAGTCATAAGAACAAACCGGCAAAACCCAACTCCGGATGTTTAGAGTGTAGCAAAATATAGTGATATTTATCCAACTGGCAGATATACATATAGTAATTAGAATTGACAGAACCTTCTTAGATGTTCTATGAAGAGAAAAATGGAATTAATATAAAGTCAATGTACATACATTATATGTGTTTTACTACAAATTCCAATGAACCCACTCAGTAAAAAAGAGAGAAAAGGGGGGGGGGGGGAGAAGGGGGGGGGGCATCATAATAATCCTGTAAGATCTATGTCTTGATTTAATCCATTCCTTAGTGTTTTTAAATTATATATCCACTGCGCCTCTTTTTTGGCAAGCTCATGCATTTTGTTGCCTCCTCTCCAGTGTTTTTCGATAGAGTCGATACCAATGGCAATCAAAGTAGACCAGTTAAAGGATGTGCAAGTGTTGCAGTGTCTCGGAACACTATGTTCTACTTTGTTAGTTCTAATATTATTAAAGTGTTCTCGGAGTCTGACATGAATAGGTCTGATTGTTCTGCCTATATACTGTGCTCCACATCCACATTGCAATAAATATATTACATATGTAGATGTGCAGTGAATGAACTTCTTTATGGCATATGTCCTTTTGGTGTAAGTGCCTATAAAAGTAGTGGTCTTTTTCTTTTGATACGTGCATGTAGAACAAGTACCACATTTGTGAAATCCTGCGGTCTTTTGGGAGAGCAAAAAATTGTTAGTTTTATTAGACTTGGGAATCTGTATAGGTAAAAGACTTGGGGCTAGTTGATTTTTCAAATTATCAGCTTTTTTGTAAATAACTATTGGTCGATCAGGTATTACGTTACCCAGAACTTCGTCCTTCTTTAAAATGGCCCAATGTTTTTGAAGGATTTTTTCTATTTTCTTAGCATGTACATTATATTTGGTAATAAATGCAAATTCTGCACGGATATTGTCTTTTTTATTTTTTGATTTATTATCAACCAGAAATTCTAAACGGTCCTTTCTTTTAATGTGTGTGATTTCCTTTTCTATATGTTGTATGTTATATCCCTTTTCTGAATACCTATTTTTTATAATTTTAGCCTGTTCTTCAAAAGTCTGCATGTTGGAACAATTTCTCCGTATCCTAGTGAGTTGTCCTTTCGGGACATTGTTTAGCCAAGTGGGATGCTGCAAACTGTTTTTTTTGATAGCTGTATTACAGTCAGTTTTTTTGAAAAAGGTTTTGGTATGTAATGATCCTGTTTCAACATACAAAGTAAGGTCCAGGAAATCAATGGTCTCTTTGTGAATATTTGAGGTGAATTTTAGATTATATTGATTGGAATTAATGTTCTTAATGAACCTTTCCAAACTCATTTCATCACCCTCCCAAATAATAAGTACATCATCTATGTAGCGTCGCCAGAGGACAAGGCTCCCTCCCAGCTGTGGACCCAACTGTATGTATAAAGACTCCCAATGGGAGACATACAAGTTGGGAAAACTGGGAGCGAACCTCGTCCCCATGGCGACACCACATAGCTGTAAAAAGAACGTAGAATCAAACCAAAAAAAGTTCTTAGTTAGTACAAAACGAATGCATGTCAATAAAAATTCAATCTGTATAGAACAGAAAGTATTCTGTTGTACAAGTATGTCATTGATTACCTCTAAACCCTTAAGATGGGGGATATTAGAATATAGGGCAGTTACATCAACTGTGGCCAAAATATAGGACGGTTTCCAAACAAAAGACTCCAAGGTTTGTAAGATGTGTTTTGTATCCTTGATAAAGGAGGGGCATAGTGGTACAAAGGGTTTGAGAAAAAAACCACATATTCTGAGAGATTACATGATAACGAATTAATCCCGCTGATAATGGGACGACCGGGGGGGGGAGGACAGGTTTTTGTGGATTTTTGGGAGAAAATAAAAGATAGCTATCTTGCATGTAGGATTATAGATGTATTTAAATTCTTCTGTTGAAATGATATTATTGTCAAGCCCCTTCTGGAGTAAAACCCGAAGGTCCTCCAAAAAGGGTTTGGTGGGATCTTGTTTTAAAATTTCATATATCGTATTATCTCCCAAAATACGGAGGGCCTCCTCCATATAGTATTGTCTACTCATAATAACTGTACCCCCTCCCTTGTCTGCTTCTTTGATTACCAATTGAGAATCTTTTTTTAATTTGTTTAGAGCTTGTCTTTCTTTATTGGTTAAGTTGTATTTAAATTTATATTTCGCTTCTTCTTTCTTTTGTATTTTGTCCAAATCTGTATTTTGGGAGATAATACGATATATGAAATTTTAAAACAAGATCCCACCAAACCCTTTTTGGAGGACCTTCGGGTTTTACTCCAGAAGGGGCTTGACAATAATATCATTTCAACAGAAGAATTTAAATACATCTATAATCCTACATGCAAGATAGCTATCTTTTATTTTCTCCCAAAAATCCACAAAAACCTGTCCTCCCCCCCCCGGTCGTCCCATTATCAGCGGGATTAATTCGTTATCATGTAATCTCTCAGAATATGTGGTTTTTTTCTCAAACCCTTTGTACCACTATGCCCCTCCTTTATCAAGGATACAAAACACATCTTACAAACCTTGGAGTCTTTTGTTTGGAAACCGTCCTATATTTTGGCCACAGTTGATGTAACTGCCCTATATTCTAATATCCCCCATCTTAAGGGTTTAGAGGTAATCAATGACATACTTGTACAACAGAATACTTTCTGTTCTATACAGATTGAATTTTTATTGACATGCATTCGTTTTGTACTAACTAAGAACTTTTTTTGGTTTGATTCTACGTTCTTTTTACAGCTATGTGGTGTCGCCATGGGGACGAGGTTCGCTCCCAGTTTTGCCAACTTGTATGTCTCCCATTGGGAGTCTTTATACATACAGTTGGGTCCACAGCTGGGAGGGAGCCTTGTCCTCTGGCGACGCTACATAGATGATGTACCGTATATACTCGAGTATAAGCCGAGTTTTTCAGCACATTTTTTGTGCTGAAAAACCCCAATTCGGCTTATACTCGAGTCAATAGTCTGTATTATGGCAATTTTCATTGCCATAATACAGACTGGGGGCTGCAGAGATGTTACTTACCTCTCCTGCAGCTCCTGTCAGCTCTCTCCTCCTCCGCGCCGTCCGTTCAGCACCTCGGTCAGCTCCCAGTGTAAATCTCGCGAGAGCCGCGGCTCTCGCGAGACGTACAGTGTGAGCTGACAGAGGGAGCTGACCGGATGGCGCGGAGGAGGAGAGAGCTGACAGGAGCTGCAGGAGAGGTAAGTAACATCTCTGCAGCCCCCACAGCCCCCCCCCACTGAACTACCAACCCCACTGGACCACCAGGGAAGGAGCCCCCCTCCCTGGCCAGCTAGCAAGCAGGGAGGGGGGACGAAACAAAAATAAATTAATAATAAAATAATAATAAAAAAAAAAATAACATTACAAATAATAAATAAATAATAAAAAAATATGAAAATAATAAAAAAAAATAAGTAAATAAAAAAAATAATGAAAAAAAAATATTAAAATTATGTAAAAAAAATAATAAAATTGCCCACCCCCCCTCCCCCAAGGCTCTGCAACACACACATACACACACACACACACTGCATTCATACACACTGCACTCATACACACACACACACTGCTTTCATACACACACTGCACTCATACACACTGCACTCATACACACACTGCACTCACACACGCTGCACTCATACACACACGCTGCACTCATACACACTGCATTCATACACACACACTGCACTCATACACACACACTGCACTCATACACACTGCATTCATACACACACTGCACTCATACACACTGCATTCATACACACACTGCACTCACACACGCTGCACTCATACACACACGCTGCACTCATACACACACGCTGCACTCATACACACACGCTGCACTCATATACACACGCTGCACTCATATACACACGCTGCACTCATATACACACGCTGCACTCATATACACACACACTGCATTCATATACACACACGCTGCATTCATACACACACACTGCATTCATACACACACGCTGCATTCATTATATACACACACTGGAAATAAATATTCAATTAATATAATTTTTTTAGGATCTAATTTTATTTAGAAATTTACCAGTAGCTGCTGCATTTCCCACCCTAGTCTTATACTCGAGTCAATAAGTTTTCCCAGTTTTTTTGGGTAAAATTAGGGGCCTCGGCTTATATTCGGGTCGGCTTATACTCGAGTATATACGGTACTTATTATTTGGGAGGGTGATGAAATGAGTTTGGAAAGGTTCATTAAGAACATTAATTCCAATCAATATAATCTAAAATTCACCTCAAATATTCACAAAGAGACCATTGATTTCCTGGACCTTACTTTGTATGTTGAAACAGGATCATTACATACCAAAACCTTTTTCAAAAAAACTGACTGTAATACAGCTATCAAAAAAACCAGTTTGCAGCATCCCACTTGGCTAAGCAATGTCCCGAAAGGACAACTCACTAGGATACGGAGAAATTGTTCCAACATGCAGACTTTTGAAGAACAGGCTAAAATTATAAAAAATAGGTATTCAGAAAAGGGATATAACATACAACATATAGAAAAGGAAATCACACACATTAAAAGAAAGGACCGTTTAGAATTTCTGGTTGATAATAAATCAAAAAATAAAAAAGACAATATCCGTGCAGAATTTGCATTTATTACCAAATATAATGTACATGCTAAGAAAATAGAAAAAATCCTTCAAAAACATTGGGCCATTTTAAAGAAGGACGAAGTTCTGGGTAACGTAATACCTGATCGACCAATAGTTATTTACAAAAAAGCTGATAATTTGAAAAATCAACTAGCCCCAAGTCTTTTACCTATACAGATTCCCAAGTCTAATAAAACTAACAATTTTTTGCTCTCCCAAAAGACCGCAGGATTTCACAAATGTGGTACTTGTTCTACATGCACGTATCAAAAGAAAAAGACCACTACTTTTATAGGCACTTACACCAAAAGGACATATGCCATAAAGAAGTTCATTCACTGCACATCTACATATGTAATATATTTATTGCAATGTGGATGTGGAGCACAGTATATAGGCAGAACAATCAGACCTATTCATGTCAGACTCCGAGAACACTTTAATAATATTAGAACTAACAAAGTAGAACATAGTGTTCCGAGACACTGCAACACTTGCACATCCTTTAACTGGTCTACTTTGATTGCCATTGGTATAGACTCTATCGAAAAACACTGGAGAGGAGGCAACAAAATGCATGAGCTTGCCAAAAAAGAGGCGCAGTGGATATATAATTTAAAAACACTAAGGAATGGATTAAATCAAGACATAGATCTTACAGGATTATTATGATGCCCCCCCCCCCCTTCTCTCCCCCCCCTTTTCTCTCTTTTTTACTGAGTGGATTCATTGGAATTTGTAGTAAAACACATATAATGTATGTACATTGACTTTATATTAATTCCATTTTTCTCTTCATAGAACATCTAAGAAGGTTCTGTCAATTCTAATTACTATATGTATATCTGCCAGTTGGATAAATATCACTATATTTTGCTACACTCTAAACATCCGGAGTTGGGTTTTGCCGGTTTGTTCTTATGACTTACATGTACATATTTGCGGATCTACAAGAAACCTAACTACATTTTGTAATTTTTATTTAGTTTTTTAATTCTTTTTCATTATATTATATATTTTTTTTATATCTCATTTTTTGAGATGATAGAGGGGTATTATACATCTCATATCTCCTATAGAGTTTGAGCTCTTTTACATCCGCAAATATAAATATATATTTTTATCCATTATGTTTGGATTGTACTTTGTTTATATTTACTATTTTGTAGTGTTCTGTATACACGCTGATTGATTGTGTATGTGCAGATGTCTCTCCTGTAAGCTCGGGCCACCAGTGGGCGGTTTTTCTCCGCCCACTGCTGTCCTAATCTTTTCAGTCTCTTCGTTCTCTCTCTCTGTTGAATGCGTTCCACGGTTGGAACGCAAGAATACAAATGACGTCATGCGTTCCACCGTTGGAACACGGAAGCACTAGCCTGCCCGGAAGTACGCACGACGCATGACGTCCGCCTGAATCGTGTACCAATGAGAGAGCACATAGAAAAACCCGGAAGTGTCCGTTTCCGCGGTTTTTTCGAAAGGACTTAACAGAAATCACCTGGATCAACTGATATAAAACAAGGACGTTCTGGAACAGCACTCACATCCCTGAAGAAGTCTCCACAAGACGAAACGCGTTGGATTGAGTATTCATACCTATTTATTTTATTATTGTATTTGTTTTTATTTGTTCCTGTATTTTTATGGTACGATCAGCTATATTCCATCTGCATTGTCCATCCATCTAACATCTTGGTCCACTCATTAGTGGAGACATGCTCGCTGATTGCTACCTTGTTGTAAGTACAATCAGTGAAATAAATTTTTGATATTTTTATACAGTACTATTCTATGTATCTCTCTTTTTTGCCCATTTGGAGGATTTAACATTTGGAGGAATTTCCACGTGTATGCTGCACAGCGAATCACTACCAATACCCTTAAAGGGAGATAAACGCAGAACGACTATACCTGTTGTAAGTTCTCTACCTCCTGGATACTTTTGTTTTTGTCCATTCATACTTCACCATATTATTATATTTATGTTTTAGATTTGATGCAAGATCCCACCCTATTATAAGGTTGTATCCTCAATTTTTTATGTGCTATCCCTTTTATATAGCGTATATTGCTTGTTTAGCCATATCTGCTATCTTTTGTTTCTAAGAAATAAAGATTGACATTCTAAACCAATGTGCAATTATGTGCTTTATTGAATATCTACAAGGAAATATTCTCAAATGAATATTATTAAGCTGCTTTAAAACATTCAATGTGCTTATTTTTCACAAATTACATTTAGAAGTATGTTCCTTCTAAAAGTGGGACACGTAACGTGGTGGTGCAACATTAATTATGTTCACAAGGTAAGCTTCTAAAGTGACCGTTCATTAAATATACATGAATTAACTTCAAAGTGTATACAAAAAGCTATAATTCTGGACTTCTTTTTTTTTATAGGCATAAAATGACATGCGTCACAATCCTGGTACTGCCTCTTCCTCAATGCAACTTTCCACACTGCAATGCATCATCATCCAAATCTCATTTTGGTGAAGTCCCTATCCTTATCCATCATTGAATAAGCTGAGGCTTGGAACACATACTGCAAACATTGAATGGGCAGCATGAAGCACATTTAAGGACAGCATTGAGAGAGGCTAGTACTGACTGAGGAAGCCTGAACTCAAGAGGTGAAACGTGTTTCAGAAATTGCACCCTCTATTTATTTGATTACATTTTAAATGTATGTTTTTGTTCCTCATAAAACACCATCATTTGATGAAACTATATATTTTTCACATTGAATGCACTTTGACGTGAATTTGTATATATTTATTGCACGATCACTTTAAGTTCTCCACCATGTGAAAAAAAAACACTTAAGAATAAAAGATGTTTAATTGGATAGTCATGCTTAGAAATGTTTGTCTTTCGATTGCTTGTGTTCAGTATATGGCCATGAATTAACTTGTGAGATTGAGTTTAAATTGAGAAAAAGTGTGAATATTGTACAGAATATGTGTCCTTGAATTACAGAGCTATACACACTTCTGTCAGAAGCATGCATTCAAACTAAAGTTCAAGCAGTGAATGTGACAACCAAATTGAACAAATTGAACAAAGAGGCAAAAAAACTGAAGCAAACTAAAGCCGAGATAAAATAGAACACGATTTCTTTTCAGTCAAAGAACAGCTGAAGAAGAAGTACATCCTTTGTCACTTTTGTTTAGATAGAAATGAAAGATAACATAACACCATGTAGTTTAACTCTCTCGAAACTCTATCCGACTGTGCATGTGGCAAAAGCCTTATGTATACTAAACAAAGTTTCATCGACAAACCATATATCTTTAATATTAGACGAAACGGACTAGGACAGTGGAACCCAACCCATTCCTCGTGGACCACCAACAGTCCAGGATTTATGTATTTCACTTTTTTATTCAAATGGAGATACTGAGAAGACCTAATATATTGGTAGTTCATGAGGACTGGGTATATTGGATGCTCTCTGGTCTAGGACAAAGACAAAAATATTGAGTACTACGTATGGCAAGTATACCTCGTATTGAGTTACATCTTTTATGTTGGTACCAACTAAGGGTGGGGCCTCCCCTCCAATGTTTTTCTGTTGATATATATTTAAAACTAAAAGATGTTGCCAAGCATAGTTTGTTTGGAAGTCACAGATAACAGGAAACAGAATTAAGACATGATATAGTGTAATATAGTTAAACAAGGAATACATAATACTGTATTGTGAGTAGCTGTGCACTCACATTTAGTGGATCCCCATGGTCATTAGAGCTCTTGGTGCTTTGAAGATATTTGTTTCTTCTTATTACATAAATAAAATGAAACAAACAACACAATGGTACAGTTTCTCCATGTAATGTGCAATTCATATATGATGTTAAAAGTGATATATCATCATATATGAAACATATGTGCTTTGCTTTAGGTATGTACATAAAATATGTCTTTCCCCCTTCTTGTAAATATCTGGATATCTCAAAAAGAAAGACAAGTATGTAGTTCAACAAAAACATTTTAAGCACAGCTATGGCAACTTAATTGTTGTCACTTACATGGAACCCAAAACTAAGTATTACAACATACATGTTTGTTTTATTTAGGTAAATACGAAAAACAGATCTAGGAAAAATGAATGGGACACTCCACTTCCCAAATGCAAAAATAAATAAATAATAAAAATCAGTATATATTAGCTATACCCCAAGTTAAATCATGCTTGCCTTTAATAATGCATTTTTTTTTCATTGGGGGTATATTTAAAACAACTTGCAAAAGCTACAGATCTCTTGTCTTTCCAAGCCCTCCCCTTCTAAACCCGCCCATACTTTCTGTGGCTGTCCAATCACAGACTTCCCAGTGCAGCTCAATGAGAAGTCTTTTCAAGGCAAATGCTCTGGGCAATATTATGAGTTTATGAGTTTATCTCCACTGCTCTAAACAAACCAGTAAGTAACAGGACTGATTGTCTGATTAACAGCCAGGAAGGCATAACAAGGTTAATTTGTAGAAGTGCCAATTTCTATTGAAATCTGCACTTTTTGTAAAACCAAAAAAAGAGGACAAACTCCTCATACATAAATCACTTCAGCAACCTGAATTATTTTAGGTATCTGGAGTATCCCTTAACAAAAACAGATATTCAAAGTTTTTGTTTAAAAAATCTGGCCACAAATACTATGGCCCACTGAGATAAATCCCAGTGTCCTGGTAGTTCAGTTCAGCCCCTTTCATTGGCAATGGAAATAAATCTTTGTTTCCTTCTGATAAAACTCCAATGTGGCTCCCTGAGAAGTCGTGGACAGATACTCAGACAGACAATAATAACTGAGGTTGTGGGGCCTCGCAATGCTCTGGCCCTTCGTAATGCAGAGGAGTGACCAGGCTGCCTGTTTCTCCAATTCCTTTCTGGTAACTGACAGCTAAGTCACAAGAGCTAGCAGGATGCTCTTGCTCAGCTTTACATCACACCAAAGTCCACTTCTAAGTTCTGAAGTTAACAAATGGCTATATGCCCATAAATAGCCTGTAATAGTATATATATATATATGTTAAAAGGCCTGAACTTGTGGAGGCCTGAATTTGTGGGAGGAGTAAGTCCCCTACTTAAACTCCCAGCCCCTACTCACCTCTGCCTTTCAGCTGATTGTTTTGTCCCCATAGCAACCAGCACTTCCTGTCCAGCTTCCCTCCAGAATTTTTTCCTGTTTCCAGCAGTCAGACGTCCTGACCAGTCCTCCGTCCGTTTGAGGCCTTCCACTCGGTTCCCGGTCAAGGTACCCGGTTTCCGGTCACGAGACCGGCACGTTCACGTAAGTTAGGCGTAGGAAATAGCGCCCCGCTATTTCCCGTCGTTCGGGCCTAAAAACGTAGGGGTAGGCTCCCTCTATCATATTCGTACAAATACACGCTTTTTTTTAACCGATTTCAGTGTTCACGCCAAAACAGACGAACGCTCGGCACTTTATCACTGCTTTTACATATTCGTACGGAAACTACCTAATCTATTATTATTTATATACACAGTAATATTATTACGGGCATTCTCTTATTTCCGTTTGGTCACCCAGGACCAATCTATTTCGTACGATTAAAACACAAACACCTTGCTCTAAATCCATTTTCGGCTAGTTCTTATTCAAATAGGCTACAGTATGCACTAAGTTCGATTTCACGAATTCTACTTTTCTTTACGTATATTCCCTGTTCGGTCATATTGCTACTGATACCTTTTTTTGTCAGTTTGGGGATATAATTAGCTTGTTTAAAAATCTGCCTTGTGATTTTCTTTCTATGTTAACCAGTTAATTTGTTTTACTACTTTTTAAAATATCCACGTCTATCATAAACGTACGGTTTCTATACACTGTGGCAGGATGGCCAGGCTCGTCACAAACTTCAAATGCAACAGTCAGGATAAAATAGTACTGCAGTTTGTCACTTTCCACAATATATACAAGGTTGTGCTCTCCCACAAAATAAAACAAAAAGAAAATAAATCCTACTCCAACTTGGAGACTTACTAAACAGTATTACTAACTATCCAACTGGCCAGCTAATCTAGTTCCCAGTTTTAAACAAAATGAAATACAGCACTTTAAGCAGGTTTCACACAGTACCTTTGTCTCAGGCTTAACTGCCTCCTCTCTCCCAGCTGTTAGACTCTCTGATGTCTTCAGAGGCTAACCTTTTAAAACCCTAGTGCTGGTTAATTACATTCAGCTGGTATATAACATTCAAGGGGTGACTCCCACCAATTAACCCCATCATGCTGGGAATAGAGAGCACTCCAATCTATTACTGACATAGAAAGCCTCTCTGACCTTGCCACAACACATATTTACCTATTAAACACTTCATTTTGTCACATATACTAATAAATACTGTTTATAAACACAATATCCGGCACATAAACGTCTGTACTATTAATTTTCCATATAATCACTCTGTCACATATTTTTGGCTTTACATACTGCATCGGTTTCTCGCTTTTTCTGCGCTAAAGTTGTTTATTTCAAGGTCTTTTATTACAGGAACAGGTATTGTATTTTATCACTTAGCATTATAAAGCCATAGGCCTAAAATGTTTACATATTGGGTTTTATTACTTACCTCCACACCTGTCGTTAACTATGGAATTTTTCTTCGGTTAACCCTTAGCTCCAGTATTATTCTAGGCTTCCCCCGGTTCTACACAGTTAAACCGTTTCGCATAACGTAATTTCTTTATGTCAAACCAAGGTATAGTTCACAACTCGTTTGTTACTACACCTCATATAAAACCTATCACGGTCTCAAGTTCATTACTACTTTTCCACAGGCTTACGCCCACGGTACGTTAATTCTTTACTATTATTTCTACTCAGACATACGGTCATACAGCCATCAGGCTCCGGAAAACACCAAAACCTGACCCGGTACTCAGCCATACCTTCAGGTACTTACGTCTATACCCAAATACGTCCAATCGTCACCCCAAGGCCTCATCCAGCCTTCTCACAAATATCTATTTCAGCCCAGTTACACACTTAAACCTTCCAGATCCCTCAATGCAGGATCTCACGTTGCGCCCCTAACAAACAACCTACTCCCAATTCAAATCATACGCCACCACGATACGCATAAATACGTCAACATCTGTCTTAAAGCCTCAGGACTCTTCCTCAAGGACAGCATAAGACGAGACTTACCACACTTATTACCACCAGAAGGTTCCAGATACCATTCGCAAGAAGTCAAGGTTAGTATCTACACAACATTCCAGTCCTCTCACCTTATCCTTAAATATACAATCGAACTGGCTACAGGGTCTAGGCTAATGCCTTAGCGCACCCTATCAGAAAACCCGTCCCAGCGAGGCCTTCCATCCCCCCCCACCTCAACACGGAGGTACGGCCCCACGCCCAAATCATAGTTACAAGCCTCGCATGCCCTACTACAGGGCGTTAGTCAGGGCCTCACCTGTCACGGCCACACGTTTTGATTTCTCTCTACTGTCACCGAGAGGCCAACATCCCGCCACCACGTCTGTGGCAACTACGTCATAAGCCAAATCATAGGTAGAGCCTCTCACCGCCACTTGGCATTAGCAGGGCCTCACCTATCCAAACATTCAACAGTTAAGTTTTTCGCTTTGGCATCTAGCATTACAGTCCAGTTCTTCCATATACACCACCCCACATACCCCGCCTACTTACCTTACGCCCCTTCTAATATATCTTTCACATAATCATTCCTTTTTAGAATGTCCCAAGAACCTATTCCAACCAAAGAATTGACAGAAGAAACTCCATTCACGCCTACCAGACCCGGGTCTCCAGGCGAATCACTCACTCTTTCAACCCCCACGTCCTTGAGAGCATGGACTATTCCCATAATTACGGCCGAGCTTAGGCTCAGGGGAATCCCCTTTCCGGCCACAGCTAGGAAGGCTGAACTTTATAGGCTACTTACTCACCAAGCCCCCGAGCCCAGGCCAGGGACTAGCTCTCAAGGACAACCACCAAGCAACAGCACGGCCACCCAGGATACCCTGGCAGAGATCTTGGCCAATCTACAGACCCTCAATAGCAGGCTATCTAAGGTGGAAAGCGCCATCTCCTCCCCAGGTACTACCACGGTAGTCCCAGTCGCTTTCACGGCTGTACCTACTATACCAACATGCCCTCCTATACTCCCCCCTCCAGCACCGGGCACAGCCATTACACCATTTGAGTCACCAGCACACTCCGTCCCTGACTCTATCAGGAAAGATATCCTAGACGGGAAGGATGTGTGTCTGGTGTCCTTGCTCATAGCCTCACAGGATGTACTTGAGAACAAGGCATTCAATTACGGTGATATCTCTGTGGTGCTCAAGACAAGGAATCCCAGGCTTAATCATCTGGTGGATTATCTCACCACAGGGTTCACTAAAGGGTTTCTCACGGGTATTGTAGCCATTCCCCCAGGTACACTAGAATGCCCTAATCTCCAGTCAGCACGTTTAGACCCAGTCTCCATAGACACTCTCATTGCCTCTGAAATCACCAACGGTTTCATGATCGGCCCCTTCACCTCTTCACCATTCTCCTCCTGGCGCACTAACCCCATTGGTATTGCTATTCACAAATATTCTAAAAAAACAAAACAAAAAAAAACAAAAAAGTCTAATTATTGATTTATCGGCACCGCACTCCTCTTTTGTTCCAAGCATAAACGCACTCATTCCAGCAGACGAATTCTCACTTCAGTACGTAACCATCGACGACGCCATACAGTCCATCATATCATCTGGTAATCGACCCTGGCTTAGCAAAACGGACATCACAAACGCGTTTAAATTACTACCCATGCACCCCTCACTCTGGCACTTACACGGTGTTAAATGGCGAGGGAAATATTACTTCTCTACACGACTCACTTTCGGTTCTCAAAGCAGCCCCAAACTGTTCGACATTTTCGCAGAGTCACTATGCTGGCTGCTTCTGAACGTCACCAGGTGTCACTCCATTATCCACTACCTCGACGACTTTTTACTAATAGAGCCAGGGTCACCTTCACCCACAGCAATCAGAAGCACTACTGCACTATTTTCCACACTTGGAGTCCCTTTGTCCACAGCCAAAACTATAGGCCCCACAACTAAATTGACCTTTCTGGGGATAGAACTGGACTCGGTTAACCTCAGAGCTAGCCTCCCCCACGACAAACTGTCACGTTTGAGAGGGGAGATGACTTGTTCCTGCGGAATGATGTTTGCACTAGAAAATAACTTCAGTCCCTTCTCGGATCCCTGAACTTTGCGATGCGCATCATTCCGCAGGGAAGGTCTTTCATATCCAGACTCCTTTGCCTGCTGCACGGAGTTCCGGACTCTGGCACAGTTTCTTTGGACCCCCACGCCAAGGCTGACTTAGCTATGTGGGGGAAGTTTTTGAAGGACTGGAATGGAATCTCCATGTTTATTCCCCCTCTCTCCACCTCTTCACCCATCATCCACACAGACGCAGCAGCCAATACCGGTTTTGCAGCCATTTTTGGGAACCACTGGTTCAGGGGCCATTGGCCCACTGATACGGATGCCTTGCCAGGATTCAGAGAGACCTCAGCACTATTTGAAATTTATCCCATTGTGGCGTCCGCACACACCTGGGGTCATCTCTGGTCTGGCAAGGCAGTCAAATGCTACTCTGATAACTCGGCAGCTTGCGAAATCGTGAACAAAGGGCGATCATCTTCCCTGACCATCATGCGGCTGATTCGCAAGCTGACCTGGTTGGCAGCATCCGGCCAGTTTCACTTAGTTTGTTTTCACATCCCGGGTATTCACAACACGGCCGCTGACGCTCTCTCGTTCTCAATTTCAGGCATTTTCTCAGGCACTCCCAACGGCTCACCTACAACCATCCAGGACACCACGGTTCCACGATCTAATCCTGGATTAAGCACACTCTTGAACCACGCTAGAGCACTCACTCACCAAGCATTATCACCAAACACGGCTATCACTTACAATAGGGCTCTTAATATATTTAATAAATTCACAGCAGAGTTCGGTTTACAAGGTGACTTCTCTATTCAAACCATGGTGGCTTTTGCCTCTTTTTTCCACCTACACCTTAAACTATCTCACAACACCATTAAACTATATCTCACGGGGGTCCAGCACCACAGCCTCACCTTTTTTTCCTAACAACACACCTTTCCTGTCTTCATACCCCGTCAAAAAGGTTTTGAAAGGAATATCAAAGGTTTCACCTCCACTCTCTACCATTAGATTACCTATAGATGGGCCTATCTTCAGGTCACTTAGCAATCTCCTTGACACAGCCCCATTCGACATCGGCACAAATACGGTGATCAAATCTGCTTTATATCTCGCTTTCTACGGTTTTCTCAGACCTAGAGAGTTCACCGTAATTTGTCAAGGAGATACGAAGCTAAGACTTAAAATATCACACCTCACTAAAATAGAGGATCACTACCAACTTTCGATCCCTACAACTAAAACCAACCGGTCACTACACCCTACTATAATTCCTCTCTTCCCTTCTGATAATGCCTGGTGTCCGGTAAAAGTACTAGACCACCTACGGTCAACTCTGCACGGTCACCTACTGGACTCTCCGCTCTTAACACTACAAGAGCACCCGTTAACCACAGCAAAATTGATGGTTCATATCAGAATTCTGTTATCTAAGCTCGGACACAACCCGATTGCATTCTCTAGGCACTCCTTCCGTATAGGAGCAGCCTCTAGCACTAACACACCGGTCCATATCATCAAGAGACTGGGGCGGTTGAAATCCTCCATATATACTGCATATATTACACAGCCGGAGAAAGAGCTTCGCCAAGCTTTCAGCAACTTGGTTTTGTAAAAAATGCAATAAAGTGTGTATTTCTCGAATTTATCTTTTTGCCCTCTTTTATTTACAGGCCCACTCGTACGTTGGTTTCGGCACACCACAACCAACTTTGCTCACAGTTACTATCCATTACGTATTTAAATTCCGAGCACAAGTTAAAAGGCCTGAACTTGTGGAGGCCTGAATTTGTGGGAGGAGTAAGTCCCCTACTTAAACTCCCAGCCCCTACTCACCTCTGCCTTTCAGCTGATTGTTCCCACCCACCTACACCCTGTTATAATTACATTCTCCTTGGTGGGCCCTCTTTTATTTACAGGCCCACTCGTACGTTGGTTTCGGCACACCACAACCAACTTTGCTCACAGTTACTATCCATTACGTATTTAAATTCCGAGCACAAATATATATATATATACACATACACAATGGTATTTCTCAAATTGCATAGATAATATATGTGCCAGCAAAGGATTCTGGGTGGCCATATGCAAATTAATTTAACAAAGAATCACATTTTTGCCTCATTACATTTTAAACATGGATTCATTTGAGTCGGTGTTTGCTGTATACAAAATCTTTGAAACACAACTTAGGAAAAGATGCAAAGCCAGTGAACCACTCATGGACAGCTGTTTCATTGTTAATGTAAATCATCAGCATGAGGTTGGTTACTGGCAGTGGCGTACATACCAGGGTCGCAGGGGTCGCGGCTGCGACCGGGCCCGGCCCACCAGGGGGCCCGGCCGCCCCTGCGACCCGGTATGTACCCACAGGGCCAGCCTCTTCTGCTGGGGGGCCCAGGAGCCGGCCACCTCCGGGCCCCCCGAGGCTGGCCCTGCTGTCACCCGGCTGGCGCGCGCGCGAGGGAGCACTGTCCCCTGGGTGCTCCCTCTTCAGCTCCCTCGCGCACCGCACTGAAACCGGAGCCGGAAGATGACGTCATCTTCCGGCTCCGGTATCAGTACGCGGCGCGCGAGGGAGCTGAAGAGGGAGCACCCAGGGGACAGTGCTCCCTCGCGCGCCCGCCAGCCGGGTGACCAGCAACACCACTGGACCCCAGGGAATCCCCCCAGCTCTCACACAGGTAAGGAGGCTGGGGGGATTAAATTAAAAAAAAAAACAGAAAAAACGTGAGTGTGTGTGAGTGTGTTAGTGAGTGTGTGTGAGTGTGTTAGTGAGTGTGTTAGTGAGTGTGTTAGTGAGTGTGTTAGTGAGTGTGTGTGTGTGTTAGTGTTAGTGAGTGTGTTAGTGAGAGTGGTAGTGAGTGAGTGTGTTAGTGAGTGTTAGTGAGTGTGTTAATGTGAGTGTGTTAGTGTTAGTGAGTGTGTTTGTGTTAGTGAGTGTGTTAATGTGAGTGTGAGTGAGTGTGTTAGTGAGTGTGTTAGTGTGAGTGATTGTGTTAGTGAGTGTGTTAGTTTTAGAGTGTGTTAGTGTTAGTGTGTGTGTCTGTTACTGAGTATGTTTGTGTGCGTCTGTCACTGAGTGTGTGTCTGTCAGTAAATGTGTGCGTCTGTTCATGAGAGTGTGTGTGTGTGTGTCTAAAGCACTTACCTTTCTCCAGCGCCGGGCTCCCTTGGCGCTGGGGATCTCTCCGTCCCGATCCGCCTCTCAGCTCCGAATGCACATGCGTGGCAAGAGCCACGCGCGCATTCAAACCGCCCATATAGGAAAGCATTACTCAATGCTTTCCTATGGACGTTCAGCGTCTTCTCACTGTGATTTTCACAGTGAGAATCGCAGAAAATCCTCTAGCGGCTGTTAATGAGACAGCCACTAGAGATGGATTAACCCTCAGTGAAACATAGCAGTTTCTCTGAAACTGCTGTTTTCAGCTGCAGGGTTAAAACTAGAGAGACCTGGCACCCAGACCACTTAATTGAGCTGATTTGATCTGGGTGTCTGTAGTGGTCCTTTAAGTGTATGTGTTTATGCATGCACTGGCGTACATACCGCGGTCGCACGGGTCGCAGCCCTGCGACCAGGTGCCCGCCCGCCATGTGTTGCGGCCCCAGCCCGCGCAGAGTAAGCGGGGGGGGGGGGGGCCCACAGATCAGTTTTCGCACCGGGGCCCGATGGGTTGTGTGTACGCCACTGGTTACTGGTATGAATATATATATATATATATATATATATATATATATATATAACATGGGGGGTGGTTGCACTCACCTGAACATGCTTAAATGGGGTGCTGCTGGGGGCCATATTATACAATAAACAATACACAAGATCCAGCGCACTCTCCTATTTACTAAACAGCAACTTTAATGTTGACAGATTTTATTAGTTTTTAAAAGTTTTTTTAAAAACACCTAATCTAGGCAAAAAAAATAATGGGGATTTAGTTACATTATATGATCATACATTGCATAAGCCTGCCACAACGTCAATGTACCCCATCTTTGGCAGGTCCTACTCTCACAGTCTAATGTCTGCTCTTATGAGATTAACCCACTTACTTGGGAAAAAATTCCATCTGAGGCTCTCTGCAGTACAAGGCTAAATAGGGACCTGAGATGAGGCACCTGTAACAGGGAGGGGTGCAAAACCAAGGAGTTGGCTAGACTCCCAAATATATATATATATATATATATATATATATATATATATATATATATATATATGAAACATGGGGGATGGTTGCACTCACCTGAACATGCTTAAATGGGGTGCTGCTGGGGGCCATATTATACAATAAACAATACACAAGATCCAGCGCACTCTCCTATCTACTAAACAGCAACTTCAATGCTGACAGATTTTATTCGTTTTTAATAGTTTTTTTAAAAACACAGAATCTAGGCAAAAGAAAATATATAATGGGGATTTAGTTACATTATATGATCAAACATTGCATAAGCCTGCCACAACGTCAATGTACCCCATCTTTGGCAGGTCCTACTCTCACAGTCTAATGTCTGCTCTTATATATATATTTGGGAGTCTAGCCAACTCCTTGGTTTTGCACCCCTCCCTGTTACAGGTGCCTCATCTCAGGTCCCTATTTAGCCTTGTACTGCAGAGAGCCTCAGATGGAACTTTTTCCCAAGTAAGTGGGTTAATCTCATAAGAGCAGACATTAGACTGTGAGAGTAGGACCTGCCAAAGATGGGGTACATTGACGTTGTGGCAGGCTTATGCAATGTATGATCATATAATGTAACTAAATCCCCATTATATATATATTTTGCCTAGATTAGGTGTTTTTAAAAAAACTTTTAAAAACGAATAAAATCTGTCAACATTGAAGTTGCTGTTTAGTAGATAGGAGAGTGCGCTGGATCTTGTGTATTGTTTATTATATATATATATTATATATATGGCACATATTTCTATGCAATTTGAGAAATACCATCATGTGTATGATTTTAGTAGCCAAGTGAAATGTTTTTTGTTTGTTTCTTTCTTTGTTTGCTTGTTTGTTTGTTTGTGGATACTGCCCCTGGAAGGCATGTTGTCTACACCAAATGTAACTTCACTGGGTGCCTCTTGAACCAAGAAAAGGGTAAGGTGGTAAGTCTTATAAATAATTATGAATGCACCATCTTTGATTTTTGGTTTAAAAAAAATAAAAAATGCCATGCTTTCTAGGGAGCTTTACATTCTAACTGCAGGGGTGCGTAGTTCTGTTTTCCATCACAGGAGCCATGCAGGGACTTTCATTGAACTTCTATGATATCAAAATCCTTGGCAGAAAGCAAGGTGGCTTCACACATCTGTCACGATAGTGACCCCTTCTCACAGAGTATAACCTTAAATAGAACGTATACCGGACCTTAGAATGGCCGGACTAACGTTTAGAGTAGTCAAAAGGAATAGCCAGAGATCAAGGGAGTACGGAAGACGGAGAAACAATAACCAAGCCAAAGTACAGGGAACCAGAGAGTAGAGTAGTCAATAAGGAAAGCCAAAAGTCAATTACCAGGAAAGAATCAATAGTTTAGCTAGAGAGCACTAGGGGAACCAACAAGAACCACACTAGGGCGCCTTACAACTGTCAGGGATGGCCTTTTATAGTGTGGGGTATATTGCTTTAAAACCACGCCCCCAAAAGGTCCGGGGGCGTGGCCGCGTATGAGTTATGTCGGCAGTTACTTGCCGGCTGCGGCGCACATGAGCCGTATTATAAAAAAACGAACGGTGTGAGCGGCTGGCGGCAGAAGGGCAGTGCCGCTCACCGGAAGAGGATGCCTTGCTGCGCGGGTCCGAGGAGGCAAGGTAAGGTATCGTGACAACATCTATGCTGGCTCCCTGCATATCCAAGCACAGCAGAGACTTTTCTTTTCTTTTCTTTTTTTTTTTTTTAACTCTGTTTCTTCCAAATGTTCCAAGATGTTCATGCATTAAAAATGATATTTGATATTGAAGAACCGACGACAGAAAGGTCAGTGTTTGTTATTAAAGAGTCACTGGAAACAGTTTTAGCAATTTATATTGGATGCTCAATAAATGAATGTACAGCTTGCTTGTGTATCTACACCATTTAACCCAGTATTGTACAACATTTTGAGTTTCAAAATCTATTCAGTACTGTCTGTCCCATTAACCATGCTTTTTAGCCGCCAGTTAAAAGATGATTTCAAACTGGGGTTCCACATTTGTTATTGAACTACAACTCCCATAATTCTGTATCAACCTGGAATGCATTATTAAAATATTTGTTTGTTTTTTCTAGATATTGAGCATTTTCTACTAATATCATTAACCCCTTCATTGAAAAAGGTGAATTTCTTCATCAAGTGATCTGTTATAAAGGTACAAAAGTATTGTTTTAATTTCTCTGTGTGTTTTTATGAAACCCGAAGATAGAGAACAGATCATTTTTTTTTTCGGTTCTTACTTAATTGTTGCTTAGTCTACTAAAGACACAGATTTTCCATTCTATATTATTTATTATATTTGTGTGTATAGTGCACAAGTTGATCATATTTTTATATTATACATTTCTATTATTTGTACACCTCAGATAATTGTGTTTTGCTTGTGCAAACGCTCACCACATTGTTGGTGAAACTTCCACCCCAAATTAAAAAATAATAATTATTTTTTTCGTTTTTGCTACTCTCTGTAATCCCATACTTGAGACATGTGACATTGTACACGCTGCTTCGTGTTCTATTTAAGTGAAGACACAATAATGCATCTGTGTGTAAGAAAAAGGGTCTCAAAGTTCAGGCAACTGGAAGTCCCCATGTTGATTTTTAGGTCTCACATAAAACCTGGCTCTGTTTGAAATGTCACTAATCATTAGGTCCTTTTAAAATTGATATTGGGCAGGAGTCTGTTATCTGTATCTTCAGTTCTCCATTCAGCTATTTCTTAGCAATTCAAAGCAGCGTTTCAATCTTCCCACAAAACAACTTCAAACACTCTACTGAGCATTCAAGTGACTTTTCAAGCTGGAAAATTGGCTGCTGTTTTCTGACAAGTCTAAGCATGGGCAGAATTTAAATTATAAGTCTTGTTTTTATTGTAATTTGATAAATCACTAGTCAGGGAAAAACCACAAATCAGCTGCCATTGCTTTTATATTTTGGTTTGCCAGGTTTCATAGGCCAGAAGGCACATAAAATTTCTCTTTTTTTATTGTAAGAAGACTCAGTG
Organism: Pelobates fuscus; assembly: GCF_036172605.1. Lineage (NCBI taxonomy): Eukaryota > Metazoa > Chordata > Amphibia > Anura > Pelobatidae > Pelobates > Pelobates fuscus. The sequence continues at coordinate 99,600,244 of NC_086318.1, forward strand.
TAATTCAGAGAGTCCTAGTTACAGAATCTTTGCACATACACTTCTCCTCTTAACTCTTCGATAGAATAATGTTTAGTCTACAGCAAGAATGGATCTTATTATTACTAATTCATTTAAGTACATAGAGGGACATGAAAGGCAGAATATGACCCACGGTTGTTTACTGTTTACTGTTTACTGAATTGAATAAAAAAGGAATTGTAAAAAATGGTGCAAAAAAAGTAAAAAAAAAAAAAACCCAAAGGTGAAAAAAATAGTCATCTTGGACTCGTGAAGCTTGCACAGGCAGATGCCCCTCTGGACAGAAAAAGGTCAATAATCAGGAGCCTCTCTGCCAGGTCTATGGAGTCTTTGCAGCAGGGGTTTATTGGATAAGTAGGTTATCCCCCAGTTACAGCTGTATTCTTCACACAGAAATGAGTGGAAATATGTTTTAATTGGCTGCTATCAGTTTATACATCAGTTTATGTAGTTATCTAGACCTGCTATCTTTGACAGGTGTGTTATCGGGTGAGGAAGTGAGCAGAGCATGGCTCAATTAACTAAGACAATGTGCCTGCCTAAGTGGGTCAATCCGGCACACATGGATGCCAGGATTACATACTGCCAGTCAGGGCAGTCTATATGTCAAGTGCTGCTGTAGTGTTTAAAATGCCATTCATTTTATTAGAAGTATAGCAATAGCATGTTGTGATTGAACTACACTTTCCATCAGTCCTCTCAATGCCAAGTGATGAGACAAAGTCAGGTGTTAGACAGACTTGAAAGGTCTAGCAATCACTCTCCAGTCGAGGAGAAGGAGGGTTATTAGGGGTGACAATACACACCTGACAGTCACAATTTGAATGTCTGTGGATAGAGGAGCTTGAAGTTTTAAATCATATTTGACCACATTATGTAAAAAAAGGAGGCCAGCAAATCATGTTTGGAAAAACACAAAATTCTTTGACTCTTTTTGAAATATTATTTATTAAATTATAAATGTGGCTACTGCTTTAGCTGTAAAGAAACGGGTCAATACAACAGTTTACTAATGATAATATTGTGATATACAAGTGATTACTTGTCATAGTAAAAATGTAATCTGTTTTTTAACATTTTCTTGCGGGTTCTACTATGTAGGCTAGACAGTTCATCTGTTACATATTCGAACTGTTTCACTTTCTCTTAAGTAATACTTTTTTTTTTTAGATTTTAGGGGCATAACACTTTTTACTTTGTTTAATGCTGCAAAAAAAATAATTTGCGTTCGGTAAGCTGCAGTGTTTGTGTTATTATGGATGTTTGAAAATAGACACATGTAAGTCTTTTTTTTTTTTTATCTAATTGAAATTTTTAAGCCAGTGTGATAACTTTTTTTTTTTTTTTAAAAAAGCTCTTAATGTGCATTTTATATATTCAGGTAAGGTGTGTCCAGAACCCATTGCTGATCGTGTCTGCTATTATGGTAACTTTGCTATTAATATATTTAATATATTAATTAAAGAGAAGATGTAATGGCTGCAGAAGGATTCCAGGCCTGAGGAGCCATGTTGTTCAACTTGAAAGCCAGATCTTCCTAACAAAAAAAAGGAAAATGCCTCAATCCACATGTATAATGGAAAAACAACCTTTATTTTTATTTGCCATTGTGGCTGACACATGCAGGGGGAAGCCATGGATCAACTCTGACACATTTTTGTACCTTTATTTGATAGACTCTGAAGTTCTGAAATGCGTCAGCGTTGACCCAGCATTGATTGAGGCATTTTCCTTCTTTGTGGAGGAAATCTGGCTTTAAACGCTTATAAGCATTGGCAGAATCTGCCCACACTTCCCTTTGGCTAAAGGTATTTTCAATATATGTGCATTCATTTAGGGCTCGATTTGTTACCTCTAGCTATTTATGTTTCTTTCAGCTAGGTGCCATCTTATCGGAATTTAGTACTGCCTTTACGGAATATGAAGCGATTATTTGTCCTCAGTTATCATTTAGATATCCTGCATAAATATCAGCTTTCATAAAAAGAACAATCCCCAATCAACAACAAAGAAATCCACTGGAGGGGGGAAATGTTTCATATTTTGAGTTAAGCTCCCGTCATAGTAAAGTCCTGCTTGTGTAAATGTTCAAGAATGATTTAACTATTAACCACAATAGTGAACAAACAGTTATCCTAGCATTGGAATCTCACCTGCCATGGTTTTAACCAACTTGTGACCACCCAAAAGACTGAGAGGAAATGTGTACATGTATAGGTCAGTAACCGTTGGTAAGCTACTTATTGACAAAAATGCAAACCCAGAAAACTGCAGTTCACTTATATATTGCAGTGTAATTCTGTAAGAGGTTGTGATCATAAATCTGGATTTTGCTAGGCAAATATCACAGAATAGACAAGCTTATAATGGATTAATATTTAATATATGTCATTGCTTTTTATGTAAGAGACCCTGTGCCGAATGAATCAGAGCAAATTATTTATGAATATTTTTATTCTTTGCAGAACAATTTCCCGTTAAGAAAGAGAATTTATAGCATATTTTCTTAGTTTTTAATTACTACTGAGAGTCAGGCTTTCAGGGTAACATTTAAGGGGAGCTGGATATCTACTTGCATAGAAGGGACTTGTATATACTGTGCTATACCTGTTTCTGACTGAACCCACTCTATTACTGAGTAATATTTTATTATAATTTGATATTGGTTACCTGTTCCCCTCTGTTGTTATATATCATATATCATTTTGCCTGTGTCACTACAAGTTTAAGATAGAGTTGTTAGAGACTGGTCCAGGCATTGTAGAAAGTGATTACGGTATTCTTGCCCCATGAACAAGAGTGTTGTCTCTGTTATTCAGGGGACTGTGCAATGAGAGCTAAATCATTTGCGCTTGTGAGCGTCTTTCCAAATATTGTGTTGGGAGCAGGCAGATTAATTGATTCCAGTTAAAACAAGGAATGGGCCGAAAGGTGATGTCTTTCTGTCCAGTGGGTAGAGGACAAGACTTTAGCCTGAAGTATTTTGCAGGTCAGGGCCGGTGTGAGAGCTGTGCGGCCGCACAGGGCGCCATAGCAACAGGGGCGCCATGCAGCCAACACAGCTCCCAACTAAGGACAGACTGAGCCATCAGGAAATTTAACCCAAGGCTCTTGGAGGTCTGCCCATGTTAAACCCAGTTAAACCCAGTCGTGAACCAGCTGGGGAGATTAGAGAATTTCCCATCCGGCTCACTAGCACGCAGGGCCTCTATAGGCAGCATTATTAACGATGGATCCCTTCTCCCTCTGCTGATCTTAGTGCTTAATTTCCTGTTGTGTGGAAGGAGCGGAGATATGATGTCACATTATAGCCCCGCCCCTGACTTCCACACCTCACCCATGCGGTGTCGCTTCAGTGTGGAGGCAGGCTTTAGGATTCACCAACCAGCTCCCCGTCAAGAGAGATTAGAAAAGCTACACACTGCATGAGGTAGGATACAGGGGAGAAAAAAAAAAAACTAATTGTATATTGAAATTTTACATTTTCTTTTTCTTGAGTCTGATTAAGGAGGAAAGAGGAGCAAAATGAAGGGAGGGGGTGAAGAGAATTGGATGGAAAAATAAATTGACTTACACATAGACCCCATAAAAATCTCATACTACTTAACACTACATATACAGACACTGACACAACACAGAAATACACTATTTTTTATACGTGCTATTCAAATACATCCCCAAATTTACACACTGCTACCTTACAGAAATCATATCTACAGCCACAATATACAGATACTTCCCCACATTCACACACACTTCCATGCTCCACAAGTACAACTTTATACATCATGCTACAAAATACATGCCATATTCACACTGCCACTAGCGGTGGGGGCAACGGGAAAATAGTACAGCGCCCCCTTGCTGAGAAAATAGTACAGCGCTCCCTCTCTGACCCACACATACACACACTCACTGACACGTCAAACACACACACACACAGTATCTCTCACTCACACACACTGCCCCTATACACTCTCTACCCCCACACACACTGCCTCCATACACTCACTGCACCCCTCACTCACACACTGCTCCCATACACACACTACACCCCCTTCACACACTTCCCACCATACACTGCACCCCTCACTCACACACACTGTTCACATATTCTCACTTTACCCCTCACTCACACCCACTGTCCCCATACACTCACACACTGCACTACTCACACTACACCCCCACACACACTACCCCAAATATCGACACAGTGCACCTCTCACACACTATACCACTCAAAGACACAAACTGTATCCCTCACACACTACAACCCTCCTAAACAAACACTGTAGCCCTCTCACACACTACACCCCTCACGCATACTGTGCCCCTCAAGCACACACACTTAACCCTTATTCGCACACACACACACACTACACCAATCACACATTGTACCATACACATTACTGTCCTTGTCCCCTGCTATAGGCCCTATCCTCTACCCCGACAGACCCCAGGTAAGTTGTCAAACTGTTCTTAAACGGTTTGACTACTTACTCTGGGAGGGTGCCACGACACTTCTGACACAATAACCACTACAGTGAGCTGTAGTGGTTATTGTGTCTGGATTGTTTCTATAAATAACCATGTGCCCCTCCCAAGATTGGGTTCTGGATCCGCCCCTGACTGCCATGCTACACAAACAACATCCAAATAATTATTTTAAGGGTTTCTCAAACTCTTCTCCACAACTAGAAATGACATATTCATGAAAATAAAAAAAAATTAAGTTAAAACGTACCTTGAATCCAGTGCCAAGCAAAGCTCCCAGCGTAGAACTTACTCCTCCATCTGATGTCAGAGGGAGCCTTACATTGTCCGATCGCAGGTTTCTCATAGAGAGGAAGGGGACTGATTTTTAGTTAAAAAAACAAAACCAAAATAAAGCAGGGAGTGCACATTCAGAGGGATTGAAGGGAAGTAATCTTCCCCTTGCAGGTGCTCTGCCTGCAAGGAAGAAGATTATTATGTCTGTTGCCAGCATGTTGTGTGCATTGACAGATTTATAATTTTCACAGAATTGAGATTAGGTCGTTCGGAACAGAGTTCCAGCCTACCTATGTCATGTGTGCTGTGGGTGTAACTAGCTTTCAACACAAATTAAAAATAACTCTGAATGTGCAGCATTTCAAGCAGGAACACTACCACCATGACCACTTAAAATTAATGAAAAAATATAAAATATGCCCTCATGCAGAGAAAGTTGCTTTTAAATGGAAGGAGCAATGGAGTTAGGGGGTGTGGCCATTGATGAGGTGTGGACAGGAAGGGGTGCTGTGAAGATTTTTCACACAGGGCATCCAAAGGCCTAATGCCGGCCCTGGTGCTGGTGGTGGTGAGCTCCACTTCCAGAGTAGAAGGAATGGACAACATATTCTGGATGCCAACTTTCCCAGTTCTTGTTACTATATTGTGTGTATGTTGGACTGCAAAGTTGGACTTTGAGAGTTCCTTCTTGGGCATTGAAACTCAAGACATCACGCTTCCATAACTACTCCAGAGTTCCCAGCTTAACATACAAGTGTGCACAGACAGGCATTGTGTGTTAGACTTCATTCTGCATTTCTGTAGATACCCTTAGCAATGGACACTATTTATGATACAGCTTTTTTAAAAAACAATCCAAAAGGATCAGTGACCAGACATCAGACATGGATTACAGTTTCATGGATTTTATGGACATGGATTGGGTCATATTAGCATAGCACCAATTCTAGTCTGGAGGCTGAAGTCTCCTTGTTAGCATATAGCTATCAATGAATGAGATTGTAGTGAGGCCAAAAACGATACAACTACCCACAGAGCAAATACAAAACAATTACTGTTATGCATTACCTGCATATCTCAAGACTGACATGCAAATGAGCACACATACATTGTAAAGGTGCTGCTGGGGCCAATTCATACAACATACAAGATCCAACAAACTCACTAATTTGTTAAACAATTGTGCTGGAGTGCATTAGGTCTTCCCCATAGGAAATCCTTGACCCAATGCTTTTCTATGAGGTTTTTTAACACACTGGACATCCTCATGCAAAGTGTGATGACGTCCAGCGTCATTTCATGGACTTAAACTCTGTGAAGCTCCAGAAAGCGCCTCTAGTGGCTGTCCGGCAATGTTTATATTGCAGTTTCTCTAAAAGTGGTCTAGGTGTTTTTTTAGTGTCCCTTTAAGTGTATCTGCAGTAATGTAGTATGACATCTGAAACACAATGTCTGTCTGTGCTAATTTGCATTTCAAGCTGGAACTTTGAGATAATTGTGGAAAAATGTTTTGTTTTTTTATTTCTTTGACCAAGAAAGGCCCATCAAAATCTATCGTGAGATATGCAGGTGATGCATAACAGCCATTTCTAGAAAAAATACTATTATTAGGAAGACTTTGGGGATATATGAATTCTGTGCAAATTTGGCATCTGCCATCAGCGTGCACAGTATGCTGGCAACAGACAGACAATGAAGGAATGCCCAGGGCTGGCACAACCATAAGACGGCACAGGCGGCCATCTTCAGGTGCACTGGCCCAGGAAGTAGCAGTCTTCAGGTGATCAGATCAATACACTAGGACTCCGGTCCATTGTCCTTTTTTCTCCCTTTCTTTGAGGATTGCCACCATTTTGGGTTGAGGATAATACACTAGGACTCCGGTCCATTGTCCTTTTTTCTCCCTTTCTTTGAGGATTGCCACCATTTTGGGTTGAGGATAATACACTAGGACTCCGGTCCATTGTCCTTTTTTCTCCCTTTCTTTGAGGATTGCCACACAGTCATTGAAGAAGCTTGGTATTTGCTTTAAAATACCCCTGCGCTTATGATTTGAGTCTATCCCTTTCAGGCTCTGTACCATGTGAGTTTGTTACAACATAATTCTTCTCTCTAAGACCATCCAGTCCATATATACTACACCATTGTTTCTATTATATCTCTTTCCCTCCAGATTCTCTCATATTTATATCCCTTAATATAAGGGTGAGTTAATTTATTTTATTAGCGCTCCACTGGGTCTTGTCTGTTGTGACCTTTCTACTTTCATCACCCCATTGTTCCGCATGCCCTGCACCGCATGGCTGAGCCACACACAAAGGGGCTGGGAGAGAACGAGACACATAAAGGGTCTTGGGTAGAAAGAGATATACAAAGGGGTTGGAGGGGAGTAAGACACACAAAGGGGCTGGGAGAGAACGAGACACATAAAGGGTCTTGGGTAGAAAGAGATATACAAAGGGGTTGGAGGGGAGTAAGAGACACACAACGGGGCTGGAGTGAAGTAAGAGAGACACAGAGAGAAGTGTGTAAGACACACAAAGGGAGAAAATGGGAGGATAAGATATACTAAAGGGGAGTGTAAGACAAACGGCATATAAGATGCAGCAAAAGGGGTAAGACATTCAAAAGAGAGGATAAGAAACACAAACGGGGATAAGAAATTAAAGATGCAGATTAAAGGACACACAGGTGAAGATGCTTGTTTTGGAGGGGTTGCAAAATGCATCTTTGCCTGTGTAGCAAAAAATCCTTGCACCAGCCATGGGCATGCCTCTACCCATGTCCTACCTTCAGCACTCCCTTACTGATATTCGTCTCCATACAGCAAGGAGAAATTACATCAGTGGAGGAGGATTGGGCTGTAGGATGAAATTTACCTAAACTCTGTAACAAGGGTAGGTTTTAGCTGTTTAAAAAAAAAAAAAACGACTTTTTGGTTGGAGTAACACTCAGTGTTCTAACTCAGACTTGCTTGAGCTACTAAGAGCTCTGCTGTTATTCGCTTGGACGGTAGAATGGCCGTCCAGGCGATTAACATTCGGAGGAAGCCCAGCCGGGTGAAACACGTTAAGTGTTGGTACTGGAAAAATTTACTCCCTATTTGCCTTTTATATATATATATATATATATATATATATATATTTTATTTACAATAAAGTATTTATAATTTTTAACGGTACTATTCCATTTTTTTATTTTACTCATCATATTCCTGTCATCATTCTCATCTAATTCCTGCATGTATAGACCGAATATAATTGATGTAAATATATCTCCTTTTATATATACACCAAGTTCTGTATTATTTATTTTTCTTGGGGCACGGTTCATCACCCTGTTTGTCACTATTTGTACTGTTAGTGAGATTTGGGGAATTCTCACAGATTTACTGCTGCCCACCCATCCTTTTTACTATAGTGAGTGCTTATTTCAATCTTTTTGACTCAGTATTCTCTTTCCCTGAGTCCCTAGTTGTAATGATACAAAAGCAAAAGCAGATCTCCTTTAGGTGGCTCCTATAATTTCCAGTTGAGATTATATTTCACCAGATATGTATAAATGTTGGCATATGATGTATAGAATGTGGTCTAAAAATGTTAAACATTAAGTAAAGAAATGAACCTACAATTTCTATTGACATGTGAAACACTAAATTTGTAACCATACAACCAAGATATGTTAAGTTCAACAGACAGAGATATGTCTGTTTCTATCTCTACACATAATATGTATCGACGGTTATTTGTCTTTCATGGTTTACAAACCATTTTCTTTAAAGCAGCATTGTATTTTCTGAGTTATAAATTATAGTGCAAGATAATGATTTTTATAAAAAAGATACATTTCCTATCATATGTAGAAGTACATTTTCATTAACTACACAGACGTTTAAAATCAAGCAAAGCATTCATAGCCGAGACAGTCTACAGCATGTGTTCTAGGAAAAGCGTGTATTTGGAGATAAATATTTCAAATCTATCAGATGTTTTATAACCCATTTTTATATAAATCTTATTTTGGCACATGCTTATCCTATTTTTACAGTATATCAATCACTTGTTTTTAGGGCTGCCAACAGAAATTGTGGGGCCCCTTATGAAACCACTAGCTCCCCACATCATACTTTCACAGACACACTTACACAAGTAAGTGACACACTTACACTTACACAAGTATCAACACATTCCCACACAACCATACACAAAAACATATCCCCAGACACAAATAGATATAGAAGGGCATTTCAGACAGACACACACATTGCCACAAACACACTCTGCATTCTCATACACTCGCTGCCTGATGCACACACTCACTCCCAAACACATGCACACTCCCAAATATACATCTTGAAATATTTAAATATTGTGACAAAAGTACTCCTTTCCCTTGGTACCTTGTCCTGGGATTGGGGTGTTACACACAGTCTTTTCAGGCTTTAGAGACACTTCACACGCTGGATGAGGTAAATTAACTTGCTCTTTTATTGAGGTTCCAAAATAAATGCACAGTAAGGTATAAAGGTAACAAAAATATATAAAACAAAAGCCTTGCTCTTCTGAGCACTAACTAAACAAAATAATCAGCTAACTGGGTTGGATGGCTTGTCCATTTCCCAACATAAACATAAGCATAAACAACCTTACTGTTTCAGGGTTTTCAGCTCTCTGTTTCCACTCACAGAAACCAAACACAATCTCCCTCCTTCCTTGGCAGGGGAGTACTTAATAGCACTAGTAATTGACAATCCTTTTCAGGTGAGTTAAATTAGGATTCAAACTCTGGAACTGGACTTCTCACCTGTAGGTTCCAAGCAACTTCCAAAATGTGGAGTGGAGCACTGGCCCACCCTACTCTCCAAGTACTCCACCCCAGGGCCCAAATATACACATATTTAAAGTGCAACATTCATTATAACATTACACATTTCCCTGGGGCTAATTACACAAAGTAGGAACCTTGCAAAATCTGGGGAGGTATATAGATTCCCTCCAGCACAATTCCTTGCTTTCGGTCACAATATATATATATATATATATATATATATATATATATATATATATATATATATATATATATATATATATATATATATATATATAAGAGAGAGAGGAAGCTGGGCCTGTAGTTGTGGGAGGGGCTTGATTTCCCTAATAAAGGATCGACAGACCCCTCCTCATTAACGTTGTTGATCTGGCGATTTACATATCTGGACTTCCGGCCGCAGCAGATCGCCATTTTGCTTACCTTTCCTCGTGGATACCTTACCTGCTCTTAGAGTGTCTGCCCATTCCTGGTTCAAATCTTTTTAGCCACCCAAGGCCTTAGGGATTGTGGCGGAACCAGCCCCGCCACTTGTGCCTGGAGAGGACTGCTTGCCAGTCTCTTGCCCTGTGATTACGGTCCCTGGGAGGTTTGGCCCTTGAAATAACTGATTTGGGCATGTTGTATTGTATTATGCTGCTACAGGCCCTTTAAGAACCATCTGGGGACATACTGTGGAGTTACTGGGTGGCCACCATTTCATGTATCAGAAGCATGGTGAGAACAATGGATGGCGCCCATTTTAACTCACAGACACTGTTGTTACTTTTCTACACGGTGCCATCTCGCCGGTATTTGGTGCACAAAGACATTGTGCAGTAGTTTTAAACTATACAACAGGGGACACATTATACAGTAATTATTTTTTATATAATCTGTATATGTTCTGCGGAAGGGTCCTCTTCAACCTATTGTACCTGTAAGTTTTCTTGTAATTGTCCTATTTATTGTTACATCCTCCCCCTCTCAAAATATTGTAAAGCGCTACGGAATCTGTTGGCCATAAGCAGAGGTAACATTTCTGGATGATCATCTTGAATAGCTTGACTTCTTATTTCTCCTACTCTTGTTTTAAATTGTATTTCTTTCTTTATCCACCCCCCCCCCCCAAGTATTACTGCTTAATTGATGACTATTGCACCCTCCATCCTTAACTCTTGTTTAGTTAAATGTTTGTTTTGCTAGTGTTAGTTATTGCACTCTATGCCTCATTAATTTATGATGTTCCCTATTTATGACTTTTTCCTATCTTATCTCTGCCATTCCCTCATATATCTTTAAATTCAAATTCCCTTTCATCTGCTTTTTCCTTGATTTTGTTTTTAACACCCCAATGATTCCCCACCCACAATCTGCTTTATCTAACCCCAGATTATCTCCTTTATAGCCTGGGCCCCATACAATATTGAAACAGCTACACTCAGGACTCCCAGCACAAAACCCTGCAGGACTTGCCATAAGCAGAGGTAGCATTTCTGGATGATCGTTACCCACCCTCCCCATGGTACTCATTACATTTATAAATAGCTCAAATTACCTAGCTTTCCTGTTAAACCAATTATGTCCACAAAGCCCTCCACACCCAAAATAGCTATACTCTCACAATACCTCTTTAACCCTTAACCCTCCTAACCCTGTTGTTCTGTAAAACCCTGTGGGCTGTACTATGTTTGTGGATTGGGAATAAAAGAGGCTGTCTGTGCCAGTACAGTGAGATTCTGCTTAACCCTCAAAATGAAGTGTCGTCTCATTATTAAGGGAATTGGATTGTATGCTGACTGCCAGGAGTGTAATCCTTTCGTATGGTTTTCCTGTTCGTCTGTTTCCAGGATTCGTAGAGTTTGCAGTTCGGGAGATTGGTGCTTACAGTTGCTGCCTGTGCATCTAGAAAGGGGAATATCGCCTAAACGGTTTTTAACCTCTGGTGAGCAAAACGTTCCGTTACAGGGATATTTCCCCTCTCCTCCGGTCTCTACCGCTAACTTTTTTGAAGCTGCAGTAACAGGGAGTTGGTTGACCTTCGCGACCCTGTCGCGGGCGCACAGTCATCATGTGCCAACTCTATTCTCATTCTTACCTCTATTTCATAAGCCTTTTTTGTAGTCTTTCGTTAACTTCCATACAAACGTACGGTTCGGTTGTTTGTTTAATTAATTTACTGCTTGTTGGTTCGTATGCATTGGCTTTTGTGAGTTTGAACTCACCCATTCGGTCTTTTGTTTGTACGCATGAACTTTACTTACAATTCGTACAACATGTATGTTATAGGGTTCGGTTAAACATAGAGCGTTCGTTTTTATGCAGCTCTTTGCCCCTCTTTGGAGCCGTTCGAATAATTACAACCAAATGCCCTATTATAGTAATAGGTATTCTCTGAGTCTATGTGAACAGTCACATAATTGCATGTATATGCTTAACAGGCTGCTGGCCTCTAGATGCCATAGGGGAGTACTGCACTTTCAAAATGTCTGATCAAATACTTTTCTGTTTAAATTTAATTGAGCAGCGCATTGTTGCTAATTTTGTTCTGCCTATTAGATATGTTGTAACAAGATGTTTTTTTTTATAGGTTGCTGGGCTTGAACCTTCCTTTTGGCTGTTCCTCTGAGGGTTTTTCAAGTTTCATAGGTTCTGGTTGGCTCAGTTTCAATGGTCCCACTCGCTTTAGGTGGGTCCTTTTTTACTTTTGTCAATTAGTAGTTAGTTATGCTTTCTTGGAGGTTCTGATGTTGGTTTTATTATATATTACAGATTGAAATCGCATCTCCGCTTTTTCGATTTCTACGATTTCATTGGTTTACATCAGTTAGTGGTTTTTAGATTTTTCTTGGGATCCACAATCTGACCCTCACTACTTAGATAACCTCATTTGTTTCTTACTAGGTCCTACTGGTTATACTACCACTTACTTTGCTGGTTCATTTTAGGCCTAGTCTATTTGCTGGTAGGTATTCCATATTACTTTGTTTTTTCTGCTATTCAACAGTCACGATCTGGGTACTACAACATTGCTATTACTCTCATAGGTTTTGCTCAGGTTCCAACTACTCTGTCCAACTCTATACCTATCAGATACGACAGGTATATGAACCAAGTGGTCGTTACACCTCCCCTTCCCTATCCTGCAACTGGTACTAGGGTAAGAATTTGTCTACTGGCTGGTAGGGTTCAGAGTCCACTTATTTCATTTTTCTGTCCTTCTTGCCTTGACTTAGTGGTCCCACGAGGCCAACACCCATCCTCCTACTCGGAGGTACTCACGCCCAATGGCAATCTCATAGTTAGTCACCTCACATGTTAGTATAGAGAGGGCCTCCCCCTGTCACTCCCATGCTATCTTTTGCTTTACTGGTCACCGAGAGGCCGACACCCCACCACATTTTCGGTGGCCACAAAATCCCCTTGGGCCACCACATAGCTAGAGCCTCTCATGCCACTTGGCAATTAGTAAGGCTCACCTCTCCATTGTTAGATAATTTCTTCGCCACTTGGCATTAGGTAGCTAGCCAGTACGATAATATTACTTTGGTTACTCATGAATTTTTGTCCTATCTTAGCATGTTTAAACTGCCAGAAGCTATTGAGGATTTGTCATTTCCCAGCACGCCTGCAAGGTCCATCTCTCCATCTCACGAAGGGGACAACGCCAGCCCGTCCTGGACAATACCTAGGATCATGGCCGAAGTAAAGCATAGGAACATTCCCTAACCAGCCACTGCCAGGAAGGCTGAACTTTATAGACTGCTCAACAGCAACACGGATAACACCTGGGCTGGTGAGGGCCCCAGTGGTGCCCAGTCATCTGAACTACAGGCCGTCCTGTCGTCAGTCTTGTCCTCATTGGGACGGATTAACGATAGGCTGGGCCGTTTGGATGCTAGGGATAGGCCAGTGGCACCATCTGGATTAGTTACTCCATAACCTACTGGTCTCTCCGGCACCCTAACTGGTAAATTCATTGGTCCACTACAGAACCCAAACATTATCAACCCAGCTCACATGGTGCCAGTTAATATAAGAAGGATATCTTGGAAGGCAAGGATGTCAATCTAGTTTTGCTGCTGATTGCCTCCAAAGATATTATTGAGAACAAGACGTATTCCTATGGCGATGTCTCAGTTGTACTGAAGGCTAGGGACCCCAGGTTGAATAGGAAATTGTCAATTCCTGAGTTCGTCCTGACCTTTGGTATTTATAGGGACATGGTGTGCTTGGTATATCCCGAGCGCAGATAAGAATATGATGTGTGTTTACACAAGCTAGTGGACCTGGGGCATAAGTATGGAGGTACATCATTTTATGATTACCATAGATTGTTCTCTGTGAAGGCTTCTGCAGTTCTGGCTCAGTTCAATTTTCAGACGGACTGGAGCCAGTTGGACATGGAGTTGTTTTGCAGGCATTTCGCGGGCTTCAGATCTACAGCTTGTGGTATTTGCTCTTCATCCTCACATGCCACGAACCTATGTCCTAATACCCCGGAGCTTGGTGCTACCTTTCCTTTTCCGACCTCCTCAGCTGAGAAGGTGATTAAGGACAAGCTTGTTCGTAATATTGTTTTTCTGGGTAAATCCCAGATTTTCAATAACTTTAATGCAGGTTCCTGTGGATTTAGTGCTTGCCGGTTGTTGCATGTGTGTTCTCTTTATTTTAGAGCACATGCCAAGACAATGTGTCCAAATAAATTGTTTCCCAAACCCTGCATGTCCTCAATCAATGTGACTTGTTTCGTCGATTTATTGCGTAACCATCCCTTACCCCACTTGGAGGAGTTTTTGGTGACTGGATTCACGGACGGGTTACATACGGGAATCATTTACATGCCATCCGGCATTGTAGAATGCAAGAACCTGCTGTCCACCCTTGCCAATCCAGTAGCTGTTAACACTCTGTTACAGATTGAATTGGATCAAGGTTTCCTACTTGGGCCGTTTAGTTTCCCACCTTTCTGTAGGGGTGGTCTCTGGTAAAAGTTCAGTGAAGCAAAGGTTGATTGTCGACCTCTCTGGTCCCCACTCTTCCACAATCTCTAGTCTAAACTCTCTCATTCCTATAGAGGAATTCTCCCTTCAGTATGCCACCATTGATAATGCCATTGACGCAATTCTGACTGCAGGGACGGCGGCATGGCTCAGTAAGACTGACATCATTAATGCCTTTAAGCTTCTTCCAATCCATCCTTCTTTGTGGCATCTACATGGTGTTAAGTGGCAGGGTTCTTACTATTTTTCTCACTCGTCTCACTTTTGGTGCAAAAAGTAGTCCCAGGATTTTCGATACCTTCGCTGAGACTTTATGCTGGCTGCTGCTCAATGTCTGTAGATAACCAACAGGTGTTCACCATTTAGACGACTTCTTGACTATTGAGAGTAACTTATTTTCACCCAGTAGCCTAAGAGCCAAGAATCAGCTTTTCAATACCTGGGGGTTTCCATCTCTCCTAAAAAGACAGAAGGACCTGACATGTTGATCAATTTCATGGGTATCACGCTAGATTCTGTTAATATGCAAGCCAGTTTGCCTAGAGATAACATTGATAGCATCCTATCCAGCATCGATCTATGTCTCTCTGTGGGATCTGTGTAATCGTACAGAATTACAGTCTCTACTAGGATCCCTCAGCTCTCCCATGAAAATTATTCCGCATGGTAGGGCTTTTATATCTAGACTGCTCAATCTGTTTCCCCGCTTTCAGTCTGATATGTTCTGGCTACCGCATGTGGCAGGAATTTCTCATGAGCTAGAATGGGAAAAGCATGTCTTTACTTGCCTGACTCCTTTACTATTTTTACAGACGCAGCTGCCACCTCAGACTTTGCGACTATTGTTAGTGATAATTAGCTATGGGGGGTTTGGTCTGTTGAAGTGCACAATGTACCAGGTTTTTCTACCACTTCTGCCCTGTTCGAGCTCTATTCTATGGTAGCTGCTGCAGTGGCGTGGGGAGCATATCAGTAAATATTAATTGGCCCATTTAAGACATTGGGATGGTGGAATTCATCTGCATATACCAGATACATACCCCAACCAATACAGAAAATAAGCAAAGCTTTTTGTAACATGAACATGTGATATATGCTATATGATTGTCAAATTGTAGGCTGAAAAAGCAGGCGAAAGCCTTGAAACTAGATGGTCTGTTCCGGCTACCAAAGCAAACAAGAGCGCCGGCAACGGCAACGGCCGATTTGGTCCTCAGATTCCAAACCCTCTCGGACAAAGCCACACTTCTAGCAGCTCTGCGAGGGAAAACTCCTACACCGTTCGAGGGCTCCTCCATCACAGTCTTCACAGACCTCACCAGGAGTACCCTCACATGGCGGAAGTCTCTACAACCCCTCCTGCAACACCTCCATGCCAACGAAATTCCCTACAGATGGGGAAAACCGCGAGTGGTCACATTCACACATAACGGGACTACCCTCAGAGCACAGGGATACCAGGAATTGGAAGCGCACCTGAAATCAACGGGTGTTTGGTGTGCCACACTGCTGATGGGAACAGGACTGTCCAGGCTAAACCCAGCTACCATTCCGGAATTTACCCCAAGAGGGAAACAGCGGGCCTCACCTAACAGACCACCAACCTGAGTGAACAAAGGCTGAACCACCCAAGAGGACTTTGTATGCCACTATTATTTTACACTGTATCCACCACAGTTGAAAAAAAAAGAAAAAAAATATATATGCTTTACTTTTAAAAGTTTTAAAAATGCTTTATTTTAAATGTAAATAAGTTATTGGTTCTCATATTTGCGCAGCTTGCTGCGTAACCTTAATTGACCTGTCATGCCTAACAGCCTGTATGTGACCACCCAAGCAGATGCTCAAACAAATGCTGCAAATACATAACATTGGCACTTAGTATAGGCTGCTACACAAACTACACCGCCTAGTAACCACTATTGCTCACCAATCTACCCCCCCCCCCTCCTTCCAGGTAACCACTTCTAACGTACTACACACATAGGATAAGGAGGTAGAACCCCATCATGGATCTCACCAAGCTGACACACACTTTTAACACACCCACCAGGGGCTTACTGGTTGATTTTTCTTAATACTGTCTTGTATAATTTACTTATAAAACATAAAATGTACTATGTTAACAGATGCCGACAACTGTGCACTAAATGTTGAAAGTTAAGCGAGCGAAAGCTGTTGGGGCATTGCTTGCATATTTGTACCTTACATGCACGACTAAATAAAGAATTAAAAAAAAAATTGTAGGCTGAAATAAATGTTGTATGGTATACTCTTTTTGCCCTCTTTTATTACAGGCCTGCCACATCGTCGGTTTTGGCACACCACAAGCGACTATTCATATTTTCTATTTGGTTATATGTTATAAGTTATATACGGTCATTACGACTTCTATGCCCTGAACACAAATGGAAGGCTGGGCCTGTAGTTGTGGGAGGGGCTTAATTTCCCTACTTAAGGATCGCCAGACCCCTCCTCATTACCATTGTTGGTCTGGTGATTTACCCCTCCCTTTACTAACAATAATATTTAGGGTGGGCCCTCTTTTATTACAGACCTAGTGCATTGTCAGTTTCAGCTCACCACAATCGACTGTTTATATTTTCTATTTGGTTATATGGTATAAGTTATATACTGTCATTAAGGCTTCTATGCCCCGAACACAAATCTATATATATATATATATATATATAAAATAGAAAAAATACCGGCACTCTGGGCTTTTCCAAAAGTTGTTCTTTATTTTCTGTCAATCCGGAAGGTCAACATTTCAGCTCCCGTTTGGAGCTTTCATCAGGACACATATATATATATAGTGGAGGTCCTTGCACTCTGGCCAAACTTTCAAATTGATGCCGGCTGCATACTGTGGCTTGAATTATGCAAGGTATAGCTGTAGTCAGATGCACTCACGGTCTTTCTTTAAAATCCTTTCTTTATTGGATCATGTTAAAAAAACGATCAACGTTTCAGTCCATTCACTGGACTTTCTTCAGGATCAACATGCGGAATACAGGGATTCAGTGGTGTATGGTGCAGGTTTCTGGCTCCTCTTGCTCTCCTCTGCTATTTCCTGTGTGCTGGGAGGAAGTGCTCTGACATCACAATGTCCTAGCCTTCTTCAGTTTGAAAGGGGTTGCAGTGCTGCCAGTTAAGAAGCCCGCACTGCAGGATAACTTAAACTTTGTCCATTTGGGGAAATATTTATTTGAACCCTAGCTAGACCTCTGTGGTCCTCCCAGTTTGAACATTCCCCTTACTCGAGAAATTCCTGTGCCCCTTAATGGCAAGTCTGCTTATTTGTATTAAGTAAAATGAAATAAAGATGTCTCTTCTGAAACAATATTGTCAAAGAATGAGGGAAGAAAATATAAACATTCTACTTACTGTACCATACTCACATTTCCATCTGTACTAATGGCAAACTGAATATTTCAGGGGAAATGTATCCATTTTATTTACCCACTTGATGCACATCTGCACTTATATTTCATATATACAGTTTTGTGTTGTTTTTTTTATCATGTGCAATATCTGTCATTATGAGTTTGAACTCTCATGATCTGTTTTTTGTTATCAGTCTGTAAAAGATAAAAAAAAATAATTCCTGGTCCATCTCACGAGTGAATATAAAAAACAAAAAATATGATTAACAGATGACCTTTTTTTTCATGAACATATAATTATTAAACACTGCCTGAAAAGTAATAAATGTAGGTATTAATATGTCACATTGTTTACATCTTTGACAACAGAAACTCAAAATGCAAGAAATCATATCAGAAATTTGATTCGACCTTAGTTCATTTCAGACTGAAACTGCATTTTGTAAACGCCACTTTTCTTGCTTACTGCACATGGCTAGTTACTAGAAATTACTGCACTCTGACTTGTTTTATATCTTTATAATATTTTATACATAGGAAGAATTGCTGTTGTACTAATTTTATACATACACACCAGTCTTAACATGTCAACCTATAAAACATTTGGCATATCCATCCATTTCTCTTTTTATAGTGAAAGCCCTAATTCACTGCTTCATTACCTCCCTCTTGGCTGTTGCAAATATTTCTCTCAACCCACTGTCTCAACTTCATCATAATAATGACATCTCCTAGAGTTTGTTGACTGATAGGAACTGTTCTGGCTAAAAATAAAGATAAATTGAATATCTTCAAACTAACACTATATAAAATGCGTGTATACGTAAAAATACCTATAGAAAATAAAAATAACGGAAAATTAATGTCGGTGAAGAAAAATGTCAAATTATCCTGATTTGCATAACTTAGTGGTACAAATCTTAATGAATATAATTATCTAATTAGAGGGTAATGTGCTGCTGTTCTAGATGTGGATTTGACTTTAGTTTAGCAATTGTGTTTTACAGAAAATAGATCAAGATAAATAATCACTCATATGGTATGGACAGATTTGATTTTGTGAAGGGGTGGAGGTTAAGCTTTATTGAAGTATCCTCAGAAATTACTGGCAGAATATATTTTTACAGAAACTGTTCTTTTTTTTTTTAATTCTTTTTTTTTCTTGTGCATATTAAAGAACATACAATTTCTTAAAGCACTATAGCACTTTGGTATTATTGCATTGTAATCAAATGTGTTATATGCCCTTCAGATTTTTTAGGTGTGATTAACACTGTATTTTATTTATTGCAAGCGCACTCACTATTCCTTATTACCTATTAGGGATTCAGCTAATTATCCCAAAACAAGCTTAACTAAGCGTTTTGCTAGGTTGGCTATTCTTGTGTAGTGATAATACAATACTATGGTACACCATATAACAATTGCTGAATCGCGCTCTACAGACATAGGCTTTAAGGCGTTAAAGAGATCGTAATTTCGCTAAGTCATGCCTATAGCGTTAAGTAACATCGCTGAAACTATCTAAGCATAAGAAAAAGTACAAGTTGTTAGGTCAAGAGTTAACTAGACTTTAAGCCACTGGGAGTTGGTTTTAACATGGTTAACATTCCTTGGTTGCAGAGTGTCGTCCAGAAGCTTTTACAAAGCTTGTCGAACATCTCCAGGCGCTGCGTTGGCGGTTGGTTGCTTGTGCCGTTTGGCTCGGGCCTTTGCTGGGCCGCCATCTTGACTGCATCTTGTTCGAGTAGTACCCCTGCTAGCTGCCCGGCCAGTAAGTCCAGCCGTGGGTTCAGAGTGGCCAGTGGGGACCGGGATATCCCCCACCGGTCCAGAGGGGGGGTAGGGTGCTCGCCGAGTTGCTAGGGAGCGGCGAGGTCGGGGAGGGCGGACGCTTCCCCCAGGCTTCTGCTCCGTTAGGCCGCCCCTGGTTTTCGGTGCCCCCGTGCCCGACGGGCGTCAGAGTGGTATCCCTCGCTTCTATGGTGCACCACCGTCGTGGGTAGTGCACCTTGGGCCCTGCCGGACAGGAGCTCATGGGTTCCACCAGAAACTGTTCTTAAGCATGTACCTATATGTTACTCACAGAGAGTAAGTGCAATGTTATAGAAAACAAAAACAAAAAAATTGTGTGTGTGCATGTGTGTGATGTGGTAATTATGGAAAACAGCAAAATTGTATAATTTCATTAAACAGGTGCAAAAACAAGTAAGGTATTTTCATATGTAAATAAAGGACAATGGAGAGTATTTATTAATGTGTTGTGAAAAGTGACATGTAACTTATTTTGATTATTAAATAAACTGATCTAAAAAGTTTGTTTTCTTTTCAGTAAAACTCCATCAGTTTTCTCAGGAATTTAAATTTCGACAAAAGGGCAAATATATAGTGGCAGGAAAGTTCAGTCACATTTCTATTGGAAAACGTGGCAGAATAAAAAAATCTGAAAATTGTTCAGTTAGTGAAAAATGGTGCATATTCAAAAATTATAGTTAAGATGCATAAATAAAATACTGATGAAACAACCCAACAGATTTAATCAATTGCACCAAAAATCAGCTGAAAATTGTTTAAAATACTTTGATAAATTCCCCCCCCTCCCCCCCACACTCTCCCCCAATGACTAACAGGCGGAAACTATAGTTGTGTTTTAATATAAATTGAAAACAGTACTTGGATCCAATTTTCAAAAAGGAATGACAGAACAAGTGCTAGAATAGTTGCTTATTTACACATGAAATCGTGTTTCAGATAGTTTCCAGGCTAAAATCCTATTAACTATTCCTGTGCAAACACATAAGTCTGTAAAATCTTTAACTAGTTTCTACACTGATGTAAAAAAAAATTGTTTCATCAATAAACAAACGAATCGATTCATCCAGAAAATAAATTATTTTCAGAACAAATCAATTAATTCAGCTGTGATTGAAAGTAATTTGATTTGGACTAATGGACTCGTTTATGGATTAAATTAATTTTTGCACAGATCTACTGTTCAAAACCACAATTTAAACACAAAAAAAACTCCCAAACATTTAACACAATTAGTGATGTCGCGAACATAAAATTTTCCGTTTGCAAATGGCGAACACGAACTTCCGCAAATGTTCGCGAACGGCCGAACCGGGCGAACTGCCATAGACTTCAATAGGCAGGCGAATTTTAAAACCCACAGGGACTCTTTCTGGCCACAATAGTGATGGAAAAGTTGTTTCAAGGGGACTAACACCTGGACTGTGGCATGCCGGAGGGGGATCCATGGCAAAACTCCTATGGAAAATTACATAGTTGATGCAGAGTCTGGTTTTAATCCATAAAGGGCATAAATCACCTAACATTCCTAAATTGTTTGGAATAACGTGCTTTAAAACATCAGGTATGATGTTGTATTGATCAGGTAGTGTAAGGGTTACGCCCACTTCACAGTGACAGACCAAACTCCCCGTTTAACGCACCGCAAACAACCGCAAACAGTCCATTTGCACAACCGCAAACTCCCCATTTGCACAAGGTTGGATACCAAGCTAGCCATGTCCCGTTCCTTGTCCTCACTGATGTCATTGAAGGTCTCTTCCTCCACCCAGCTACGTACAACACCAAGGGTCCCCAAAAGGTGACAACAAACCCCTGTATTTTTTTTTAAATGTACACTACTGTTACACCAGATATGAGTTGCACTGGTGTGACACTGTGCCCTGGCAGGCCCTGAAACGCACACGTGTGAAGGAAACTGACTGACTGCAGTCAAATTTCTAGTTTTTTTTTTAATGTACACTAATGTTACACCAGTGTTTGGCCCACGTCATGCCTACGCCCCCAAAATGTCCGTGTGTGGGGGTGCTGGAATGACGTGGGCCAATGGGAGCCTGAATAAACTTTTGGCTCCCACTGCCCCTTTAAGAGCGAGCTCGTGACTCGAGCCCTGCTCCTAGTGCCAGGCGGGCCACGTGACCGATCACTGCGGTCAGTGCACGCGGCTAAGTCAGAAGAGGAGATCACACACCTTTCCTAACGTCCTATGCCATTAAAAGCATATTACCACGTATTTAATAAAACAGATAGACCCCCCTACTTCATCCAGGTTACCGATCGATGGTTCGATATTCTGAGCCCTCTCTGATTTACTGTACACGACTATTCGATATTCCCACAAACTTTATATAGCATTTTATGTTTGTTTGAGACCACCTTAAAAATATTGGATATCGCTAAAAATCATGATAACTATATACTTTCTCTACAAACCTCTAAAACGAACCAAACTACTCATCCATCCGCTATACCACTTTATCCCACCTAGAACTAGTGCCCAGTTAAAATACTTGACTCTTACTTACCCACACTCAGTCATGCCACACACATTTCATCACTACTCTCACTGAATCCCTCTGACTACGGCTAAATTAATCTTCTACATCAGAACACTACTCCTAAGATTGGGTTGTATCCATGTCTCGGGTCTTTCATTAAGAATAGGGGCAGCTTCGGTCTCCTTCAACACTGACACTCCAGTGCATATTATTAAAAGATTGGGCAGATGGAAATCCTCAGTCTACAACTGATATATTCCTCATCCCGAGAAAGAAATGAGAAAAGCTTTTAAAAGTTTAGCTTTGTAACTTTGATGCAATAAGTGTGTTTTTCTTTAATACATTTTCACCCTCTTTGCATGAACCCGATTTACATATATCACTAATATGTTTCTGAACATATATATTATATTATTCACTCACTCGCTCACTCACTCTCTGGGCCGGCCTAAGACATCATGCTGCCTAGGTCCAACGATAAATGACTATGGGGATAATGTATTATAAACACAGGTTACTGGCTATGGGGGGATCATGTATAATAAACACAGGTTACTGGCTATGGGAGGGATAATGTATAATAAACACAGGTTACTGGCTATGGGAGGATAATGTATAATAAACACAGGTTACTGGATATGGGAGGATAATGTATAATAAACACAGGTTACTGGCTATGGGAGTATAATGTATAATAAACACAGGTTACTGGCTATGGGGGGGATAATGTATAATAAACACAGGTTACTGGCTATGGGGGATAATGTATAATAAACACAGGTTACTGGCTATGGGAGGATAATGTATAATAAACACAGGTTACTGGATATGGGAGGATAATGTATAATAAACACAGGTTACTGGCTATGGGAGTATAATGTATAATAAACACAGGTTACTGGCTATGGGGGGATAATGTATAATAAACACAGGTTACTGGCTATGGGAGGGATAATGTATAATACACACAGGTTACTTGCTATGGGGGGAATAATGTATAATAAACACAGGTTACTGGCTATGGGGGGATAATGTATAATAAACACAGGTTACTGGCTATGGAGGGATAATGTATAATAAACACAGGTTTCTGGCTATGGGAGGATAATGTATAATAAACACAGGTTACTGGCTATGGGGGGATAATGTATAATAAACACAGGTTACTGGCTATGGGGAGGATAATGTATAATAAACACAGGTTACTGGTTGTGGGGGGATAATGTATAATAAACACAGGTTACTGGTTGTGGGGGGATAATGTATAATACACACAGGTTACTGGCTATGGGGTAGATAATGTATAATAAGCACAGGTTACTGGCTATGGGGGATAATGTATAATAAACACAGGTTACTGGCTATGGGAGGATAATGTATAATAAACACAGGTTACTGGATATGGGAGGATAATGTATAATAAACACAGGTTACTGGCTATGGGAGTATAATGTATAATAAACACAGGTTACTGGCTATGGGGGGATAATGTATAATAAACACAGGTTACTGGCTATGGGGGGATAATGTATAATAAACACAGGTTACTGGCTATGGGGGGGATAATGTATAATAAACACAGGTTACTGGCTATGGGGGATAATGTATAATAAACACAGGTTACTGGCTATGGGGGGATAATGTATAATAAACACAGGTTAATGGCTATGGGGGATAATGTATAATAAACACAGGTTACTGGCTATGGGAGGATAATGTATAATAAACACAGGTTACTGGCTATGGGGGGATAATGTATAATAAACACAGGTTACTGGCTATGGGGAGGATAATGTATAATAAACACAGGTTACTGGTTGTGGGGGGATAATGTATAATAAACACAGGTTACTGGTTGTGGGGGGATAATGTATAATACACACAGGTTACTGGCTATGGGGTAGATAATGTATAATAAGCACAGGTTACTGGCTATGGGGGATAATGTATAATAAACACAGGTTACTGGCTATGGGAGGATAATGTATAATAAACACAGGTTACTGGATATGGGAGGATAATGTATAATAAACACAGGTTACTGGCTATGGGAGTATAATGTATAATAAACACAGGTTACTGGCTATGGGGGATAATGTATAATAAACACAGGTTACTGGCTATGGGGGATAATGTATAATAAACACAGGTTACTGGCTATGGGGGGATAATGTATAATAAACACAGGTTACTGGCTATGGGGGGATAATGTATAATAAACACAGGTTACTGGCTATGGGGGGGATAATGTATAATAAACACAGGTTACTGGCTATGGGGGATAATGTATAATAAACACAGGTTACTGGCTATGGGGGGATAATGTATAATAAACACAGGTTAATGGCTATGGAGGATAATGTATAATAAACACAAACACAAAATAAATAATAATAATAATAATAATACAAAAAAGAAGAATGCTGCTTCAGAATTAATCCAAATTGTATGCTGTCTAGGAGGTGGAAGGGTCTGGGAAGGAGGGTCTGCTGCTGATTGGCTGGAATGTGTCTGCTGACTGTGAGGTACAGGGTCAAAGTTTACTCAATGATGACGAATAGGGGGCGGACCGAACATCACATATGTTCGCCATCCGTGGCGAACGCGAACAAGCTATGTTCGCCAGGAACTATTCGCCAGCGAACCGTTCGGGACATCACTAAACACAATCACTTCATTACTTATGTTACCTGAGATTTCCTTATAACATGTAGAAATCTCCCTGAGCTGTCTCATATCTCTGGAATTCATTTCCATGGAAACTTTATTCTACTGTATCTCTCACACAATTGTCAAACATGATTCATAACTAATTTGTTTTTATACTATTTTAGCACTTTGTATCCAAATCATATTTAGATTGCAGATCACTTGAAACCTGCTGCTTAGTTTGTTAGATTCTGTCTGTCAGATAAAGCTTTACAATTTACGATTTACTATGTATTTCTTACTTATATAAAAAAATTTAACAAGTGGCCTAGGGAAGTATATAACTCTTTATGTTACTTTCTTGCCTCACCCTGTTCAAGGATTTAATTTATATCATACTGACGATTCCATTACATAATCTAGTTCCATCTCCCAGGATATCAGCTGTTCTATGCTTCTAATAAACCACTAAATGGACCATTATGGATTACACTCGCTCTAGTGGCCTCTTTTATTTCACTAAAAGTTCCCAACTCCACCAACTATACCATCTGTACTCTGCTCTCATACCTTTGAATAGGTGATTTAACAGCCTCTTTTTTACGAACACACCCTACTTCAAATTGTGGTGGTGAAAGGGTTAAAGTTCACTATTTGCCTGCACTAGACTGGAAATAATTATAAAATCCCACTTAACACCAACTACACTTAACCATAATAATATAAATATTACTATTTTAATGCTGCCACCACCAAGAAAATGTATAAACGGGGTGCTTTGGTCCCCCAGGTAACTTAATAATAAAAACCCACCAAATAAAACTTAGCACAATATCTATGTAATTGAAAAACACTAGTTAGTCTCTTCAGGTAACATTATTCTTTACCAGACAAAGGCAGAACTTAATAAAGGAATATTTATTATGAGCAAAAATAGTCACAGTGCATACAAAAATATATAATAAAAACAAAGAGAAAGTTAAATGTGCTCTGGCCCAAATTCCTATCTACGTTTACTCAACATGGAGGCACTTTAGTTTCAATCCAATGGAGTCCTACACTAGCCATTAGATTTGCTGATATCAGTCAAGAATCTCCAATAAGACAGGAAGGGATATTTTATAAACCCTTTCACATTTGACCCTTTATAGGGCTTCTACACATACAATAAACTTTGCTGGTATCAGACAAAGGTATCATTTACATTCCATAGATATGTCACACTCTTTACTTTTGACCCAATATAGCGAACATCACAATCCCTTCCCCTATGGTTAAGTTATGCAAATCATGTTTGAGCTTGATTAGAAGATTGTGCTTGTTCTATTCTAAATATAATAAAAATGAGGCTTAATTATTAATCTGTGGATAAGTATTAATGTTTCTTTTGGATATGATACTAGAACACAAGGCTAATTGTCATTAACATATCAAAGGAATCAACTCATCAATTAGGAGGTACAGGCCAAATGGCTGAAGCCAGCTAGTTTACATTGGAACTAGACATCCAGGCATCTCAAGTATAGAATCTCACACCCTGCAGAGCCTTTGATTAATCAAAGGATCAATCCGTGTTGCAAACCATCTGCCCCCCTTCCCATGCCTATACCATTTGCATTATCCCTTCTGTCATCTGACCTTGCAACTAAGTGGCCAATTCATATATGCACTACACAAATTACATTAAATGGCAATATTCTATTGTGCAACAATAAAACTATGCACCCTTGAAGTGACACTCTCCACTTGCTCTAATTTCTGGCATTAGCCCTATTATGCCATCCTGCTCATTTTTGCCTAATATTTTCTATTTATTTTCTTTGTCTCTTCTCTTATTGCTAAAATGTTTTTCTCTTTATATATACCAACACCTAACATCTAACATTTAACCACTTACCCTATTCCAGCGCAGAAGTCCCTCGGGGCTGTCTCTATCTCCGCCTCCTCTGACATCATTGCGAAGGGGAATCTAATGCGCATGTATGAGGGCTTTCCCATAGGAAGATGGTGGACATCATCATGCAGAGCATGAGGATATCCAGCGTCGCTTCACTGAGTTAGACAACCACTAGAGGCAGTCTTAACCCTGCAATGTAAACAGTACAGTTTCTCTAAAACTGCAACTTTTTCAGATGCCGGATTAAGGAAACAGGGACACTGCATCCAGACCACTTCAATGAGATGAAGTGGTCTGGGTGCCTATATTGTCCCTTTAACAATACATGACTCCTTGTTCATACAATATACTTAATATCAAAGTGTTGTTGATCAAGGAGGGATGTATTTAAAGTTGAAGTATAACTTCAGATCATTTACTTCTCACACCATGCCATCTCTTATTTATTTATAAACACTTTGTTCTACTCAGCCGTACCCTATCAACATCAAAGAACCATCTATAACCAACTGTATTAATATATAAACACTGTAGTTGAACAATTCTGGTACACAGCTCACACACAGAAACTCTTCATTTCCTTTTTTATATATATTTTTTTTCATGAATAGGCTGGGAAATGTAATTCTCCATTAATTTTTTTTTCTGTCTGTACTTACTAAAAGTCTTCATTTTTAGATTTTGAGTAAATGATGGTATTATTCAGAGGTATATTGCTTTATTTTATATTTAGAATTATTTAGAAAATAGCAGTATTTTTCTATGGTTTGTCATTACATAATCTTCAAATTGTGTAAATTAGATCTTTGGTAAAAATGTGGAGATAGGCAATAACCAAACATATTATATTATATAACATATATATATTGTGAGTTTGTGGTTTTTAACTAACCACATTATTGATATTAGTTCTTCCCATGATACTTGGGAAATCAGAGGCTGACAGCATCAGCGGATGGTCTTAGCCAATGTGTTTTATCCAAATATGGTGCATATAGATATTTCTATTGAGGAACATCCACTTTAAATATTTAAATATACCATGGAGGTCAGAATTGTGTTATTCAGGGTTCCATTAGAAACAATTTTGGCTACTTACAGTAGAACAATTCCTGTGTACTCCTGTCACAGGTGGATTTTAGTTGTTATGATGTCTAGACTGCCCTTCATAGAAAATTATATATATTAAAATATATTATCTGCAAAGAGATAAATACATAACTCTCATAGTGCAGCTGTATATCTTCCAATGTATACCAAAATACAAATGCAAACTCTCACTTTACAGAGCCTCACAAAGCTGGCTCTGGCTGTGAAGGAAGGGAAATGTTCCTTCAATATGATTGTTTTCATTTCCCCCTCTTTACGACCATAAAATTATAGAGTTAATCCAGGTGGAATATTTAAGCAAATACATTTTGATAGGAAAAAAATAACAAAATAAAATAAAAGATAACACAAATTTATTTTATTTTATTAATATAGAGATTGTGAAGAATTAACAAAGGATCTGGCAATTTTAGCCTAAAACAGCCTTTGCTATTTCAATCTAAAACGTGCTACTTCCTTGTCAACCCTCCACAGTTAAGTGTACACATCCCAACATGTAGAACCATGAAACTACTTAAAAAGAAAAAAAAACCTATATATATTTCTTTCTAAAATATTTTTAAATTATTATTTGCAATACGGGTAAAACACAACTCTGAATAACTGACTGTTTGTTCATCATTTCTAACATAGACAACTTTGAATGTACTGCATTAGGTGAGCTCCAGGAAATACGGAGTCTGCTTTTGTAGAGGAAGCAGCCAACTGTGCCTAGTAATAGTTTAAATTAAAGCAAGTGGGTGAAAGAAAGAAGCACTTGTCTTTACATGTCGGAGGTTTTCTACATGTTTTGATAGGCAATTATCTTTTGACTGTTGCCTGGAAAACCTTGTATAGGAAACTCCTAGAAAAGTATTTGTCTGGATTAAATCAATGTCAGTGGATATCTTATAGAGAAATTTCCAGTATGGCTTAGTTTCGGAAGATTATATTATTGTTGAGATTGCTTTTCTGATTATGTCATTATGGCGCAGCAGGCTGGACACAAAGAGCTGTCTTCCAAGAATATGTCAGATAGGTTTGTATTACATTTTGGTATCCTAAACATTAGCATGTCATATCAGAGGCTACAGAAAAATAAAAGCTTTAGGCTTATAACATGCAGTGCAACATGACACTGTTATAATAATATTTTTTTTGCATTGTACATTCATAGAGAGTAAGATACAGAATAAGATACAAAAATAAGTATAACAGTTCTCTTTAACAATATATTGGCTGTAAAGTATAAAAACCATTTGGAGACGTTTATTTACATGTGAGAACTTCATAACTAAATCCACCCAATATTTCTGTAAAAATCTAAACAATAACATTTCAAACCCTAGAAACTTTTGGAAAGTCATAAGTAACTTACAGACTCCCCCAATTCACTCCCAACCCTCCACTGTCAAAGTGGACAACCAAACCCTGCAACTTCCCTTAGATGTAGCAAATGCCTTTAACAATTATTTTGTTAGATGCTGCACCACCCTGATTGCCAAGCTAATAAATGGCACTCATCCTGAATCTACAAACGTGGATCAGGCCCCACTAAATTTGCAAAGACTCAATATAGACAAGTTCAATTTTAGACCTGTACCTATTAGTGTCATTAAGAAACACCTTAATAATCTAAAAATGAAAAAAACAGGCTGGACCTGATCAAATCCCAGCAATGCTGTTGAAGCTCAGTGCGATAGCAATTGCTAAACCTGTCACAAACCTAATTAACGAATCCTTGGAGTCTAGATACATACCCAAACTTTGGAAGAGTGCTAGAGTAGTGCCTATCCATAAAAGTGGTGACACTACTTTCATTTCTAACTATTGCTCAATATCACTGCTCCCATATGCAACTATGTGGGTATAACCAACAATCTAACTATCCGACCCCTGATCTATTAGGTTTTAAACCAAATCACTCCACTACAACTACCCTCTTAAAAGTCTGCAATGACATCCCAACTGGCATGGAACAAGGAGACCTAACTGGAGCTATTTTCCCTGATTTTACAAAGGCCTTGGTGATCGTCCGCTAACCTGGTTTTGATCATATGTATCGGATCGATCCCAATATGTGTCCATTTCTGACAGCGACTCCCTACCTCTCCCAGTCACGTGTTTCGTTCCCCAAGATTCCATTCTCGGCCCCCTACTATTCACATTATTTATAAATGATCTGCCTAATGTCTGCAAATCCTCAAATGTACACATGTACGCAGACGACACAGTAATCTATGGAAGCAAATCCGATCTACCGCTGTGCTCCAAGACCAGTTCACAGAGGTAGAAAGGTGGATCGCAAAAAACAAATTCTACCTAAATTACACAAATTACTAAATTCTTATCTATGCATTAAACAAAATGAAATAGAACACTGACCGCAGTCCACTCTTTCAAATACCTGGGTATGTTGTTGGACCCCAATCTATCTTTTGGCCTCCACATAGAAAAATTTGCATCTAAACTTTATCCAAAACGAGGTGCCCTGTACAGAAAAAAATCCTGCCTAAGCCCTGTAGTAAAGGAAAATATTGTATAGCAAATGCTGATGCCAATCACTGATTATGGGGATGTAGTATATGCACCTGCACCGCAAACCCACCTTAACAAACTTAATACATTGTAAAACTCGTTTTACCGCTTTGTGCTACAATGTAATTACATGACCCACCATTGTGACATGCTAAAAGAACTAAACTGGCTGTCGCTGGAATCCAGACGCACTCTTCATCTTTCCAGTCTTGTGTTTAAGAGCTTTTATGGGAAGTCCCACCCTACCTGAGCAGAATGCTCTCCCCGGCTGTCCCCAACTCCCATAACCTCCGATACAGTACCAGCACTTTATTTAGTCTACCTCAATACAAAAAGAAAGCGGCTCGATCCTCCTTTTCCTACAGAGCACCGCAATTATGGAACGACCTCCCACACACTTCCCACACACAAATCTTCCCTAGGCCTAAAATACTTTAAGTGACTCCTCTCTACATATCTCAAAACAGAATGCACCTGTCATGGTTGATTATATATTTCCTAACTGTTCTATGTAAAATGTTGTATATATTGTTTATTATGATTGTTTTGTTTTTTATTGTACCGTATTGTATCAATGCAATAATGTTTTGTGGACCGGGGACATACTTGAAAACGAGAGAAACTCAATGTATCCTTCCTGGTAAAATATTTTATAAAGAAATAAATAAAAATAAATAAACTTGTGACAACCTGAGACCCAAATAATGTCACTCTTTTAAAATGAAAGTGAGATTCAACCCTGTTTTACCATTTCAAATAAATATATATATATATGTGTTTGTGTACAGTCATGGAGAAAATAAAGTACACCCTCTTTGAATTCTATGGTTTTACATACTTGGACATAATACAAATGATCTGTTTCATAGAAAGTCTTAAAGTTAGGTAAATACAACCTCAGATGAATAACAACACATCACATATTATACTATTGTTGCGGAGCTCCAATCAATACCCCAACTAGGTATCTCCACTGATTCCTCCTCGTAGCTAGAAAAAGCACTTGTTAGTGATTATAACTCTCCCCCAGTAACTAGACAACACATAGTTCTAGGAGTACATCTGTTTTTATTGAGCCAAATGCAGTCTTTTATGCACTGATCCCCAGCACGGGGTCTCCATTCAATACATAGAGTGCCTGCCCAGGCACCTCTTTGTCCAGGAGATAATTGAGTTGCTGCTTGCTAAACTAAATATCTCCCAGATCTCCCAGAATGTCTAACACAACAACACTCCAAAAACATAATAATGACACACAGGTACTCCACATATTATACGTCCCTGGATAGTTTTGATCTGAGTGCCCACATTAGCAAAATACCAACAGGATCCATGGAGAGGTGACAAATTGCTACCAGGGTAAAATTTTGACCAGCCGCACACGTGGTCTATGTCCAAAATAGTTCCCGTTCGAATGTGGCTTTTGCTGGTCAAATATTGTGACCTCCTGCGGCCAAACAAAAGGGGGTTCCCGCTGGCTCTCAGGGAGCAATTGTTCTCTTTAGTCTGTAGTACCTCCCCTCCAAATAGCGCTCTCCTGGCACAACGGCAAGTGGGGTAAAACACTGGGTCAAGGTGACCAGGAGCCGCGAGGTCCAGTGGCCGTGTTAGAGTTCCAGAGGGTTTGCGGCCAAGTACCGCTGAGGATCTTTTGGAAGTTTGTAGCCAAATGACTGCCAGAGAGGCGCTTTCGGCAATAAATGATAAGGAGAAGGGAAGGTACCAAACCAGGGGTAGTAATGTAGTTATTTTGGGGAGAAAGTATGGGTACCATAGGACAGGTTTCGCCCCACAACCATGTCATGATTTATGTAACAAAAATAAAGCCAAAATGGAGAATCCATGTGTGAAACAATTGGATTGAAGTCAACAGGTGAAAGTCCTGATCAAATCTAGAAAACAAAAACACCATCTCATTGACTAGGTTTAAATCAGTGTTTAGATTTATCACGTTGGTCTTTCATCCTAGGAAGGATATACTTAATAGATATTTTACCTCTTGGTTTTATGGATTAAATCATGGTGCCTAGCATAGCAGAAGTAAGTTATTCCTACAATGTGGTGTTTTGAGACAACAAATTCCCAGTAACTTACACAACATACTCCTCAATTGCTGCCTGATTACACCCCACAGTTTCCATTGTGATACAAATACCATGGCAAACTGATGAGGAAAACAGATACTCACATTATTTATAATGGCTGCCCACTTGTAATTTTTTTTATGAAAAACACAACTGCACCATGGAACTTGGAAATGACATCATAATGCATTAAATATGTTTGGACAAATCTATGTTGCAAATATAATGGGGTGAATATCACATACAGCATTTTAGTGTTCTATGTCTCATGTAGCTTGCTCAACTCCCCGGCATGAAAATAGTTAATATGATTATGGCCTGCTTTCATAACACTGATATTTTATTCATGTTATCATCATCTAGTGAGAAATTATATATATGATTTCCATATTATTAAAATGTTATAGCTTTAATATACTTGTATTCAGTTGCAGTATGAATAGTAAATATTGTTCAGAACCCTTTACCTTAGTAACATGTTCCCAGGGAGCCTCGTCGTCATTTCTGTTTCCTTTGGTGCAATTATTCATTACTCAAGGAGTTCAATATATAACATAACCTCCTGTCTCTTATTGGGCTTTCAGGGAAAAGGAAGCCTGAAGCTGTAATTAATCCCCCGAGCTTCTAGAACTTTACAAAGGAAATGTGGAAAATGCAGTCACTCGCCGTTCTGCCGATCACGTCCTCTAAATGCTCATATCATATTTATTTCCAATAAGCAGACAAACAGGTGGACTGGAAGTCAAGGATACAATGCCTATGTATTAAAATCTACAAGGTGAGTCAAAAGTCGGAAATCATTGCAAAGTTTGGACATCAAAGATTACAGGTGGTCACTGATCAAGGCAAGCAGGTACTATTCGGAGGTAAACTGCTAAATGTCGAAGGACATTCTGTTGGTTTGTATGGTGATTGCATCTAACTCCAGAATAGCACCTTCTTTTTCTTGATAAATCTCCTTTAACGACTTTTGTCCTTATTGCCTTCCCTGGTGTCGGTTATTCTGATGAATTTTTGGTATGTATGAGTAAGTCACAGAGCTCCGCAGCCATTAACTCACATTAACCCCTTAAGACCGCAGCCAAATGTAAAAGTTGTGATCCAAAAAAAACGTAAACAAAAACTGGAATTTGCGCTATATGTCTGTCCAACCGTAATTCACCTCTTTCATATTAAATGCACCAACACTTATTATATATCATTTTATTCAGGGGAAACAGGGCTTTCGTTTAACATCAAATATTTAGGTATTGAACATAATTTAATATGAAAAAAATATAAAAAATGTTTTCAATTGTTTTAGTTCTACGTGACATTTTAACGATGAATGTCAAAATACGGTTTGCTTTTACTGCAATACAATACACATATTTGTATTCAGCGATGTCTCACTTGTAAAACAGTACCCCCTATGTACAAGTTTTATGGTGTTTTGGGAAGTTACAGGGTCAAATGTAGCGTGTTACATATTTCAGTTTTTTCACATTGAAATTCGCCAGATTGGTTATGTTGCCTTTGAGACCATATGGTAGCCCAGGAATAAGAATTACCCCCATGATGGCATACCATTTGCAAAAGTAGACAACCCAAGGTATTGCAAATGGAGTATGTCCAGTCTTTTTTAGTAGCCACTTGGTCCCAAACACTGGCCAAATTTAGTGTTAATATTTGAAAATGCAAAAAGCTAATTTGAACGCAAATTTTGGCCAGTGTTTGTGACTAAGTGGCTACTAAAAAAAACTGAATATACCCTATTTGCAATACCCTGGGTTGTCTACTATTGCAAATGGTATGCCATCATGGGGATAATTTTCATTCCTGGGCTACCATATGGTCTCAAAGGCAACCTGGCGAATTTTAATGTGAAAAAACTGAAACGCAAACCTTATATTTGACGCTGTAACTTTTGAAAACACCATAAAACCTGTAAATGAGGGGTACTGTTATACTCCGGAGACTTCGCTGAACACAAATATTAGTGTTTCAAAACAGTAAAACGTATCACAACAATTATATCGTCAGTGTAAGTGCCATTTGTGTGTGAAAAATGCAAAAAATGTCACTGTCACTGACAATATCGTCGTTGTAATATATTTTACTGTTTTGAAACACTAATATTTGTTTTCAGCGAAGTCGTCCAAGTAAAACAGTACCCCCCATGTACAGGTTTTATGGTGTCTTGGAAAGTTACAGGGTTAAATATAGTGCTAGAAAATTTAATTCCCTGAACTTTCGACCTGGGCTGGCAGGCAGGTCCTGCAAATTGTAATTAATGAAATGACCTAATTATGTAAAAGTATTACATAAATATATACGTAGAATTATTATATATATATATATATATGTGTATATATATATGTGTATATATATATAATTTTTTTTATTTTTATTTATATATAGGTATATATATATATATATATAGTGATATATATAGTACTTATGTATATAAATATATATATTTATTCGTTCTACATGTATTTTGATATCAATATATATATATTCATTTTAAAATACAGTTAGAACAAAATGACGCATGTTTATATATTTTTTATCTATTTATTTTTTATTATTTTTTTTATTTTTTAACATATTTATATATTTATTTATTTTTATTATATATAAATATATATATATATATATATATATATATATATAATGAAAATTATATATATATATATATATATATATATATATATTTAATCAATATCATTGTACGTGTATTTTGATATTAATATATATATATATATAATTATGTATATATTAATATTAAAATACACGTAGACAGTGTATGTATATTTATGTGTATATATATATATATATATATATACTTAGATCATATATATAATAAATATATATATGATCTAAGTATATATTATTTAATTTTACACTTATTTAACATATTTTCATTTATTTTTCAGACAGCAGGGGGAAATACCTGTCATTACAGGCACTCCCCCTGCTGGCATTGACATGGACGGCTATGCCGTCCATGTGATCGCGGGGTCCTCGCAAGGACCTCACGATCACATGGCCCTGGGGGGCCGAAGAGGACAGAGGGGGACTCCCTGGGCTCCCAGGTAAGTCCCCCATTCCGCGATCGCCGGCGTGGGATAGCCGGCGTGGGATCGCCAGCGACCGGGTAAGTACATTAGATCGCAGGACGTTCTATGCCGTCCTGGGGCGTTTAGAGCCACCAAATTAAGGACGGCATAGAACATCCTGCGGTCTTAAGGGGTTAATGCACAAAATGTATGAATGGATTTAAAGATCTTCCCAGTAAAACAATAAAATACAAGTCTGACCTTATGTATTAGTTTGCGTAAATAAAATACTATAAGGGTATTATTCGAATGGACAAAGTTTGGTGAAAACGACCAAAATCTGACCACACTGTCAATTCCAATATTTACGAAAGCCAAATGCAGTCAGAATTCAGTTTGTCTTACTGATTTTGTAACATTGGTTCGGATGATGCCAGAAAATCAGTGATTATTGCATCTGAACCAATCTACAGCACAGGAATCAGAGATTTAGCAACGATTGCATAATGGCCCATGATAAACCTTATGCATCCGGGAGGATAAACGTTTGCAAATTATTATTTACGTTCTTCTTCAGAAGGAAGTGATCATTTAAAGAACTATTTACCTCCTGGAAGCGCTAGCAACCAGCAGGCAAATAGTTAAAAACCATTGGCAGCACAAGGGTTAATTATGTGGCGGCTGGCCAGTGCTTTCTAGCCAGCCGCCACGTAAACTTAAAAAAACAAATACAAATCCTATGGTGGTCAAAAGACCAAATATTAGGGCCCCCACCCGCCGGCATGGATGGGGACAGTGAAAGGGCCACTATGTCACCCATTTTAAAAAATAATATGGCCCACACCTGCCGGCATGGGTGGTGGCCAAGGGGAGGGGACACTAGAGATGGAGCTTTTTCTAGTGACAGTACAGCAATGGCTGCCTATTCGCTACTTTTAAATGTTTAGTAGACATGCCAACAGGCGGGGGCGGGGAGGGGGCATATGGAGGTAAAATTTTATTTATAACTTTATTTATTTACTTTTTTTCATGTGGCAGCTGGCTAACACCCTCTGGCCAGCTGCTACGTAATTAACATTTGCGCTGCTGAGGGTTTTAAACTATTTTTCCCATAGATGTTAGTGCTGCCAATGGGCAAATCTTTTGGCTTTTTTAAAAATTCAATCTTGGAGTTGAATTTTCAGAGCCTGGATTTGCTTGATTCAGCTCAAAATTCGTCCGTGAATTTCAGACGAAATTCTGCTGAAATCTAAACCAAATTCAGACCTGTACCTGAATTACAAAATTTGGACAATAATGAATTACATCAACAATGTCTGGACTTTGAAGTCTGAATGGGCCTTATACATCTAGATGGTTGTGATATAATGAATGATAAAACCCTTTTCCCCAAAACCTATACCATAAATATATGGGATAAACATATCCCATAGATAGGAGAATCTTCTAGAGTCATAATTTGATAAATCTGCACCCTTCCATTATTAGTCAGATTATAGATTGGCAAGGATGGGCAGACACCAGCTGGCATAGCATCGTTGGAGAACAAATGAGAAGTAGTAACCAATTCACAATCGATTTACAACAAAATTAACAAGTCTGGTCTGCTAGTCTGCTATCTCTTTATCCAGAGTCATTCGTACAGTTTTGTAAACCAGGTTATGAGTGGCATTCTCTCATGCAGAGGATCTAGATTCACAGCTACAGTCACAGCTCAGATATTCTCCAGAGATGGAGAGAAGAGAGATGCCCGTTAAAGTTGTTCATATATCATGCACATGCCACACATACACAAATAAGACAGATTCTGTACAGGAAAAGAGGAAATCTACATTTCTGCTTTGACATAACTGATTCAGGGGCAGCCATGTAGCAGTTTACTTACATCAATGGTGTGCCAGGGCTTTCCTGGCATCATAACTACCACTTACCATGACCATAAAAGAATAGCAAGATAATTGAATATGCTTTTGTGATTTAATTCTCTTTATTTTGCCTGTCCTCTTTTAGAGAGCTGATGTGATTCAACACATCAGCTCTTTAAACCACGGTGGAAGTAAAGCCATCTATCTATGGACCTCTCTCTCTGAATTATATCCTTCACTCCAGAACCTATGGACACAGACAATGGAGGAAGTTGGCAGCAGCCTCTTAGTTACACTGGGGGCTTAATACATGAATGGCAGAGGGACCAAAGGATCATCCAAGGTCCTCCCCACTTTGTATACTAATGCTTAACTAATGGCACAGAAAAACCCTCTTTAATTTTCCATTATTTTATGTTTTGTTAATGTTATCAAGGACATAATTATTTCTTTATTTATTTTTATTTATTTTTTACTTAAAAGTTAAACAGCAACTAGAAGACATCATTTTCTTGTATTCTTTGTTTTGTAATTTTATTCTATGAACTACTCGACAGTTATTTTGGCACTGAATCATTAAATGCCACTGACACAGTTAAGGTAGTAACCCCAATGACCACCTGCTGAATTTACCTGCTGCTCTGAAAACTCAAGGTGAACAAACTATTTTAGTCTCAACCAAATACTCAGAGCAAGAGCAGTGTCAGATTTATATCTGAGCATTTTTCATAACCCTTAAACGGTAAGCCTGGGAATTTGCACTTCCTGATGCTCAAAGCTGAAATATGCAGCCAGCTGCTCTCAGTGCTTTGCAACACCATCAGCAAACAAGGATTTACATTCTTTTGCCGGAGCTCTGGGTTTTTCAGAATATATGTTTCCAGAGTAGGGAATTTGTTTGTCACAAATTTCTTACTATACATAAAAAAGACTCCTCCAGATACAGGTTATCGCACACTTTGAAAGCTACTAGCAAGATAGGAAAGTGACCAGAAAAGGGAATCGTGGATACCATAAAATTCACTGATGCAGAAACATAACGGAACACAATATAATGTGATTAACATAAACGAGACACACATTCAATGCCCCAATGCTTGCTATGTAATAAATTGATTAGAATTATTAATGCTATTATTTCTCTCTGTATTGATATAATGGAAGCAACTTATGTTGCATATGATACAGTAGTTAAAGGGTATTACAAATCCAATCAGGCAGACAAGCTCATGCATGTGGTTCAATGTGCGCTGTTTGTATATTTTCAATAAAGAGCTGTAATTAGACTGTAATAATTACACTATAATATTCTCTGTAAACCAGTGGCTGGATACCATAAATTAAATGTTCACTAAAAGCACCACAACCACTTACTTTTACTGAAGTGCTTATGATGCAAACACCTTTCCTGCAGACCTACTTAAAAAAAAAAAAAAAAAATTCTGGAGACAAATATTGTTTTTATCCTGTGTATACAGCCTTCACCCTCGGTTGGCAATCGGCTAGCTGGGATACTTTCTTTCTGGATGGTAATATCAGTATAGAGCAACATTTGCATCTAGTGTCAGCACACACATGGTGTCAATGGCTAGGTGAGTTACACACACATGATGTCCATGACTGGGTGAGTTACACACACATGATGTCCATGACTGAGTAAGTTACACACACATGATGTCCATGGCTGGGTGAGTTACACACACAGGATGCCCATGGCTGGGTGAGTTACACACACACAAATGATGTCCATGGCTGGGTGAGTTACACACACATGATGTCCATGGCTGGGTGAGTTACACACACATGATGTCCATGGCTAGGTGAGTTACACACACATGATGCCCTTGGCTAGGTGAGTTACACACACATGATGCCCATGGCTAGGTGAGTTTCACACACATGATGTCCATGACTGGGTGAGTTACACACACATGATGTCCATGGCTGGGTGAGTTACACACACATGATGTCCATGGCTGGGTGAGTTACACACACACATGATGTCCATGGCTGGGTGAGTTTCACACACAGGATGCCCATGGCTGGGTGAGTTACACACACACAAATGATGTCCATGGCTGGGTGAGTTACACACACATGATGTCCATGGCTGGGTGAGTTTCACACACAGGATGCCCATGGCTGGGTGAGTTACACACACATGATGTCCATGACTGGGTGAGTTACACACATATGATGTCCATGACTGGGTGAGTTACACACACATGATGTCCATGACTGAGTAAGTTACACACACATGATGTCCATGGCTGGGTGAGTTACACACACAGGATGCCCATGGCTGGGTGAGTTACACACACACAAATGATGTCCATGGCTGGGTGAGTTACACACACATGATGTCCATGGCTGGGTGAGTTACACACACATGATGTCCATGGCTAGGTGAGTTACACACACATGATGCCCTTGGCTAGGTGAGTTACACACACATGATGCCCATGGCTAGGTGAGTTTCACACACATGATGTCCATGACTGGGTGAGTTACACACACATGATGTCCATGGCTGGGTGAGTTACACACACATGATGTCCATGGCTGGGTGAGTTACACACACACATGATGTCCATGGCTGGGTGAGTTTCACACACAGGATGCCCATGGCTGGGTGAGTTACACACACATGATGTCCATGACTGGGTGAGTTACACACACATGATGTCCATGACTGAGTGAGTTACACACACATGATGTCCATGGCTGTGTGAGTTACACACATATGATGTCCATGGCTGGGTGAGTTACACACACAGGATATCCATGGCTGGGTGAGTTACACACACAGGATGCCCATGGCTGGGTGAGTTACACACACATGATGTCCATGGCTAGGTGAGTTACACACACACAAATGATGTCCATGGCTGGGTGAGTTACACACACATGATGTCCATGGCTAGGTGAGTTACACACACATGATGCCCTTGGCTAGGTGAGTTACACACACATGATGCCCATGGCTAGGTGAGTTTCACACACATGATGTCCATGGCTGGGTGAGTTTCACACACATGATGTCCATGGCTGGGTGAGTTACACACACATGATGTCCATGGCTGGGTGAGTTACACACACACATGATGTCCATGGCTGGGTGAGTTTCACACACATGATGTCCATGGCTAGGTGAGTTTCACACACATGATGTCCATGGCTGGGTGAGTTACACACACATGATGTCCATGGCTAGGTGAGTTTCACACACATGATGTCCATGGCTGGGTGAGTTACACACACATGATGTCCATGGCTGGGTGAGTTACACACACACATGATGTCCATTGCTGGGTGAGTTGTCCATGGCTGGGTGAGTTACACACACACATGATGTCCATGGCTGGGTGAGTTTCATACACATGATGTCCATGGCTAGGTGAGTTTCACACACATGATGTCCATGGCTGGGTGAGTTTCACACACGTGATGTCCATGGCTGGGTGAGTTTCACACACGTGATGTCCATGGCTGGGTGAGTTACACACACATGATGTCCATGGCTGGGTGAGTTACACACACACACATGATGTCCATGGCTGGGTGAGTTTCACACACATGATGTCCATGGCTGGGTGAGTTACACACATGATGTCCATGGCTGGGTGAGTTGCACACACACATGATGCCCATGGCTGGGTGAGTTACAAACACATGATATCCATGGCTAGGTGAGTTACACACACGATGTCCATGGCTGGGTGAGTTACAAACACATGATGTCCATGGCTGGGTGAGTTTCACACACATGATGTCCATGGCTGGGTGAGTTGCACACACACATGATGCCCATGGCTAGGTGAGTTACACACACATGATGTCCATGGCTGGGTGAGTTACAAACACATGATGTCCATGGCTGGGTGAGTTACAAACACATGATGTCCATGGCTGGGTGAGTTACAAACACATGATGTCCATGGCTGGGTGAGTTTCACACACATGATGTCCATGGCTGGGTGAGTTACACACACATGATGCCCATGGCTAGGTGAG
Source organism: Pelobates fuscus (assembly GCF_036172605.1). Classification (NCBI taxonomy): domain Eukaryota; kingdom Metazoa; phylum Chordata; class Amphibia; order Anura; family Pelobatidae; genus Pelobates; species Pelobates fuscus. The sequence continues at coordinate 99,641,717 of NC_086318.1, forward strand.
TTACACATACATGATGCCCATGGCTAGGTGCATTACAAACACATGATGTCCATGGCTAGGTGAGTTACACACACAGGATGTCCATGGCTGGGTGAGTTACAAACACATGATGCCTATGGCTAGGTGAGTTACACACACAGGATGTCCATGGCTGGGTGAGTTACACACACATGATGCCCATGGCTAGGTGAGTTACACACACATGATGCCCATGGCTAGGTGAGTTACAAACACATGATGTCCATGGTTGGGTGAGTTACACACACATGATGTCCATGGCTGAATGAGTTGCATGCACTATATGTTATTCACTATAGTCTGAATTGCCCGTAATAGATGGGGTAAAACCAGCTGCATTCGGCCATTCGGACTGCAAAATCCAGACATTGATTACACTATTCCGAAAAAAACAGAAATAAGTCTGGATTTTATCCGGACCAAACGCTGCCAGATGACAGAAATATTGTACCGAATGCTTAAAGTCCAAGCCTGGATGCCTTCCAATCTGGGTCTGGCTTTTAAAGACCTGATCTGGCCAGCCATTGTGGGGTGTACAAATTACTGTCTACCTGCATATCCCCACCCATGGCAAGTTGGTAAAGGCTATTATTATTAATATTTTTTTAATGGGAGAGGGCATCCTTATGTCTCATGAAATAAATACTTAATTAAGGCTCATTTGGAGTCTGGTATGCATATTCAAGACATTGTTACGTAGCGTAAACAATGTCCAGATTTTGCAGGCTGAATGGCCCTGTACGCAGCCTGATGGTTTTGCCATGTTTAGTACAGGGCCATTTGGATTTTAGTGAATAAAGCTGTGAGGAATAAAGCTTATGTGGAATATAACTCCAATGAACTTCACCCAGTGGTTGGCTCAGACTGATTTTAGTTCATAATAGCTTAAATAGCACGTCACCATTTTAATTGATACATAAAAATAAGAAGGTTTAAGAAATATTTGAGCAATGTTTTTTGCAAGTTAATTATAATCATTAAAATATATGAATTTTTGGACATAAAGTTTTCTTTTTACATCCCCAAATTGAGAAACTGGGAGATATGAAGTATAAGGTACCGGAGAAGACTAGAATTAGCATTTCCTGAAATGAGAGTAATGTATCAGCTAAATATGGCATCATGAATACATATGTATTTATGTATTACTTTCTATTACTATCTGTTATTTGTACTGTAAATGGCAAATATAGTATATGCTAATATATAAGAACCAGATTGGAATGCAGTAAAGTAAATATATTGTTTATGTCTATATATAATGTTTTATATTAGCATCTGGTAATTGGTAAAAAAAAAATAAACAACTAATTAGAAAATTATAATTGAGCACATTTACATAAATGTCATTTTGAGCTATCTCTGAACAGAACTTTACATACATCATTGTTTTGCCTAATTTATAAGCTAGCAATTCAACTAATGAGTCAAATAAATGTTTTTAACAAATAAAAAGTTAAAGGGTTAAAATAAAAACTTATATTTGAGTTCAAAGATGCGAACTAAATATTTCTAATGTAAAATTGCCCTCTAAAATTTTATGAAATTATGTAAAACATCCTGAACATACAAAAAAAAACACGGATTTGTCCATTGTAACATGTAACAAAATATTAACACTAGAATTCAAAGAGCTTCCCCATTTGAAACTAACGTCACATCCCAGGGCCGGACTGGGAGAAAAATTGGGCCCGGGCATTTTTTTTATTACAGCAGCCTACTAAGAAGGGGGCGGGGCAGAGGAGGTGTGTTTTGTCATCACCAATGACAAGTACGCCCCCTCTCAAAGTTAGCATGTTGGTTCAATGCTCTTCTAGGGCAGACCATGCGCAGAGCTCTGCTGAAGAGCTCTTGCATGAGAAAATAAAACTGTATTTGTTCTGCACAGTGCAAGCAAATGTAATAACATGCTTGCACTGTGTTTCCTTGCTACTTGTCTCTGGTGTCTCTATAAATGGATACCAGGAGACAAAAATGCCAGGAAAGAGTATTGTGCATGTGCTTTGGAGCCTGCTTGTGGTATTGCGTGTGTGTAGAGTGAGCTGATTGTGGTGTGGTATTGTGTAATAAGGTTGGTTTTAGTCATGTTGTGTTTGTGGTGTAATGTGATGCATTTGTGGCTAGGGGCTGTAGAGAATGTATGTATAGGGGATGTAGCAAGTGTGTGCATACAGGCTATAGAGTGTGTGTATAGGTGATGTAGTGTTTGTAGAAAGTGTGTGTTTAGGGGTGTAGTTTCTAGTGTTTGTGTGTGTATAGGGGATCCAGAGTGTGTGTGTTAAGAGTGTAGTGTGTGTGAGTGTGTGTATATAGGAGTCTAGTGTGTGTTTGAAGGACCCAGAATGTGTAGGAGATCTAGTGAGTGTGTGTTGATAACGGATTCAGAGTGTATATAGGGATCTAGTGTGTGTATGTGTGTAGATGATCCAGAGTTGGGTAAGGGATCTAGTGTGTGTCTGGAATGTAATGTGTTTAGGGGTGCTGTGTGTGTGTGTGTGTATATATATATATATATATATGTGTGTGTTTGGAACTATTGTGTATGTGTGTGGTGCAGTGTGTTGGGGGGTTCTGTGTGTATGTGAGGGGTGCAGTATGTGTGTGTGATGGATGCTGTGTGTGATGGATGCTGTGTGTGAGGGGTGCTGTGTGTGAGGGTGCGGTGTGTGAGGGTGCGGTGTGTGATGTGTGTGAGTGCTGTGTGTGATGTGTGTGATGTGTGTGAGAGTGCTGTGTGTGATGTGTGTGAGAGTGCTGTGCGTGAGAGTGCTGTGTATGATGTGTGTGAGAGTTCTGAGTGTGATAGTGCTGTGTGTGAGAGTGCTGAGTGTGAGAGTGCTGTGTGTGATGTGTGTTAGAGTGCTGTGTGTGATAGTGCTGTGTGTGAGAGTGCTGAGTGTGATGTGTGTGAGTACTGTGTATGATGTGTGTGAGAGTGCTGTGTGTGTGTGTGTGTGTGTGTGAGAGTGCTGTGTATGATGTGTGTGAGAGTGCTGTGTGTGATGGGTGTGAGAGTGCTATGTGTAGGAAGGGTAAATAAACAAATAATATAACAGGCATTATGTCCCCCCCTCCCTTCTTACCTTTAGCCTGGGAGGGGGGACTGGTACCTGGGACACGGGGTGGCGGTGTTCCCTGGTGGTCCTCGTGGTGAGTGAACTCTAGCCTGCGGGCTAGAGTTCACTCTCGCGAGATCCGGTCGTTGGCAACGCCATGGCAACGCTCCAGATCTCGCGAGAGAAACCCAGCGGAGCTGCAAGTTAGAGCTCTTCCGGGTCCTCTCTCCAGGCTGGCTGTCTCCCTCCCTCTCTCCCCGCCGGCGGCCGCATTTGACAGCATGTGGGCCGGCGAGGGAGATCTTTGATTTCCCCACCGGCCCGTCATGGAAAAGAGCGGGGCCGGCGCTCGGATAGTGCCGGCCCTGCATAGACCGGCAGGGGAGATCCTGGGACTTCCCCTGCCAGCCTCGGCCCATGGCCACCGTGGCCCCCTGGCATTTGCCTGGTGTGCCCGATGGCCAGTCTGGGCCTGTCACATCCACAGATGTGACTGACAGCCAGGGCCGGCCTTAGGCATTTAGACGCCCTGTGCGAAAAATCTTCACAGCGCCCCCCCCCCCCGTCATCCATGTATGCTGTAATGTTTGTGTTGTCTGTGTATGTGATAGTAGGTGTGATGACTGTGTGTGATATGTATGCTATGTGTGATATTTGTAATGGTTGTATTAACAGTGTGTGATATGCGTGTATTGGTTGTATGTGACACACACACACACACACAGAGTCAGACGGCCATACACACACACAGGAAGACATCCACACACACACAGGCAGACAGTCTCACACACACACACAGACACACACAGGCAGACAGTCAGTCATACACACAGACACAGACAGTAATACACACAGACACACACAGAGGCAGACAGTAATACACACAGACACACACAGTCATACACACAGACACACACAGAGGCAGACAGTCATACACACACACACACACAGTCATACACACAGACACACACAGAGGCAGACAGTCATACACACACACACACACACACAGACAGTCATACACACAGACACACACGCAGACAGTCATACACACAGACACACAGAGGCAGACATCCATACACACAGAGGCAGACAGCCATACACACAGGCAGTCATACACACAGAAGCAGTCATACACACAATCACACACACAGAGGCAGACAGTAATACACACAGACACACACACAGAGACAGACAGTAATACACACAGACACACAGTGGCAGACAGTCATACACACACACACAGACACACACATGCAGATAGTCATACACACAGACACACAGAGGCAGACAGTCATACACACAGAGGCAGACAGTAATACACACAGACACACAGTGGCAGACAGTCATATACACACACACACAGGCAGACAGTCTCACACACACACACACACACACACAGGCAGACAGTCAGTCATACTCACAGACACAGACAGTCATACACACAGCCAGTAATACACACAGGCAGAGAGTCACACTCACCTGACAATCACACAGTTACCTGTGGAGTTCATTGTGGAGGCAGTGCAGCTCCTGGTGACTGTTTGGTGGGGAAGCAGGGACTCGGAAGCAGGGACTCCTTCCTGCTTCCCCTGCAGCAGTTTTCGGGCGCTATTAGCTCCGCCCCCGCCGCACGGTAAGCTCCGCCCCCGCTGCAAATTTTACACATTGAGCATAGAAGGTTCATTGTGGAGGAGAATTCACAGCCATTGTAGCTTATTTTACACATTGATGTCAGTTTAGTCAGTGATAGTAAAAAATAAATAATCTGTTGCCATGTAAATAATCAATTGCCATGTAAATAAATACAGTGTTATCCAGTGGCAAATGAGTTTTTACACAAGCCATCAAAACAGATGGCACATTCCATGGCCATAATCACTGATGTGGGTGTAGACGGGACTGTAAGACAGGTACTAGTATTGTCTGACAGTCGAATTAAAGAAGTCTACGAATGGTACTAGAATGTTCAGCATTTATATATTTGAGCAACGTGGGTGCCTTTTCCTATTGCCAAGAACTTGCAAGCCTGGAACTCATAGTTCTGTATTATTTTTTAATGTATTGCATATTGATAACATCTAAAAACAGATTTATCAACATCTGGGGACTTTGCATAGTTTACAAAAAACACTAACTGTGACGTAGCCGCTGGGGGTCCGATGGCCGAGAGGTGAGTTTTATTTACCACCGCCATACTCTTCCTATCAATCCTCTTCTGCTCCTGGCGCTGGAGCCAACATCACATGTGTGAGAGTACAGCATTGAGGTCTATAGAAAGCGCTAATTTCCACTAGTGACGACTTGGGGAAATGACAAGGATTGATGGCATTAGCTCCACTCAGTTTCAAACTTTGTCAAGTAAAGTAAACATACTGAGAAAAAGTAGTGCCTACTGTCACGGGTGGCGGTACGGACACAGGGACCCTTGTGTGCCTGATGATGATAGGAGTGGAAATGAACAATCAGGGCCTGGTGCAGGGTAACCACACGCCCCCAGGTGTTGAGCACCAGGGATTGTGCGGCCACATACCAGGGCCCTGATGCAACTTCTGTGGAGCTAGGAGAAAATATGATTGCATGCCAGGGAGTGGGAGTAGGAGGGTGCAGTGTCCAGGCGGCCCAAGTAAATGGTTGGTCAATATTAAAGATGGCCCTTGCAACTGCCCTTGCAACTGCAAAGTTCTAACATAGATTTATACCTATTGTGATAGCTTAAATCACTAAACGGACTATCATTCTGCTTTTTCCCCATATCTCCCTGGGCTTTAGGAACTACTAGAAATAGAGGTGAAACCTACAAAATGGCCTCCTTATGTCCTTTACTTATCAGTTATAGGCAGGGTTGCCATATCCATCATGTTTTCCTGAATACATGTTGTGCTACTTATTATATGATTATTGCATTGAGCATACTTGATGTTTATTTGTTGTAATTACAGCTCAGTTCTTCACAGGAATGAGACATGAAGTGTCTTGTCTTTGTTAATAAAGTTCACAGTTTTAAAGAACACAATTTTTTTGTCAGTTACATAGGTAGAGAAACCATTTTTGTTTCGGAAGCAGAAAAAGTGATTCTGGTGATGCTCTTCGATTCTGCCTATAGATACAGTTGCAAGAAAAAGTATGTGAACCCTTTGGAAAGATATGGATTTCTGCACAAATTAGTCATACAATGTGATCTGATCATCATCTAAGTCACAACAATAGAAAATCACAGTCTGCTTAAACTAATAACACACACAGAATGAAATGTTGCCATGTTTTTATTGAACACACCATGTAAACATTCACAGTGCAGGTGGAAAAAGTATGTGAACCCCTAGACTAATGACATCTCCAAGAGCTAATTGGAGTGAGATGTCAGCCAACTGGAGTCCAGTCAATGAGATGAGATTGGAGGTGTTGGTTACAGCTGCCCTGCCATATAAAAACCACACACCAGTTCTGGGTTTGCTTTTCACAAGAAGCATTGCCTGATGTGAATGATGCCTCACACAAAAGAGCTTTCAGAAGACCTTAAGAATTGTTGACTTGCATAAAGCTGGAAAGGGTTATACAAGTATCTCCAAAAGCCTTGCTGTTTATCAGTCCACGGTAAGACAAAGTGTCTATAAAGGGAGAAAGTTCAGCACTGCTGCTACTCTCACTAGGAGTGGCCGTCCTGTAAAGATGACTGCAAGAGCACAGCGCAGACTGCTCAATGAGGTGAAGAAGAATCCTAGAGTGTCAGCTAAAGACTTACAAACGTCACTGGCAAATGCTAACATCCCTGTTAGCGAATCTACAATTTGTAAAGCACTAAACAAGAATGGATTTCATGGGAGGATACCACAGAGGAAGCCACTGCTGTCCAAACAAAACATTGCTGCACGTTTACAGTTTGCACAAGAGCACCTGGATGTTCCACAGCAGTACTGGCAAAATATTCTGTGGACAGATGAAACCAAAGTTGAGTTGTTTGGAAGAAACACACAACACTATGTGTGGCGAAAAAGAGGCACAGCACACCAACATCAAAACCTCATCCCAACTGTGAAGTATGGTGGTGGGGGCATCATGGTTTGGGGCTGCTTTGCTGCGTCAGGGCCTGGACGGATTGCTATCATCAAAGGAAAAATGAATTCCCAAGTTTATCAAGACATTTTGCGGGAGAACTTAAGGCCATCTGTCTACCAGCTGAAGTTCAACAGAAGATGGGTGTTGCAACAGGACAATGACCCAAAGCATAAACTAAATCAACAACAGAATGGCTTAAACAGAAGAAAATACGCCTTCTGAAGTGGCCCAGTCAGAGTCCTGACCTCAACCCGATTGAGATGCTGTGGCATGACCTCAAGAAAGCGATTCACACCAGACATCCCAAGAATATTGCTGAACTGAAACAGTTCTGTAAAGAGGAATGGTCAAGAATTACTCCTGACCGTTGTGCACTACAGGAAACGTTTCATTGAAGTTATTGCTGCCAAAGGAGGTTCAACCAGTTATTAAATCCAAGGGTTCACATACTTTTTCCACCTGCACTGTGAATGTTTACATGGTGTGTTCAATAAAAACATGGCAACATTTCATTCTTTGTGTGTTATTAGTTTAAGCAGACTGTGATTGTCTATTGTTGTGACTTAGATGATGATCAGATCACATTTTATGACTAATTTGTGCAGAAATCCATATCTTTCCAAAGGGTTCACATACTTTTTCTTGCAACTGTACACATTTGCCTGTAAGTCTATTTAAAGGATCACTATAGTGTCAGGAAAACAAACTCGTTTGCCTGACACTATATAATTCTTAGGGTCCCCCCACCCTTAGGGGCCCCCTCCCGCTGTGCTGAAGGGGTTGAAACCCTTCAGCTACTTACCTTTATCAAGCGCCTGGCTTCCTTTGGCGCTGCTAAACTCTCCTCCCCCTCCGACGTCAGCTCCCGAGTGGAACGGAAAGCGAATTAAAAATGCCCATAGGAAAGCATTTCTCAATGCTATCCTATGGACGTTCTGTGTGCTCAATGCGATTTTTGCATCCAGCATCGCAGATGCGCCTCTAGTGGCTGTCAGGACAGCCACTAGAGGTTGGCTTAACTCTGCAATGTAAACATTGAGCTGAAGTGGTCTGGGTGACGATAGTGGTCCTTTAATATAATGCTTATTTTTAAAGTGTCACATGCAAATATATGTTGTAATCATAGCTAATCTGGTTGTGTTGCAGTTTTACAGAACTATTCATAGCAGTAAACTATTTTTTAAAGAAACAAAACTATATTTCTAAGAGTTGCCCTACCAACTCTTAGAAATAGAGTAAGTAGTATTGCAAAGAAGCATCATGTTGATTGGCAGCACATGAAAATGCTGCCCTGTATTATGGATTCCTGATATATCACTGATTTACTACCTGCAGCAGGGCTCGAGTCCTGCAGGAACACATGGGAATGGCGTTCCTGCACTTTTTCCAAAGCAGGAACGCCGTTCCCGTTACCAGTCCTGCAGGACTTGCCCTGCTACCTGCATACAGGGGCCCATCACACGCTGTGTTCCTCTCCAGCACTAACTCTCGCGAGACCCGCGTCTGTAAGAGCGTTGCCACGGGTTACTGTGGCAACACTCCGCACAGGCGAGTCTCGCGAGAGTTAGTGCTGGAGAGGAACACAGCGTGTGATGGGCCCCTGTATGCAGCGGCTGCTTCCCTCCACCGGACCACCAGGCGATCTCCCCCCTCCCGGACAAGGTAAGAAGCAGGGAGGGGGGAATAAAACAAAAAAAAACTAAACACGTAAAGTTTAAAAAACAAATGCTTCCCCCCATCATCCAGCACACACACACACACACACACACACATCATCCAGCACACACACACACACACATCATCCAGCACACAGACACATCATCCAGCACACACACACACACACACACATCATCTAGCACACACACACACACATCATCCAGCGCACACACACACATCATCCAGCGCACACACACACACACACATCATCCCACACACGCACACACACATCATCCAGCACACACACGCACACACACATCATCCAGCACACACACACACATAATCCAGCACACACACACACATCATCCAGCACACACACACATCATCATCCAGCACACACACACATCATCATCCAGCACACACACACATCATCATCCAGCACACACACACACACACATAATCCAGCACACATACACACACACATAATCCAGCACACACACACATAATCCAGCACACACACATAATCCAGCACACACACATCATCCAGCACACACACACACATAATCCAGCACACATACACACACACATAATCCAGCACACACACACATAATCCAGCACACACACACATAATCCAGCACACGCACATCATCCAGCACACACACACATAATCCAGCACACACACACACATCATCCAGCGCACACAAACACACATCATCCAGCGCACACACACACTTCATCCAGTTCACACACACTTCATCCAGCACACACACACACATCATCCAGCACACACACACATCATCAGCACACACACTGCATTCATTATACACAATCTGCACTTACTACAAACACACTACATTCATTATACACACTCTGCACTCATTACAAACACTCTACATTCACTATACGCACTCTGCATTCGTTATACACACTCTGCACTCTCTACAAACACACTAAATTCACTATACACCATGCACTCACTACACACACAACATTCACTATACACACTCTGCATTCATTATACACACTCTGCATTCACTACACACACACACTACATACACTGCATTCATTATACACACTGCATTCATTATACACACTCTGCACTCACTACAAACACACTACATTCACTATACACACTCTGCATTCATTATACACACTCTGCACTCACTACACACTAGATTCACTATACACACTCTGCATTCACTACAAACACACTACATACACTGCATTCATTATACACACTCTGCACTCACTACAAACACACTGCATTCATTATACACACTTTGCACTCACTACAAACACACTGCATTCATTATACACACTCTGCACTCACTACAAACACACTACATTTATTATACACACTGCACTCACTACAAACACACTCTGCACTCACTACAAACACACTGCATTCATTATACACACTATGCACTCACTACAAACACACTACATTCACTATACACACTCTGCATTCATTATTCACACTCTGCACTCACTACACACTGCATTCACTATACACACTCTGCATTCACTACAAACACACTACATACACTGCATTCATTATACACACTCTGCACTCACTACAAACACACTACATTCACTATACACACTCTGCATTCATTATACACACTCTGCACTCACTACACACTAGATTCACTATACACACTCTGCATTCACTACAAACACACTACATACACTGCATTCATTATACACACTCTGCACTCACTACAAACACACTGCATTCATTATACACACTTTGCACTCACTACAAACACACTGCATTCATTATACACACTCTGCACTCACTACAAACACACTACATTTATTATACACACTGCACTCACTACAAACACACTCTGCACTCACTACAAACACACTGCATTCATTATACACAGTATGCACTCACTACAAACACACTACATTCACTATACACACTCTGCATTCATTATACACACTCTGCACTCACTACACACTGCATTCACTATACACACTCTGCATTCACTACAAACACACTACATACACTGCATTCATTATACACACTCTGCACTCACTACAAACACACTACATTCACTATACACACTCTGCATTCATTATACACTCTGCACTCACTACACACTACATTCATATACATACTCTGCATTCACTACAAACACACTACATACACTGCATTCATTATACACACTCTGCACTCACTACAAACACACTGCATTCATTATACACACTTTGCACTCACTACAAACACACTGCATTCATTATACACACTCTGCACTCACTACAAACACACTACATTTATTATACACACTGCACTCACTACAAACCCACCCTGCACTCACTACAAACACACTGCATTCATTATACACACTATGCACTCACTACAAACACATTGCATTCATTATACACACTCTGCACTCACTACAAACACACTGCATTCATTATACACACTATGCACTCACTACAAACACACTGCATTCATTATACACACTCTGCACTCACTACAAACACACTGCATTCATTATACACACTATGCACTCACTACAAACACACTGCATTCATTATACACAATCTGCACTCACTACAAACCCATTACATTCATTATACACACTCTGCACTCACTACAAACACACTACATTCATTATACACACTGCACTCACTACACACACTACATTCATTATACACATTCTGCACTCACTACAAACACACTACATTTATTATACACACTGCACTCACTACAACCACTTCATTATACACACTCTGCTCTCACACCAAACACACTACATTTACTATACACAATCTGCACTCACTACAGACACACTGCATTCATTATACACACACTGCACTCACAACAAACACACTACATTCATTATACACACTGCACTTACTACAAACACACTACATTCATTATCCATACTCTGCATTCACTACAAACACACTACATTCATTATACACACCCTGCTCTCACCACAAACACACTACATTTACTATACACAATCTGCACTCACTACAAACACACTGCATTCATTATTCACACACTGCACTCACAACAAACACACTACATTCATTATACACACACTGCACTCACAACAAACACACTGCATTCATTATACACAAACTGCACTCACAACAAACACACTACATTCATTATACACACTCTGCACTCACTACAAACACACTAAATTTATTATACACACTGCACTCACTACAAACACACTACATTCATTATACACACTGCATTCACTACAAACACACTACATTCATTATACACACCCTGCACTGCACTATATGCATAGGAGTGCAATTTTATTTTTTAAGCCCCCCACACTCCTTTGCATATAGTGCAGTGCAGGAGTCTTGGGTGAGTTCCCACACTTTTTTCCCCAGGAATTGACCTCTGACCTGCAGCATTTGACTTACACAAACTGCAAGGCAGCTCTTTCTGTCAATTTGTATAAATTATATTCATGCCAGATAACATGGTGGATATGGTATCCCTAGTTATAGGTGGAGTTTATAATGGAACTGGGTGTCACCCATGATCCTTATCTCACACCATGGAATGTTGTAAACATTATAATACAGAAAAACATGATCCAATGGCGTATCCTGGTTTTGTGCTGCCCTAGGCAGCCCCCCCAGACACACACTAACAGACACACACAGACACACACTAACAGACACACACACACACACACTGACAGACACACATACTGACAGACACACACTCACTAACAGACACACACTAACAGACACACACAGACACACACTAACAGACACACACACACTAACAGACACACACACTAACAGACACACACTCACTCACATTAACACAATTTTTTTTATTTAACTCTCCCCAGCCTCCTTACCTTTAGGAATGCTGGGGGGGTGTCTCTTTCTCCCTGGGGGTCCAGTGGCTGCTGGGTGGGCGGCGCTGGCGGGCGGCTGGCAAGGGAGCACTTCCTCTGAGCTGCCACAGAGTGATGCCGGGAACCGGAATATGACGTCATATTCCGGCTCCCAGCCTCACTTTGTGGCGCACGAGGGAGCTGAGCAGACAGCTCAGAGGAAGTGCTCCCTCGCCAGCCGCCCGCCAGCGCCGCAAGCCCGACCGGCTTGTCAGTAAGCCACAAGGCTAACAAGACATTTGCTCTGTGCATTTGGGGACGGCTTTTTTTGCCACCCCCTGGAAAATGCCGCCCAAGGCAAATGCCTTGTTTGCCTCACGGCTAAAACGTCCCTGACATGGTCAATGCTATATATTTTTACAATACTCTATGGTCAAGTCAGACACTAAAATTGGTGCCTTGGGTCAGCAGTTATCAGTCTTCTCCCCACCATACACTGCTGGCAGTGCCAATCCTTTGGAACATTCCTAGGGTTAAATTACAGAATTTCCAGGAACAAAATATAATTTTTCCTGGTTTTCTTTTATTTTCTTTATAACACCATATTTTATGTGAGAGAAAAAAAAACTATACACAAGAAATACTTCAAAATAAGCACTTACAATTCTGAAAAGGTTCCAGAGATAAATTGTGCATTAACAGATTGCACAATGTGTTTTGTTCTTCTACTTATCTCTGGGGTATAGATGACCGATAGAAATGTCTTATTGTAGATATTTCACTTTAATTACGGTTGTTCATTTTTCTTTGCTTAAGCACCAAATTGAAAAGCTGATTCAGACATTTAACCTACTTCATAATGCATAACCCAGAGAACCGGAAACAATCAAAACTTTTTTAGTTCATGTTGTTTTAATGACTCCACTGCCAAGGTGGAATGAAATGCTATTGTGAAGGAGTTCCTGTATGCTAACTGAGTACCTCTGCCCTGTCAGCATCCTTGCTACTCTGTCGTTGGGAGGGATTCTCTCTGGGATTCTACCTGAACCTCATCGAGGACCTCATTCCATGGTTCCTTTCACATTGTGCCCCTCCGGTCCAGCTTACCCTCTGCTGAAGCAGGGCCCTCATACTTGGACAGAGCCTTTTGAATTTGCCACTTGAACTCTGAGGTCTGGCACCTAGACATCTGCACTCCATCATCTGCCACTGCTCATGCCTAGCTGGTCAAGCATATCCACATCTCTTCGTCCATCTCTGTAGTTACATCCTTCAATGTCTGTTGAAGAACAGACTGCGATACAGGATGATCTGTTTCCTGTACCCAACCGGAATGACAAGAAGTGCTCACTGAGAGAGCACTTCCCATCAGTGTGGACAGGTACAGGAAACTGAAGCTCCCGTACCGCGGTCCGCTCAGCTCGGTCACACTACAAGAAAGGTTGGAGGCACACCAGGGAGAGGAGAGGACTTCTAAGCGGGGGACAGAGGGGAACGAACCAAGGGGGGAGAGAGAGGGGCAGTGTAACGGATCCCCTATACTCCTGCTGAGTATATCCGTTGTAAATCTCAAAGGAAATAGTGATTATAGCTCAGAGCTACCAAAACATCAGCCTATACGTGATAAAGGGTACAAAATGAACTGTTATGGCCGGATGGCCCACTTATATACACAGACCCCCAGCATGGGGTCTCAAGCAAGGACATAGCAAAACACCCCCAAAACACTCCCACAACACGCCCTGGAGTCTCTGTGTCTGGGAGATAATTTAGTGTACTTTTGCTTAAACTAATTATCTCCCAGGCACTAGAGTTATAAAGTATAAAACATAAAATATTAAAAATACATATAACACATATAGGAACCCCCACAATTATTTTATCCCTGGATAGCCTGGATTGTCCAAATAGCGCTCAGATCCCACGAATACAGCAGAATCGCCACCGGGGTAAAGTTTTGACCAACCGCACATGCCCCGTCTGCCCAAATCAGTTCCAGAAAATCACTGGTAGCGGTCGGTCATTTTTGGGAGTTCCAAACCGAACAAAAATACAAACAGTTCCCCTGGCTCATAGGTAGCGATTATTTGCCTTGTTTGTGCGAACAATGCTACCGAACAGCGCTATCCTGGCTTGTCGTGGGAAGAAGCAGTCATTCATATGAAATCACTGGTGTTCACGAGGTCGAGTGTCCAACTTATGGTTCCAGACCAGGTCCCACTGCCTGCGTTCGTGCAACAGGATGGCCGCTGTTTTCCAGTGCACTTGTTGTTCGGTTATACGAACGGCAGCCACACAGAGAGAGCACTTGAGTTTGTGGTTTCTTTGATGTTTAATGAGCATGGGGATTGTCACAGGCCTCAAGGGACATGGAGTGGGGGAAGGAACACTAAGGGATAGGGGAGGGAGAGGGGGAGGCGACCTCTAAAAGAGGGGGGAGGGAGAAGAACACTGGGGGTAGGAGAGAGGAACATTAGTGACAGGGGAGGGAAGGGGAAAACGAACACTAAGGGGGAGGAGAGAAGAACACGAAGGGGGAAGACTCAGAGACAGATAAGGGGGGTAGAGGAACACTAATGGACAGGGGAGGGAGGGAAGGAGAACACCACCGGACAGGGGAGGGAGGGGAGAGGAACACTAAGGGACAGGGAATTGAGGGGAGAGGAACACTAAGACAGGGAGGGGAGAGGTAAACTAAGGGACAGGAAGAGGACCATTATGGGATGTGAAGGGGAGAGGAGCAGTAATAGACATGGAGGGGAGAGGAACACTGAGGGACATGTAGGGGCGAGTGACATACAGTTGGCCTGAGCGCAGAGAAAGACACACAGAGGGACACAAGGGGGGAGAAAGACACACAGATGGGTCTGGGGGTTAGAAAGATGTGCAGAGAGGCTGTGGGTGAAAGCAACACAGAAGGTCCCGGGGGGGGTTATAAATACAAAGTGACTCAAAGTGAAAGAGACACAGAGGGGCTGGAGAAGAGGAAAAAAAGACGCAGAGGGGCTGAAGGGGAGATAGACAGGCTGGGGGTGAAAGAGAAACACACAAATGAGCTGGAAAGAGTAAAAGACACAAAGGGGCTGGGAGAGAAGGAGACACACAAAGGGGCTAGGGGGAGTAAGACACACAAAGGGGGGGTTGTACGAGATAAACAAGGGAGATGTAAGACACACAATGGGGAAAAGTACAGGATAAGATACACTAGTGGGTAAGACATTTAAAAGAGGGGATTTGAAACAAAAGGCGGGTTAACAGGCACACCGGTGAAGATGCTTTTTGGGGGGGATGCCAACATCATATTCGCCTGTGTACCCAAAAATCCTTGCACCAGCCCTGCCTACAGCTAACACTATATATATGGAAACTTCCGTACTCTGACTGAGTACTTTTACCAGGTCATCTACCTCGCTTATACCAGGGGAAGCAAGTCACTGGAACAGGCTGCAGTGATTATAGCTCATGACACCTTCTCTCCTGTAAAGCAGAGACTATTGCATTCCCCTACACATTAGATAAGTTTAAATGCAGCGAGTAGAATTATTTTTATTGTATAAAACACAGCTATTAATACACATCCTTGTTGACCGTACCTGCATGGAGTCCTCCATACAAAGCAATGCAAATTACAATTGTCCCTCACGATGCCACTCTGTCTAAGGATTTAATTACATTATCCCCAGCTAACACAATCAGCTCCTTGCTGTGCCCCCACAGTTTTACATGCACACAGTACACTAGAACCCCTTTTCCCTGCGCTATACCCCCACACAATATATATCCCTAGATAGTTAATCACCAAGCACCCTAGCTGTTCATTGGAGCACCCTAATCGTAGAATCTGCGTCCGAGTTACAGTATGTTAAAATGTTACCAGGTTATGGCTATTCTCTGATCTGACAAGTAGTTCCAGGTGTGCAACGGCTTATTCCTGGTCTCCCAAAAGGGGTTCCCAGATATCTGAGGAGGGGAGCACTTTTAAGCCCCAGGTATTCTCCGCTGCCTTGTTGCCTCCCCGACCTACCTTTTAAATAGTGTTCTATTTGGAGAGCGGGAGGCCGAGCGATACCAGCATGAAGATTGTTCAGACCTTGGCACAGTCCAGATCCGAGGAACAGTTCCACAGTGCTTTAGGGTGCCTCCCAGTCAGACGCTCAATCTTTAAAATGAGTTCAGGCAATCCCAAAAAAGCCTGGATCCCAAGTCTGGATGGGGAGCACAAAACCTATCCAGGGACCCCATACTCCTCTCCACGGTGACAATAGGCTTTCACAGGGGATCTTGGGACCAGGCCCATAGGATGTGGGCAGGAGGCTGGCCTTCAAAGTCCACGGCACAGAAGCCTCCATCACAGCTATGCAAACTACTGCACCCTGTAGTGGTTATAGTGCAAAAAGTTTGGCAACTGGGATCTGACTCCTCCTTTGATGCTAGAAGCTTCTGCAAGGTTTTTTAACTCCACTAATCTTAGCCCTGAAGTACATGGCCAGCTCATTGGCTGAAAAAATAAGTTGAGCACTTTTAGCCAATGAGGGTCATCCTGTTTAGAGAACTTCCAGTGATACAGGAGGTGGTGACCAGCTGAATTCATGTTGGATTATTTACCCTGACAGGGTGGCAAAGCACTCATTGCACCATAACCACTACAGTGTGCTGTAGTAGTTACAGTGCTCAATTTGTTTCAGCTTTCCTGGGGCACTTGCGCATGTCCAGTTGTGGAGCGGGGTCAGCAATCTGCACATGCCCAGCTGAGAGTGCAACAGATTACCAACCAGCATGTGCAATCTATTGGTTAATCCCATCTTAAATCGATGGTAGAACAGAGCTCAAGGGAGGTGCTCATGACAGATACTGGGAAGCTTTTTCATAATCCCTAAGGTCAAGCTCTCCTATAGCACAGGAGTGTGAGTCCTAAGCCTGCTCTAGAAGCCCACCAGACCACCAGGGAGCCCACCAAATTTAGGGGGTGTCAAACTCACCCCCTAAATTTGTAACACTCACCAGCAACTCTTTATACTAAACCCCCCTTACCATGTCACACTCACCTCCAAAAGCTGTCACTTCCTCCAACACATGAAACAGCCTGACCATAAATACAATACACAAAAACCACAAGCAGCTTCCTTTACAAACAAAACAGCTCAAACAACTACCACACACACATATACTCATAGACACAGACATAGGCATGAGCCCTGAAATAGAGACACAAATTTACACACAAGGATGCTCAGGCAAATACACAGGTACACAGTGTCAGAAACACGGACACACTCAGTCAAAAATGCGCGCACACACACACACTTACACTCTAAGGCACAAACACAGGTATATAATGCTAGACACACAGACACACTCTTATCCTCCTCAACACACAACACTCAGCCACTACACACACACTCTATCTCACACACACACACATCACCCACAGACACAGGTCCCAGGACTCTAGGAGGAGGCCACAATCTGGCACCCTTCTTAGGACCTGTGCAGCCTTAAACTGGCTCTGGCGCCACTGAAGAGTGGCCAGGTAGGCACTTTATTTTTTTTAGCCCTGCTATGGGTAAGTGGAGGGCTGTCTTGTTGAGGGGAATCAGAGCTGGCAGCATTGGGTTTACACCTATGGTAGACGCCAGAGGGTCCCAGTTTGCACTCTGACTCACTGTGTGTCAAACTGTGCAGGAAAGATTGCTGAGGTCCATTTCCACCAGTGGTGTAAACCTCATGCTCACCCGCTGGACTATTAGTGACTCAGGACCCTAGATAGACCACCAGGCAGACTTAACCCCTGCTGGATTACCAGGTATCATAGTCCCCTTCCTTGAAGAAAGCAAAACAGGAGGGGGCTACACAGAGCACGACCACACCTTACATATAGCCACCACACACACATCACATTTAGCCAGCATACACCACACACATTACATATAGCTTGAATTTTTTAGATGATTTTATGGTAAAGTTATCTAAAAGATGGGTGTTAGATGTTTGGACAGGGGCCGTGAGGGGGCGCAATATTAGATATATTCAGTGTTTGCCATAGGAGCTATCTTCAGTCGTTATGTCTCTGTCCAAATGTAAGTTTCTACTCGGCTCAGGTGTCTTTTTTATGGTTTCTTTCCTTTCCCTTTCATAGTATTTTAGTTATGACCTTGGCCTTGTTTCTCAATTATGCAGATTTTTGGTTTTGCTTGTCCTGCTAAGTCTAATGTTACTATCTGCGATATCCTACATAACCAAGTCTTACTATGTATCCACGTCTGCTTTATTTATACCCTGATTAAGCCCAGCCACTCTAAGGACTGGTAATAATATTTCTGTCCATGTCTCTTTGGTCTATACTTCCTTATAGCTTCTTATACTCCTCCATAAGAGGCTCATTTATATATTTCAACTTGTTCAGGCACTAAAAGGGGATATTACAATCCTTCACCAAGATATAATTTGTGTAAAGTATCAGCTGAAACCAAAGGCTAACTGTAATTCTACATATACTCGTCTCCTCTCTATTGTAAAGAAGTATGTAATCATATTATGCAACTCTGCAAAATGTAACAAGAAATTCCATATTGCCATCCAGGGACCATGCACTTTCAACCTCATTACAGAACAAAATGTGTTTTACAGGTCGCATTATACAGAGCAAGGACATCTGCATTGATCACCGCTTGGATTTTACCAGGAAATGTGAACGTCCCTTCTCCTGAATCAGATTGTACCCGGTGGCAAAATTATTCACGTGTTTTATATCTTTGGTTGCTCTAAGTAAGACCTTCACAGATGGTTGTCATTTGATGAAAGGCATTAAGAAAATGTAGCACACTTTCTCCAGTTCACAGCTGCTGCCTTGACCAAATGTATAATGCAGGCATATAAATGTGTAGCAGACCATAACTAATCACATAAAAAGTCTTGTTAAACAAATTTGCCTCAGAATCTCAACCACAATGCATTAAAATCCAGTAGGGACTATATACCCTTGGGATTTGGAGAAATTGGGCTGATTCGAAGATTAGAAACACAATAATGTAGTACACAACTGTAGTATACAATGAGCAGCATTGTCAAATGATCAGTATGCATCATTCATGCCCATAGGGAATATGATCTCACCATATACTTGCATAAGTTAAATGATCAACATAAATATTTATATCAAACACATCAATAAGACAGTTGAGAGACCATGTTGAGAACAAAACACAACCTTAAATCATGTTGTCTAACTTAATCATTTAGATCGGTTCAATTTCAGTTTGTACTGTTGCAAAACCACAGTCATAGACATGTTAAATGGACCTTTGAGTTAAAAATCCTGTGTCTTCTATTCCTGATCTACGGTCTGTCTTTTACACGAGCTTTGAATGTTTTCTGTGCATGCCTGCATTACAGAACTCCACCACAACATAAACCACAGTAATTATAGTTTGACAATAACTGCCTTAAAGGGGACTTGTCACAACAAGTTCACTTTAACCGAGATTTCTCCACTGCTTCTTTCACTAATTTACAATTAACCAGTCACTTACCACCAACTTAGCCAAGCTACACTAACTCAGCACCCACTCATTTACCCCCACACAACCTGTCATTTATTCAAACTTAACATCCAACTTACCCTACCTAAACACCACTCTTTTATACCAACCAACCATGTCATTCACACCTAACCCCTCACTTCAGCCACCACTCATTTACACTCACCCATACTGTCACCCAACCCTAACCCACCACTCACTTACCCTGTTACCCATTCACACCTAATACCCCACTCACCTTCCATGGCAGCCCCCCTTTATTTAAATCCACCCTGTCTTTTAACCCAACTTCTCAGACCTGCTTGCCCCTACATAGCCCGGTTCACTATCATTTACACCCATCCACACTGTCACAAACCCCCAACCACTCATTTACACCCACACTGTAATTTACCCCTAATTCACTGACCCACTCACCACCACGTAACTTTCACTCATTTACACACACAATGTTGCATTGCACCAGTGTTCAGCAGCTGAAACAAGTGATTCACCAGGACCACATCTTACCAATTGCTCATCTTGGTTCAACGCAACCATGGAAATCAGAGTGTGGGCAAAGTCATGATTAGTGTTGTCGCGAACCCGAAATTTTCGGTTCGCGAACAGCGAACGTGAACTTCCTCAAATGTTCGCGAACCGGCGAACCGCGCAAACCGCCATTGACTTCAATGGGCAGGCGAATTTTAAAACCAACAGGGACTCTTTCTGGCCACAAAAGTGATGGAAAAGTTGTTTCAAGGGGACTAACACCTGGACTGTGGGATGCCGGAGGGGGATCCATGGCAAAACTCCCATGGAAAATTACACAGTTGATGCAGAGTCTGCTTTTAATCCATAAAGGGCAGAAATCACCTAACATTGACACCTGTCCTCAAAGCCCCTGATACACACTGACACAGAGCAGAATAGAGACTGTTCCCCGTCCTCAGAGACCATGATACACACTGACACAGAGCAGAATAGAGACTGTTACCCCTACATAGGGTCACTTGGCAGATATGGCGGGGTCGTGGGAGGGGGAGGATGACTTTCACCTCTTCCCCTGTTAGATTCCCGTTGTGCTGTGACATCACCCTTATACGCTGTGTAAAGCATACTATTTCATTTGATCAGCATGGCCACTTGAGTTTTTATAGTTTTCACGCTTCTTGTAGTTTATATATGGTTCACAAAAATCAAACAAACGATAAAGTAAACATGTAAGGATTCAGAATATTCTTTCAAACCCTTACACATTGTGTGTACATACTTTTTGTCTTAAGTTTGTGGCTTTAAAGAGGTTCACGTTGTTTCTATGATGTGCATAACATGTTCTTGTAAATGTTTGTTAAATTTTTCCTGGAATTGTAATTTTTGAATCTGAATAAAGATAGTCAAATCCCTGATACACACTGACACAGAGCGGAATAGAGACTGTTCCCCCTACATAGGGTCACTTGGCAGATATGGATTGACACCTGTCCTCAAAACCCCTGATACACACTGACACAGAGCAGAATAGAGACTGTTCCCCCTACATAGGGTCACTTGGCAGATATGGATTGACATCTGTCCTCAGAGACCATGATACACACTGACACAGAGCAGAATAGAGACTGTTCCCCGTCCACAGAGACCATGATACACACTGACACAGAGCAGAATAGAGACTGTCCCCCCTACATAGGGTCACTTGGCAGGTATGGATTGACACCTGTCCTCAAAGCCCCTGATACACACTGACACAGAGCAGAATAGAGACTGTTCCCTGTCCACAGAGACCATGATACACACTGACACAGAGCAGAATAGAGACTGTTCACCGTCCACAGAGACCATGATACACACTGACACAGAGCAGAATAGAGACTGTTCCCCGTCCACAGAGACCATGATACACACTGACACAGAGCAGAATAGGGACTGTTCTCCCTACATAGGGTCACTTGGCAGGTATGGATTGACACCTGTCCTCAAAGCCCCTGATACACACTGACACAGAGCAGAATAGAGACTGTTCCCTGTCCACAGAGTCCATGATACACACTGACACATAGCAGAATAGAGACTGTTCCCCGTCCACAGAGACCATGAAACACACTGACACAGAGCAGAATAGAGACTGTTCCCCGTCCACAGAGACCATGATACACACTGACACAGAGCAGAATAGGGACTGTTACCCTTACATAGGGTCACTTGGCAGGTATGGATTGACACCTGTCCTCAAAGCCCCTGATACACACTGACACAGAGCAGAATAGAGACTGTTCCCTGTCCACAGAGACCATGATACACACTGACACAGAGCAGAATAGAGACTGTTCACCGTCCACAGAGACCATGATACACACTGACACAGAGCAGAATAGAGACTGTTCCCCGTCCACAGAGACCATGATACACACTGACACAGAGCAGAATAGGGACTGTTCCCCCTACATAGGGTCACTTGGCAGGTATGGATTGACACCTGTCCTCAAAGCCCATGATACACACTGGGGGGAGCTACTGTCCTCCCCAACCACTGCGCGGTGGGTGGGGGCCATAAATCACAATGGGGAGACCTACTGTCCTCCCCCCCTCGGCCCCCACCCCTGCGCGGTGGGTGGGGGCCATAAATCACAATGGGGGGGGCTACTTTCTGCAGAGCACACACTGTAGGCCTGAGACACCCGCTTGAAGACAAGTAACTGCTATTCAATCTATAACAGTGAAAAAAAAATTTGGGTTTTAAAAGCACGCTATAGAGACACCAGATATGAATGGCAATGTGCACTGGAACAGTTCTGGAGAGCACACGCTGAAGGAAGGACTGACAGAGCCGCTTGAAGGACACTGACTGGCTGCTATTAGCTTACACTAGAAACCTTTTTTCTTTGTAAAAGCACGCTAAAGAGACACCAAATATGATTGGCAACTGTCAAAGCACGCTGGAACAGGTCTACAGAGCACACGCTGAAGTAGGCCTGACACCCAGACGCTTGCAGACAACTAACTGATCTTCTATTACAGTGAAAAAAAATTATTTCTTTTAAATCTAAAGCTTAAGCTATTGTAAAAACAGATATGAGTGGTGGCACTGGGCAAGAGGGCACAGTATCCACTGTGAACCTCACACATAAGCTGGCAGGCAGGCAACTGCTCTTCTATTACAGTGGAAACAAAATTTTTGTTGTCAAAGCACGCTATAGAGACACCAGATATGAGTGGCAACTGTCAAAGTACGCTGGCAGGGTTGTGCAGGGCACACACTGAAGGAAGGCCTGACAGAGCCGCTTGAAGGACACTGACTGGCTGCTATTAGCTTACACTGGAAACCTTTTTTCTTTGAAAAAGCACGCTATAGAGACACCAGATATGAGTGGCAATTGTCAAAGTACGCTGGCAGGGTTGTGCAGGGCACACGCTGAAGGAAGGCCTGACAGAGCCGCTTGAAGGACACTGACTGGCTGCTATTAGCTTACACTGGAAACCTTTTTTCTCTGTAAAAGCACGCTAAAGAGACACCAGATATGATTGGCAACTGTCAAAGCACGCTGGCACAGGTCTGCAGAGCACACGCTGAAGTAGGCCTGACACCCAGACGCTTGCAGACAACTAACTGATCTTCTATTACAGTGAAAAAAAATGATTTTTTAAAATCTAAAGCTTAAGCTATTGTTAAAACAGATATGAGTGGTGGCACTGACTGTGCAAATGGGCAAGGCATCCAACCTGACACAGAAGCTGGCAGGCAGGCAACTGCTCTTCTATTACAGTGAAAAAAAAATGATTTATTTTAAATCTAAAGCTTAAGCTATTGTTAAAACAGATATGAGTGGTGGCACAGACTGTGCAAATGGGCAAGGCATCCAACCTGACAAAGAAGCTGGCAGGCAGGCAACTGCTCTTCTATTACAGTGAAAAAAAATGATTTCTTTAAAATCTAAAGCTTAAGCTATTGTTAAAACAGATATGAGTGGTGGCACTGACTGTGCAAATGGGCAAGGCATCCAACCTGACACAGAAGCTGGCAGGCAGGCAACTGCTCTTCTATTACAGTGAAAAAAATGATTTCTTTAAAATCTAAAGCTTAACCAATTGTTAAAACAGATATGAGTGGTGGCACTGACTGTGCAAATGGGCAAGGCATCCAACCTGACACAGAAGCTGGCAGACAGGCAACTGCTCTTCTATTACAGTGAAAACAAATTATTTATTTTAAATCTAAAGCTTAACCAATTGTTAAAACAGATATGAGTGGTGGCACTGGGCAAGTAGGCACAGTATCCAATGTGAACCTCACACAGAAGCTGGCAGGCAGGCACCTGCAATTACATTACACAGGAAAAAAAACAAAAAAAAACAGCCTGATGTTATAGCCCTAAAAAGGGCTTTTTGGGGTGCTGTCCTTACAGCAGAGATCAGATGAGTCCTTCAGGATTGTAGTGGACACTGAATACCCTAGCCTAGCTATCAATTTCCCTATCTAATCAGCAGCAGCTAAACTTTCCCTCCTCTCACTAAGCATGCAGCTTCAGAATGAATCGAAAATGGATGCTGGGAGGGAGGTTGGAGGGTGTGGAAGGGAGGGAGTGCTGCTGATTGGCTGGAATGTGTCTGCTGACCGAGAGGCACAGGGTCAAAGTTTGCCCAATGATGACGAATAGGGGGCGGATCGAACCGTGCATGTGTTCGCCCGCGGCAGCGAACGCGAACACGCTAAGTTCGCCGGGAACTGTTCGCCGGCGGACAGTTCGGTACATCACTAGTCATGATGTCATATGGCTCTCAGTATGCATCACCCATGACAATATAACCCACATTTCTCCAGGTTCAAACACATGAGATTTTAATGTGTCCACAATTCAACTGCAGTTTGCAAATGTAGTCCATTAACAAGTTGATCTCTACATAACAAAAGTTACATTTGTTTGAGTTATAGATAATAAAAAGATTATAGGCAAGACAATAGGAGAAAGCTTCTGTTTTACTTGGAGTTCAGGTTTACAGACAGTAAAATGGACACAAATCAAGCTTGAAACTTCCTCCTGAAAAGTCTTCTGTGGCCTACTGGATATAATCAGGATAAAAATATAAAACATTTATAATTGCTTTACTATTAGATATTTGTGTTTCGTATCAAATAAATAGCAATTTGTCTGAAATTTGGAAAAATGGGAAAATCCTCATTAGTGCATAACTATGAAACACTATATTGACAAATTACACAACAAACATAACACACAATGCACAAAACTGTTCAATTTAATTTGTTAATCATAGTTCTGTCTGACGCTTCAAAACAAAAGTAGATTGATGGGAAAAAAGATGATTGATGATCAGGGCTGTCGTCAGAAATCTCAGCCCTAAGCCCTGTTGGCCAGGCTTTCTCAACTAGATACACACTCCTTGCCACACATAGATATACACACAATCTTTCAGAATACACACATACACATTGCCAGACATAAATACACAATGTCATGCACACATAGTGTCACATACACTGATACATGTTAGAAACACACACAGATTCCTGCTGTCAGACACACATGCCACACAGACAGATGAGCACACACACAGCATCAAACAGAGACACAGTTGGACATATTTTGAATGTATAGCTACTAGCTTTCTAGCGAATACAGTTGAAAGAGATAGGCAGCTCAAGCATCCAAACCAGAGTCTCTCTGTTCTAGCCTGATAGAAAATATGTGTGTTGGGATGAGGGGGTAGCACCTTTGATGTGTTCTCAGAAGCAGGTAATTATGTAAAAAAAAAGAGTACAACAAAATATAGTGCAGTATGTCCAGTACAGGTGAGTAAAAAAAGAAATGAAAAAAAAAAAAGAAATGCACTTACAGAGTGTGGAGCTTAAAGTAGATCTACTGTGATGCACATAGTTTCTTCTTTTAATAAAGTGCTCAGTGCATGAGGCCCTCAACCATGTTTCAGAAAGCAACATGAGGTGATATACTACCCACTCAAAGGTCTTGTAGGCTGCCAAACAGTGTCATAGCATATTATGTAAATAAAAACAGAAATCAAAATATAGTAAACACTCTTGATAATATACAATAATAATATAAGTGGGGAGGTAAACAACTTTATTTAACAGACTAAAATGTAAAAATAAATAAAATGGTAAAATTAGTAAAAAAAAACACTAACGCATTTCACCTTCAACTGCATACTTTGAAGGTGAAATGCGTAAGTGTTTTTTATTCTGCGCAAGGAACACTACATTGTAAATTGAGACAGAGATGCAGTGTCCATCGTCAAGAACTCTGCCACAGTATGAATACCTAACTTAGCAACTAAAATTTAGGTCTACTTAAGCCGGAATAGCCGGTTTATGCAGTGCCTGCAAGGGGCCTGCCTGAACTAGGCAGTCCCCCTCATGCCTGAAAAATGTTTTTAAAAGTTAGTAAAAGTTATTACACAGTTTTTAAGTGAAATAAAAAGTACTTAAAAAATTATATACCAGTTTTAATTTGTTCTAACTGTATTTTGATATTAATATACATATATATTAAATTTAAAATACATTTAGAATTACGTTATAAATACATATATGTATTTATATATATCTATATATATATAAAGCTATATATAAATAAAAATAATGTAAAAAAATTATATCTATACATATATACATATATATTTAAATTCTACAAATATATTTATATAATATTTTTACATAATAAGTCATTTTATTAATTACAATCTGAGGGACCTGCCTGACAACGCAGGCAGAAAGTCCAGAGAATTTGGCTTGCAAGCACTATATTTAACCCTGTAACTTTCCAGGACACCATAAAACCTGTACATGGGGGGTACCATTTTACTCAGGAGACTTCGCTAAACACAAATGTTAGTGTTTAGAAACAGTAAAACATATCACAACGATAATACGTCAGTAAAAATGCAATTTTTTGCATTTTAAAGACACCAACTGTACTTTCACTGACGATATAATTGTTGTGATACGTTTTACTATTTTTAAACACTAATATTTGTGTTCAGCGAAGTCTCCCGAGTATAACAGTACCCCCCATGTACAGGTTTTATGGTGTTTTCAAAAGTTACTGAGTCAAATATAAGGCTTGAATTTCCTTTTTTCACATTGAAATTTGCCAGATTGGTTATGTTGCCTTTGAGACCGTATGGTAGCCCAGGAATGAGAATTACCCCCATGATGGCATACCATTTACAAAAGTAGGCAACCCAAGGTATTGCAAATGGGGTATGTCCAGTCTTTTTTAGTAGCTACTTAGTCACAAACACTGACCAAAATTTGTGTTCAATTTAGTTTTTTAGTCAATTTTGTTTTTTGCATTTTTCACACACAACAAATATGAATGCTAACTTTGCCAGTGTTTGTTTGTGACTAAATGGCTACTAAAAAAATACTGGACATACCCCATTTGTAATACCTTGGGTTGTCTACTTTTGCAAATGGTATACCATCATGGGGGCATAATTATCATTCCTGGGCTACCATACGCTCTTAAAGGCAACATAACCAGTCTGGGAAATATCATTGTGTATAAACTGAAAAATGGAATGTGCTATATTTGACCCTGTAACTTTCCAAAACACCATAAAACCTGTACATTGGGGGTACTGTTTTACTCATGCGACATCACTGAATACAAATATGTGTACTTTATTGCAGTAACAGCTAACCGTATTGTGACATTCCCAGTTAAAATGCCATGCAGAACTAAAAATATAAAATCTCTTAATTTCTCAATTTATTTTATATTTTATTCATATTAAATTATGTTTAATATACATATATTTGATGTGACATGAAAGCCCTGTTTCTCCTGAACAAAATGATATATGAACATGATATGAAAGATGTGAATTACACCTGACCAGACATATGCGCAAATTCAAGGTTTTGTTTACATTTTGTTTTGATCACAACTTTCTCAGTCCTTAAGGAGTTAAACTGCTCTAGTCCTAAAAAAATAAAAAAATAAAATAAACTGGTCATTAAAGTTAGACAACTTCCATTAGATGTTTTCTAATGGCTTTGATGCACTGTGTGAATGAGTACTTTCTTATGTATGTTTTATATGTTTAGTTTGATAAGATATGACTAGGGGAGCTAGGTATCAATTTATTGGTCATATAGATTATGATGATACAACTTGCTAGATATTGATGTTCCATGGCCGGTCTTACGTCAAATAAAAATAACACAAATCAAATGAATTTAAATGAATTTCTATATAGAACTTTATTATATATAACAACATATGATGAATCGGCATCTATCCTATTACTAAGCGATAATGGCATAAACTCATGGGATAGATACCTTTCTGATGTAGAGAAAAAAAAAACTGCTCTAGTCCAAAACAACTGTCTTTCATTTTATTTATACCTTATCCCTATTTTTGTACTTTGGGATCTTTTTTTATTTTTCTGCTGTTTTCATTATTCAAGTCATGATATGTTACAGTTCTACTTTGATTTATAATTACAGCATTCCAGTATTGGGTCACCCTATACAAATTAATAATGGCTGGATGTGCCCCCTGTGAGCAGAACGATAGTAAATAAAGATAATGCATGACTATTGCTGCATGATTTAGTTACCCCCCCCCCCCCCCACCACCATCATCTAGCAAAGGCCGTTTTCCAGCATGCCAAAGGAACTTGCACAGATGTGACTTTTGCTGTTTGGCAAATTGACAGAAATAAGTAAATTAAAATGTGAATTAACCAAAATATGATATATATAAAGATATGTTGTTTGTGTGTTGTGTTATCATTCTTATATTTTTAATATTTATATATATATATTATTATATTCCGGGTTCAAAATGTGTAATAGCCACTGGCAAGTGAAAATTCATCCTTGGCAAAAATAAATTAACCACTGATGAGTGTACCACGGACCCTCTAAGCTTGCAGTGGCAAGAAACCGTTAAGCCCTGGCTAGTGGATTAGGACTTGATATTTTAAGCTCTTATATTGTATACAAAAACGATCAGTAGATATAGGCCAGCTATCTCAGAGCAGGAATTGGTGCATGAATACAAAATAGATAGAAATATGAAAAATAGGGAGAAAAAAATGCTTCATTCCGCTTATTACGTTAAAATAAATTATCTAGGAATTAATGTGAGTTTTTAGCAGACTGTTAAGTGTCGAATAGATAGACAGACAGACTATGAAAAGGGAAGAAGCAGAGTGTAATTATATGGGCATGATAAAAAGACTGAGTGGGAGATGGGGGCTCATTCAATTATCTCCACATGACCTAAGCATTCAATACAGTTGAAATCCGTTGGGACTCGGATGGATAAAGCGTTCATTGTTTTACCTTCCAGACTATTGCTTTGATGCAAGGAAATGCTAGTAAATATCAGCAGTCTGCAGAAGTAAATATATTTCTTTGTACTTCACAAAGTAAATAATGGCACTAGATAAGATGGGGGGCATGATTAATTTTAGGATACGTTTACTGATTATCTGCAGATTTAGAAGCTGTTATCAGTATTTTGATCAAGCTGTGTATTGCAATTAAGCTGCTATCCGCTTTCCCTTTAGGCAATAATATGAGCTACACTTCATTAGCAACATGACCAGCATTCAATTTCAAAACCTTTAGCGCAACAAGGCATCCTCCCGTCAGCTCCAGAAAGGAGCCTAATGATAATTAATAAAAGCTTCAACTGTTTTTCCGTATAGATGAAAAGGGGACATGCTGTGAGTCTTTTGTATATAGAAGAAAGATACGTTTTCTGAGCCCCAGAGTTGACAAGTCAGAAAATATCAAACAATGTTCTTTAGTTGGGGCTGTATCAATGCAATTTTTTACGAGGTTTAGATAAGGCTTCGTTAGGATTCGGGTATGTATTAAATTAAGCACAACACCTATTAGAAACGTTATATTCAATTTATATGTGTGCAGGAAAAAAGTGCATATCTTGTAAGAAATTAGATTTTATAATGGACAACTGTGATTAGCTCAGCATATGCTGTGATCACTCTATAAGCTGTAATGCTACGAGATTATTATTCAGCATGGTATTTAAGAATTTTGAGTACCATATGGTACATTAAAAAGCATCACATATCTGAGGATAACTTCACCAAATATGCACTCGGTGGCACAATTAAAAACTTTTAGATAGTGCTAACTTTAGGTTAACAAAGTGTTTCTGCTGAATTAAATAACAAGGCACAGTGGCTATTGAGACAGGCTTTGTTCCCCGAGAATTGCTAACAGCAGAGTGATCAATGCGCTTGAACAAAGGGGATCAATCAACTTATTTATTGGTCTATATAGTAAATCCAAGAGAAGGTAATTGTTAGGTGAAAATCAACAAAAGGAAGCGTGTCTGCAATTCTGAGTGACTCAGTAACTGAACTCTGCAGAATTCAGCCTGTTGGATCTTACAAAGTCTAATGCTATGTCTATAGAGAGAGTTGCATCATTACCATGAACTCATCAGACACCTGCCTGTTTTACTGCTGAATTAAATGAAGATAAGGGAACTAACTTGACAAAAACTAAAATTTTGTGCCACTGGAAAATGGATCTCGCAGATTCTGCAACATTTTGCAAATCATGAAGCCCCCTGTTTTCCTGGATTCATGTTTGTAAATATCGTGTTAAGATATAGTATATTGTAACTTTGATTTCATGGAAAGATAGACAGAGAGAAATACAAACCATTTGGAAAAGCCTTTTTTTATTTTAATGAAACTGTAAACCTTAATTAATGGAATGCAACATTGGCACTCACAATGATTTAGTCGTCTGAACGCAGTGAGTTAAGGAAATTGAATGGCTCGGTTTGGGAACTGAAATCAGCTAGTATAATATTGCTCACTTATAGGCAGATATTCTTATAAAACAAACTTAGATATTATCTTTAAAACCATAGTTGGTGTGTCTGAGTGTATAACAGAGTTCCACAGCAATAATTAATATTCACAGTAATGTGTCTTTAAAAAAAAAAAAAAAAACTTAAGTCACCCAGGTCACTTCACCTCAAGTGGCCTAGGTGCCAGGGTTTTGGAATTTTAACTCTGCAATGTAAAACATTGCAGTTTTTTTTTACCTTGCAGAGTTAAATCCACGTATAGTGGCTATAAAACTGGCAGTCACTAGAGGTACTTATGCAGCACTGACCAAGTAAAACTCAATTTTCAGCTTGGATGCCTGAGTGACACTTGCCATGCATAAGCGTCAGGCACCCAATGCTTCTCTAATGAGGGCCAACAATGGAGGAGGCCATCCCTCCCATGACATCTCAGGAGGCATAGAGGTAAGCAGCACAGTGGCACACATGTGGGGACCTATATCTAACAACAGACAGGGAAACGTAAGAGTTAGGAATACAGGCTTTAGTGTTCCTTTAAACTACTATAAATGCATTTAGAAACCAGTCTGTAAATATAATACATTCTAGTCCTAAATTACATGTTAGTAGCTTAAATAATTATGGCCACACCCCCACTCACACCTCTAAAATGAAAGTGTCCATTTGAAATGTTGGGAGGTCTGAGACAGTAAAATGTGCAGATGGCTCTATTTATGAATGCTCATGGTTCTAAGAAATATACAGCCCCTACACATAAAGTTATAAGTGGACCTTTGTACGCTGAGTATTCTCAGGCACTTCCTGGTTTCAGCAGAAAGGACAGCAAAACAATCAGATCCTTGGGATTTGCAACGAACGGAGTAGATTCAGAGGTGACTATCTTTTTCATAATTTTTTTTTTTTTAAATGCATCTTAATGTGTTCAAATATTAGTGATAAATCTACCGTTTCCCATAATGTTTGCGAGCACTGACTACTCTCTTTAATATCAAACATGCAGTAAAGCTGATTTGGAAATGTAGCGGTACGACTAAAAATATTGACATAATGCCTGAGGACAAATGGACACAAAAGGGAATTGATATTTAAAACACACTATAGGTGTCAGTAATTTTGAAAGAATGCCTGTGATGTTTGTTAAATTGACAAAAAAAAATAATTGCAGTGAACCCAGCAAAGTGAAATATTTGTCTGATATAGCTGAAACAAACGTTTTATTATTCTATGCCAAAATAGCTATATTAATTAGCGTTTTGATTGTTCCTGCTGATGACAGGCTGGATGCTTGGTAAGCCTAATAAACATGCCCTTTGCTGTGCAATGTTTGGGAAGCATGCTGGAATGGTGCTGACAAGTGCATGACCTTGGAATGTAGGAGAGAGATGTTCAAAGTGATACCAGTTCACAGTGGAGCCATTTTACAGAGAACAGTGCCATTTGGAAGGGGAAGAGAAATGAAATGTAAAAGCTGTTGGCAAAATGTCCAACTCTAGATTTCACTACTCAAAAACAAGAGCTAGTTTGGGTCAAAAGCTAAATAATCACCATGGAAACCAATAGAATATCTCTTAACATTTACCTTTTCGCACATAGAATAGCTCTATAAAAGTCTTGATGAATCTCACCTGCAGTTTTTGAAGCGGAGATATCATTGGAGACTCCAAAGACTCCCTTGTCATTACATATAAACATGCAAGGAATTATGGGAAAGTCATGTCCAAATAACATGTGCATGCAGGTTATACGAGAGACATGTTGACGCCAATGACCCAGAGCTTGTAACAGGCTAAGTTTGTTTTTACTTGTCTAATTTGTACACTCACTCCAGCAGAGCCTTCAATGGCATTTATTTATATAAAGATTTGAGAGGTGCCATCAGTACAGAGGGGACAGTTACTCTGCAAACAAGGCAAAGAGTTTGAGAATAGTCACCTTAAAAACTCTGGGGAATTTTTGGCCAGTTTTTCTTTATTTCCTAATACTAGCAAAACGTGCTTGCATTCTTTCTAAGTAGTATGTCACTCTGAAAAGATATGAACAGCAGAATGGACTTGATGCAGAATGACCAGATTTTCTTCAAGCCAGAGAAATGTAAAATATATAAATAATAATTAAAGTAAAATACAAGATGTGAGTCAATACATAAATAACTCCCCTAGCCAGTGACCTTAAGAATTACTATTAGTCCATAAGATTATTAACATGTCTTTGCCACCTTGCAAATCCTTCATTTCACTCTGATTGGATGGCTTACAAAGTCAACCAATCACAGTGAACATCTTAACATCCTTCACTCCCATGAGGATTGTCTGTTTCTATGTATAATGACATTGTAAACATATGCTTGAGGTGGGAAGTCACTCTAGAGCAGGATAGACAACGTTCTGCAATCCAGTTGTTGTGGACTACAACTCCCCTGTTGCTTGTAACGAAAATATACCCCAACACGCAGGATTCAACACAACAGAAGACAACACAGAGGGGAGATGCGTCTACCGGACCTTAGAATGGCCGGACTCGACATATATGAGATGAGTACAGAGTCAGGAGCGATCCGAGGTCAAGGGCACAAAGAGACAGTGTAAACTAAGACTAGCCGGGGTCTGGTACACAGTAAACAGCAAGCTGGCAAACAGATAAGGATAAGGATAAAGAGATAACGTAGTCAGAAACAAAGCCAAGGTCAAGTACGAAGGAACACAACTGAACACAACAAGCGCTAAAGGGAACTGAAACAGAAACCACGATAGGGCAAGGAACTAAGGGAAAAAGGTGAGTACACATACCTTAACATCTATTTTGATTGGCCCCTGTCATATCCACGCCCCCAAAAGATAAGTGTATGGGGAGTGTGGCATGACAGGGACCAATGGGAGACCTTTGCCAATTTAGGCTCCCACTGTCCCTTTAAGAGTGCGCCCGATACCCGCGGCGCACTCTTAGAGTCAGGCGGGACTCGTGACCGCTTCTCGCGGTCACTGCCCGCCTTCCTGTCACAGAGGGCGGATGAGCCGCACGCGGCTCGTGCAGCAGCAGGACCGCGCGTGGCTTGAACAGAGGACCGCGGCCGGCCCCTGGAAAGGGTAAGTACTGCTACATCTAGGAGGTAAGCTCACAAGTCATGCTAGTAGTTTTTGAAATACTTCATTTTCATTACTTTCATTTTTTACAGCCACTATGTAATCAACTGCATAACACCTTAAATGTTTATAAACAAAGTGTGGGAGATGACACTTTTACATCTAATTTTCTTTAAAAGTTTGGTGCAGTTTATTAAATCTGTCACATTTTTACATTTGTTGCTTCTTTTGAACCTTTGTCTTAAGGAATTTGCTGGCGCTATATAAATAATGAAATAATAATTATCATCATTTTTAAATATATATATATATACCTCAGTTTTTGAGCGACGCAATAAATGGATCAATTTTTCCGCCACTTTTTCAGACAGAAAAGTGTTCTGTTTCACTGGCAGAATTTACAATAGCAAAAGAATTACCCTTTTAAGATCACTTTAACACTTTAATAAATATGGCCAAATTAACCATAATTATTTTGTAATACTTTGATAAATATCAACCACTGTCTACTTTGTTCAGATATATTATATTATGTGTATGCCATTACTAGAGAAATTTGATGATACATGCAAGGAAGAATTCTATACAGGAATTTTCAGCATTGTAGAGGTACATTGATGATGGCCCTAACAACTTGATTTAAAAAAAAAAGGGGGGGTCAAATAGATGAAAGTGGCTGGAATCCCTAAATTGACTTCAGGAATGCTCTCAGATTAATGTGGCTCATTTTAATAAATTGCACAATATTAAATTATTTCTCATATGATTACGTTTGGATTAATGGAGTAGCACTTATATAACTACATAGAATGAGATTCTCAATGCTAGGGAGCTGAAACGATGCCCTGTAAATCAATACTCTTTACAAGAGCAATATTCATAAAAAAGGATCTTCACACTATGCATATTATATGCCTGAATAAAGCATGAGAGAGAACTTATTAAGGCCAATCAGTAATTTCCTTGTATAACTATTTATATATCAAGACTTTGATGGCTGTATATTTTATGAAATAATATTTAAGTACAATTGAACTTTTACTGTATAACATACTAGAATCCCCCCAAAAGTTTAAAAATAAATATTTAATCTTTTCTTGTGAACTAAGTGCACATAAAAAAAATATTGGGATTAATGATCCTGTCCACTAAAAACACATTTAAATATTATTTGCTAAAATTTACAATAACAGAAAAAAAATCAATTGGAATTCTGAGATAAATTATACTAAATCTGTATCAAATGTTGAGGTCACATTTGATAAAGACCTTTTGATGTGAAGGAACTCATGTTAAAAAATCAATTTTCCTTACTGAGGAATAATTTTGTTTGAGTTATCTGCAGTTCAAGTGATATAAAAGGTTTTGTTTGGCATATGATTTTTTTTTGTTGCTTGTATAAATGTTCTTAATTTGTGTATACTTCTTATAACACACCATTTCATAAAACAACATTGTGTAACATTTTATTTATGTTTAAACAACTTTAACTCAAAGCTTCAGTATGCTAGAACAAATCTAAATGCTTCTACAGACCTTACTTGAATAGACAATTAATACATAATTTATAACTAAATCTTCCTTGGACTTCTCTTTTCTAACATCCAAGCATCTTCTCTGTTTTTTGTCTTAATAACTAAAGAACATAACAAAATAACTAGAGAAAATGGTGTATAGTTGTTACCTAGATCCCACCTGACTCATTTTATTTTCAGGTGTATAATAGTTTCTTCTCGTCTTGATTCCTGGATAATCCAACAGCTTCCCCAGCCCTATTCTTTGTCCTTTTTCACAGAGCATCCTTGTAGAAGGGCTCAAAATTTCCACTTACTCACTAGATATTGGCAAGTGAGAATGCAGCTCTGTCGAGAATTAATTCACTGGTAGTTATGAAAGCTGTAACTCTCAAACTTAAAGATAACCACCATATGGATAAGCTCAGGTCCGGGACACTATGACAACTTTTAGAAAGGTTTGACAGCTTTGGAAGGCGATCATTGACCAGTGAGAGCGACTTTTGCCTAGATTCTTAGTATTGCTTTACCACTCCAGGATAGGCGTGTCTTTCCCTTCTCCTACTTCTCCTCTTTTTCGAGCTTTCTTTTCTCTGTATCTCCTTTCTATTTCTTTTGTTACTAAAAGAGGTGTGTACCCTTTTTATGTTGGAAACAATTAATGCAGACTGGTGCAGGATCATTCTACTGTATTACCCAATGCAACTATGTACAGAGGCATAACTAGAAACCACTGGGCCCTGGTGCAAAAATTGCCCTGCCCCCTCCCATGTGTCTCATTCCCTCCCCCCCTAGCCTATCCATGTGTCTTATCACCACCAATATCCTCCATGTGTCTCTTTCCCCCCAGCTCCTCCATATGTCTCTTTCCCTCTCGTCCCAGCCTCTACCTGTGTCTCATTCCCACCCCCAGCCCCTACATTTTCTCTTTCTCTCTCCCCCTGCAGCAGACTCTATTCCCTTATGTCCGGTTGTCCATAGCCCCTTGTTTGTCTCCAGAAAGACCTGTGTGTTGTCCCTTGTTATGCACCAGTGAACACCGACCGCCTCTGGTATTTTTTTGTAATTTACATAGTTACAAAGTTACATAGCTGAAAAGAGACTTGCGACCATCAAGTTCAGCCATCCGCACATTTGTTTTTTGCGGTTGATCCAAAAGAAGGCAAAAAAAACTGTTTAAAGCAGTTCCAATTTTGCAACAAACTAGGAAAAAAAATCCTTCTTGACCCCAGAATGGTAGTCAGATTTATCCTTGGATCAAGACGCTATTACCCTACATTGAGAAATTATATAATTGAATATTCTGTTTTTGCAAGTATGCATCTAGTTGCTGTTTGAACATCTGTATGGACTCTGACAAAACCACTTCTTCAGACAGAGAATTCCACATCCTTATTGTTATTACAGTAAAAAAAATAAATGTCTTTGGCTTAGACAAAATCTTCTTTCTTCCAGTCTAAATGTATGATCTCGTGTCCTATGTAATGTCCGGTTTGTGAGATTTGCACACAATGATTTGTATTGGCCCCGAATATATTTGTATAATGTTATCATATCCCATCTCAGGCAACGTTTTTCTAAACTAAAGAGGTTTAAATTTGTTAACCTTTCTTCATTACTGATATGTTCCATTTCTTTTATTAAATTTGTAGCCCACCTCTGCCCTTTTTCTAGTGCCATAATATCTTTCTTTAGAACAGGTGCCCAAAATTGCACAGCATATTGTTGTGGATCCAAATAATGGATAATTGTTATATTCAGAGGAAACCCAAATTTTTGTTACAAGGGCACTTGGAGAAGCGAGAATTAGACACCAGACACCTGTTGGTATTCAAAATAAGCCTCTGACGTTTTATTAATCAGCTGGGTTTTATACATTAAAAAGTAAGTGCTTACGTGCAAATACTCTTAGAACAGTAATAACAAGGGAGTACAGATAAGACATAGGGATGAGCGTCATGTACACATAACAAATAAGTTTCAAGGTAAGAGAGAACAGAAAGATTAGAGTAGAGACATCTTAGGTGGGGGCTCTCTGCTCCCGGAACTTAGACATATATGGTCTTAAGTGTTGTTCAAGCATCAAGCATTTCCTAATTCCAAGTTAGCCAATTTTAATATAGGATATCATTATATGACACCTATAAGCTTGAGCCTTGGAATCAAAATAAATTCTATCACAATCCCCTCTTTTGATCCAAGGGTCACCCAAATGTCCAAGGTATTTCCAGGCCTGCTAGCCAAAGCCTGTGGGACTTTCATTTATTGCTTCACCACGGTTCCCTTGGACTGAGAGACCTCATTTTTTATTACCTCATGTGCAGAGACTACAGCATATCCAGTGTGGAAATTACCCTTCTCATCAGCATATCTGGAACCATCTACAAAAAACTCAAAATCTGCATTAGATAATGGAGAATCAATTACATGCAAAAAACCTGCTGTTTCTTGTGCCATTAGTGCTGCACCTGGGGTACCTGGGCATCAGCTAACTGGGGGGGGGGGGGGAGTACCTGGGCATCAGCTAACTCATCTGGTGAAAGTGAATTTACAAAAAGATCAGAAGTACAAGTACCATTCCCACTCCCCTCTTTTAAATCCAGGGGAAGTAATGTAGATGGATTTTCACCATACACCTTTTAAGAGTAACATTAGGTGGCATAAGCAAGGCACATTGCATTCTGAGATGCCTTGCGGTATGTATGTGTTTTGGTTGAACTTGTGACAGTATGCTGTTGATATCATGCGGTGTGTATATGGTCACCGGATTATCTTAAACAATATCAGTGGCTTTGTCCAGGAGGGCAGTAACACCCGCCACTGCCCTAACCAGGGCCGCCACCAGAAATTTTGGGGCCCCTAACTCAGCTCAGGGTCTGGGCCCCCTGGGGCCCGCCTCCAATCCCGCCCACAGGGTCCGCCTCCAAATCCCGCCCACAGGAATACACACAGACACAAAAACACACACTGATACAAAAGGACACAGACACACACACACACACAAAAATACATACTAACAGACACACATACTGAAACAGAAATACACGCATATAGGCATACGTACTGACACACACATACTGAGACATACACACATATACAGACACACAGGCATACATAGTGACAGATAGACACATACTAACATACATACATACAGACACACATGCATGAGGACTTACACACACATACACCGACATCACATACATACACACAGACATACATTAATTCATACATACATATAGACATACTGACATACTGACATACACACACAGACAGTCACAGACATTCTGACATACACACAGACATTCTGACATACATACAGACATACGTACAGACATTCTGACATACACACAGACATACTGACATACGTACAGACATACAGACATTCTTACATACATACTGACATACGTACAGACATACTGACATACGTACAGACATTCTAACATACACACAGACATTCTAACATACACACAGACATTCTAACATACATACAGACATTCTAACATACATACAGACATTCTAACATACACACAGACATTCTAACATACATACAGACATCCTAACATACACACAGACATTCTGACATACACACAGACATTCTGACATACACACATACATTCTGACATACACACAGACATACTGACATACACACAGACATTCTAACATACACACAGACATTCTAACATACATACAGACATTCTAACATACATACAGACATTCTAACATACACACAGACATTCTAACATACATACAGACATTCTAACATACACACAGACATTCTAACATACATACAGACATTCTAACATACATACAGACATTCTAACATACGCACAGACATTCTAACATACGCACAGACATTCTAACATACATACAGACATTCTAACACACACAGACATACTGACATACACACAGACATACTGACATACACACAGACATTCTGACATACACACAGACATTCTGACATACACACAGACATTCTGACATACACACAGACATACTGACATACACACAGACATTCTAACATACACACAGACATTCTAACATACATACAGACATTCTAACATACATACAGACATTCTAACATACACACAGACATTCTAACATACATACAGACATTCTAACATACACACAGACATTCTAACATACATACAGACATTCTAACATACATACAGACATTCTAACATACGCACAGACATTCTAACATACACACAGACATTCTAACATACACACAGACATTCTAACATACATACAGACATTCTAACATACATACAGACATTCTAACATACACACAGACATTCTAACATACATACAGACATTCTAACATACATACAGACATTCTAACATACACACAGACATTCTAACATACACACAGACATTCTAACATACATACAGACATTCTAACATACACACAGACATTCTAACATACACACAGACATTCTAACATACATACAGACATTCTAACATACACACAGACATTCTAACATACATACAGACATTCTAACATACATACAGACATTCTAACATACGCACAGACATTCTAACATACGCACAGACATTCTAACATACACACAGACATTCTAACATACACACAGACATTCTAACATACATACAGACATTCTAACATACATACAGACATTCTAACATACACACAGACATTCTAACATACATACAGACATTCTAACATACATACAGACATTCTAACATACACACAGACATTCTAACATACACACAGACATTCTAACATACATACAGACATTCTAACATACACACAGACATTCTAACATACATACAGACATTCTGACATACACACAGACATTCTAACATACATACAGACATTCTAACATACATACAGACATTCTAACATACACACAGACATTCTAACATACATACAGACATTCTGACATACACACAGACATACATACACAAAAACAGCTAATTTTTCTTACCTTTTTTTGCAGGTGGAAGGCTGTGGCTGATGGGAGTCGGCGTGGCTCCTGCAGGCTGCAGGCCTGTCCTTCTTGCCTCCCGCGCGGTGCTGAGGGGAGGGGAGGGGAGGGAGCTGGGAGGAAGTGACGGCCACTTCCTCCCAGCAGTACTTTGCGGTTGGGATTTTTTTTTAAGGGGCCCGGTCGCGCTATTGCACGGCCGCAGCGCTGACCGGGCCCCTGAAGATACAGGGCCCATGGGGTGGCCCTAAGTGAGTGGGCCACCCGATGGGCCCAATCAGCATGCGCTACACGTGGGGCCCGGGCGGCCGGGCCCCCCAGGGCCGCCGGGCCCGTGACAACCGTTATGGTTGTCACCCCCTGATGGCGGCCCTGGCCCTAACACATGAGGGGGCACCCCTGGCAACAGGGTCCAATCTGGTGGAGTAGTAAGCTATTGGTCTTTGTTTACCACCATGGTCCTGTGTAAGGACAGATGTAGCATAACCTGATTGCTCAGTACAGAACAGGTTAAAATTATTTCTGTAATCTGGGAGACCCAGTGCTGGAGCTGACGTTACCAGTATCTTAAGTGTATAGAAGGCATTTTCTGCCGCATGGGTTAATTTAAATGGTTTGTTTTTGTTGGCAAGACAGTCATACAGTGGTTGCATGTAGATAGCTACTGAACGCAGCCAAGGACGGCAGTAAGATATCAAACCGAGAAATGTACGAAGCTGGGCTAAGCTGCGGGGGGGTTTAATATTTTGAACTGCAGTCTTTCTACTTTCCGTGAGATGTTTTATGCCCTGG
The DNA here is from genome assembly GCF_036172605.1 of Pelobates fuscus. Taxonomy (NCBI): domain Eukaryota; kingdom Metazoa; phylum Chordata; class Amphibia; order Anura; family Pelobatidae; genus Pelobates; species Pelobates fuscus. Next base: position 99,683,023 of record NC_086318.1, read on the forward strand.
GAAATGTCCTAGGAAAATAACTTTCTCTACACAAGCTTGCAGTTTCGTTTTTGACGCTTTACAGCCTGCTTTTGCCAGGAATTTCAGCAAGGAGAGAGTGTTTACAATACAAGATTCCATATTATCGCAACATAGGAGTAGGTCATCATTATACTGCAATAAAATTACATTATTTGGCCTTTCCCATTCTTCAAGAATCTGGGCCATTGCCATGCTGTACATAGTGGGTGAGTTTTGTGCGCCCTGTGGCAATACTGCCCAAGTATACTGCTTGTGTTTATGTGTAAATGCAAATAAAAACTGACTGTCGGGATCCAGGGGGACACTGAAAAATGCATTTGCCAAGTCAATAACAGTAAATACCTTAGAGGAAGGTGGTATTTGTGCCAACAAGGTGTGTGGGTTGGGAACATTAGGGGCAATCAGTTCAGTTACAGCATTAATTGCCCTCAAATCATGTACCATACGTTATACCACAGGTTTACCTTTCTCTTGCTTTTTCTTAATTGGGTACAATGGTGTGTTACAAGGGGAGGTGGTCTGGACAACTACCCCTGCCTGCAGAAACTCTTGCACAGATTGCGAAATAGCATCTTCCTGTGCTGGGCTTAGGGGGTATTGATTTTGGTAGGGAGGTTTGGCTCCGGGCAGGAGATTCACCTTGACTGGGGGCACAGAGAGTCTGCCTGTATCTGTCTTCCCTGTAGCCCATAAGGAATCAGGGACTGAGGACAAGTCGATGGTAGGTTCTGGCACATGGCTGGGCATAGTGAGAGTTGCCAGAACATTTGAAAGAGATATCATTTGTTTGTCCTCCAAAGGCACAGACAATATTACTTTTCCAGTGGGGCTATACTGGATATTTGCACTAAGAGCAGACAGTATATCACTGCCTAGTAGATTAACAGGGGCATGAGGGCTGACAAGTAGCCTTGTTACAAGGGCAGTAGAGTCGTGTAGCTCCAATTTCAGCTTGTGGGTAAGGGGAATGTCATTTTCGATACCATCCACCCCTACACATGATAATACATCATTAGATTTCTCATACGGGAACACGTATTTTTCCTGTAACATTGATTTAGCAGCGCCGGTGTCCAACAGGAAAGGGACTATTCGGTCCCCGGGTAGTGTAACATTGATTATGGGTGAGGGTCCTGCAGAGTCAGGGATATTTATAATATGTAGGGACACTGGTTTGCCAATTTCCTATGGGGGGGGGGAGGTGGTGGAGGTGGTTGGCTGTCTTGGGAGTTGTCATTAGAATCCTGGGGTTTTCTATTTTTAGGAGGACACTTGCAGTTACGTTTAATGTGTCCTTTCCTGCCACAATTCCAGAAGTCTACCTGCCGTCTGTCACCAGCTCTAGGGACAGTTACAGCCATTAGAGGTGTGCTCCTCTTTCTAGTATTTAAATTAGCTTCCACTCCTCTAGCCACCTTCACCAGATCGCCATAGGTTAAACTTCTCCACTCAGGTCTAGCATTTTGGAGACTAGTCCTTATGGGTATGTGGATACCATCCATGAAGCAGTTAATAAGCAGTCTGGTCGAAGTGGTTTTAATATCTGTGTAACCCAATGCCTCCCAAGCCATCTGTAGTCTGGTGAAAAATGTTTCTACAGGTTCATCTTTCCCTGGTAATATATCTCCTAATTTATGGGCTAGTTCCTCTGTCTTTACCTTAGCCCATTCTCTCATTGCAGTGACATAGCATGCTCCAGATGCAGACTTGGTTCTAAACCATTCATCTGTTTGCATGTTGCTTTTTCTGAGGTTATCTTCATGGGCATCAGTATATTTAGCAATTATCCTAGCCCAAATGGGGCCAGCTTTTAGTGCCACAATCTGTTTTAAATCCATCCAAGTACACTGGTAAGTAGCTTGAATTGTGGATAGAGACTGGACTAGAGCTAAGGGGGCCTTTTCAACATCTGCCAGCTGCTGTATTATTGCCAGTTGTTCACTGGGTGTCCAGGGCTTATATACTTACCAGTATTGGATACTTGAGCTCGGCTGTCTGTTCTCATGGTACACACTCTCAACTTTGGGTATCATTGGAGTAGACAATTGTGGAGCTAATGGCCCCACTGGGGTGTCTATGGGGCAACTAGGGGTTCCTTTAAGTCTGGACTATCTGCCTGCTCTAACGAACCCATAGGTCTTACAGGGGCTGCTAGGGGACCATATGAAGTCCCACTGCGTAATATTACTGGAAAGAGAGGTTTTGATCTCCGTAAAAGGGAAATCGCCTGGCCTTTAGTGACCAAAGGAGTCCCTGCATTATCCTGGTAAAGGGGTGGGTTTACAAGATTTGTCCCAGGATCCTGCCTACTCTGGGACCCTAGAGGTCCAAAACATTGATAATATGGTACACCTTTCCTGGTGGTTTCACTACAACCAAATTTAGTTAATTCAACAGCAGTATCATGCCATTTTTGTGCAACTTCTACTAAGTCATTATCTTCTAATCAACCTCTGTAATTTGCCATAAATTCACTCCATATATGTGGGTCTAGAGTGGCCTCTGAGGGCATGCCAGCTTTCTTAAGTAACCTCTTAACATTCTTAATTGCTCCTTGTCCTTTGTGATGCTTGACAATAGTCAAAGCCGTAAATCCCCCTTGGGTACTTTCAGAGCTACCCATCTTAAAACGTGTAAGGGTTAATTACTTCCTTACACAAGACAAACTGTACAATAACAGTGTATTTAAAACACTTATGACCAATGCAGTGGAATTTTCACAGTTCTGTCTTCTAAACACAGATCAGGAGATCTGCCCTTGGAGGATTCTAACTCAAATTATAAAACAAATGACAAGGCAAACAATAAAAATAACTTGCAACCCACAGTTATATTCCACTATCTCAAGATTCCTTTCACAAGACATAACACAACCTCCACCTGAATATAACCATAATACCGCAGCAACCCCGGTTCGAATCCCGGGTTTCGGCACCAAATTGTTGTGGATCCAAATAATGATCTTTGTTATATTCAGAGGAAACCCAAATTGTTGTTACAAGTGCACTTGGAGAAGCGAGTATTAGACACCAGACACCTGTTGGTATTCAAAATAAGCCTCTGACGTTTTATTCATCAGCTGGGTTTTATACATTAAAAAGTAAGTGCTTACGTGCAAATACTCTTAGAACAGTAATAACAAGGGATTACAGATAAGACATAGGGATGAGCGTCATGTACACATAACAAATACGTTTCAAGGTAAGAGAGAACAGAAAGATTAGAGTAGAGACAGCTTAGGTGGGGGCTCTCTGCTCCCGGAACTTAGACATATATGGTCTTAAGTGTTGTTCAAGCATCAAGCATTTCCTAATTCCAAGTTAGCCAATTTTAATATAGGATATCATTATATGACACCTATAAGCTTGAGCCTTGGAATCAAGATAAATTCTATCACAATATTCAATATATGGTCTTACCAGTGATTTGTAAAGAGGAAAAATTATATTTTCATCCCGAGAATAAATGCCCTTTTTCATGCATGACAATACCTTACTGGCCTTAGCCACTGCTGATTGACATTGCACATTGTTGCATAGTTTGTTGTCTATAACAATTCCCAAGTCCTTTTCGTGTGTTGTTATCCCTAATTTGCTTCCATTAAGGGTGCTTGTGCATTCTTTACGCCGAAGTGCATAACTTTGCATTTGTAAATATTAAATTTCATCTGCTGTTTGAGTGCCCAGTCCCCCAGTCTATCTAAATCCATCAGCAGCAAAGTAATATCTTGCTCACATTGTATTACTTTACAGAGTTTTGTGTAATCTGCAAACATTGAAACATGACTTTCAATGCTTTTTCAAGATCATTTATAAACATGTAAAATAGAAGTGGTCCCAGAACAGAACCCTGAGGGACACCACATTTTTAAATACCAGGGGAGGTCGGTGTTCAATGGGGCATAACAAGGGACCACACAAAAGTCTTTCGGGAGACGAACAAGGGGGTATGGACAACTGAACAGACGAACAAGGGGGTACTGACAACCAAACATAGGGGAATGGAGTCTGCTACGCCCCCCCCCCCCAGTCCCTCCATGTGTCTTATTCCTTCCCCCCTCCACCCCCCTCCCCAGCCCCTCCATGGGTCTCATTCCCTCCCCTCCAGCCCCTCCATTTTTCTCATTCCCTCTGCACCCCTCCCCGGTAACTTTATTTGTGTCATTCACTCTTCCTTAATTTTATTCCAAGAGTAGCTGAATTACTTTATTTCTTTGTGTCTTTATTTTCTAATATACCTTTGATCTAAATAGGTGGTGTATAAGTGTGAAAATAGCTACTAAACTATATGTTTTCATGTCACACAAATAAGTTATTTACAATCACTCTTGGGATGTAATTTAAAAACGTCTGTAATTAGTACAGCTGAAAGTAGCTATGACCAAACATTACGTGGGTTTCCACACATACCCAGCAATTCCACTTTACAATTAACACTTCACTTGAACATGGCGGAAAACTTTTGTTCAGTGTGTCATTTTTTTGTGAAAACAAAATTTAGTTTGGGACCTCTGTGATGCTTTTATTTAATGGTTGAGCTCATCCGAATATTGTCAATGGATAAAGAAAACAATTCGAGCAAACAAAAAAAAACAACACAAAAATTATATATTTTGCAGTAGATAGTCACATTTTCACATCATTTGGTTCAGGGATGAAATGAGAATAATTAACCAATAAAAGGAAAATGAGGAAGAGCAGTAAAATAATCTGTATTTATATATTATATATGATTATCAAATATGTATAAATACTTCTATAAATATTGAGTTATTTTGCTGCTCTTCCTTTTTTACCTCTTTTAGTCATTTCTCACTTGATCTGTGAATAAAAACAACATTTAGTGGCTGTCTCCTAGCCATCAGTTGTTTTGTTTTTTTCGATCAATCATCTCTATTTTTAGCACTACTCTGAATCCAGAATACCGAACCTCTAAGCAAATAACAATGCTCATCCGCCAAGCTAGTCATTTGCTCGATTACACATTCTTATGGCATTTCAGAAATGCAGAATTCGGTCTAGCCACCAATCAGCTAAAATTCAGACAAACTGCAATTCTAACTAAACCAAATGCTAAGATCTAATTCACATGTTCTAAAAAGCATATGTATGTATTTCACACGTTCACACCGCTTAGGGCTCAAACTTTAAATATTAACACAGAAAAGAACTTCATCATGGTCATCAGACCATCCCTTCAGAAACCTAATCACTCATAAGATATGTCAAGTATTTGGTGAGTTATTAGTAAGGAACCCAAATAAAAGAATGCTTAAATAATATCACTGCCTTGTAGATAATAGACAAGTGGGAAAACCCTGCCACACCACAATCTTGAAAACTAACACATTCAATTAATTATCATTAGCTATGTTAGAGGTTTTGGAGATTCCTGACTCTTCAATCACACATACACTCTGCCCAAAGGACTCCTGTTGCCTGAAACCCAGGTATTCTATGCTCTGGAGATGTGTGGAGATGAGAGAGACTTGTGGAAGGACAATCACCAGTGCAGCACTCCACTGATCTAGCCTTTATGGCAAATTGGCTCGTCAGAAGCATCTCCACACTGCAAGACTCATGAAAGTCCACTTAGAATGTGCAAAAACAAACAAACACAAGGACTCTCAGACTGTGAGAAACACAATTTTCTTGTCTGACTTAATGAATATTGAACTGTTTGGTCTCAATTCAAAGCATCCAATCACCTGTGCGATACTCTCCCAACGGTGAAGCATGGTGGTAGCCGCATCATGATTTGGGGGTGTTTTTCAGCAGCAAGGACTGGGAGACTGCTCAGGGTTAAGGGAAAGATGAACGCACCAAATACAGTGACATCCTTAATAAAAACCTGATCTACAGCGCTCAGGGCCTCACACTGGGCCAAAGGTTCCCCTTCCAACAGGACAATGACCCAAAGTACACAGCCAAGGCAATGCAAGAGTGGCTTAGGGAAAACTCTGTAAATGTCCTTAAGTGGTCCAGCCAGAGCCCAGACTTTAACTAAATTCAACATCTCTGGAGAAACCTGAAATCTCTGGCCACCAATGGTCCTCATCCACCCTGACACAGGTTGAGAAGATCAGCAGAGATAATTTGCAAAAACTACCCAAATGCAGGGGAACAAAGCTTGTCGCATTATACCAAAAAAGACTTGAGGCTGTAATCTCTGCCAAATATCCTTCAACTAAGTACTAAAGTAAGAGTCTAAAAGCTTATGTCGATGTAATAGTTCCATTTTTTTCTGTTTAATATATTTGTTGATGGCACTATATAAATATCATAATAATAATAACAGTAATTTGTAATGGTGTAAAAAAAAATCTGGTTTCTGCATCATTGTGGTGTAATGAGTGTAGATTGATTTGGAAAAAAAAATGTTAAACTGTCGCAGCATAAGGCTTTAACATTAAAAATGTGAAAGTCTGAATGCTTTCTGAATGCACTGTCGTATATATGTATGTATCTAGTTGCCAAATACAGGAATGCAGGGTGAAATCTGAAACATGATGACTGTTTTTGCTTATTTGCATTTTGAGCTGAGAATTCTGGGATAGTTATGGTAACATGATTTCTCTGAATATCTGTGCCCAGACTTCCCAAATATGTGCAGATAATGCACAACAGCAATTATCTATTTTCTTCTTTCTTTCTTTTTTTCTCTCTTTCTTTCTCTTTTTTTCTTTCTTTCCTTCTTTCTTTCCTTCTTTCTTTCCTTCTTTCTTTCCTTCTTTCTTTCCTTCTTTTTCTCATATTAATTACTTGTTAGCTGGCAATGTAAGGCTTCTAGGAAACATATACAGCCAGACCTGTATTTGACTATGGATAATAACAGATAGAATAGCTCAAAATAAAATAAGTTGTCCACCATTGTAACTTGCACATTGAGAGGGATTAAACTGATTGATTTACGCACTTGTGAAGTAGCCAGGCCTCATTTGGGCACAATTAATATAGAGAAGTGTAAAACCGGCTGTCTGGCCACGTTCCAAGATAATATAAACAACAAGCTAGAATCATGGTATTGCAGTAACTAGATATGTGTGAATAATTTGTGCAATTTCCATCGTCCATGAATCCGACTGATTTATTTCTATTGTCCATTCATGAGAAGCAAAGAAAAACAAACCCAATCTGCCCACCTAGGAACAGCAAATCAACCAAGGAAGAGAATCTAAAATGCATTGTCAGCAGAATCCGAGAATAGCATTTCATATAGAATGGGAAGCATAGTTCGGTAATGTTGTGTTATTAAGGAACGTGTGCTAGATCACAGAAGTATCAATAGCAAAGAAATGTATCTTGCTATAGTGGAGTATCCTGAGATCTATATTCCCAATCTGTTCCTCATGGACCTTTTATGGATTTCAGAATTTGTGGAAATACCCATTTCTGTTTAGACAGTTACATAGGAAACAAAGGACTATTAATGGCACATGCTGTAAGTACTGAGAAACTACTGGCAGGAGCAATTTTTAACTGTGTTTGGGCAATATGTATTGTAAAAACTGATCTTTACATTGTTCTTGTAGTGTTCCAAGCAGTTCATCAGATCAAGGAAAACAAAAGTTTGAATAGGTTTCTTTTCTCCTCTGTAACAGCGACAGGCCTCTCCTTATGCAAAATAGTGTGTTAGCTTATTTTTATGTAACTTAGTGGTATACAAGGTAAACAAACATCCAACTGTTTATTATTTTGATTTATGCATAAGCTCATCTAACCATCTTGGATACCAGCAAATCTCTGCTTTTTGTAAACCTACTTGAAAGCACTTTAACAAAAACTAGGGGGTTTGCACCCATAGAGCCTTTGACTATTACAGTAATATGTTTTATGGTGCAATGTGCATGATGTGTCCACTTAATCCTCTATCACTATTTGATAGGACCCCATAATATATACAAATCTAGAAAGTTAGTATGGATTTTACAAATCTAGAACAAAGACAGTTAATGGTGAAGTAAGTGGGTAAAACAAGCAAAAACAAAACTAAGCTAAATTAAAACTAAAAGAAACAGATATTTTATAGAAAGGCAATTCCATGCATCACGGACTATTAGCTAATAAAGATACTAAATATTTATTTTTCCCATATATTTCTTTCACCTCACATACAGGCTGTGCAATAGCAAAACAATGGGTACATAATTACAAAAAGAGCAGTACAGGATCTTTAAATATAAAGCCAGTGGGTCCCATTGGACCTAATTAGGGTATGGTTATTTACTGATTTGAGCTGTGACTGCTTTATTTATTGGATCTAATTTACAGTTTTGAAGGTTTTTTGTTTTTGTTTTGTTTCTTTTCTTTATGTTCTGTTTCTTAGACTTTTGTCATCCTTGACAAATAGACATCCTTAGCAAGAACTAGAATTAGTAGAATAAGAATTTTAGATGGACAACACTATAATTCCAGTATATTGGTTTGTATTTTTACCCAGTAGAAGCATGATGTCCTGTGATACCTGACCTAAAATTGCATCTGTCTTCATTCACAAAAGTTGAAATTGTGGAGAATTAACAAATCATTGCAAAATGTAGGTCAAATTAGCATAATTAGAAAACAAATCTACTACTCAGCTATTTCCCCTTAATAATTAAAATTTCCTTTTCTCATCTCCACTGTTTCCAGTTTACTGTATAAGTCCCACAGATTTACATCTGCAATAATTATGTCTCCAGTTTGTTATGTGTTGTGCACAAAGGTGGACTTTTGACACCATTGCAATTATGTTAAACAGAACATACTGATATATCACATTGACATAAATATTCAGACCTGCAGTTCAGTGCTTAGTTGAAGCACCCGTGGCAGCGATTACAGCTTTTGTTTTGTATATAATGCAACAAGCTTTGTACACCTGGATTTTGGTCATTTCTGCCATTCATCTCTGCAGATCATCTCAGGTCAGATTGGATGGGGATTGTTAGTAAACAGCTGATTGGATTCAAGTCCGGGCTCTGGCTGGGCCATTCAAGGACATTCACAAATTTGTCCCTAAGCCACTTTTGCATTGTCTTGGCTGTGTGCTTCAGGTCATTGTCCTGTTGAGAAGTGAACCTTTGGCCTAGTCTGAGGTCCTGGGGGCTCTGGACCAGGTTTTCATTGAAGGGACACTCTAGATCCCTAAAGCACTTCAGCTTGCTAAAGCGCTTTATGTATAAGGAATGTGTCCTATATTTTCGTTTTACAGAAAATGCAGATTTCAGTAGAAATTGGCTTTTTTTAAATTAAACTTGTTACACACACCTACACCAACTGTCAATCAGACAACCGGTACTGTTACTTGGTTTTGGTTTTGTTAGCTCTGTGGAACTAAACTCATATAGCCCAGGGCCAGAGTAAGAGCCCATTGGGCATGGTTCTGAGAATTATGATGGACCTAATTACAGAATCTTATCGTCAGAAAACACTAAAACTGTTATACCTCCCAAGCTTCATGTATCTGGCGTAGGTGGTTCTGAAGGAAAACTCAAAGGATGCAGCTATAAGAGAACACATATCCTATGCTACTCTCTCGCTTTCATTTTTTTAAGTAAATCCATACCCCCTAACAGCAGTATCCAGTCAAGCAGGATGTTGGTGGGGAGAGTAAAAGGGTGAGCTGTTGACGCAAATCACGTAACCAGAACCGTCAAAAGCAGCGAACATGTCCAAAAAGGGGGCATGTCTGCATGAAGGATTGGAAGGCCAGTCTACTGTGAATGCATGTCAGTCTACTTGCCAATCATGCAGGTTGGCCAGCTAAAGGTATACTATGCAGACAGCACCCTGAGCTTGGTATAAATGCATTTAATGATGCGCTTAATCCACGCTTCCTAAGGACTGTCCTCTAGCACTCACTTGTCCACTCCAATCCTTACCTTCTTATTAGCAGGCAGAAGATCCTGGTATATAGTCTAGAACAGAGAAAATGTGGATGTAGTGAATGTAGAAGAAAGGGAACATGCCACAGTGTTAGAGAGACTGAAGCAGCAAGAGCATTTGCATAGTGCACAAAGTCAGCTTTACCTATACTAATTTCATTGTCAGCCAGTCCACACCAGTTTTATTCCCCTACATCCCTCTTAAGTTTCAATAGTTAGGCAAGAGCATGTGAATAGTAGTAAAAAAAAAAATATATATATATATATAAAGGAGCTGCAGCTCCAGGTCCATTTCCATGGAATAGGCCCATTGATTAAAAAAATAAATGTGAAAAATGTGTATATATATATATACACATTTTTCACATTTATTTTTTTAATCAATGGGCCTATTCCATGGAAATTGACCTGGAGCTGCAGCTCCTTTAGCCCCTATGTTAATATGGCCCTGCATAAACCAGACAATTGTTGAGAGCACCTGCCTTGAAATGACTTCTCATTAAGCTATATTGGAAAGTTTGTGATTGGACAGCTACAGAAAGTCTGGAATGGGCTATGAGGGGGGACTTGCAAAGACTTTATACCCCCAATGAAAAAATATATAATTTAATGCATGTTTTCATTGGGTAAAAATTTACTAAACAGTGATTTTGTATTTCTTGTATTTATACAGTCGAGTGTCCCTTTACAGTTATCTCTGTATTTGCGTTGTTCAGTTTCCCATCAATACTGACCAGCCTACCAGTTCCTGACATTGAATAACACCCCCACAATGCTACCATCACTGTACTTAACCATTAGGATGTTATTGCTCAGGTGATAAGCAAAGCCTGGTTTCCGACAGAAATTACACTTTGAACAGACACAAAAAAGTTCAAGACTAATTTAATCAGCTCAGAGAATCTTGTTTTTGACAGAATGCAAGTCCTTTAGGCTTCCGTTTGGTCATAAATAGTAATAATAATAATAAGCTAGATAGACATCCACATGTCCAAACTGCCACTTGTGGATGATTTACATTAAACAGACATATTAGTTCAGTATGCATTAAATGAACACTAATTAAAATGTGTGTGTGTGTGTATATATATATATATATATATATATATATCACCAGGGTGATGCGCTATCCCCAATGCTGTTCTGCAAAGGCCTCAACCCCCTTAGCCACATCATCAAGAAGAGTGGATGCGAATACAGGTTCAAGAGTGGAGCTACCATTAGCCACCTACTCTACATGGAAGACATCAAGCTGTATACCAAAAATGAGTGGGACATTGACTCACTGATCCACCTAACTAGGATATACAGCAAGAACATCGGAATGTCATTCGGGCTAGAGAAGTGCGGGCGGATGATAGCAAAAAGAGGGAAAATGATCAGGACAGAAGGAGTTAAAGTTCCAGAAGGCCAAATAGAAGATGTAGAGAACAGCTACAAGTACTTGGGGGTACCACAAACACATGGCAACCATGAGGAAGAGGCAAGGAGGATAGCAACATCCAAGTACATGCAAAGAGTCATACAGGCAGAGGTGAAATGGTGCTGCCCTAGGCATGACAGATCTCGGACAACCCCTAATTTAAATTTACCCACCCCTTCCTGCAAAGGCCACACCTCTTCCTGTTAATTAACACACATATTGACTGACTGACACACACTCACGGACCAGCACCCATTCATACACTCACTGATTTGACACAATCTCACAGACACATACAATCATTTAGACAACCACTGACAGACTCATACACTTATAGACAGACACACATAAGCACAGACAGATGCACCCACTTACTGAGAGACATGCACAATCACTCAGACACACACATTCATAGGACACAAACACTCACTGACAGACAGGCACACACACACATTCACTGACTGACAGACACAAGCTCATTGACAGACACAAACACTCACACAATGACACACACACACATTCACTGACACACACTTACTGACAGGCACACACACTCACATTCACTGACACACACACTCACTGACACACACACTCACTCACATTCACTGACAAACACAAACACACACTCACTGACATATACACTTACTTTCACTGACACACATACACACACACACGCACTCACTCACTGACACACACACACTTACTTTCACTGGCACACACTCACTCACTCACATTCACTGACACACACTCACTCACATTCCCTGACACCTTTGCCTATAAAACAAGGCAAACAAGGTATTAGCCTGGGCATTTAGGGGCGGCGATTTTTGCCGCCGCCTGGAAAGTGCTGCCCAAGGCAAATGCCTTGTTTGCCTCATGGTAGATACAGCCCTGCATACAGGTCCTGAAGTCCCAGCTCAATGGCAAGAACAGGATCCAAGCCATCAACACATATGCCCTACCGGTCATGAGGTACCTAGCGTCATGAGGTACCTAGCTGGAATAATAACCTGGCCAAGAGAAGAACTGGTCACCATGGATGTCAAGACTAGGACACTACTCACTATGAATGGAGTATTCCACTAAAAATCCAGCACCCAGAGACTGTACAGCCGCCAGAGGAAAGAAGGTCGGTGCCTGATGAGTGTCAAGGCCACAGTCCTGGATGAAACACAGAGCATCCATAAGTACATCACGAAGATGACTACCAAAGATGAACTGCTAAGGAATTGCCTAAGACTTCAACAGATAGAGGATGCAGAAAAAGAGAAGGTTCCTTGGCAAGACAAACCTCTCCATGGGGTGTACCACCGGCAGATAGTGGCTGTGGCTCACATGACAAAATCCTACCAGTGGTTGGAAAAGACAGGACTGAAAGACAGCACTGAGGCACTAACCCTAGCAGTACAGGAACAGGCACTCAGCACCAGATCAATAGAAGCTGGAGTCTACCACACCAGGCAATGTGCAGACTGTGCAAAGAGGCCTCTGACAGTCCAGCACCTAGTAGTCGGATGCAAGATGTTAGCAGGAACAGCATACACAGAGAGACACAACCAAGTTGCTGGGATTGTGTACCAAAACATCTGCACAGAATATAGATTGGACCTGCCTAAGTCCAGATGGGAGATACTACAAAGGGAAGTTGAGAATGAAAGGGCTAAGATTGTGGGACTTCAAGATCCTGACAGACAAGCAAGTGCTGACCAACCAACCCAACATCGTGGTGGTAGACAAGGAATGAAAGACTGCAATCGTAGTGGATGTGGCAATACCCAGTGACTATAACATCAGGAAGAAGGAACATGAGAAGGTGGAAAAATACCAAGAACTGAAAGAACTAGAAAGGATATAGAAGGTGAAGGCACTAGTAGTCCCAGTTGTGATAGGAGCACTCAGGGCTGTGACTCCCAAGTTGGTGAAGTGACTTCAACAAATTCCAGGTGGGACATCTAAGATCGCTGTCCAGAAGAGTGTGGTTCTAGGAACAGATAAGATACTGCGCAGAACCCTCAAACGCCCAGTTTTCTAGTAGAGGACCTGAGAATGAGGAACAAACATACCACCCAGGAGGGGTGAGAAAATCAATGTATTATTTATATATATATAATTTTTGTTTGTTTGTTTTTAATCAGATGTGTTCATTTAACAGATAAGATTATCAGGTCCTGCCTTAAAAAAAAAAAAAAAAAAAAAAAAGAAACACATAAAAATCTTCATTAGTCAGAGCTGTAATAACTGCACTGCAGACCGGTCCTAGATAGCTAGAGTGAAGCTCGATGATCCGTGGCCAATCAAATGCGCCTTATAGAGAAGCTTTGTTATCATATGTGCCATATGACTGCAATGCTTCTCTATGAGACACATTTGATTGGTCACAGATCATGCATGCTGACTTCTGTGATCCACCGATCCAGTCTTTTTTTATCAGCTCGCTTTTCATGGTGACACCAGATATAAAGTAGATACAATCATTTTAGTGTAATTTCACCACCAGCGAACAGTTATTTAAAGGGGACTCATGGAGAGTGAAATTAGGCTGGTTTTGGAATTTTTTTGTATTGTATTTTACTTTTCAAGTTATATGTTGGACCCTGAGGAAGTTCTCAATACAGCATGAAACACTTTTCCAACATTAGTTATTTTACTTTTTTTCTGATTTTTAGTTTATATGTGCCAATAAAAGCATTTTAAACAAGTTTGGATCAAATCTACAGAGTCTAACTATCAGTGTGGTTCCTGAGTTCAGCTTCCAGATGGGTTTCCAGATTGTTCCCTAGGAGAGAGTTATACCCCCTATTTCAGGGGATATACTTTTAAGGCCAATTTACTACATGCAATTTGTGAGTGCAAACAGAAAGTGTTATTGCTAATTTTGTATACATTATTGCATTATGATTTGTTGTATTTGTATGTTTTAGAGATATCAGCTGGATCCCACTTTTGTATACTATATTTTATATTCTGGCGGTTGGTTGCATGCTGGAGAGCAACATAAGGAAGCTGTTTTACCCAAAGTTAAGTTATTAAATATGTTTTATTCCACTGTGCAGGGGTGTTTAGGTGGAAGATCACATTTAGTGTAATTTCAGTTTGACAGCCAGTAGAGGTGGGAGGATTGTAAACTGTTGACAGTGCCATTTACCAGAAATGTACTTTTTTTCATCTGCAGGACTGCAAGAGCAGCATCTGTGCACCATTAAAATAATTTTGATGCTAAAAGTGTAATTTTAACATATTTCTGAAGGTCTTTGCTAAATAAAGCAACTGCTCATTTTTAAAACAGATCTAATTTTTCAAGCCAGTCGTTCTCCAGCAACAAACATGTAAGACGCCCTCTTGCCCTTCATATCCCCTCTGCGATGCCCACTTTCCTTGTGGCATGAGATGATCTGGAAACGCCAGGTGCAGATTAGTGAGGCACAGCCCTTGCTGCTTCTACTTTGTTGCTAGGAAAAAAAAGAATTTCACATAGCAACCTCCCAGCATGCTTGAGGAAACCATCCTAATCTGAATAGGCTTAACTTATGAGTAGAGCACGCCAGTTTTCTCTCTTTTCATCAGAATTGGATAAGATCCACAATGCTGCTATGTTCCTATGTTCTCCAAGCTCTCACAGAGTCCAATTTTGTTCAGCCTTTAAAAATGTTTAAGCAGCAAGTATGGAAGCCTCGTAAAAAAATATATTGTTCTTGTAGTATCAATAAACATATTGAAGACTAACATTAATGTCAGTAATGTGTGTCTCACTGCGTGAACTTTAAAGTAATGACTGGTTTTATAGTTCCTCTTAGCAAAATGTTATGTGTATTACTGAACGGGGAAACAGTCCAATGTCATCTGCAGTTTTATTAGCGTTATATGTTAGTTTCACATCACACGTCTTCAGTGATGGTTATTTTTCTCATGAAAGGCCTGTAAGAGGTTTGTCTCAACATGAGGCTACAGTATTACTTAGAACAGCATTGAAGTAAGATATTGCTTTGTTCTTTGAAATAAAAAAAAAATTGAGATAAAAAAAACTAGCTTCAAGCCTGCAATGAAATGTAAATCATATCGGGGAAAGCGTCTATACAAATTAAATATTGATATGAGTGAAGGAGAAGGCTGTCAAAGAAAGAGATGAATTAAAAAGTTACAGAGTGATCTAGTTAGTCTGTCTCTTGATAAGTAAATTTTGTTCTGAGAAGCATGTGGTTAGTCTTTTAAGTCCCCAGATCATGGATCTGCACTTTGCAGACTAAGGGCCAAGAGTGGCGTTTGAAGATTTTTTTGTATAGCTTCAAGACTGCGGAGAAAAAAAACTCTTGAGAAAATGCTTTCATTAATTACAAGATTGATTTAAAATCACAGTATTCTTCCATTTAAATCCGGAATGTGAAACAAAATTTCCCACTTCAAACACAGTCAACCAGATATAATTTAGAGAGAGCTGGAGATCAACTATCCTAAGTCTTAGATTTATTATTTTAAGAAGGATTACATCTTGCAGGTTTAATAATCAGTGATATGAAGAACTGATTGATGGCTTACACAAAATTGGATAGTAGCTTTAAGGTGGCAAATAGTTGAAAAACGGTTACTTTTCATTCATTCAAAAAAGGTTTTTCAGGAAAAGAATATGTTTTAACATATACCATATATAAAAATAAATAATATGCATAGATTTTTATTACATAAAGATGTGTTAATTGCTTGACATAAGCTTCTAACTAGCAATTAAAAACTGGCTGCCCAACTGACATCTATGAAAAAAATGCTATCCAATGATAAGAGACTGATGTGTTTATATGCCGTTAGTATTTATTTTTCGTACGTATCTATTTTTATGCGTGCTAATTTTATGATTTTTTTGAATACTAACAGTGAAGTTCCCTGTATTGTTTATTGTGTTTTGCGTGGTTTAAATATAATGTTTTGCAGATGATGCCTTATGGTATAGACAAAACAAACGGTATGTGGGATACGGCTGAGCAAAATCTAAAATGTGGAACATACAAAAAAATACATAGCATGATACAGTAATGGATAAATATAAGTGCGCCAAGGTGCCTTATGGTACCTGATTCAAAAATAGAAAATGAACAACAGAGAAAAGAGATGAAGACGGGAATGAATACTGTAAAACACCTGGACAGCAGAAACACACGGTCTGATACTGGACTTACTTCCTTTACTGTGTGATTAAGTGAACAGCAAGATCCTCGTATTTGTAAGTATGTATGTCTTGGAAGGACTGGTCTGAGCTCACTAGTTACATGTGACTCATATGGTCCATCGTGGTGAAGTCAGACATCAGAGGAATCAGAAACAGGTGTAAGATAAGAATAAGGTAAAGGAGTGATGCAGATATAAAGACTTCTTCCATTGTGTGCATGTCAGCTGGGCTGGGCTGTGTATATTTGGCCTGAATAGTTTAATTTTTCAGAGTATGTTCAACTGAAGGATTTTCCTGCGTAAATAGCCACGTGTTTGTCAAGTTGTATGTGTATGGAGTACTATGCTGTACATACCAACACCATCATTGGGACTGAGAGCCCAACAACTGTCCCATTATAAGTAGTCTTTGATGGTTTATTGCTGATTTATGTTATAATTATTAATAATCTAGCAGTGCAAGTACATTTTGGTATAAGTAAAAAGTAGTACTAAACAGCATGATAAGTAAAAAAAAAAAAAATGAAATCTGTGTTTAACCCTTGTATTTATTTGGGGGAGGGGATCGTGCCATTAGCGCTAAAGATATGGCATGTGAGAGAGTAACCCAATTAGTAATTGGTTATACTGTTTAGACCAGAGATGTGCACAGTACTTTTTATAAGGGTGTGCACCTATTTATATTCTACTTTTGTAACATAAATACAAACAGAATACTTTTTTTGTTTACTGCTTTAAATGGACAACTACTGCGATGTACAAAAGTGCAATGAGGTACAAGTGGGGATTTACAACAAACTATTTGCCTAAGTAAGAAATTGAGTAAACCCCCTTGCAAGATTACTAGTGCATAAGACACCATATACAGGTGTACTTTTAGGGTATTGTCATTCTTGATTGGGAAATGTCGTTGGAAGAATAAAGTATAGAATATCAAAAAGATAACATGGTTTTTTTTTTGTTTTTTTTTTTAAATCTATGTATAACTTTGTTGTTATGAATTGGAAGCGCTAGGAAAATGCGTAAGTGCTCATGTTGCCAAGGGAATTGTTAATTGTTAAAGTTTTTTGTTCCCATTCACTATCTTGCGTAGGGATAAATAGAAAACTGGGCAACATAGGGCAAGGAAATGTGGGTGCATGGATTAAGATTATTTTTAATTTAATTGTGTAACTGTATATCTAGTTAGGAAGGAGCAGCCCTAGGTATAAGCAGAAACAGCCCAAGGTCAAAACAGAAACACTCATGTTGCCGATGAAATTATTCTGGAGGGAGGATGGGTTGAATTTTGGCCTCTAAAGTTTTTTGCTCTTATTGGGTATTTTCTGTATTAGAGGGACAAATAGAAAACTGAACAACAAAGAATGACAAAAAGTGAGGGAATGCGGTGACATTGCTGTTAACCCATTTCTAAGGTATTTTTCATCAATTTGCATATGTATAACCACCTTCCTTTATCGTGACACGCCTATTTAGGTTTACAATCAGTAAATGTCTAAGCTCTCTGTCTCTGCTTCCTGCATTGGTGTTTTTTAGACCTCTCCATTTCAAACCGATGACTGTGTATTGATAAGATTGATATGAATGTACTATAAGTGGGTTGGTTATTATTTAGTTAAGTAAAGACGACTGCTTGTTTGTAATGTAAAGATTGTATATACGTGTGTGTTGAAGTGTTTTAAAATGCTGTGTGAAATTTCCAAACAAATATTTAGTAATGTGGGTGAACATCGTGTGTGTCGTTTATATATTGGTTGAGTGAGTAGAAGCCGATCGAGAAAAATAATAAATGCATTTAAATATTACCATAATTTAATATATCTGAACTGTGTCTTAAATCTGTTATTGAGTAAAGTCTGTGCAGTGGGTACTTTGGGAAATAAAGTCAATATGTGCAGGGGCCATTTGAGAATTAAAAGATATCTCAATATTTGTTTTTCAATTTGTCATGGGAACACTAGATGAAATTATCAGTCTTGCAGAAATAGCACACATATAAGATATTTTTCTGCAAATACAATTTGTGAAAATTACAGAATAAACCTTTCACAAAAATACTAGTACTAATGGCACCAAATGCACTCTAATCTCCCCTTAAATGTTTAATCTCTGGCTTTCTACAGGCCTTGGCATCACAGAAATGTAGTCCCAAAGAGTTGTGGTCGCCCCCTAAACAAATACAATGCAGATCCAATAACATTTATAGTCACAGCATATGCGGAAGCCAAGCAGAGAAATGGTCAAGGAACATACTTGGGGGCTGGGGGTGATAGATAACAGCTATTTTAGCAGAGATGAGTTTGAACAGATTAATTTAGTGACTTTCAAAGCTGGAGAAAGATAGGGAGGGGGGGTGGGCAGAGTTTTAAAGGAGCAGCGGGGTGAAAGCTGAAATCCTACACAGCCAACTTTACTCTCAGCCTGTCTTGGGTTGTGGGTAAAGTAAAGACCACCAAAGAATAGTGAGGCAGGGGTAGCAGTATCAGAGGGAGAGAGCCATGTTTCTGTTAGTGCAAGTAAGTTTAGGGAGTGTGAGATAAATAGGTCATGGATGGAAGTTGATTTCACGATGCTGCACACAGAGCGTGCATTGCAGAGGGCAGCTTTAAAGGAGGAATTGTAGTGAGTTACATGGAATGGATATGAGATTGTTGTGGTTTCTGTTGTTACCACCAAGTGGCTTAGTAGAGGAGGGACCAGGGTTTGGAGAGACATCACCAGCTGCCAAGAGCAGTAGGACTAAACGGAATAGAAGGTGGGAGTAAGATTTAAATGTTTGGGGTAAGAGCTTGTATTTAGAGGATTTAGGAGGGGTTTGTGGAGAAAGGCTGGATAGATATGAGTAAAGTGCATGTGATGAATACAGAGATGAGGAAAGTAGAGCGGGAGCAATGAAGATGGTGTCAGCAGGAACAAGTAAGTAAAATGATAGAGAGATTTTAATAATGAGGGAAGTGAGGGAGAAAGTGAAACATAGAAGGGAGAACATTATCAGGAGAATAGGTGCTGTGTTTTAAAGATATGGAGAATT
Source organism: Pelobates fuscus (assembly GCF_036172605.1). Lineage (NCBI taxonomy): Eukaryota > Metazoa > Chordata > Amphibia > Anura > Pelobatidae > Pelobates > Pelobates fuscus. The sequence goes on from NC_086318.1 coordinate 99,702,520, forward strand.
GAGCTGTAAAAATCATAGGTGAGGTTAGAAGGGTTAAGGGTTAAAAGGTATTCATTGTGTGAATTAAGATATTTCAGGTGTAGAGGGATTGGTGAACATGATTGCTTTGTCAGGAAAGCCAGGTAAATTGAGCTATCTATAAATGTAATGAGTGCCCTGTGGAGGGTGGGTGGGAAATGATTATCCAGAAATGCTACCTCTGCTTAAGGCTGTTTCTGCAGGGATTGGTGCTGTGAGTCCTGGGTGTAGTTTTGAAATGCTGTATGGGGCCCAGGCTATAAGAGACACACTCTCACCGATTTGTTACACACTGACCGAAGCACTCAATGACATACACACTCACTGATTTGACACACACTGACAGGCCGTGATGATGTCATAACCCGTCTCGCAGCATCACTGCTCCCACTTGATGTTCCCCCTGGAATTAATAAAGTAGGCTTTACACAACACAATGTGTTTCAATCTATACATTATGCGAGCCACATTCCTGGCAAACATGCAGAATGCATTAACTTTGCAGTTTATATTTGAAAGCAGTTTGTAGAAAGGATCCCATTGCATAACATTGGTAAAAGCAAGCAGATCAGTGTGACAGAGTGTAACCAGAATGCATTGTTATGAAGTGCAACTCATCAAGATTCACTGCTTGTGTAAAAAGATGTGTGAAGCAATATGTGCTGTTGTGAACACGTGTCAGGGTCAGCAACCATTAGTACTATTGTAGGTCTTGGCTGGTTGTCAGGGTTAGAGTCACAGTCCACAGTAACTTAGCAACCAGCGGGTACTTGTCATTCCCACATTGTATTTGTGTTTGCACTCAGGTGTATATTCCCCACAATCATTAGAATTATTAAATACAATTATAAAGCTGGCAAATGGCCAGAAACAAAGGCTACTGATGATAATTCAGCCATAGAATTGGAGGGAACATAATAAGGGGATAATCTGAAACAATCCATCTCTTAGTGATGAAATCCTAATGTCAGTTTAATGAGGAATTGCCACTGAACATTCTAGTCGTCAACGCGTTTAAAAACATTTGTAACTGCTGCAAGCAGAGCAGTCGCATGGTGGACGAGCTCCCACCACACAGGCCGTTTACAGGGAAATACCGGCAGATCTCATGCCTGGATTAAAGCCGGGGTGTGCTACCCATACTGGGGGCGCCCCGGTGAATCACCCGATACCGGACTCGAAGGTTTCCCACAAGCGAGAACCCCAGGTGGCAGGCTGCGGCCCACGATGGACGGGGCAGGGGGGAGACGGCCGCTCGCCTCGCCTCGACGTCAGGGGCATGGAGCCGCCGTTTACCCGCTCCCCCCCCTCGGGACCGGCGGGGGTGATCCCGGTCCAGGCAGCAGGGCTTAAGCGCGAGACGACGGCAGAGCATACAGGGCAGCCCCATGCTACACGAGCACTTAAAATGGCGGACGCCACGTGCACTCCACACTACCACACGGACAAGCATAGCATCATGGACAACTTGAAGCCATACTCGACGCCTTCTGGGCACGAATGATGTGCAAGGAGCGACACAATGCAGTTCCAGTGAGTACACCCGTTCAAAGACCCGTACATGCCCACCGCAACCACATAGGCCCCCGCCTGATGGGCCCTAAGAGTTGGCGCCGAAGACGGAGATCCCGCCTGCCTAAACACAAACAGGCAGGATCAAGGCATACTGCGACCCTGGCCCGATTTGGCCCACAAGCTCACCCCAAATCCCGCATGTGGCGGACACCCAAACCGCAACCAGCAACAAGCAAGCTACAATCACAGCTCCGATCCTGCTCGAAGCTATGGAGAGCTCCAGAGCACCAAACGGAGAATACACTTACCCGCAATGGCCACACCGGTTCCCGCGGTGACGAGCAGATGAGACAGCAACTGGAACCCACGACGCAGCACATTGCAGAGCCTCAGCAGGACCTTCAAACGCACCCAACACCCTTCAATGCGCTGGGTATCGGCTGACCGAGCACTCCCAGACTGGGACGCACAGCGGTATAAGTCCAAGGCCTCTACTACAATAGACGCTATCTATACCACAGTGGCACCTCCTAAGCAGAGTTTTTGTACTCCTTAAAATGTATCCTATCCTTTAACACATCACTCATTTGCCTCTCAAACCTAAATCTTGTTCTAATGTTTATACCTTTCTTAATTGTCTAGATCTTCACCTAGGCTAGCTAAGCGTTATATGCTCATTCACTCTAGACATGACTAAACAGCATGTCATATTTAGCATTTACTTAATTAACAAGCTACTGTACCAACAGTCTATATTTTTATTTTGTGACTTAAGCCTCAGTCTATAACCTGTGTGCAAAGCATGTCATTCTTATTCATTACTATTAAGTGTACCACAAGACCTGCAAATCACATTACACGCATTAATGTACTTTTTCATGTTACTCAAAGTTTTACGCATATCTAACCCAGCATATCATAGTATATACTAAAACAAAAATGTGCAAAGATAATATAGTCCTTTAATCTTAATGTCAGTATGCTGAGCCGATTTTTATAGTTATTTGTATGCTTTTCCTGACAATGTTTTACCCACAGTCAAGCTTGTTTATATAAAAATTTGTCCAGACTTAATCTATGCCATATATCTGTCAACCACGAATGGCCGGTATCTGCTATTGTGGCACTACCAGCATATATGTCTAATTCTTCATGCACTCAAAAATAAAGAATAAAAAATAAATAAAAAAAAATAAAAACATTTGTAACTTTATAATGAGCATTGTGCACGACAGCGAATATCTACTGTGTACAGCAAAATGCATTAACAATACCTGTTTAACAGTTGCTCTACTTGTATACTTATGTTTGGGCATGGAAGAGGGCTTACATCCCTAATGGTCTAGTCGGATCTGTGATTCTGGTCCCTGGTGGTCCATAGTCTAGAGTTTGTGATTCTTCTGTTTTGTCTCTCTTCAATGGTTCATTCACTGAATGCAGATCCACAAAACAGCACATGCAGCGATGTGCACCCGCCACATGTACACCTTATAAGTTTCCTTGCACTTGCGATATAGTGTGGGGGCACAGAGCAGTTCAGCCTATATTTCAGCTCTGCTAACATTTATGTTTATGTGAAGAAACTGAAAAAATAAAGCACAATTTTAAATTCAATATTAATTTAAGAGCACCAAAGATTTGGAGGCAATGGGAAGAGAATTTGTGGCACAAAAATGCTAATTTGGAATAAGGAGCAAGCTTTTGCCTAAAGTGAAGGATAATATTTTACAATTCCGTCATGATTCCATGTTATTCCAGATGTTGTGTCCTTAAGGGGTTAAGAGCAAACTTTAACTTGCATCATCGCAAACCTAAATTTAAATAAATATTGAACTTGAGATTTATATTGCTACTGTTCCTACCAATCTAGCAAGCACAATGTGTACAATAAGGTATCCATTCAGAAAGTGCACTTTAAATGGAAACATTGAAATTTGTCTTTAATTTTATTAGTCCAGATAGTATTTATATGTGATAAAATCAAACATTCATCATCTCTGTCTGTGAATGGAGCATGATTTATTTATTTAAACCTTTTTTTTTTTTTTTTTGCAAAATAACATTGCTATTCACTAATTAATTCTAGTTTCGAATGAACATTATCATTTCACAAAATATGAAATACTTTTTCATCAATATAAATCATTATATTTTAGCTAGATTTTCACCTAGAAAAATAAATCAGTTCCCGGGGGCAACAGTAATGTAACACTAACATAAACAGCATGTAAAACATATTAATCTTGAGATTACATACAGGGCATAGTGATGGTGTATGCATCATTTTACTGTAATGCCGCGCTGGTATAAAAAAAAAATAAAAGAGAGAGAGAGAGAGAGAGATTCCAATTATTCAAATCAAGATAAAAGATAAGGCAATGATGAAAACCGTAGATGACATATCGAAAATCCATAGTGACAAGATGACACCTCTCTAGTGCGCCTGGAGCAGACATTTGCAAACTAACAGAAAATGATGACAGTTCGAAGTCATGTTATTGAGATTTAGCTGCTGTTTAGTACAAGAAAAGTGATGTTCCGTGCCATCGTTTAGAGTAACCAGGTATTTTTAGATAGTTTATAAACAATTATCGTCATCTTTTTTTATTACAAGACCTAAAAAAATAATTCTGGAGAAACTTAAGAGAACAAAGGGAATAATCATGGAATATTGCCTTTGTTTAGCTCAAGCTAAGCGTCCTTATCAAGGACATATTAGTTTTTAAAGAATATTACAGACAATACATGACATCTCCCACTGCATTCAGATATTTATCACTGTATAATGAAGTTCCCAGGACCCCATTTCTACCTAGTAATGTTTTCTGTTCTTAGAAATCCAAGATGATCCAATTTTACATTAGTTGCACGCATCTCACATGGATTAACATCACAATCCAAAATAAGTAAAATTATTTTTTTGTTGAGTATTTTTTCTTATATTTGTGCTGTACCCCACTTCCCCCTTTTATTTTTAAATTTTTATAAGTGTGATATGCACACAATGTGGGATTTGCTGACAAAAGTGATTCATGTCTAAGTAGTTTCTGATAACACTAGATTTTCTGCTATGGTCAGCAAGGCCACCATCACTGACATTTCTAATATTTTGTGTCTTCCTTCGTAACCCTTAAATGGAGTGTTTGCTAATAGCGAGTAGGAGAAAATCTCATACATGTTGATAAAAATGTTTTACATTTCTGTTCTAATGCTTTCTAAGGTGGTATTCTGTAAGTCAGTCATTATTTTCTCAGGTTTTCTTAAGATGATGAAAACAATTTAGACAATATTTACTAAACACTATTCCAATTTCCTTCAATCTGTCAGGGCAATAAATACCCGTAGCATATTAGCAACTTTTGTGTTCTCTGCAGCGTGTTTAAATTGATGTGAATGCAGATTAAAGCCGTTTTTATAATTATCTCAGATCCTTAAACTAAATAGTGTATGACTAGAACTGTATAAAACCAGTTGTAGATATAAAATAAGTCTGATCTGGGCATATATCGTGTATAAAAAGTGAATTTTATGCACATTTTTAAAAAAGTTAGCAAATCTGTTTCTTACAAAAAATCTCACTGGATTTGGAAAACAATATAAAGGTTAAATTACCTCATCAAAGTAGTTAAGAGGACAAAGGAACATTTAATTACTTAAAGATTTCCCATAAATGAAAGGGATCATTGCTTGTCTTTAAAGATTATAGTATAGAGTTTCCATGGTCTCAGGCTTTGGTTAGTACATTATCTATTGGGAAAGAAAAGCCATGGACAAAAAAATCTATGTATGTTTGAGCAGCATCGGGAATATTTTGAGCAGATGTACAAATGTACCCCAAAATGATCACATCATCAATTCAAACTCTTAGTACATTGAGATCTTGCTCATAATTTTAAGAATGTGTATTCATGGGCTGTGTCCACTGACTGGATCAAAGATGAATACATGAAGAGGAGTGGGGAGCTCGAATGAAGCCTCTGACAATGATTGGAAACCATCGCCAAAGCATTGCACCATAATCTACATCATGGTGTGCACGCAAAATTTATTGGATGTGACCAGGCACACCCTTATGGAGGTTTAATTTGTTTTCCAGTTAAATCCCTTCTACCTCTTTGGAATTATTTTTAGTGGCTCATTACCTGTAAAAGATAATGGAACAAAACCAAACAGTGGTCAGCTTTTCTCAGGAAGAAAGATGATAAAATGTGGCATAGTGCAACTGGGGGAAGCACTGGGTGCTAACAAGTTGCGTGCCTGAGTGGCACATTCTAAGAGAGCAAGATAAAGGATACTAAAGATAACATTTTAGTATGATTGTTGTATACGCCTGTTTGTCACTGAACAAAAAGCTTGGATTTTGTAGTCCATTTTTATGATTGCATTATTTCAACAACAAAAAGCTGGTAATTTTTTTTCAAGTATTAAATAAATGTTTTTTTTTCTAGTTTTTATAATCAATAATGCACACCCTAATTATGTATTCTCTGTATGGTTATGGTCACAATTTACTACAAATGGGAATTGAATAGTCAAGCTGATCCATGTTTGGAGCTGGTCAACTGAAAAAGCTTCTTATGGAAGTCACATCATGTGTATAAATTAGTATCTGTGCACGTGCTATTAAGCATGACCAGATGAATGGTTATTCTTCACAATCTAATACAGAATATGACCAAGGACAGTCAAAACACGACAAAGAGAATTGGGAAAGCACAAATATGAATGTACGCAATAAGAGGAGAAAAACAAAAGTTTGGTAATAGAACAGAGATAAGTCTAAATACAACAGTGGATGGTGTTAAGCTCACGTAAAAAGCCACTTACTGTTAAGTGAATAGTTTCACTATCATGGTTGTTAAGTAGGTACCTCAACATTTAGACCCATATGTGAGATCCCTGCAGACCGTGACAATGTCTAAATAACTGATGTTTCGCAATGCTTGGCCATATGGTATTGCTAGAGGCAGTGGTGGTATATTTATAGAGTGTTCACATGCTCTGCAACACTGAATATTAATAGTTTGTGAATAAATTAATATCGGTTACAGCCAACACTAATACAAACATTATTAAATTCCTGAGTAAACTAACCAGAGCAGAATTGTATATATATATATATATATATATATATATATATATATATATATATATATATATATATATATATATATATATAAAGAAAAAATAAAGAATATCAAACATACAATTTTTTCAATGGAACACAAAATAAGATGCATCTACAACTAAGGTTTTTTTTCTACAATTGCTTAGAATTCCATTTTTACTTTTTAAATTGACAGTAGAAGAAATGGAATCTACGGCCAATTCTGACTGGCATGTTTACACATAAAGAAAGCCTTGAAAAGCAAATACGATTTAGGCAACTGATCAGTGCACTAGTGCATTTTATTGCTTCTAAGGGTAAAGATAAAATTGAGGTGAAAGGAAAACTCTCTGTATAGTTGAAGTTGCAGAATGCTTGCATGTCTCTAGGTAGCAATGTGTGCTGAGCTATCTGTGAATGCTCTTGAGTCTCCCACAGCTAGAGCAAGAGGATGAATTTTAGCCAATGGGGGCATTAACTGACAAACTGGAGCTTGAGTCACAGAGTAACTCAACAAACAATTAAAATGAATATCTGTATTGATATGAAATATTTCTTTATAAGTTTATACGTGTCATTGTGCTTAGATTTTGTGAAATTGGATTTAAATTACCGCTACTGGACAATTTACTACAGCTCAGAAAATCTATTATTGGACACTTTATCTCAGTTAAATGTTACAATTACTGTATTAACCCCAAGAATGCATCACAATTAAAACCATAAAAGATAGGTAATGATTTAACAAAAAAAACATTAATAAGAGCATGTTATAACCAATCTGAATTTTCTTCAGTTGTGCTGATTAGTTCACAATACTCTAAGGTGTCATAATGGAACTGAGCGGTCTGATGAATTTGAATGCAATCCATGCTCAATAAAAGGCTAAATTAATCAAAATCCCTTTTTTCATTCATTTTGTTAATTAAATAGTTGCTTAGCATATTTAAAATCATCAACACAATGTATAAGCACTAGTTCTAGTGCAATATGATTATACAAAGAGTATTTCTGGTGACAGAAGAATGTATTAACTCTTTGCAGTCCTATGTCGGAATATACAGAAATAAGGTATACAAATTATACCAAACAAGTGGAGCGCTCTAAACAGTAGAGGGGTTTACTCACCCCTTTGGTACAGTGACAGTCTTGAAAAACTTGAATGTACATATAAAAGGAAACAAGAGAAACAAAAATATAGTGCAGATGTTCCAAAATGGATAATTGGTAGTAAGTAATGACTGAAACCACTCACATGGACAGGAGCCTATATGGTATTGGCTCCGTAAAAGGATCCTTTATATTTGTTTTTTATTGTGGGTAAGGGGTATTCCACTTTTAGTGTTGAGCAGCTTTTACATTTTGGGCACTGTAAAGAAACACTTTCTATCTCTTTATTGAGGTAGTTTTCTCTATGTCGGAATATATCCAACAAAATATCTTACGTCTTGCCGTCTAATGTTGGCTCATCCCTGGAGAGTACCACCAATCCTGCATGCCATGTACCCGAATGTGTGCGCTGCGCATATTTGCGGCACCTGGCACGGTGGAATGTGCAATACTCTCCAGGGAAAATCCGATATTGGACCGCAAGAGGTTACATATTTTGTTGGGTATATTCCGATATAGGATTGCAATGGGTTAATTATTTTGAATGTGACATGGTGGCAGGAGACAAACAAAGCACTCAATGAGTTAAAACATTTGCATCTAATTGTAATACCTTCCTTAGCTGTACCTGGGAGATTAACAGGGAACACAGCAGCTATACATGTTGATTGGAGCTTTTCATGTATTTTTTTTTTTTTACCCAAATAATTTAACTGCAATGGAAGAATAATTTACTTTCACGCTGTAGGCAAAATGACTGATGGTGAAGGTGGAATCTCGGTCTGAAATTTTATTAACACTTCGGATATCAAGGTCACTAAAAGAGCCTTTCAACATGATAGTTTTTATGACCAGTCCCATAAGAAAGCACTAGAATTAACTGCCATATAATACACTTTCGATCTTTAACCAGTTGATACCTTCCTTTAAGCACAGATCTCTAATTTCCATTGCAAAAGAATCAGCACTGTGATGAATAATTAATCTGTGCAGGAATTGTACATAATTGACAGCATTGTTGAAACATTGATAAACATCTTAAAGAGCTGAAATACTATAAACCGTGTGCAAGAAATGACTATTCATTGCACAACTGGTAGTTAAAACTCGGGGACACTAATGGATTGCACTGCATGATCAAACCCAAAATTGTTGCTTCCTCTTGCATGGGTGTTTTTATGCAGTGGGTACAAAATGTATTTTCTATATAAATTTCTCATTACCAACAATCTCTATTAGCATCTAGCAGACCATGAAATAGACTTTGCAAGATCGAGAAATGTTCACTGCTAAAAGGCTTCAAAAATATTATTTGGGCTTCCAGCTTTTGAAATTATGGAAGAAATGAAGCTATGAATCATAGTTTGAAAGATAAACTTTATAAAGCGTTCCAGCTCTAAGCACTGTTCATCTGGAGCCGAATTATTAAGAATTTTCTATACTTTATGTCCATACTTTATGTTTTATTAACATTATCCAATAAGGCGCATAGATCTCTAAAATATCTGATCCATTTCTATACAAAAAAAAGTGTCTGTGAAAATATTGCATCAGACACTTTTTATTGTAGAACAGTGATGTGGCTGCCTGTCAAGTGCATTCATTCTATATGTTGCTTGTTTAGAAAAACTGTACCATCATAGTAGTTGAGTTAGCTGTTTTCACGTTGGCAATACATAAATGACCCAGATTTGAAGACCCAGGAGATTTTACTATGCAAGGAAATGAGTCAGTCATCTTTAATAGTCCCTAAGGGAATCCTGTTAATGGATTAAAAGAAAATAAATCAGCGTGGAGCATATTCACTGCTGACCAGTGCATAACAGTATTTAGGATGCATTTGAATATCTGTAAAGCACAGCAGAGTTGTCATTCTAAACCCGAGATTCTGGGTTTCCCATTCAAATTATTTCGTTTCAGCACCATTTGAATACAATGAAGGGATAATATAACACAATGCAAACTAGAGAGCTGGAAGAAACCTGCTGTATTCAATGTCCATGTGGATGGTTTCATTAAACAAGATGTATCAGACACATTTTACACAGTCATTTATAGATAATTGATACATTGATACATTGATACATTGATAGAATGATAGAATGATAGAATGATAGAATGATAGATAGAATGATAGATAGAATGATATATAGAATGATAGATAGATAGATAGATAGATAGATAGATGATAGATAGATAGATAGATAGATAGATAGATAGATAGAATGATAGATAGATAGATAGATAGATAGATAGATGATAGATAGATAGAATGATAGAATGATAGATAGATAGATAGATAGATAGATAGATGATAGATAGATAGAAAGATAGATAGATAGAATGATAGAATGATAGATAGATAGATAGATGATAGATAGATAGAAAGATAGATAGATAGATAGATAGATGATAGATAGATAGATAGATAGATAGATAGAATGATAGAATGATAGATAGATAGATAGATGATAGATAGATAGAAAGATAGATAGATAGATAGATAGATGATAGATAGATAGAATGATAGAATGATAGATAGATAGATAGATAGAATGATAGATAGATAGATAAATAGATAGAATGATAGATAGAATGATAGATAGAATGATAGATAGATGATAGATAGATAGAATGATAGATAGATAGATGATAGATAGATAGATAGATAGATGATAGATAGATAGATAGATAGATGATAGATAGATAGATAGATAGATGATAGATAGATAGATAGATAGATAGAATGATAGATAGAATGATAGATAGAATGATAGAATGATAGATAGATAGATAGATAGAATGATAGAATGATAGATAGATAGATGATAGATAGATAGAAAGATAGATAGATAGATAGATAGATAGATAGATAGATAGATGATAGATAGATAGAATGATAGAATGATAGATAGATAGATAGATAGATAGAATGATAGATAGATAGATAAATAGATAGAATGATAGATAGAATGATAGATAGAATGATAGATAGATGATAGATAGATAGAATGATAGATAGATAGATGATAGATAGATAGATAGATAGATGATAGATAGATAGATAGATAGATGATAGATAGATAGATAGATAGATGATAGATAGATAGATAGATAGATAGAATGATAGATAGAATGATAGATAGAATGATAGAATGATAGATAGATAGATAGAATGATAGATAGAATGATAGATAGAATGATAGATAGAATGATAGATAGATAGATAGATAGATAGATAGATAGATAGAATGATAGATAGAATGATAGATAGATAGATAGATAGATGATAGATAGATAGAATGATAGAATGATAGATAGATAGATAGATAGATAGATAGATAGATAGATAGATAGATAGATAGAATGATAGATAGATAGATAGATAGATAGAATGATAGATAGAATGATAGATAAATAGATAGATAGATGATAGATAGATAGAATGATAGAATGATAGATAGATAGATAGATAGATAGATAGATAGATAGATAGATAGATAGAATGATAGATAGATAGAATGATAGATAGAATGATAGATAGAATGATAGATAGATAGATAGATAGATAGATAGATAGATAGATAGATAGATGATAGATAGATAGAATGATAGATAGATAGATAGATAGATAGAATGATAGATAGATAGATAGAATGATAGATCGATAGAATGATAGAATGATAGATAGATAGATAGATAGATAGAATGATAGATAGATAGAATGATAGATAGAATGATAGATAGAATGATAGATAGATAGATAGATAGATAGATAGATAGATGATAGATAGATAGAATGATAGATAGATAGATAGATAGATAGAATGATAGATAGATAGATAGAATGATAGATCGATAGATAGATAGATAGATAGATAGATAGATAGATAGATAGAATGATAGATAGATAGATAGATAGATAGATAGATAGATAGAATGATAGATAGAATGATAGATAGATAGATAGATAGAATGATAGATAGATAGAAAGATAGAATGATAGATAGATAGATAGATGATAGATAGATAGATAGATAGATAGATAGAATGATAGATAGATAGATAGATAGATAGATAGATACAGAGATAGATAGATACAGAGATAGATAGATACAGAGATAGATAGATAGATAGATAGATAGATAGAAATTCGTCAAAGTTACATCCAGGAGCAATTCTCTGGTAATAGATTCGACCACAGCAATACTTTTATGACTGCAAAAATATTTATTATATAAATGTCAGTGCCGAAACAGTCAAGTAGAAATAGTCAGGTTGATGCAACTAGAATGTGCTTCTGTGCACATTGTTATGGCCTAATGTGTGTCATATACAGCTGTAGAATATATTATTGTTCTACTCATGGAAATAACTCCAATAAGAATGTTCAACCCAACAAGGACTTCAATCATCCCAAGAAATTACTTATATGCCCCAAATATTTTTCATGGACAATATCCAGACAAGTCAAACTGTCATATGGTTGACTATCAATTTACCAAAATTAAAAAATGCTTTAAAACAAGTATACTGATTTGTAAAAATCACTGAGTATACCACGTGTACAATAGAGAAGGCCGTTGTCAATGTTTCCCTTATTGTGCCCCAGACACAGTAAGAAAATCTCTCTCCTCCCCGAAGAGAAAGTCAAGCTGCAGACTTTGCATACACAGTCCATAGCTCTAGTTTACTAAGTGAACCACGTTGTCTATAAAGTGCACATCGACTACGTATCCCAAATCTGTGTTGGACAGGAAATTATAGCATCAGATCAGTCCGCATGGACCAGAATGACCTTATGCTCCTGACTGGGGCATCGTATCCTTGTGCAGATAAGCAAGTCAACTTTTTTAGCAACATTGTTACTGTTTTACAACTGAGATTTATTCGCATAAGATCTTGCTTACTACTAGAGATGTCACGAACATAACATTTTCCGGTTGCGAACGGCGAACGCGAACTTCCGCAAATGTTCGCGAGCGGGCGAACCGGGCGAACCGCCATAGACTTCAATAGGCAGGCAAATTTTAAAACCCACAGGGACTCTTTCTGGCCACAATAGTGATGGAAAAGTTGTTTCAAGGGGACTAACACCTGGACTGTGGCATGCCGGAGGGGGATCCATGGCAAAACTCCCATGAAAAATTACATAGTTGATGCAGAGTCTGGTTTTAATCCATAAAGGGCATAAATCACCTAACATTCCTAAATTGTTTGGAATAACGTGCTTTAAAACATCAGGTATGATGTTGTATCGATCAGGTAGTGTAAGGGTTACGCCCGCTTCACAGTGACAGACCAAACTCCCCGTTTAACGCACCGCAAACAACCGCAAACAGTCCATTTGCACAACCGCAAACTCCCCATTTGCACAAGGTTGGATGCCGAGCTACTCATGTCCCGTTCCTCGTCCTCAGTGATCTCACTGAAGGTATGTTCTTCCCCCCAGCCACGTACAACACCACGGGTACCAGATAGGTGACAACGAGCACCCTGGGATGCCTGTTGTGGTTGGTCTTCCTCAAAGCCACATTCCTCCTCTGACTCCTCTTCCTCACAATCCTCTTCCAGCGTTGCCGCAGATCCAGCAAGCGATGCTGATAAGGCTGTTTCTGGTGGTGATGGTGACCACAACTCTTCCTCTTCCTCTTCACGCTCATCTACGGCCTGATCCAGCACTCTTCGCAGGGCACGCTCCAGGAAGAAAACAAATGGTATGATGTCGCTGATGGTGCCTTCAGTGCGACTGACTAGGTTTGTCACCTCCTCAAAAGGGCGCATGAGCCTACAGGCATTGCGCATGAGCGTCCAGTAACGTGGCAAAAAAAATCCCAGCTCCGCAGAGGCTGTCCTAGCACCCCGGTCATACAAATAGTCGTTAACAGCTTTTTCTTGTTGGAGCAGGCGGTCGAACATTAGGAGTGTTGAATTCCAATGTGTCGGGCTGTCACAATTCAAGCGCCTCACTGGCATGTTGTTTCGCCGCTGGATATCTGAAAAGTGCGCCATCGCCGTCTAGGAACGCCTGAAATGGCCACACACCTTCCTGGCCTGCTTCAGGACGTCCTGTAAGCCTGGGTACTTATGCACAAAGCGTTGTACGATCAGATTACACACATGTGCCATGCACGGCACATGTGTCAACTTGCCCAAATTCAATGCAGCCAACAGCTTGGCAGCCGTCAGCAGGTTCACCCAATGCGCAGTGTAGGTGATATACCTGCCCTGACCATGCTTTGCAGACCAGGTATCAGTGGTCCGATGGACCCTTGCCCCAACACTGTGTGCCAGACATGCCATTACTTCCTTTTGCACAATCGAGTACAGGTTGGGGATTGCCTTTTGTGCAAAGAAATTTCGTCCGGGTACCTTCCACTGCGGTGTCCCAAGAGCTACAAATTTTTGGAACGCCTCAGACTCCACCAGCTTGTATGGTAAAAGCTGGCAGGCTAAGAGTTCAGACAAGCCAGCTGTCAGACGCCAGGCAAGGGGGTGTCTTTGTGATATTGGCTTCTTATGCTCAAACATGTCCTTGACAGACACCTGACCGTGGACAGATGAGCAGGAACTGCTCAGGGCGAGAGACGGAGTGGCGGATGGTTGAGAGGGGGCAAGGAGGACAGCAGTGGTTGACGTGGCTGAAGATGCTGGACCAGGAGGAGGATGGCGGCTTTGAGTTTGTGTGCTGCTTGTACTCCTGTGTTGATCCCATAGGCGTTTGTGATGTGCGATCATGTGCCTTCGCAAAGCAGTTGTACCTAGGTGGGTGTTGGACTTCCCACGACTCAGTTTCTTTTGGCACAGGTTGAAAATGGCATCACTGTTGTCAGAGGCAGACACACAAAAAAAATGCCACACTGCTGAGCTCTGCAATGACGGCATTCTGGTGGTGGCGTTGATTGGCGTGCTGTCTGGCTGACCCCGGGTGCCGATGCATGCTGTCTGACTGTGCCACTAGCTCCTTGCGACGACCTCCCCCTGCTTCCAACTCGTCTCCTCCTCCTCTCTGTCTCCCCATCTGAACTTTCCCCCTGTTCTTCTTCTCTTCTAGCGGGCACCCACGTGACATCCACGGACGCATCGTCATCATCAACCGCTTCACTTGTATCTGACAACTCAGCAAAGGAAGCAGCAGCGGATACAACATCATCATCATCACACCGTAAGTCCATGTGTGTAATGCTGCCTGACTGAGACATATCCCTGTTATCTACATCCTTTGGCAATAATGGTTGCACATCACTCATTTCTTCCAACTGATGTGTAAATAACTCCTCTGACAGATCAAGTGAAGCGGCTGTGGTGCTAGTGTTGGTGGTGGCGGCAGGCGGGCGAGTGATAACTTGAGAGGTGCCCGAAGCTAAGCTGGAGGAGAATGGTGTGTCAAGGTTCCGAGCGGAAGCTGTAGAAGATTGGGTGTCCTGTGTTAGCCAGTCAACTATGTCCTCAGAACTTTTCGAGTTCAGGGTACGTGGCCTCTGAACACTGGGCATTATTCTAGGGCCAAAGGGAATCACAGCACCACGACCACGATGGCCCCTTCGGGGTGGCCTGCCTCTGCCTGACATTTTTTTTTCGATTAGTGGTACTATGCGTGCAAGCTACTGTGACAACAGAAATGAGTAGACGCTGTAGGCCTGACACACACGACTAACTGCTATTCAATCTATTACAGTCAAAATTGTATTTTTTTTTTTAATGTACACTACTGTTACACCAGATATGAGTTGCACTGGTGTGACACTGTGCCCTGGCAGGCCCTGAAACGCACACGTGTGAAGGAAACTGACTGCTATTATTTCACAGTCAAATTTCTATTTTTTTTATTTTTAAATGTACACTACTGTTACACCATATATGAGTTGCACTGGTGTGACACTGTGCCCTGGCAGGCCCTGAAACGCACACGTGTGAAGGAAACTGACTGCTATTATTTCACAGTCAAATTACTAGTTGTTTTTTTTAAATGTACACTACTGTTACACCAGATATGAGTTGCACTGGTGTGACACTGTGCCCTGGCAGGCCCTGAAACGCACACGTGTGAAGGAAACTGACTGATATTATATTACAGTCAAAAAAGTTTTGTTTTTTTTTAAATGCAAGCTATTGTGACACCAGATATGAGTGGTGGCACTGGGCAAGTGGGCATAGTATACGCTGTGAGCCTGACACACACGCTGGCAGGCAGGCAACTGCAATTAGATTACACAGAAAAAAAAAAGCAGACTGATGTTTTAGCCCTAAAAAGGGCTTTTTGGGGTGCTGTCCTTACAGCAGAGATCAGATGAGTCCTTCAGGACTGTAGTGGACACTGAATACACTAGCCTAGCTATCAATTTCCCTATTAAATTAGCAGCAGCACACTGCCCCTCCTCTAACTAAGAATGCAGCTTCAGAATGAATCTAAAATGGATGCTAACAAAACAGGGTAGTACTAGCGCTAATTTGCAAAAAGTGAATAGCGGATGAGCAGCTTTAACACCAAAATCTTATCTTTAAGAGTGAATTCAGTGGTAGTGTACTGGTGAAGCGCTATAAAATATTAAATGATAACAATCGTGTTTTTTCCTATTTACAATCAGTGAAAAAACTTTGGCATGTGAATATATACATAAACAGTACCTTTTAGGTATATACAAAGGTGTCCTAAGTTGGTAATCAGTACCTTAAATAGAAACAGAATATACCAAACATAGTGTAAACTGTGACAAAAATGAAAATAAATTAGAATTAAGAGGGAAAATTCCCACTCACACTTTAGAGAGCTAATAGTGTATAGCTCAATTTGATAGCCTGTGGGGTCCGTGGAGGCGACCCTATCCCTTCTTTTTGCTGGATATTGTTGTCTTTAAAACTCTGAAACGTTAAAACATATATATGGTGCAGTACCGTATGGTTCCAAATATATATGAAAAAGAACAGATTTGTACTCACAGACACAGAGCCATCCACATCGGCTCTGATCACGGGTATATGTGGTTAAGGACCACACACCTTCTTTAAGAGCAGGAACAATGCCACCAGTGTTTATAGAAATATAAGTATATTTATTACATAAAACTATTTATAACAATAAAAACTATGTATAGCAATATAAAAACACTGTGTAGGCATAAAAAAGTCCAAATGAATAAAGACCGGTATTCTCCAAGTTCCAGGACGCGTTTCGCTTCAACAGCTTCTTCAACTGGATAAAAAAGTCTTTAATTCTTCTATGGGACCTGTTCCTGCTTTTATACGTCTTTAAGAGTCCAATCCTTAATTGAGAGTCTGTGATTTCGCGGGCTATCTCCATGGGAACGGTGACGCCCTGCGATTCACGTCTCGTTTTCGTGTATTTCCGGGTTTCCGCATCACTTCCGGTCACGTGTCTCTCGGCCGTTACGTCATGCGTTCCACCTTGCGGTTCACTCGGCCGATACCCGGAAGTGTGTGGTATCGTTCCACAATGATGGGGGATAGATGTAGGGATAAGAAAAGTATATGCATTCTTAATGACAAAGATTCAAATTAGGGGAAAGGTTGATTCTTTCTTAAATCTTATACTGGAAAAACGGGGGATAAATATATATGTTTCTAAATGAATGGGGCCATCAATATATTACAAAGAGACCAATAGTTTTATATAGAAATATGTAGCAACAGGGGAAATGAATAATATACATATAAGATAACCAGGACCATAAAGTGCATAAATTATTTTCATAGTAAATCCTTGTTATAGACGTCCAAACGGGGCGTTGATAGAGAGATCTAATGTGGCAACTAGGCAATTAATCATAGAAATGTATACATAACCGGGACCATACAGTGCATAGATATAGTCATAAGGGATCCTAGCTATAAGCAGCAAAACCGGGCATATATAAAAATATCCTATATATAAAAATAACACTATCAGAACTACAAAGGCATACAAAGACCTAATAAAATTCTATCATAAGAATGATAACCTTCTAAAATTGAAATAAAACATATATTTATCTTAAAAAGTGGCACATCTCAAAGTCCGTGTTAAGACCATATGGGATGAGCGTGTTTAGTTTAAAAATCCATTCCATCTCGTTCTTACTCATTCTTGTGTCAAAATTTCCTCCTCTCCAATCTCTTTCTAGTTTTTTAATCGCAAAGAATTAAGGGTACCGGCTGTTTCACAATTGTGGTGAATTTTGTAATGGGCCGAGACACTGTGGTTCTCAAACCCTTTAGATATATTCCTTCCATGTTCTTCAATTCTTATATGCAGTGCCCTTGTGGTTTTCCCTATATATTGTAAACCACAAGGGCATACCATGCAATAAATGAGATTATTGGAATGGCAAGTCAGGAGTTCTTTAATTTTATATTTAGTTCCGTCTTTGCTAAAAAAATGATTCAAATGTATCTTTTTGCTGGTAGTTCTTTTGCATGCTAGACAGCTTCCACATCCAAAAAAACCTTTTTCTAAATTTAAAAATGTGTCATTAGTTTTTCTTTCTTTTAGGAAGCTGGATGTAAGTGCCGTGCGTAAATTGTTTACTCCCCTATGTATGAATCTGGGTCTTTCAGGGAGGAAGGTTTGTGCTACCGGGTCTTGAAGGAGAATGGGCCAGAATTTTGAAATGATATTTCTGACTTTATGGTTTTGCGTGCTATAGTTACATATGAAGGGGGTTTCTTTGAGTTCATTATCCTTTTTTTCTTTGTATTTTAAGAGCTTCTCCCTCTCCATTATTTTTACCTCTTTCCTAGCTTCTTCCAATTTTATTTCCTCATAGCCTTTCTCTATGAATTCTTGTTTGATCTTATTTGATTGGGTCTCAAAAGTAGTGAGGTCCGTGCAATTTCTGCGAATACGCAGGAATTGTCCTCTAGGGGCGTTCTCGAGCCAGGGGGCAAAATGACAGCTTTCTCTACCTATGAAACTATTAGCTTCTACCGTTTTGAAGTGATTTCTGGTCTTAATACTACCATCTTCTATATATATTTGTAGGTCCAGAAATATAATTTCTGATTTGCTCCAGTTGTTGGTGAGTGTTATCCCCCATGTGTTTTATTGAGATAATTTAAAAATGTCATCAAATCTTTTTCCTCTCCTTCCCAAATAAAAAAGATGTCATCAATGTACCGGCCATAGGTGACCAAGTTCTGCCTCCAGCCATGCTGGCCATAGATGAACTCTTCCTCCCAATGGGCCATAAATAAATTTGCATAGCTGGGGGCAAACTTGGTCCCCATGGCCGTACCATTGATCTGGAGATAAAACTCTTCTCCATACCAAAAAAAGTTATTTTTTAGGATTAAATCCATACCTTCCAAAATGTAATCTATTTTAGTGCTCGTTAAATCTGAGGTGTTGGTTAAGAAAAATTTAGTGGCATTACACCCGTAACTATGTGGGATATTGCTATAGAGGGCCGTAACGTCACTAGTGACTAAAAAACAGTTTGAGTTCCAAGAGCATTCTTTTAAAATATTTAAAATGGAGATGGTATCTTTAATGTATGAGGTAGTTTTCTTAACGAGAGGTTGGAGGTGAATATCTACATATTGGGATAACCTACTTGATATTGAGTCTATTCCTGCTACAATGGGTCTCCCCGGAGGATTATTTACATCTTTATGGATTTTCGGTAAAAAATAAAATACAGGAATTTTTGGATATTTGATATTTAAAAAGTCGAATTCTTTTTCATTTAATATTTGTAACTCCTTTCCCTTGTTAAAAAAATTAAAAACGTTTTGATTCATGTTATTACTGGGGTTGTGATTGAGTTTTTGATATGTATGTGCGTCTGATAGTAGTCTTTCGGCCTCTTTGCAGTATAGCTCTTTTGACATTAAGACTATCCCCCCTCCCTTATCTGCCGGCTTAATAACCAGGTCAGTATCTGATTTTAAATCTTTCAAGGCTTGTCTCTCTTGCATGGTAAGATTATAATTAAAATTATCTTTTTTCTCCAATTTTTTAATTTCCGTCATCACCATATTTTCAAATGTGACCATTTTTTCAGAAATCATTTGTTTAGGATAAAATGTAGATTTTTCTTTTAATCTAGTGTGTCTTGTTTCCTCCTCTTGATTATATTGTCGTTCTATAGGGTTCCTAGCAAAGTATTTTTTTAGGCACACATTTCTTTTAAATTTGTTTAGATCTATATAAAATTCAAACTGGTTCAGAGGTCTATTTGGGGCAAATTTTAGGCCTTTTGTTAGCACTTTTTTATGATGTTCTGTTAGAATCTTCTGGCTTAAATTGAAGATCCCCTTTATGGGATCTAATTCCTTTGTACCCTCTCTCGTTTTTCCTTTTTGGATATGTTTTCCTCCTCTGGTTCCTCTACACTCGAATCTCTTTGTCTTTTGTAAGGTGTTGTGATGTTTGTAGTATCTTCCCTTTTGTGTCTCTCTTTTCCCCTGCTCCTCCAAAAATCCTGATCCTCAAATTCATCTAGGGTTAGGAATCTATTATGTGTGGGTAGGGGTTCTCTCCTTTTCAGGAAATGGGCCGGTTCTTGGTATGGGGACCCATTTTCAATCTCCCTCCTTCCATTTCTTTCCTTTGGTCTTACATCTTTATAAGGGGGTCTCCTTTCGTTTCTCTCCCTCGATCTTTCTTCATATACTGATCTTTTTCTATAGTTTATTCTTTCCCATGGTTTTACATCGTATGTTACTCTCCTTTCATCCCTTTCTCTCCCGTAGTCAACCCTATTTTGATATCTTTCTTTATTCTGGGCATATCGTATTCTGGGTCTGTCCCAGTTGCTTAAACGGGTTTGTCCGTAATGATCATTATATCTCTGATTATATGATTTATTTTCCCTATATTTCGGATATGTTCTTCTCTCTTTATCATCTCTTTGATTATCCGAATTTAGTCTCTCATTTGGGTATTCGTTTGGATTTTTTAGATTCTCTCTTATTTCTGGGTCCTTATTTGGATGACTATATTTGGAAAATGTTCTAACTTGGTTTAGCTTGTAGTCTCTCGTGTCTCTTAAATATTTGTTCTTTTTTATATTTATGACTTCTTTTTCTAATTTGTCTAAACTTTCTTTGATTTCTCGTGTCATACAATCGAATTGTTCTTGATTTAATTTATTCAGAATGGCATTTTGGCTTCTATTTATCTCTAAGTCTAGTTCTTTAAGGTATTCTTTTCTTCTTTTTATAATAAGGTTCATAGAGGTGATCGAAAAGTTTTCAAGCATACCGTTCCATTCCTCCATGAAACTCGTAACGTCTTTATCGAATGTTGGGGTTTTAAAATATCTTAAGCCTCTTGGGGTGATACCCTCTTTTAAATATTTTTCCAATGTTGCTATTTCCCATTTTATTTTTAATTCTTTCTGTAACAATTTTTCTAAATGTTCGTCATTGTTGTATGTTATTTTTTGTCTAATTGTTTGTGAATCTGACCATTTGGCTATCTCTGTTTCCATTTCCATATATGTTTTATTTCTAGTATCAAATAGTGACATATTTAATATTTCAGCAGCTAAGTACAGTAGGTAAAAAGATAAGAAGAAATTACCAAAAATAGAAGTGCAAACAAAACAGGGTAGTACTAGCGCTAATTTGCAAAAAGTGAATAGCGGATGAGCAGCTTTAACACCAAAATCTTATCTTTAAGAGTGAATTCAGTGGTAGTGTACTGGTGAAGCGCTATAAAATATTAAATGATAACAATCGTGTTTTTTCCTATTTACAATCAGTGAAAAAACTTTGGCATGTGAATATATACATAAACAGTACCTTTTAGGTATATACAAAGGTGTCCTAAGTTGGTAATCAGTACCTTAAATAGAAACAGAATATACCAAACATAGTGTAAACTGTGACAAAAATGAAAATAAATTAGAATTAAGAGGGAAAATTCCCACTCACACTTTAGAGAGCTAATAGTGTATAGCTCAATTTGATAGCCTGTGGGGTCCGTGGAGGCGACCCTATCCCTTCTTTTTGCTGGATATTGTTGTCTTTAAAACTCTGAAACGTTAAAACATATATATGGTGCAGTACCGTATGGTTCCAAATATATATGAAAAAGAACAGATTTGTACTCACAGACACAGAGCCATCCACATCGGCTCTGATCACGGGTATATGTGGTTAAGGACCACACACCTTCTTTAAGAGCAGGAACAATGCCACCAGTGTTTATAGAAATATAAGTATATTTATTACATAAAACTATTTATAACAATAAAAACTATGTATAGCAATATAAAAACACTGTGTAGGCATAAAAAAGTCCAAATGAATAAAGACCGGTATTCTCCAAGTTCCAGGACGCGTTTCGCTTCAACAGCTTCTTCAACTGGATAAAAAAGTCTTTAATTCTTCTATGGGACCTGTTCCTGCTTTTATACGTCTTTAAGAGTCCAATCCTTAATTGAGAGTCTGTGATTTCGCGGGCTATCTCCATGGGAACGGTGACGCCCTGCGATTCACGTCTCGTTTTCGTGTATTTCCGGGTTACCGCATCACTTCCGTTCACGTGTCTCTCGGCCGTTACGTCATGCGTTCCACCTTGCGGTTCACTCGGCCGATACCCGGAAGTGTGTGGTATCGTTCCACAATGATGGGGGATAGATGTAGGGATAAGAAAAGTATATGCATTCTTAATGACAAAGATTCAAATTAGGGGAAAGGTTGATTCTTTCTTAAATCTTATACTGGAAAAACGGGGGATAAATATATATGTTTCTAAATGAATGGGGCCATCAATATATTACAAAGAGACCAATAGTTTTATATAGAAATATGTAGCAACAGGGGAAATGAATAATATACATATAAGATAACCAGGACCATAAAGTGCATAAATTATTTTCATAGTAAATCCTTGTTATAGACGTCCAAACGGGGCGTTGATAGAGAGATCTAATGTGGCAACTAGGCAATTAATCATAGAAATGTATACATAACCGGGACCATACAGTGCATAGATATAGTCATAAGGGATCCTAGCTATAAGCAGCAAAACCGGGCATATATAAAAATATCCTATATATAAAAATAACACTATCAGAACTACAAAGGCATACAAAGACCTAATAAAATTCTATCATAAGAATGATAACCTTCTAAAATTGAAATAAAACATATATTTATCTTAAAAAGTGGCACATCTCAAAGTCCGTGTTAAGACCATATGGGATGAGCGTGTTTAGTTTAAAAATCCATTCCATCTCGTTCTTACTCATTCTTGTGTCAAAATTTCCTCCTCTCCAATCTCTTTCTAGTTTTTTAATCGCAAAGAATTGGGTACCGGCTGTTTCACAATTGTGGTGAATTTTGTAATGGGCCGAGACACTGTGGTTCTCAAACCCTTTAGATATATTCCTTCCATGTTCTTCAATTCTTATATGCAGTGCCCTTGTGGTTTTCCCTATATATTGTAAACCACAAGGGCATACCATGCAATAAATGAGATTATTGGAATGGCAAGTCAGGAGTTCTTTAATTTTATATTTAGTTCCGTCTTTGCTAAAAAAATGATTCAAATGTCTCTTTTTGCTGGTAGTTCTTTTGCATGCTAGACAGCTTCCACATCCAAAAAAACCTTTTTCTAAATTTAAAAATGTGTCATTAGTTTTTCTTTCTTTTAGGAAGCTGGATGTAAGTGCCGTGCGTAAATTGTTTACTCCCCTATGTATGAATCTGGGTCTTTCAGGGAGGAAGGTTTGTGCTACCGGGTCTTGAAGGAGAATGGGCCAGAATTTTGAAATGATATTTCTGACTTTATGGTTTTGCGTGCTATAGTTACATATGAAGGGGATTTCTTTGAGTTCATTATCCTTTTTTTCTTTGTATTTTAAGAGCTTCTCCCTCTCCATTATTTTTACCTCTTTCCTAGCTTCTTCCAATTTTATTTCCTCATAGCCTTTCTCTATGAATTCTTGTTTGATCTTATTTGATTGGGTCTCAAAAGTAGTGAGGTCCGTGCAATTTCTGCGAATACGCAGGAATTGTCCTCTAGGGGCGTTCTCGAGCCAGGGGGCAAAATGACAGCTTTCTCTACCTATGAAACTATTAGCTTCTACCGTTTTGAAGTGATTTCTGGTCTTAATACTACCATCTTCTATATATATTTGTAGGTCCAGAAATATAATTTCTGATTTGCTCCAGTTGTTGGTGAGTGTTATCCCCCATGTGTTATTATTGAGATAATTTAAAAATGTCATCAAATCTTTTTCCTCTCCTTCCCAAATAAAAAAGATGTCATCAATGTACCGGCCATAGGTGACCAAGTTCTGCCTCCAGCCATGCTGGCCATAGATGAACTCTTCCTCCCAATGGGCCATAAATAAATTTGCATAGCTGGGGGCAAACTTGGTCCCCATGGCCGTACCATTGATCTGGAGATAAAACTCTTCTCCATACCAAAAAAAGTTATTTTTTAGGATTAAATCCATACCTTCCAAAATGTAATCTATTTTAGTGCTCGTTAAATCTGAGGTGTTGGTTAAGAAAAATTTAGTGGCATTACACCCGTAACTATGTGGGATATTGCTATAGAGGGCCGTAACGTCACTAGTGACTAAAAAACAGTTTGAGTTCCAAGAGCATTCTTTTAAAATATTTAAAATGGAGATGGTATCTTTAATGTATGAGGTAGTTTTCTTAACGAGAGGTTGGAGGTGAATATCTACATATTGGGATAACCTACTTGATATTGAGTCTATTCCTGCTACAATGGGTCTCCCCGGAGGATTATTTACATCTTTATGGATTTTCGGTAAAAAATAAAATACAGGAATGTTTTATTTCAATTTTAGAAGGTTATCATTCTTATGATAGAATTTTATTAGGTCTTTGTATGCCTTTGTAGTTCTGATAGTGTTATTTTTATATATAGGATATTTTTATATATGCCCGGTTTTGCTGCTTATAGCTAGGATCCCTTATGACTATATCTATGCACTGTATGGTCCCGGTTATGTATACATTTCTATGATTAATTGCCTAGTTGCCACATTAGATCTCTCTATCAACGCCCCGTTTGGACGTCTATAACAAGGATTTACTATGAAAATAATTTATGCACTTTATGGTCCTGGTTATCTTATATGTATATTATTCATTTCCCCTGTTGCTACATATTTCTATATAAAACTATTGGTCTCTTTGTAATATATTGATGGCCCCATTCATTTAGAAACATATATATTTATCCCCCGTTTTTCCAGTATAAGATTTAAGAAAGAATCAACCTTTCCCCTAATTTGAATCTTTGTCATTAAGAATGCATATACTTTTCTTATCCCTACATCTATCCCCCATCATTGTGGAACGATACCACACACTTCCGGGTATCGGCCGAGTGAACCGCAAGGTGGAACGCATGACGTAACGGCCGAGAGACACGTGACCGGAAGTGATGCGGAAACCCGGAAATACACGAAAACGAGACGTGAATCGCAGGGCGTCACCGTTCCCATGGAGATAGCCCGCGAAATCACAGACTCTCAATTAAGGATTGGACTCTTAAAGACGTATAAAAGCAGGAACAGGTCCCATAGAAGAATTAAAGACTTTTTTATCCAGTTGAAGAAGCTGTTGAAGCGAAACGCGTCCTGGAACTTGGAGAATACCGGTCTTTATTCATTTGGACTTTTTTATGCCTACACAGTGTTTTTATATTGCTATACATAGTTTTTATTGTTATAAATAGTTTTATGTAATAAATATACTTATATTTCTATAAACACTGGTGGCATTGTTCCTGCTCTTAAAGAAGGTGTGTGGTCCTTAACCACATATACCCGTGATCAGAGCCGATGTGGATGGCTCTGTGTCTGTGAGTACAAATCTGTTCTTTTTCATATATATTTGGAACCATACGGTACTGCACCATATATATGTTTTAACGTTTCAGAGTTTTAAAGACAACAATATCCAGCAAAAAGAAGGGATAGGGTCGCCTCCACGGACCCCACAGGCTATCAAATTGAGCTATACACTATTAGCTCTCTAAAGTGTGAGTGGGAATTTTCCCTCTTAATTCTAATTTATTTTCATTTTTGTCACAGTTTACACTATGTTTGGTATATTCTGTTTCTATTTAAGGTACTGATTACCAACTTAGGACACCTTTGTATATACCTAAAAGGTACTGTTTATGTATATATTCACATGCCAAAGTTTTTTCACTGATTGTAAATAGGAAAAAACACGATTGTTATCATTTAATATTTTATAGCGCTTCACCAGTACACTACCACTAAAATGGATGCTGTCCAGGAGGAGAGAGGGTCTGGGAGGGAGGGTCTGCTACTGATTTGCTGAAATGTGTCTGCTGACTGTGAGGTACAGGGTCAAAGTTTACTCAATGATGACGAATAGGGGGCAGACCGAACATCGCATATGTTCGCCATCCATGGCGAACGCGAACAAGCTATGTTCGCCTGGAACTATTCGCCTGCAAACCGTTCGGGACATCTCTACTTACTACTGCTTACTTCCTACCTTTCAAACAACAACGATTTTCTAAATTAAATAAGAATAAAGTCTCGGTGCCACTTCAGAAATATTCTGTAAGGTACAAATACCTTAGCTCAAGAAAATGTCACTGAATGAACAAAAGATGTATGAATAATTCACTTTGCAGCATATATTTCATAACAATTACATATTGAGGATATAAATGGATGCTACATAGGAAATATAAAAGATATTTTTAAAAAGCTATTTTTGAATACAGAGCATTGTTATTAAGATAAAATCATACAATTTATTGTGAGTCACAATATTATTTATATCAAAACAATGAATTTTTTTTAATGATTAATAGAATCATATCAATATGAATAACATCCATTCAAATTGCCTGGAAATGAAAATACAAGCCGTTATTCCTTTGCTCTTTGTATAATTGTTGCTGGAGCTTTTCCAGATTATGAGAGATATAGATTTATGTTAACAGTAATTGGCAAACATACAAATGTAAATCCTAACACATTCTAAATGCACAGTATATTAGGAAGCCTTTTAGAAATACACTGACAGATTGTATTTCCAGGTGAACAGAACTAACGATATTGCTGACATTTAGGCAACTGCATCATGTTTGTTCTGTTACAATGTCCCTCTGGGTTTTCAACCATTATCTTACACGTTTCTATTGTATGATGCTGTAGAATAGATAAGTATAAACATTTATTATTTTATTTAATTAACCATAATAAATTGAGTTAAGGTACAGATAGGAAATTATCTGATTCAATTATTAATATTACGGGACTTGGAGTATTGGGGATTGATGGAAATATTTGCAAGCCCATCTATAAAGTTGAATTTGAGGGAGATTTAAAGATGGTAATCGGTGCGGAGAGCTGGAGTTCACATAACAGCTGCAGAGATATAGAGTAAATTAAAAGATGTAAAACCAATTAAAGAATGTTATAAAAATGGACAAAACATGGCCCATAAAATGATTGTAGGCCATTTTGGTTTCACTTACTAACAGAGGTAGAGGTGTTCGAGAGAGCAGAGCAGTAGAGGGTCTTATCAGTTAAGATTATCCATTTAACATCTTAACTGCTGAGCCTCCACTGATCTGTGTTCCAATCCCCTTTTAGATATTAGAAACATACAAATAGAAGGCATTGCTTTTAGCTATGAGAGTGGATTAGAACTGCAGTGATTTGCAAAATGTGCAGCAGCTCCAAGCCTTTCCTTAGATCTATCAGTTAGGCAGTCGAATGTGCTCCAGGTTGTCTGTGTTCATTTTCTCCAAGTTGTGCATTTAGCATGCACACACAGAACCTGCA
Organism: Pelobates fuscus; assembly: GCF_036172605.1. NCBI lineage: Eukaryota > Metazoa > Chordata > Amphibia > Anura > Pelobatidae > Pelobates > Pelobates fuscus. The sequence continues at coordinate 99,730,036 of NC_086318.1, forward strand.
GGCTTATTTACTAAATTGAGAACTGTCATGAATTCAAAGTGATTTCAAGAGTTTAAAATTCTAAAACAAAAGGCCAAACGCGAAGCACAGGTGACGAAGAGAATTGTTCTAATTCAGCATTTTTCAGCCTTGCATTTGAAATTCACTTTGAATTCCTAACAATTTTCAGTTTAGTAATATCCCTGGTCAACTGACGGAGACCGCCTTGAATCATGCATGCCCAGAGCATGGAACTGTCAGCAGCTTCATATCTAAATAAGAGTTTGACTGATTGTTCGAAATGGACTGATCTGGGCAGTAACTTTGATGTGTAGGTCGTGGAGTCAAACATGCCACAGAGGCATTTTTCTTGGTTAAATATGGATGTAGCAATTTCATCCTCCTTGGTAACAAGGAAAATAATTGATATTGAGGGATGCTTCATTACAATAAAATAAGCACTCAGGACTCGGGCTAGTAGCCAAAGTCTTATGCCGAGCCTTTGTCCCAAACAACAGTCATAAGTTTGCACTCAGGACTCTGATCTGACAGATAAAGCTTTATGCAGAGATAGCATTTCTACTCAGGAATACCTGTCTTACAACATTGTATTAATATATGTCTTATTTTTCAGTTGTATTCCTAGCTATATCCATCCTATAGTATTACTGTTTAATTGAACTATGCTACCTTCCAAGATCAGCTCTTGCTTTGTTAATTTTTTGTTTATTTTTGTCAATAACAGATCTTGAAATCTCAAATGTTTCTCCTCTGCTATTTTCCTTGATTGTTTTTTTTTTCTCACCTCAATATCTGCATTTCTCTCCACCCATAATTGCTGCTTTATCTCACATGCATGTGCCTCAAACAACATTCATACGTTTGCACTCAGGTCTCCGGAGCTAGCATCTAAATCCTTATGCAGAGGTAGCATTTCTGGTAGTATTTCTCTTCTTAGCCCTGCTGTGGCTGTCCCCCAAAGTACACTTTCAGCCAATAGCTTTGTGTACTATTTTACTAACAAGATTCAGCATTTAAGGAAAGAATTCTTCTACCTTTGTTCTTCTCTCTCAACCACACGTGGACCATGCCTTTCCTATCCTCCAGGCCTTCTCCCCAGATACTGAACAGGAGGTGGCTGCGCTTCTCCTTTCCTATCGCCCCACCACTAGTACGCTTGATCCCTCCACATCTCACCTTATCAGATTTCTCAAATTTCAGATTTCTCAGATTTCTTCTGCCATCCTTAACTCATATCTTCAACTGCTCTCTCTCTTCTAGCATTGTCCCCGCACCCCTTAAACATACTACTGTTGTACCTGTCATTTAAAATCACTTGACCTGTCTTCCCTTTCCAACTATTGTCCCATATGTCTACTCCCTTTTTCCTCAAAGCTTCTGGAACTATTTGTCTTTACCTGTCTGGCTTGCTTAATGAATTCCAATTTTTTCTTTGACTCTCTTTAATCTGGAGTCCACCACCTTCCCTCTATTCAGGCTGCTCTGATTAATATAACCAACAATGTTATCGTGGCTAAATCTAAAGACCACCACTCTATACTAATTCTTCTTTAACCTCTTGGCTGCCTTTGACATTGTTAACCATGTCTTCCTACTTCCAACTATTAAATCCCTTATGGTTCTTGTCCTATCTCTTCCAACATTTGTTCAGTGTCTCCTTTTTTGACACCACCTCCCCTTGTACTTGGTTGGTTGGAGTCCCCATAGGTTATGTTCTTACATAAAGCTTATCAATTCCTTTGGATTCCGCTACCATCTGTATGCCGATGACACCAAGATATATCTCTCCTCCTCTGATCTCTCTCCCTCTCCTAGAACGGGTCACTGCTTGGCTTTCCTCAATCTCTGATTAGATGTCCTCTCTAAATCTCTCTAAAACTGAACTTCTTATGTTTCCTCCTCTTAATATTATGTTTTCTCCTCTTAATACTGATCCTCCTTTCTCTCACTCTCCCTTCATGTTGATGGTACCTGAATCAGCCCATCCTTACAAGCTCGTTGTCTTGGTGTTATCTTTGATTCTTGCCTCATCTTTACACCTTCTGTCCAATCTGTTGCCACAGCATGTTGATTTCACCTTAAAAAAACATTGCCCGTGTTGACCCCTTTCTTACGCAAGATGCTGCTAAGAAGCTTGTTTATGCTCTAGTAATTTCTCACATTGATGATTGTAATTCTCTCCTAATTGAGCAGGGTCCTCGTCAATTTATTGTTCCTGTAACCTTTTGTAATTGTCTCGTTTATTGTTAAAATTCCCCCAATATAATTTTGAAAGTTTTGCAGAATAAGTTGGTGCTATATAAATGCAAATAATAACTATACTACTACTAATAATAATGATAATAAGACAGATAAGGACTGTGAGAATCTGATTAATGGACCAGGTAAATAGTAGATAGGTGGTCTTTCCATACATTTCTCACATTATTTTATTGACTAGAATAAAGCCTTACAGATTACCAACATGCATTTCAATAGAAAAAAAAGTTGATCTTCACCTGACAGAGAAACTAAATTCTATGTTGATAAGTCAGTCATTTAAAGGGGGATTTCATATGTCAGTATTGAATCCCCTGTTTAAAACTGTAATAACATATAGGCTGCAATGCTCTAGCGAACACTTTTTTTTTACTCAGGTAACTACATTTACTATGTGCAAATACACACACACACACATCATTTTTACAATTTGCAACAATCTGCATTTAGCAGGGTATTTGACCATTTTTGAGTATTTCCCTGTTTCCCATTTGCAATACAGGTTAACCAATGTGATATGTTTTATGAATGTCATTTGTAATTGTATTGCAGGACAAGGGATTTTCTACTGAATAGTGAGTATATCCGATTAAGGAATTTATGCAGAAGTCATATATGAAAAGACATCAAGAGGAAGCTTTTTAGAAATACACATTTAGAATTTTTCATTATTCTTAACTTGAACAGCAATCTTGCACAACCTGGTCAGCTCCCTTGCACGCACTGCAGTGGTGGAGGAGCCGCAATATGGCGTCACTCCGGCCCCGGCATCACTAAGCGGCGCGTGAGGGAGCTGAACAGGAGGATCAGTGCTCCCTCCCTCACTGACTGCAGTGACGGCCGCCGAGCACCCCCACTGGACCCCATGGAAAGCGAGAATCCACCCCAGCACTCCCAAAGGTGTTTGTGTGTGTGTGTGTGTGTATGTGTGTGTCTGTTAGTGTGTGTGTGTGTGTGTGTGTGTCTGTTAGGGAGTGTGTTAGTGTGTGTGTCTGTTAGAGAGTATGTTAGTGTGTGTGTCTGTTAGTGTGTATGCATGTTTGTTAGTGAGTGTGTATGCGTGTCTGTTAGTGAGAGTGTGTGCGTGTCTGGTATTGAGTATGTGTCGTTAGTGACTGTGTGTCTGTTAGCGAGAGTGTGTGTGAGTCTGTTAGTGTGTATGTGTCTGTTAATGAGTGTGTTACTATGTGTGTCTGTTAGTGAGTGTGTTAGTATGTATGTGTCTGTTAGTGAGTGTGTTTGTGTGTGTGTGTGTGTGTGTGTGTGTCTGTTAGTGAGTGTTAGTATGTGTGCCTGTTAGTGAGTGTGTATTTATGTCTGTAAGTGACTGTATGTGTCTGTTAGTGACTGTATGTGTCTGTTAGTGAGTGTGTGTGTCTGTTAGCTAGTTTATGTGTGTCTGTCAGTGAATGTGTGTGTGTCTGTTAGTGACTATGTGTGTCTGTCAGTGAATGTGTGTGTGTCTGTTAGTGACTGTGTGTGTCTGTTAGTAGGTGTGTGTGTGTCTGTTAGAGTGTGTGTGTGTCTGTTGGTGAGTGTGTTAGTATGTGTGTCTGTTAGTGTGTGTCTGATAGTGACCGTATGTGTCTGTTAGTGACTGTATGTGCCTGTTAGTGAGTGTGTGTGTCTGTTAGTGAGTGTGTATGTTGTCTGTAAGTGAGTGTGTATGTGTGTCTGTCAGTGAGTGTGAATGTCTGTTAGCTAGTGTATGTGTGTCTGTCAGTGGATGTGTGTGTCTGACACTGAGTGTATATGTGTCTGTTAGTGAGTGTGTATGTGTATTTAGAAGGTGGAGAGGGGGGTGCCTGAGTTTTGTCATGCCTAGAGCAGCACAAAACCAGGGTACACCACGGGCACTAGGTATGCACTTGTTATTCTACCATAGTTTACCATTTTTACTATAGTTATTTCATCATATACTTTAATATGCAAAAACTGTATGCACAATAATATTAGCATGAAAGCATTTTTCTTAAACATGCATAGCTATTTCAGAAAATTGCCATTGTGTGTAAAAATTGCTACTGAGAAAGAGAAATAGAAATAGAAATTACTATTGAGGATTATGCAAATATACAAGATGTTAGCTTTCAATTTATTTTCAAGAAATTGACACACTAGTAACCAGAACAACTACAGAGTATAGTCAGTCCCTTTTTGCAGTAAACACTGTCTTTTCCTAGAAAAGGTAGTGCTTGCATTACAGCCTAGGGACACCTCTAGTGGCCAGTCCTCAGATGACTACTAGAGGGGCTTCCTGGGGCAGTGCTGTGCCATTCAGTGTCTCCACCCTCTGCATGAAGACATTGAACTTTTCTCATACAGATGCATTGATTCAATGAATCTCTGTGAGGACATGCTGATTGGCCAGACTGGCGTTTAGCTCTGCCCCTGGTCCATATTCTTAGCTGACATCATCAGAATTAAAACTCTCAACCAATTACTTGCTTTCCTATGGGAAAGCATTGTGATTGGCTGATGTCATCACATCTGATGCCAAGGAGGAAGATCAGGAGCAGAGCCAGCAGCAGAAGACTGGAATAAATTCAAGTTTTTTCTATATTTAGGATGACAAGCGAGGGCCAAATTTTTTTACACTATAGTGTCAGGAATACATGTTTCTGTTCCTGACTCTTTAGTGTTCCTTTAACTATTCCTTCATCCTTCACACATATGTTTTAGAGAATGTATGGTATTGTACGGTATTCCACATGTTGCAGTTTCCAGTTTTGCCATCAGAATGACCATACAAAGGTAAACATAGCTTTGCAGGTTTGCAGGTTGCTGTAGCAGCTTACAAAAGACAAATACTCACAGTGTGCTCAGTGTCCTTCTACTTGCTTATTCTCTGGCTACAAGACACTAGCAATGATCTACAAATGTTGCTGTAGTGTGGGTGGAAGGAGGACAATGGTTATAAAAATCGTTCTCTGGCAGAGATATTTGTTTTTCATAGGTGAAAACTGTTGTGTAGCAAAAGGGATTTTATGGGCTAAGTTTTCTGTTAGCAGAGTTTTTCTTATAGATTTTAAAAATACGTGTTTCGTTTCTGACAACCTACTCTGCCCCTTTCAAATTCTACATTGTAAATACTGCCAAAGAGTAAAAAGTAGCAGAGATGTAGCCTGCTAAGAAATAGTCTGGTCTTAAAACAGAATATTAAATAAACGCAATGTAAAATTAAAGAACTTGTGGTTTGATTGAAGGGTCCCAAAGGAAAAAAGCAGGCAATAGTTTTTGCAAAAGAAGGAATGTTTATTACTGGGTTTATGAACTGTCAAATGACCATGTAACCATAGACAAGAAAGTTTCCTCTGGTATAATCAAGTTAGTTTGGATTGGCAAGGAGAGAGAGAAGAGAGTTGAAATGTAGGTAAATTCTTTCGTTACTGCTTATGCAAACAGTAAGGGCTTTGAAGTCTAATCTAAAATATTGGCAGCCCATAAAAATGAAACTGGAGCAGCATTTGAATTCAGATGAGAACATAAAAAAGACTTTTAAAGGTAAGGTTTTGAGTTCATCCAAGATTAATTGCAATTCATAGAAAACACGTGAAACATGTGAAACATAGAAAACATGTGAAAACAAAAAAGTAGGTGAAAAAAAAGCAAATTTGCATTGAAATGTAAAAGAAAGCAATACATTTAATTGGACATTTAGCTATTTTATATATTTATTATACATTTATATTCTTCAGTGCTTCATTAACAAAGAGGTATTAGTCGGAGGTGGCTCTCTAATAAGGCAAGTTAGGCAGCCGCCTAGGTCCTCACATTGCCTGGGACATTAAGGCCTCTAACTCACCTTAGGGGAAACCAGGGCTGGAGCAACAAGGTTTTGCCACCCCATTCACTTCTCAGTGGTCCTGTAAGATTAACCCCCAGAAGATAACACATTGCCTTACCTTAACGGGTTAACCCTTTAGTGACCGAACTGTTTTTCAATTTTCTTACCGTTAAGGGGCTGTTTTTACATTTCTGCAGTGTTTGTGTTTATGTCATGTTACCTATGGTGTCTACCTCACAGGAGGCTAGACACCTAGACATCCGTCCTTAAAAGGGGGCTGGCACGCCCGATCTCCTCAGTCTTCCCGGCCGTTTACACGCCGGCCGCGATAGCTCTGCCTCCTTTTATGACACGGCGCTCATCAGCCGACGTCATGACGTCAAATAATGTCCCGACCCGCCAGAAACGGCAAATCAGGACTTGTTGGGGGCGGGGCCAACAATTAAAGAGCCATGGTATAAAAGAGCGTTATTTGTAATGATTCATTGCCCTGTCGTGGTTCTAGCTAGTCTGGTCACTCAGTGCTCTTATTTCTATTGTCTTTTGGTTTTTTGATTAGGCTTTGTATTTTCGTCCCTGCTTACCTCTTTTATCCTTTTGACTCGGCTTGTCTCCCGCTTACCTGCTCTCTCGTTCCCTCGACCTCGGCTTGTCTCTGACCATTCTTTGCCTACTCCTTACGTTAGTCCGGCCATTCTAAGGTCCGGTATACGTACCTATCTCCTGTTTGCATTCTGCGGGTTGGATCCCTGTCATGATCCTGACATTACGACAGGGCCAATGGATCCTGCAGGTGCGAACTCTCAGGTCGGTTCTCCTGACTCTAGATTTGAGACCATGGACCATAGAATGGATCAGATGGCCCTAGCTTTGCAAGCTTTGCTATCTCGTCCTAATAATCAGTCAGAGGAGATTCGTACTCCCTCGATCTCCCCTGTAAGTACAGGGCTAGAGGAAGCCACAGTGGGTGCTTCTTCTCGTGTCACTTCCCCTCTACGCTATGGCGGCTCTCCTGATACTTGTCGAGGCTTTTTAAACCAGATAGGTATTCATTTTGAGTTACAACCTCGCGCCTACCCTACAGACAGGGCAAAGGTTGGATTTATAATCACGTTACTTATTGACAAGGCACTCAGATGGGCTAACCCTCTGTGGGAAAATGATAACCCGTTAGTCTATAATTATAATGCTTTTGTTGCTGCATTTAGGAGGACTTTTGATCCCCCAGGAAGAAAGGCCAATACAGCTAGACTACTGTTACGTCTCAGACAGCATAACCGAACCCTCGTGGATTATGCGTTAGAGTTCAGATCCTTGGCGGCAGAAGTCAAATGGAATGAACAGGCTTATATGGATGTATTTTTGAACGGGTATCTGATGAGATTCTAGATGAGGTGGCCACAAGAGAACTTCCAGAAAATTTGGAGGATTTGATTTCATTTATTTCCCGAATAGATGAACGTATGAGACAGAGGCAGAATACTCGGGATAGAACCCGTAGACCTTCCATAAGACTAGTCCCCTCATTTCAGAATTCTGATTCTACAACTTTAGCTCTTCCAGAACCTATGCAAATAGTAACCACTCAGCTCTCAGAAGATGAAAGACAGTACAGGAGAACTGTATGTATTGTGGATTAAGAGATCACCTACGCCTAAATTGCCCTAACCGGCCGGGAAACGCTTGCACCTAAGTTTCTCAAGAGGACAGGCCTTGGGTGTTTCTATCTTGTCCTCTATATATGATTATAAAGACCATAGGCTTCTTATACCTGTCTCTTTAGCTTGGGAAAAGGGAGTAATAAATGCTATGGCTTTGATAGATTCCGGAGCAGCTGAAAGTTTTATTGATCAAGCCTTTGCCACTAACCACTCTATCCCATCTCAACTAAGAGATACACCCTTGGTCGTTGAGGCCATAGATGGTAGACCATTATCAGAACCTGTTATTTTTCATGAAACCATACCAGTTAAATTAACCATTGGTATCCTACACGAAGAAAGAATGTCCCTCATGCGTATCTCATCTCCTTCAGTTCCAGTGGTCTTGGGGTATCCATGGCTTAAGAAGCATAACCCTACCATTGACTGGGAACTGGGTGAGATAGTATCTTGGGGTCAGGGTTGCCAGAGAGGATGTTTACAGAAAGTCTCACCGGTTTGTGTAGTTGATGCTCCTGTTAACTCTTCCCAATCTACAGATTTACAGATACCGTCTCAGTACCTAGATTTGAAGGCAGTATTTGACTAAAAGAAGGCTGATACTTTACCTCCTCATAGGTCTTTCGACTGTAATATTAGACTCTTGCCTGGTACTATGCCTCCGAGGGGTACGGTATATCCTTTATCCACTAAGGAAAATGCAGTCCTAGAGGAATATATACGTGAAAACCTAGACAAATGATTTATTAGGAGGTCTTCATCTCCAGCTGGGGACGGTTTCTTCTTTGTGGATAAAAAAGACGGCACTCTGCGGCCTTGCATTGATTATCGAGGCTTGAATAAAATAACGATTAGGAATGCTTATCCTATTCCTCTGATTACTGAGCTATTTGATAGACTGAAAGGCTCCAAGATTTTTACCAAGTTAGATTTGAGGGGAGCTTATAACTTGGTAAGAATTCAGCAGGGAGACTAATGGAAAACGGCCTTCAATACCCGTTACGGCCACTATGAGTACACGGTAATGCCCTTCGGGCTTTGCAATGCACCAGCAGTATTCCAGGATCTAATTAATGAAGTTCTTAGGGAATTTCAGCATGAATGCGTTATAGTATATTTGGATGATACACTAATACATTCTAGAGAGATTGAGACTCGCCACAGACAAGTCAGAAGGGTATTGCGCAAACTTTTACAACATGGATTGTATTGCAAATTGGAAAAATTTAGCTTCGACCAATCTCAGATAAACTTTCTTGGTTACGTTATTTCTGGAGACGGGTTTATGATGGACCCAATTAAACTTCAATCGATTTTAGATTGGCCATTGCCCAGGGGACTCAAGGCCATTCAGAGGTTAATCGGATTCTCCAATTATTATAGGCGCTTCATTAAAGGTTACTCTTCTGTTATTGCTCCTATTACTAATATGACTAAACAGGGTGCTGATACCAAAACATGGTCTACGGAGGCTCTCTCTGCTTTCAAAACACTCAAGGAACATTTTGCCTCAGCGCCGATATTGGTTCATCCTGACACCTCGTTGCCTTTCTTACTCGAGGTAGACGCCTCGGAGTCAGGTATAGGCGCAGTCTTGTCCCAAAGGCAAGGTTTGGATAAACCGTTACATCCATGTGGTTTTTTTTCTAAAAAATTATCTGGGACTGAAAGTAGATATGACATTGGAGACAGGGAACTGTTAGCGGTCATTACGGCTTTAAAGGAATGGAGACATTTGTTGGAAGTGACTTTACACCCGGTTACTATTTTGACGGATCACAAGAATTTGTCCTATATAGGGGAGGCCAAGCGATTGTCTGCCAGGCAAGCTCGTTGGTCTTTGTTCCTTACTTTGTTCCTTACTCATTTCAATTACGTGCTCACATATAGACCAGGTTCTAAGAACTCCAAGGCAGATGCGTTGTCCCGCCAACATGAACCTTCTACTGTGACGGAAACTGCTTTGTCTTCTATCGTTCCCAAGTGTAATATTATTGCCAACACGAGTGTCAGGATACACTCGCTGTTGCTTGCTGAGATTGAAAAAGTACAACATCTAGCTCCTAAACCCGTTCCTGGGGCTCGGTACTTCGTGCCTCCTGAGCTCCAAGTGGAACTGCTGCGTTGCTTTCATGAGAGTAAAGTTGCTGGGCACCCCGGCATGCGCAAAACTTATTCTCTAATTTCAAAAGACTTCTGGTGGTCTTCTTTACGTAGGGATATAAGGGATTTTGTCAAGGCATGTGATGTTTGTATGAAGAAGACTAAGCAACCTCATACGCTCCCATGTGGGTTTTTGCAACCCTTAGAAATTCCCGAGAAACCATGGACCTGTTTGGCTATGGACTTCATTGTTGATTTGCCTGTTTCTAAGAAACATACTGTTATTCTCACAGTGATTGACAGGTTTACTAAAATGGCTCATTTCGTACCCTTGCCTAAACTGCCCTCTTCTCCCGAATTGGCTGAAATATTCGCGAAGGAGATTTTTCGTTTACATGGTATTCCTTCTGAAATCGTTTCTGATAGGGGTTCCCAATTTGTTTCCCGGTTTTGGAAGTCCTTCTGTTCTCAGTTGGGTATCAAATTGAATTTCTCCTCTGCCTATCATCCCCAGTCCAACGGAGCAGCCGAGCGCACCAACCAAAAGATTGAACAATATTTACATTGTTTTGTTTCTGAACACCAGGACGATTGGGTCGGTCTGATTCCTTGGGCGGAGTTTGCGCACAACAATCTCGTTTGTGAATCTACTCGTACTAGCCCCTTTTTCTTGAATTATGGCTTTCATCCTACCATTCTTGCGTCGGTTTCCCCTTCCCAAGGGGTACCGTCGGTTGATGTTCATGTTGCCAATCTGAGAAAGTTGTGGGATCAGACTCAACAAATTCTTCTTCAGAATTCCGAGGTGTTCAAACGGCACGCTGACAAACGTAGTTTTGGCCCAGGTGATAAGGTGTGGTTGAGTACCAGAAACATCCGCTTGAAGGTTCCTTCCATGAAATTTGCTCCTCGCTACATAGGCCCTTACAAGGTTCTGAGTCGGATTAACCCGGTTGCGTATCGTCTTGCCCTTCCTCATGCCTTGCGCATCCCTAACTCTTTTCATGTCTCTTTGTTGAAGCCTCTTGTTTGTAACAGATTTTACTCCACTGTGTCCTCCCCTCCTTCGGTCCAGGTTGAGGGTCAGGAGGAATATGAAATCAAATCCATTCTTGATTCTCGTATTTCTCGGGGGAAATTGCAATATCTTGTTGACTGGAAGGGGGATGGGCCTGAAGAAAGGTCTTGGGTGCTCCGTGAAAATGTGCATGCCCCTCGTCTCCTTCGGGCATTGCTCTTTTTCCGTCTCGCCCCGGTTCCTTCCGCCCAGTGGGCGTTTCTGAGACGGGGGGTACTGTCATGTTACCTATGGTGTCTACCTCAGAGGAGGCTAGACACCTAGACGTCCGTCCTCAAAAGGGGGCTGGCACGCCCAATCTCCTCAGTCTTCCCGGCCGTTTACACGCCGGTCGCGATAGCTCCGCCTCCTTTTATGACGCGGCGCTCATTAGCCGACGTCATGACGTCAATCACGTCCAGACCCGCCAGAAACCGCGAATCAGGACTTGTTGGGGGCGGGCCAACAATTAAAGAGCCAAGGTATAAAAGAGCATTATTTGTAATGATTCATTGCCCTGTCGTGGTTCTAGCTAGTCTGGTCACTCAGTGCTCTTATTTCTATTGTCTTTTTGATTCGGCTTTGTATTTTCGTCCCTGCTTACCTCTTTTATCCTTTTGACTCGGCTTGTCTCCCGCTTACCTGCTCTCTCGTTCCCTCGACCTCAGCTTGTCTCTGACCATTCTTTGCCTACTCCTTACGTTAGTCCGGCCATTCTAAGGTCCGGTATACGTACCTATCTCCTGTTTGCATTCTGCGGGTTGGATCCCTGTCACGATCCTGACAGTTTAGCTGTAATTTTCCTCTTACTCATTTACTGTACCAACACATAATATATATTGTTTTTTTCGCCTTTAAATGGTCTTTCTAAAGATAAAGATTCCATCATATAAAAAATATATAATATACTATACAGGGAGTGCAGAATTATTAGGCAAGTTGTATTTTTGAGGATTAATTTTATTATTGAACAACAACCATGTTCTCAATGAACCCAAAAAACTAATATCAAAGCTGAATCTTTTTGGAAGTAGTTTTTAGTTTGTTTTTAGTTTTAGCTATTTAAGGGGGATATCTGTGTGTGCAGGTGACTATTACTGTGCATAATTATTAGGCAACTTAACAAAAAACAAATATATACCCATTTCAATTATTTATTTTTACCAGTGAAACCAATATAACATCTCAACATTCACAAATATACATTTGTGACATTCAAAAACAAAACGAAAACAAATCAGTGACCAATATAGCCACCTTTCTTTGCGAGGACACTCAAAAGCCTGCCATCCATGGATTCTGTCAGTGTTTTGATCTGTTCACCATCAACATTGCGTGAAGAAGCAACCACAGCCTCCCAGACACTGTTCAGAGAGGTGTACTGTTTTCCCTCCTTGTAAATCTCACATTTGATGATGGACCACAGGTTCTCAATGGGGTTCAGATCAGGTGAACAAGGAGGCCATGTCATTAGATTTTCTTCTTTTATACCCTTTGTTGCCAGCCACGCTGTGGAGTACTTGGACGCGTGTGATGGAGCATTGTCCTGCATGAAAATCATGTTTTTTCTTGAAGGATGCAGACTTCTTCCTGTACCACTGCTTGAAGAAGGTGTCTTCCAGAAACTGGCAGTAGGACTGGGAGTTGAGCTTGACTCCATCCTCAACCCGAAAAGGCCCCACAAGCTCATCTTTGATGATACCAGCCCAAACCAGTACTCCACCTTGCTGGCGTCTGAGTCGGACTGGAGCTCTCTGCCCTTTACCAATCCAGCCACGGGCCCATCCATCTGGCCCATCAAGACTCACTCTCATTTCATCAGTCCATAAAACCTTAGAAAAATCAGTCTTGAGATATTTCTTGGCCCAGTCTTGACGTTTCAGCTTGTGTGTCTTGTTCAGTGGTGGTCGTCTTTCAGCCTTTCTTACCTTGGCCATGTCTCTGAGTATTGCACACCTTGTGCTTTTGGGCACTCCAGTGATGTTGCAGCTCTGAAATATGGCCAAACTGGTGGCAAGTGGCATCTTGGCAGCTGCACGCTTGACTTTTCTCAGTTCATGGGCAGTTATTTTGCGCCTTGGTTTTTCCACATGCTTCTTGCGACCCTGTTGACTATTTTGAATGAAACACTTGATTGTTCGATGATCACTCTTCAGAAGCTTTGCAATTTTAAGAGTGCTGCATCCCTCTGCAAGATATCTCACTATTTTTGACTTTTCTGAGCCTGTCAAGTCCTTCTTTTGACCCATTTTGCCAAAGGAAAGAAAGTTGCCTAATAATTATGCACACCTGATATAGGGTGTTCATGTCATTAGACCACACCCCTTCTCATTACAGAGATGCACATCACCTAATATGCTTAATTGGTAGTAGGCTTTCGAGCCTATACAGCTTGGAGTAAGACAACATGCATAAAGAGGATGATGTGGTCAAAATACTCATTTGCCTAATAATTCTGCACTCCCTGTAAAAAAAATGATAAAATATGATGAAAACATTTTGACCCCCAAAATCTGTTACGCATTTACAACCGCCAAAAAACACCCATGCTAAATAGTTTATAAATTTTGTCCTGAGTTTAGAAATACCCAATGTTAACATGGTTTTAGCTTTTTTTGCAAGTTATATGGCAATGAGTACAAGTAACACTTTGCTAATTACAAACCATTTTTTTCAAAATTAACAAAATAACATTGTAACACTAACATCTGTCAAGAATCCCTGAATAACCCTTCACATGTATTTATTTTTTTAAAGAAGACAACCTAAGGTATTAAACTTGGGGTATTTTTACTCTTTTCATGCAACCATGTTACCACCAATCTATGCCAAATTTAAAAAAAATAATAATAATTGGTGATTTTTTTTTGACACACATAGCAATTTAGGAATACATTTACTGAGCACTTTAAGGGTTACTGCCAAAGAACACCCCAATATGTTTTCAGCAACATCTCCTGAGTACAGTGATACCACGCATGTATAGGTGTGTTGGGGTCTCTGGAGGTCAAAAGTCTTTATTTGGAAGGTGCGCATTCCAGTTTTCCAATTTGGAATTTTCACAGCTGTCATCATGTACCCATGTCCTATTTGGGACATTTTTGAAGCGGCCAATATAATTTACCCCCATCAAACCATATATTTTTTGAAAAGTAGACACCCTAGGGTATTTTAACACTTTCCATGCACTAATTCCACCACCAGTCTTTGTCAAACTTTTGGGTAGTCATTTTTTTGGTGTTATTTTTCTCTCACATTGTACCTTAGGCAGTGGTGTATCCTGGTTTTGTGCTGCCCTAGGCAGGACAAAACTCAGGCGCCCCCCTCCCGCCCACGCCACCCCCACCCAACCCTCCCCCACCCGCGCCACCCCCACCCAACCCTTCCCCCGTCCCGCCTTCTAAATACACACACACACATTCACTGACAAATACGCATACACTAGGTAACAGAAACACACACACACTAACAGACACACTCACTAACAGACACACACACTCACTAGCAGATACACACACACACTCACACTAACAGACACACACACAGTCTAACAGACACACACATAGTCTAACAGAAAAACACACTAACATACACACACACTTACAGACACACACACTAACACACACACACACACACACTGACATACACACACACACACACACAGACCCACACACTAACAGACACACACACACAGACCCACACACACACACTAACAGACACACACATACAGACATACACACACACACTAACAGACACACACACACACAGACACACTAACAGACATACACACACTAACAGACATACACACACACTGACAGACATACACACACACTGACATACACACACACACTGACATACACACACACAAACACACACACACTAACAGACACACACACAGACCCACACACTAACAGACACACACACAGACCCACACACTAACAGACACACACACAGACACACTAACAGACATACACACACACACTAACAGACACTCACTTACAGACATACACACACACTAACACACACACACACTGACATACACACACACACTGACATACACACACACACACAAACAGACCCACACACAGACCCACACACTAACAGACACACACACAGACACACTAACAGACATACACACACACACTTACAGACATACACACACTAACAGACACACACTTACAGACATACACACACACACACTAACAGACACACACACACAGACACACACACACACTAACAGACATACAAACACACTCAATCACTCACATATTTAATAATTTTTTTTTAAATTTAACCCCCCAGCCTCCTTACCTTTGGGAATGCTGGGGGGGGGGGGTAGGTATCTGTCTCCCTGGTGGTCCAGTGGCTGCTGGGCAGTGAGGGTAGGTGGGGGGCCGGCGAGGGAGCACTTCCTCTGAGCGGTCTGCTCAGCTCCCTCGCGCGCCGCAGAGTGATGCTGGGAGGCGGAGCCGGAATATGACGTCATATTCCGGCTCCCAGCCTCACTCTGCGGCGCGCGAGGGAGCTGAGCAGACTGCTCAGAGGAAGTGCTCCCTCGCCGGCCGCCCACCTACCCGCACTGCCCAGCAGCCCGCCGGCCGCCCAGCATGCCTTGTTAGCCGCAAAGCTAACAAGGCATTTGCCCTGGGCATTTGGGGGCGGCTTTTTTTGCCACCCCCTGAAAAATGCCGCCCAAGGCAAATGCCTTGTTTGCCTCGCAGCTAATACGCCCCTGACCTTAGGCATGAATTCTTAGTTCCTGAGAACACGCCAATATGTGTTCAGCAACTTCTTATGAGTACAACAGTATCTCCAATGTACAGCTTTTATGGGTTTTTGCAAACTTACAGGGGTCAAATGTAGGGCTTTCCCCTTTTCCATGTTTGCACATTGAAATTTGCCAAATTGGTTGGTTTACAGGGCCTATGTTGCCTTTGAGACCATATGGCAGCCCAGGAATAAAAATTAACCCCATCATGGCATACAATTTGTAAAAGTAGACAACCCACATTATTACAAATGGGGTATTTCCAGTCTTTTGTAGTGGCCAAAGTTAGCGTTTTTAAAAAAATAATTTTTATGGTGGAGGCTTGAATCTATGTAGGGATAGAGCATTTGTAGTATTCGGAATACAGGTCTATACCCAAAACTATGGTGTTCCTTTAAAACATTTAATTTCTTTATTTTTTTTTATTAAAATGGTCCTTTTTGCCCAACTGCAATCACTGATTCATATCTACTTATATATACACACACACTGGCCCAAGAATACACACACACTGACTGATGCAGACTCACACACACACACACGCACACACACACAAACCAAAGCAAACACACACACATACAGACCCAAGCACACACACACACACACACTGACCGAAGCAGACACACACATTAATTGGGTCTGTGTGTGTGTCTGGATCAGTGTGTTTGTCTGCTTTGGTCAGTGTGCGTGTATGCTTAGGTCTTTGTGTGTGTGTGTGTGTGTGTGTGTCTGGATCAGTGTGTGTTTCTGATCCAGGCACACAAACACACAGTGATCCAGATACACACACACACAGACCCCAGCAGACTCACACATTGACCCAAGCACATACACACATACACACATACACACACGCACAGATTTAGACACACACACTCACTGGCTGGTGCAGATTGTCACACACACACAGACCCAAGCAGACACACACACACTGACCCAAGCACACACACACTGATCCAGACACACACACACTGACCCAAACAGACACACACATGCATGTATTGATCCAGACACACACACACTGACCAAAGCAAACACACACCCAGACCCAAGCACACACACACACACACAATGACCAAAGCAGACACACACAGACCAAAGCACACAAACACACAGACCCAAGTACACACAAGCATACTGACTGAAACAGGCTGAAACAAACACATCATTAAGTCCCCCTCTTGCCTTCATTTCATATGATCTATCTGTGGGTACCAGTCCAGGCTTGGCTGCCTTCACTCTCTCTCAACTCCGTCCCCCGCGAGGGGCGGGACAGATCATACGATGCGCCCTTGCGCTGCCGGGATATGAGGTGTGTAGGGGGGGGCGGTTCTCTGTGCTCTTTGCGTGCTGAAGTTGATGGCACCGGTGCTAGTCTGCTGCTATGTAAGTGCTGCATAGCGCCCGGTGCCATGACCTGAGGCACGCAATACACAATTTGACCCACATATGGGGCGGCCCAAACCAGCAGTAAAACTCACTTTCATTGAACATGCTTTCTCCCTGTTTCTAAGAGAAAGTAGTAGGAGACGATTTCTCTACCAAAATTAACATCTCAAGCTCTTTAAGAGACATGCCGCTGCCCAAAATACAAAAAAGTTTAAATCATTATTTAGTAGATGTAACCCACAATTAAAATATATATGCATTTAATTATGCTTTTAAAAAAAATTAGGGATACATCTGATGTAGAATTATTAAAAATCTTTATTGAACTTGTATTGAATTATTGTACTAACTCCATTTTAACTGCATACTGTGAATCCTCCATTTTGTCCTCCTAACCTGACTTCTTCAATCCTCCATTTTGTCCTCATAACCTAACTTGTTCATTTTAAAACTACATTACATGACAGAATTTCCCAGCACATCTAATACAATAGACAAAGACTGTATTCTCTATAAAGACATGATTAACTCAGGAACTGCTGACTTTACTGACTTTCCCCTAACTTGCAACATAGTATAATTTGAAGGCCACGAGAACACAGTAGTAATGAAATGTTCTATTCATAAGAGACCTTGCACCTGGACATGAGGCCCGATATCACTGACTGTGTAAAATGACGCTCAAGCCCCCCTTTCCACCGAGTAAACCTCATGCTGGGAAAGATGGCGCCTGAGCCTTCTGTCCACACCCTTGTCCAGAACAATACCACCTCCCGGTGGGAGGACACCTAGCTGGTCACTCAAATCCCTGAGCCAATTAATAATATTGATGGGTGGACACTGATATAGTCACATAATGTTTAATCCAATTAATGATGTTTATTTGTTATTATCTGATAACCAATGATGATGTCATTTTGCTTTTAAAAAGATCTGCACAACTGTTTTCCAACCAGATTGCATTAAATTTTCTGAAGTGCTTTTAACCTGAACTCCATGTGTCAGTGTGAGCTTACTTCTGCGTATACGCAATTTAATCATCTCAGATTTGGACAGGAACAGATAGACATTTAAACATATTTGTTTATTTCTAAATTAATCTACATCAATTTGGCGCCCAACGTGGGGCATCGGGCTATGGCCTCTGGCCGGTGAGCCGTCCTAAGGAAGATGCTGTTGGACGGGGGAATCCTGGGGGTAGGAAAGGAGACTGATCACCTCCAGGTACACGGTAGAGACTTCTGCAGAGCCACCGGTATGTTCCGGCCCCTTGGATTAACCCGTCCACGTGTCTGTGACTGCTTCCCGGGAGGACATCAAAGACAGGTAATATCTTGCCCGGTGTCTCGTTACTCACTTGTTTACCTGCATTTTAGTCTATCTGTTGCCTGGGTGTGTTTGAATTGTTTGCCTGTTTCCCCATTTTGAGATAAAGGGGGGGTGGGGACCTGCAGGGGATTTGCCTGGGGTTCTCTGTCTTGCTTGTTTTCCCCTTTTTGGGATAAAGGGGGGTGGACCTGAGGGGACTTGCCTGGGTCTTCAGTTTGTCTGTCTATCTGTTTGTATTTTACCCCTTTTGGGATAAAGGGGGGTGGACCTGAGGGGATTTGCCTGGGTCTTCTGTTGCCTGTTTTACTCCTTTTAGGAACCACGGTGCTGTGGTTGTAGGGAAAAAGGGGGGTTGACCTGTGGATGTGTTCCTGGGGGTCTTCTTTTCCTGTTTTACTCTTTTAGGAGCCTCGTGGCTGGGGCTGTAGGGAAAAAGAGGATTGTTGGAACTGTGGATTTTGTGTAGACTCATAATTTCCTGTGATCCTTCTTGTGACACTTTGAGAGCCCAGCTAGCCTCATTGTGCACGTGGTAACCCACAGTTTCGAGTACTGGGGCTAGTGGAATTCCAAGTTTGGTAACCACTGCCCCGAGTGTTGAGGCTGGGGGGATTCCAGTTTTGGTAAACCTCAGCTTCGGCTGGGGGGATTCCAGTTTTGGTAAACCTCAACTTCGGCTGGGGGGATTCCAGTTTTCTTTTGGTAACCACAACCCTGAGCGCTGGGGCTGGTGGAATTCCAGTTTTCTGTTTATTTGTGGTAGGGGACTTAGTCTTGTGGCAGGGGACTCTGTTTCCTGGGGGGATTCAAGTAGGCATTGCTTGTTTTCCGCATCACGTGGTAGTGAGACTTATAAGTGGGTTTTATAGGGGCACTACGGGAGTGAGGATAGAGGTGGCCACATTCTTGTGGACTGCTGTGCAGAGGGAGGCTGACGGAACTCGGACCGGTGTCAGTTGTTTTCCGTGGCCGCTGGTAGTGAGACTTACGAAAGTCGTTCTCCGAGCGGGGACACTACGAGGTTGAGGGAGGTGACTTTGGAGTAAGCACACGAGTAAAGGAAAGGAATTACTGTTGATTTCATTTGAACTGTGATGCATGCACTGTATTTCAATTGTACTGTTGTTTTGTTTGTGTAATTAGGAGTTATTTAAACTCCTGTGTCTGTCCCTAAGGATTTTTCCTTACTCTTTACCTTTTCTATACTTCCTATATTATTATTCTATCCTCTCCTATTTCTATTGTGAGAGAAGTGATTGGTCACACACTTCTCACCTCCAATTAGTGACTAGTCTACGTTTTGGGAAGACGCACTGGGGGGGACCCACCCCTCTCGAGTGTCAGTCCACCATTGTAGACACTGTTTAAAACCTTTTCCCCCTATATCTGGGACGCCTGTATAGGAGGGGAATGGAACAGGGTTAGAAAAGCCCAATAAGGGCTGGCTAGCGCGTGTGATCTAGTTGAAGATAGAGATTGCTAAAGTGTGTAAAATTGCTGTGCCTTCAGGTGGTAGATTACTGACAGAGAAGAAAGCAAGCTTACTGGTACAGAGTAGCAATGCAATTCAGCAGGAAGGTTGGGCTGAGGAAGAACTAGATCACAAAGGGTTAAGAATGTATGTATATCATAATAATTGTTTTTGTATTTTGTATTAGCCATTACCCTGGTAGAGGGTGGGGGTTTTGTATTGAGTTTCACTGAGAATATTATTAAATGTTGTGCTTTTGTGTCTCTTTGCTTTTGCAATAACTGTAACGTGGCTATCCTTCTGTCTTGTTACTGTACAGCATTGACATGGTTAAAGAGATTCTGCTGGCAGTCTCTCTCTCTCTCCCACTTCCCCCGCCTTCCTCTCTCTCTTGCTTTCTGTGAGGGGGGGTTGCGTGCTTGCAGATTCAGATTTGTGTTTCGTAGAGTTATTACTGATAAGACTTAGCAATGGAATTTTTGCTCGGAAATATTCTAATTGTGTATTTTGTTATTTCAATTGAAGTTGATAGGATCGTGTGGGGGATGTAGCTCAATGTTTATTGCGAAGGTTAGGAAAGTGAATCTGATGCAGGAATAGAGAATTATTTGGACGAGTTAAAAATGTAAAGGCAAGTGTGATTTGTTGCAATACTATGCCATGTGGATAGAGGGAATATGCAAAGTTGTTACGTTAGATTGTGAAGAGGAAAAGTGAATTGGTAATTGTTGGTTGCATCCCGTGAGTTTATTTATTTATTTGGCACCATGTTATTTCAAAGCTTCACGGACTGTTACATGTATAATGCTTTCATTTGTCAGCTGAAATGCCCTACAAGAAAATGGCCCCGAGAACAAAAGAAGGTTGTCCTTAGTACCCACGCCTCCTCCTGCCCTCACTCTGCCCTTACCATATCAGTGAGGTCATATCCGCCCGTGTATTGTGTCATGCTCATCCTATCTTAAAGACATGCTGTCTTCCTTAATTCCCATATATTATGAACAAAAAAGTTACAATTACTAAAATTATCCTACTATTAGTTTCCCTATATCAGGAAAGTGTCTGTGACAAGTAATGGTTAATATGTAGATAGAATATATATGTCTATCGTTTCACGTATAAGTAACAAGTGTGTTTTAGCTTTGTGTACAAAGATTGATAACATGCTGAAAGAAGGGTTATCTTAAAGAACATTTACTAAAAGAAAGTTCTAATAAACCAAGATTTCTTGAACAAATGGTAATACAATTAGGGATTGGTTTCAAAATGTTTTTACTGGATAATGTTTGCCTCCAGATTAAAAGACTGACTAACATAATTTTTTTGTTGTAAGCCCAGATATTTTATTATTGCATATGCATAGGAATTGAGACTTTGGGCATTATAGTATATTAATTCTAGATCTGTTACTAGCAGCAAGTGCTTAGCCTTATGCCTATCCCACGCATGCTTAAACACTTCTACCAGTTAACCTCTACCACTACAGTTGGAAGGCTATTCCATGTTTCCACTACCCTCTCAGTAATGTGATGCTTCCTGATATTATTTTTTTTTTTTTTTTTTTTTTTTTTTTAAACCTTTGTCCCTCTATTTTTGAGACTATGTCCTCTTGTTATGGTAGTTTTTCCTTCTTTTAAATATAGTCTCCACTTTTACTGTGTTGTTTCCCTTTATGTATTTAAAATGCTTTTATCATCTTTTCACCAAGCTATACCTGTCAAGATCCTTTAACCTTTCCTGGTGAATTTTACCCTGCAATCCGTGAACCAGTTTAGTAGCCCTTCTTTGAACTCTCTCTAAGGTATCCATATCCTTCTGAAGATATGGTCTCCAGTACTGTATCCAGTACTCTAAGTAAGGTCTCACCAGTGTTCTGTACAATGGCATGCGCACTTCCCTCTTCCTATTGCTAATACCTCTCCCTATGCAACCAAGCATTCTGCTAGCATTCCCTGCTGCTCTATTACATTGTACATTGTCATTAACAGCCAGAAACTGGAGAACAAGAAATGTGAATTAATGTATAGCCTTTTATAAGCTTAACAAAATCTCCATTATCTTTTCCATTTATTTTCCAGAAGACAATGTTATTTGTCTATTTCGTATGTTTTAAAAATACATTATCAGTGAAGAGTAGAATAAATTTTATCCCATTTGCGAGACATAAAATTGTGATAATGTATATTTGTGATATAAGTAGAAATTACATTTTGAGATGTTAGATATAAATTATTAAATTAAGAACGAGAGTCAGGGATAGCGTCTGTCTCCGCGGGCACAAGACCCCGTGTGGAGAAGTGGTGGGCAAGCCATCATGGGCCACCCATGGGAGTGAAACGTTCGAGGCTTGTGGAGACAAGATGAGCATGTTAGCCTTTTATTATTTTTCTCTAGGGAAAGCATAGGGCCAGTTAATAGTTGTTGTACATGGGCTATTTGCAGCCTCCATTGCATTTCTACCTAGTCTTGATTTCTGATGTATCCTCCATTGCTACATCACCTGTCTGCTCCCTTACCTGCCCACCCCCGCTTATTCCTCCCACCGATCCCTCCCCTTCATCTGCAGTCCCCCACTTTCTCCTACTACCCCTCCCTCTACTCCACCTTCTCCTCTCTCCTCCTACTTCTCCTCTTCTCCTCCTCCTACTCCTCCCTCTCCTCCACCTTCTCCTCTCTCCTCCTACTTCTCCTCTACTCCTCCTCCTACTCCTCCCTCTACTCCACCTTCTCCTCTCTCCTCCTACTTCTCCTCTACTCCTCCTCCTACTCCTCCCTCTACTCCACCTTCTCCTCCTCCTACTCCTTCTTCCTGCTCTTACTCCTCCTTCTTCTTCCTGCTCCTCCCTCTACTCCACTTTCTCCTCCTACTCCTCCCTCTCCTCCACCTTCTCCTCTCTCCTCCTACTTCTCCTCTACTCCTCCTCCTACTCCTCCCTCTACTCCACCTTCTCCTCCTCCTACTCCTTCTTCCTGCTCTTACTCCTCCTTCTTCTTCCTGCTCCTCCCTCTACTCCACTTTCTCCTCCTACTCCTCCCTCTCCTCCACCTTCTCCTCTCTCCTCCTACTTCTCCTCTACTCCTCCTCCTACTCCTCCCTCTACTCCACTTTCTCCTTCCACTCCACCTTCTCCTCTCTCCTCCTACTTCTCCTCTATTCCTCCTTCTCCTCCTCCTACTCCACCTTCTTCCCTCTCACTCTATCCGCTACTCATTCTTCCATCTCCCCACCACCATCTCTATATCCTTTATATGCTTCCTCCCTTCTTATTCCTTACCAATTTCCTCCACCCATAGACAACTCTGCCTCTACCTGACAACATTATATTTTGAAGAAAAGTTGCTCTGGCCACTCTTCCGCCACTTCCCAGGGGGGAATACCACACTGAAAGAACTGTTTTGGGCACTCTCAAGGAAATAGTGCGGCCCTGACCCAGATTCCCATGGAAGTAAGGGAGGTGGCTGTCCCTCATGTTTTTTCTTCACTAAGTCCCCAGAAATCTCATGAAAGGAACTTGACTCATTAGAACAAAACATGAACATTCAATTTACAAATCTCTACAGAGGGGGGTCAGCAAGAGAACTGTGAATAGAAAGACAAAGTAGCTTTACCAGATCCTGACTCCACTCTGTTTGCGGATAAAGAGGAAAGGTACCATACTGGATTTGCTGTTGCTACAGAAGATCAGGTACGTCAAGCACCTTCACTTTCCTCACTCACATCTGCTCAAGACGCTGAATTGACAGCCTTCTCAGTGGCATACAAAATGCCTGAAGGAAGACATGCCAATATCTACACTGACTCAAGACATGCCCTGGGTGCAGCACATTATTTTGGATCAATCTGGAAGATAAGAAGCACCACTCAGCTGACTAAAAGCTGCCAACCAAGCCACAAGTGCACCAAGGGAAGTGGACAGAATGGTGTCCGCTAAAGAAACTTCTATACTCACCATGTAGATCCTACCTACAGATCTCAAGCTTCTAAAAGAATGACAAAGCAGCTACTGACCCTGAAGAAATACAAAGCTGGAAAAACAGAAAGGGGCAACCCTTGAAGACGGGCTGTACTCCAACGCTCTTAAGCTCTGTTTACCCAAAAACATGTACTGGGCAGTGAGCCCATGGAACTTTATACCTATCCAAGACCCTCATGAACTCTTTGATCTCTAAATACTCTAAAGCACCTAGAATTACTCCTCTAATCACCAGTCACTGCCGATCCTGTGTTATTTGTGCCAAGGACAGCTCAGGCAGAAGAGGAGGAGAATCCTAAGCACCTAGCTAACTCTCAATATCCCTTTCAAGAATCCAGGTGACAAAGAGCTACTGGGTCAAATATGCACTAGTTATAATAGACATTTTGTCAGGATGGCCAGAAGCCTAGCCGGTCATCAATGTGACAACCAAGACCATATATCCAATAGTGCATTGTGAAAGTTGCAGAGATCACTCAGTGGATTCATTGTTCCAGATTCAAGACTCTCTCTATCTCTGCAACATGAGAAGTAACATTTGTTGATTTTGACACACTTTTGACTCTAAAGAAAAAAAAATGACTTGTTAAATAAAAAGATACCAGCAAGTAGGTGTTTGATGGCCATAATAATGCCTGACCACCTGCCATCGATGGAAAGCCGAGGACCCCAAAAGGAGACCTCGTGAAGCTGAAGAGATCCAAATGCCAAGCTTCCTCAGGATTATTTGCCCATCCTGAGTTTGTGGTGATATTAATATTGACTAAATGATCCGAGTCCACCTACGCTGATGTAGCGTGGGACAGGTTTAATACTACACCCTAACCAAGGTTATTATGTCAATACACATAATACATGACAAGGTACTCTTGACACACCACATTCATGCTTCAGAACATAAAAAGGAGCACCCCTCTAAAGGGAAAGTTTGATATATATATATATATATTGATGCCATAGGTGTGCCAAGGGGGGTACCAGATGATTTTGCAGTAAAGGGAAAGTTTGAGTCCATTTTCTCAACCGTCACTGCTAATAATAATAATAATATTTTGATTTGCTTTTATTATATCTATTGCAACCAACAACGTTTACCTGTCACCATGACTTGTTGTGCCTATATTCCAGATAACACAGGTCCATATGGTAATGTAAGCTTGTCTATTTATGATGTCCCTCTGAAGAACTAAGAAGACTTTAAGAACCGTTACTTCATAGGGTTTTGTGCCTTTGGGCTAACCTGTCTTCTGAAACTAACTAATAAAGTTTATCTCTTAGAATATTAACATTTCATAGGGGGGACTGATGTAGAATTATTAAAAATCTTTATTGAACTTGTATTGAATTATTGTACTAACTCCATTTTAACTGCATACTGTGAATCCTCCATTTTGTCCTCCTAACCTGACTTCTTCAATCCTCCATTTTGTCCTCATAACCTAACTTGTTCATTTTAAAACTACATTACATGACAGAATTTCCCAGCACATCTAATACAATAGACAAAGACTGTATTCTCTATAAAGACATGATTAACTCAGGAACTGCTGACTTTACTGACTTTCCCCTAACTTGCAACATAGTATAATTTGAAGGCCACGAGAACACAGTAGTAATGAAATGTTCTATTCATAAGAGACCTTGCACCTGGACATGAGGCCCGATATCACTGACTGTGTAAAATGACGCTCAAGCCCCCCTTTCCACCGAGTAAACCTCATGCTGGGAAAGATGGCGCCTGAGCCTTCTGTCCACACCCTTGTCCAGAACAATACCACCTCCCGGTGGGAGGACACCTAGCTGGTCACTCAAATCCCTGAGCCAATTAATAATATTGATGGGTGGACACTGATATAGTCACATAATGTTTAATCCAATTAATGATGTTTATTTGTTATTATCTGATAACCAATGATGATGTCATTTTGCTTTTAAAAAGATCTGCACAACTGTTTTCCAACCAGATTGCATTAAATTTTCTGAAGTGCTTTTAACCTGAACTCCATGTGTCAGTGTGAGCTTACTTCTGCGTATACGCAATTTAATCATCTCAGATTTGGACAGGAACAGATAGACATTTAAACATATTTGTTTATTTCTAAATTAATCTACATCACATCTAAAACAGTTTGTAAACGCTGTAGATCTTGTCCCCTTCTAAGCCCGCCCAAATACTCATTTTTCAAGGGTAGTGCCGCTTTAAGGGAAGCCAACCTGGGTTTAAGAATTAGCAGAAAGGCTTTATATATAATTTATATCACTTGATGGACTGTGTCTAAAATTACTGGGATAGGAGGTTTTCCTGTTAAATTGATTAGATTATTGTTATTATTGGTCATTATAAAGCACAAATTAAAAATAAAATCTCCCTGCACATAGAGGAGGTCAATGCCCAGGACTATGACCTCCTCTATGTGCAGTGAGACTTTATTTTAAGTTTATTTATTATTATAAAGAATAAAGCATCATACTTCACGGCTCTGGCTGGTAGTGAGTTAATCTGTGAGTGTCTGCACTTGGTTCCAACGCTCTCAAGGGTCTGATCCTCCCTGTGCCTGAGAGTCCGGAGTGGTACCATAACCACTCCAGAATTGTGAGTGCAATTCCTAAGAGCATTTATTTTGACATATCTTTATTTGGCTATATTGCACTAGTTTTGTTTATTGTTCATGTGTTTTAGATCATTGGGTCTTATCTCCTAAAGAGTGCAAGTATATCATCCATTTTTGCACTATATATGAATTTGTGTTTTTGTTCACAGTGTTTTTTTTAAATATATACTCACATTTTCTATAATATATATTTATATATATATATATATATATATATATATATATATATCGGAGAGTTTTATATTGTACATATAACTCTGATTGCATTGACACTTTAAATATATCTTGCGCACCCACATCCTTGGCTTTTTCACGTTCTGATAATAGTTGATATGTATTTATTTGCGCCATTTTTAAAAAAACATACACATGATTACATTGGCTCTCAGGTCAAGGACATACAAAACAGGATAATCCCTCCCCTACGCCTAAGAGATAATTGAGTCAGGAACTAAACTCAATTATCTCCAGGCACAGAAAACATAAATTTTAAACAACCTCCTGAAAGTACCCCCAAAACACATGGAAACCTCACAAAAGTCACATCCCTGATAGCCCTGATCTGAGGGAACAACATATGCAAAAATCACCCAGACCAGTTCAGGGGTTCGGTATTTCCATGGAGGTCATAATTTGACCGACCGCACACGAGGCTCCTGCCCAAAAGAGTTCAATGAAATCAGGCTGTGCGGCCGGTCTCTTTCGGGAGTTCACAATACAGCAATATACCTAACAGAACTGTTCATATGTGGGCTTGCCTTGTGTCCCTTATTCTGAAGTTTGCTCCCACCGAACGCCGCTCTTCTCATACGAATCCAGCCAAATATACGTAGAGGTGGAAGTCCCAGTGGTGTTCGCTCCATCGAGTGTCCAATTATAGTTCCATGCACTCGATGACCACACACCGCTGTACACGTCCGCAGGAAAAAGATGGCATACGAACGGCGGCCACCCAGCCGACGGTTTAGAATGTTGCGGTTAACGAGGTCAATAAGGTTAATAAGCAGCACACGTCTCCCACTGGTGGTCTAACTATTCGGGAGTGATCATGAAATGCACTCACGAGATGTAGATGAAAAGATAGCGTTTCAAAGGTGCCTCCCCCGGTAATGATGGGGGGCTGATGCCTTTCTCCACTTGCTCCCGATAATAGATGAGAAAAACAGGACTTCCAGGTGGTGGAAAAGATAAAACAATTTATTTAGGATGAAAAAAATCACCCAACAATAAAAATAGGAATACAGGCTTTAAAAAGAGGTCCTACGCGTTTCGTTCACCAATTGGAACTTCCTCAGGGACCAAATAATATTAAAATTACATGTAGAAATCACAGACATGAAAAAAATACAGCCTACTCCCACCCTCCCACCAGTCCTGTTTTATAGGGCTAGCCCTATATAGGATTAGCCCTATAAAACAGGACTGGTGGGAGGGTGGGAGTAGGCTGTATTTTTTTCATGTCTGTGATTTCTACATGTAATTTTAATATTATTTGGTCCATGAGGAAGTTCCAATTGGTGAACGAAACGCGTAGGACCTCTTTTTAAAGCCTGTATTCCTATTTTTATTGTTGGGTGATTTTTTTCATCCTAAATAAATTGTTTTATCTTTTCCACCACCTGGAAGTCCTGTTTTTCTCATCTATTATCGGGAGCAAGTGGAGAAAGGCATCAGCCCCCCATCATTACCGGGGGAGGCACCTTTGAAACGCTATCTTTTCATCTACATCTCGTGAGTGCATTTCATGATCACTTACTAATTACTCTATGTAGATTTACACTATGTACACTTTTATGTTTCAATTATAGATCTCTCAGCCGTATCCCAAATATTCCTGTTGTTCTATATTTTGCTGTGTAAAGGTCATCCGATCTGGGTGATGACCTGGGAGGCTGTCTCATTTGAAATACTGAGATAAGTATATATTTTGTCACTTATATAGTATTGATTGTAGTGATTTCTTTATATTTATATACTTGTCTATAGACTCTAACTATTCGGGAGTCTGTTTCCGTTCGGTAAGCCCCATATACTGAACCATAAAAGGCATGAACAAGGCCTTTCCACAGTACTGAACCAAGGTCTAATACATGAGCCATAGTCCTGGTGCAAGAGGCTGGGAAGCAGGCCCAGAGCCCGTGGAGAGGTTACTTTCGCCACAGTATCCGTTTTATTATGTTATGTAATCATAAAGCCATATATACTGCCATGAGACATCCTGTTGCTGAAATCTCCCTGTTGATCACAGTTTTCTTAAGATCAATAAACAAGTTGTTGGGCCTGTAGTCCTTGTCTGACTCCTTGCCTTATAGAAGGTGGAGAAAAGATAACAAAGGTCTAATCCTATAAAAGAAGAAACTTCAGAGAAGATAATGGATTTCTCTGAGATCCATTATGTCCCTTCTAGGCCTCATTTCATCCTC
Source organism: Pelobates fuscus (assembly GCF_036172605.1). NCBI lineage: Eukaryota > Metazoa > Chordata > Amphibia > Anura > Pelobatidae > Pelobates > Pelobates fuscus. The sequence continues at coordinate 99,758,869 of NC_086318.1, forward strand.
TCTGATGCTGGATCACTGGCCATTGCTTCAGTTAATTTCTACTAATTGCTGCTTATGCAAATTGCACTTAAGGGCTATCTGCTAAACTGCTGAAAGAGCAAAATAGTTTAATAGTTATCTCCCTAATTTGCTATCTTTAGGAGGGGATGTCATATTTAAGGATAGCAAATTAGGGAGGAATCTGCTAAACAGCTGAAAGATGAAAATGTATTTTAGTAGTTTAATTTCTTATTCTTATAAAAATAATTGTATCCCAAACTATTTATTTCATTTAGTTTTCTAGAAATTCAGACATTTCCAAGAAAAAAGCTTTCAACCAGCTAGCATCAAGGTCCACATTGAAGCTTTAGGTACCTGTATAATCAACCTTTCTACATTTACTCCATACATAGATTCACCAAAATTGTAATAAGATTATGCGTCCCAGTAACAGGAATTCCTCTGTGTGATATAGGTCTTGTCCTACAACAGTTACAGGAACACACAAAGGTTAATATATAAGGTTATATGTCTGTGCTGCCAGCAATTAGCTTAATTTCTAAAACCACAAATTGAGAAATAGGAAGCATTGTGTGAATAACATGAATAAAATTAATTGAGAGCTACTCAGCTTTCAATACAAACTGAAAACTTAAACTATATATATATATGTGTTCCATTCTTGATTTCGATTATACACGCCTTTAACCCCTTAAGGACCAAACTTCTGGAATAAAAGGGAATTATGACATGTCACACACGTCATGTGTCCTTAAGGGGTTAAAAAAAAAAAAACCACCACTTAACCTTGCTTGTAATCCACTGCCGTGATAGCCTGGACTTGGCAGCAGCTCCATTATTTCTTAGACTCAGTTGTGATCTCACTTGAGTACAATGCTTCACATGGAGAAGCATTGGTACCAACAGCACATGTGCGGCAATCTGCAATTTGCTTTACCAGTCTGATACATCATTCAGAGTTACTCCAAAAAACATGGACTAATTACTGCAGCTTGAAGACAGGAGCATTTAGAAAATTCCGATCTCAGGAATGGTGTACAGGTATACCAGACATGAGGAATACATGATCTATATAACCTAAGAAAATTATTAATTCACAAAACATGATTCCTCCAGAGACCAGAGTTATAGACATATCTGCAAGGAAAGACAGCCGCTAGAAGCTGCAAGTGAACATTGCAAAGTTAAGGGGACAGGGACAGGGACATGGCACCCAGGCCATCAATGAGGTGAAGTGGTCTGGGTTCATATAGTGTCCTTTTAAACGTAATCATCCGTTACTGGAAATGACACAAACAAGAGACATGCTAGTCATTGGGAATAAAAATAAAAAAATAATAAAAAAATAAATATATATATATTAATGTCTTTAAACCTATATTTATATCTTTAAATAGCTAATATACAAAACACATACTGATTTGCAGTCATATTAATATGCCTAAACGGTCTTCATTTTATGAAATACTTACTTAATAAGTTCTGTCTTTGCTGTCTAATTGAACTCGGTACCCTGAAGTCATTTTCTTAACGTTTCTAGGAAATTTCTGTGCTAGGTTTGGTTTTGTTAATTAGTTTTAGGTATTGACTTAAACAGCCCCCCAGGTATTGAGCAGATAATCTTGGTGGCAGTGAAATGTTATGGGAATTTCTCTGCTGCAGAGACGTGATACCGGGTGGATTTAACCCATTTTCTACCCAGTAGCTACTTTTTTTTTTTTTATTGAGTAGCTTTTTAAGTTCAATTGTTAAGTCTCATATCAAAAAGTGACTGTGGAGTATACAGTATTTATTTAATATTTTGTGTGCATTAATTACTAGTAGTGCATTTCGTAAAAACGTTCATTCCAGCATCACCATCATTAAATAATGCATATTTTGCTTCCCCTTTATAGATGTTTTTCACAGGACTAATAATACCCATTCTTTACCAAGTAATTATTTTTCTCCTCAAGTAACATTTTAAGCTTAATGTTTACTTTATTATCATATAAAAAATAGTACAAAAAAATAACTGTTATATTCTTGAGCAGATTATTTAAATATACACACCTCACTAAAGGCTGGATGGCTTTAGAAGAATTATTAAGGCAATATATTAAAGGTACACTCCAAGGTTGAGGCAACCCAACTCCTTTTATTTTTAACAAATATGCAAATACGCTAAAATAATTTTAAAATACATATTCTCACCTCTGAGAGATTAGCTTTTTCTGTAGTAGAAATTCACCTAAACACAAAATGTCTCATCCAATATTCTGTTGTTTTCTGTGGGGGTGCTAGTATATCCTATAAAGTCGTACACGATGCACAGATGTTTATGACAGCAGAAGGTGTTTTATGGGAGATATAATTCAACTGTCAGCTTTCAATGAAATCTTTGCTGCGTGCAATTAGCTTAGTTTCTAAAACCACAAATTGTGCGTTAAGAAGTGTTGGGTAAATAACATGAGTAAAATTGTAAGCTACCCAGTTCTCAGTACAAAATGGACAACTTAACCAAAGCGCCCAAAGATTTAATTTTGTTTTCATGGGTAATACAACTGTATCTGATGTTACATCTATGTTAGTACATAGAATGGTGGTTGAGTGATTCTGCCATTTTGGTAGTAAGGGGATCTTAAAAATGTGTGCTGTTTTATCGTAGTTATCTGTTCTAGGTCGGTCTCAGAATACTCTTTTTAGACACCTGGTTGTCATAGAGGAACACTAAATTCTGAGAGCAGGAACATCAGTGCCAGATCAAAAAGCCAGACTTCACATTCACAGTCTAATTGGCTTTTACATAGAAAAGGTTGACACACACCTGTGAGAAAACAGATTGCACCATCAGCTGAAACAAAAGAAAACGGAAGTAAGAGAGAGACTTTATATTTTTATACAAATGACAACTCTGTGCATTCACCCGTCTGAATTTACGAAATCTGGTATTAATCAGTGCACTTTTTGCAACCAAAAATGTTCTCAAAGCACTCGGGAGAATCACTGACACATTTAAAGCATCATCAGCTTCACAAGAGTTCTACCGCATGTTGTCAGTGTTATTCAGTACGCATGACTTGTAAAGAACCTGTACGTGAGGACAAATATGGGGCTATTGTATATAGGTCACACTAAATACATCACGTAGCTCTATCGAACAACTGCATTTCCATCCATGCTCACGAAGGACATGCATCTCTTACAAGTGAGCTTTCTTGTTTTGTGGGATTATGCAGTCTGACGATCAGACCACATCATCGGTTGGGATGTCATGTCACCCTACCTATCAGTCTCTGGTCACAGAAATGCCATTCAAAACATCCCAGCTCAGTCGACTGTAAGAAAAAGCGTTTTATTCAATATGCTTTTTCCAATACTCTTGGGAACTATAACAATCTGTTAACTAGATATGTCACGAATAAATACGAATTACCTTGTGGAGCATTATTTCTATACTGTAAAGAATTGCCATGATCAGACACACTGGAATTGATAATAAGCAGCTTTGTATTACTTTTGAGAAAATATTGAACTGAGGACTTCAACCCTCTGGGCTCTATAATAAGCAATACCATCTATTTCAGGGCTCTAGTATAAATAAGAATAAATATTAAATTAAAGAATACCTCGTGTACCTACACAGTACATGTTTGGTGCAATGTGGGTTATAGTTGGTTATGCTTTTTAATTAATTTATTTATGTATTTATTTATTTTTTTAACCTACAACCAGTTTTGCTTCATAAACTCATCTTTTTTATGCCCCTCTCTATAATTTTAAGTGATTTAATATTTTCTCAAAAAAAATAATGTACATCATATTTATGCGCCCATGGGGGACTTTCCAGAGTCCAACTTGAGATATGAAATGATGCACAACATTTATGTTGTGCATGGAGTTTTATTGTATTTAGTCTCGTCACAATGTTTATGGCACCTAACCTACCTATATTGTAGGATAAGAGATACATGATATCAGAAGTAACTAACAAATAAATAAACAATTTAATGAAATAATTTACACTTTTAGGTCTTGCTGGTCACTGGTCGATACACAAACTCAGCGACATAAAACAAAAACTGTGCAGTGAGAACGTTTGTGTAGATACTATGTATCAGATTATTATTAGTGATCTAGCTGCTTCCACACTGAGTGTGTAATTCTCCCCAAACACACAAATCCGTGAAATACAAAGTTTAGAACAGTGGAGCGCTCATATATTAACCCAGTGTTATATTGTGCACAAGAATAAGATATTGTAACACTTAGCTGGGATTTTTTAGTTGTTATTTCGATATCTTTTGTACCTTTAAAAAAAGGAAATTGTATATAGTGTGATATTGTTATTTTTTGATATAAGGGTGTAAAAAATTGGAGAACTTACAAATTCCAGAGCTAATATGACCTAGCTCTGGTATGGAGTGCTTTTAGGTCCGTTGTGGGCGACCTCCCCCTCTTTTGTTCCAATGCTGGTATAAATCCAACGTTACCTCTCAAATAGAAAAACAGTATATATAGTGAAGGTCCACTAGGAGTGAGTTATAACTTATAACAAGTTGGAATATACTCACAAGTGTAGAGCCTGTGTCCTGGCTCAGTAAAACAGCTTAGTGCAGTTTGGGACTACACACCCATCTGTGTAGATGCAGGAGACTCAAGTAGGTAAAAAAGTATTACTTTATTATATAAAAAACAATAAAGATAAAAAATACAAATACCAAATATATTTAAAAAGTCTATCAATAAAGTGATACACAAACTCAGGCCCGTCGAATGCAGGCAGGCAAACCAAGCAATTGCTTGGGGCCCCGAGGTGGTCCGGGGCCCCAAGCAGAGCCGGTGCTTCCTATAAGGCTGCAGCCGTCTGAGCGCTCTATAAAGAGCCTCAGGCGGCTGCAGCACTCCTCACTCCCCTTTGCTGTAGCGTGGCCAAGCTCCTCTTCCTCCTGTCAGTCCGGCCGGGTACCGCGCGGTACAGGAGATTCAGTTTCCTGTTTCCGGCAGGACTGACAGGAAGTGCACACTGAGTGCTCGCTTCCTTTCAGTCTGGCCGGGGATGGGAAACTGAATCTCCTGTTACTGCGCGGTACCCGGCCGGACTGACAGGAGGAAGAGGAGCTTGGCCACGCTAAAGCAAAGGGAAGTAAACATAGGGAGGGGGAGGAAGGGAGTAAAAAAAACATGGGGAGGGGGGAGTAAAAAAAACATAGGGAGGGGGGATGGAAGTAAGACGGACAGGGGGGAGGGGAGTAAGAAGGACACAGGGAGGAGGGGTAATAAGGACACAGGGAGGGGAGTAAGAAGGACACAGGGAGGGGGGAGTAAGAAGGACACAGGGAGGGGGAGTATGAAGGACACAGGGAGGGGGAGGGGAGTAAGAAGTGTCTCAATGGTATATTGGACCTTGAAGTGTCTTAATGGTATATTGGACCTTAGAATGTCTCAGTGGTATATTGGACCTTGGAGTGTCTCAGTGGTATAGGGAGGGGGAGGGGGAGTAAGAAGGACACAGGGAGGGGGAGGGGGGAGTAAGAAGTACACAGGGAGGGGGAAGTAAGAAGGACACGGGGGAGAGGAGTAAGAAGAACATAGGCAGGGGGAGGGGGTAGTAGTAAGAAGAACATAGGGAGAGGGGGAGGAGTAAGAAGAACATGGGAGCAGTAAGAAGAACATAGGGAGGGGGAGGGGGGAGCAGTAAGAAGAACATAGGGAGGGGGAGGGGGAGCAGTAAGAAGAACATAGGGAGGAGGGAAGGAGTAAGGGAACTTAAACTGTATGGCTATGCTGTGGTTCCTGTAGGCTTTGCGTGCGTGTAGGGGGTGGTTGGGGGGGCCTCCATATCCATTTTGCTTGGGGCCTCCAAATTCCTTCAAACGGCCCTGCACAAACTTGCTGTTTTAACTTACAATTATCTGCTACCTATATATTAAATGTTTGAAATAAATCTTATGCTAATTTAAAAAATAAATTAAAACACAAAATGTCATGACTGCCTTAAATAATTAATTAAGATAAATATTCCTTCAGAGCTAAAATAAGACCATAATAACAGGAGAGGAAAACTTTGTAGGACATGTAAAGGCAATTATTTTTATAGACAATAGGATGAACACCCTTTGGCCACTTCGTTAGCTTGAAAGCCCAAACCAATTCAGAAAATATTTCAATTACACATTAAGTTAGGAAACACAAGGGAGACAATAATTCTGGTGGTTCTTAGGCCTCCTGGGGACCCTCACATGTTTATATCCTGAGTCCCTGCTATGTGACATGGGCTGAGAACTATACAAGGGTAATTTCCAGGGCTGAACTAGCCAATATGCTGGGTAGGTAGCTGCCTGTCTTCCAAGGCGCCTTTCCAGAAACTATGCTGCATATGTATCTGTTTTAGATATATTTATATGTGCTTTCTCTTTTTGCTAGGGTCTTCTCATTATTGAAATAGGTGGCTGATTGTTTTTTCTTTATGGAAGTCTCCACCAAATCATAAAGTAAGCAACATAATATTTTTATTTTATCATATTTGTTTTTGTGCTTGATGCAACATTGTCCCCATCCATGAGCTCTTTATATATTAAAGGAACTCTATAGTGTTAGAGATATAAACATGTAATCCTAACACTACAGTGTTAAATTAGCTGTTTAGGCTCTACTCCAGTGATGGCGAACCTTTTTGAGCCCGAGTGCCCAAACCGCAATACATGCCAACTTTTTTTCCCTCAAAGTGCCAACATGGCAATTAAACCTGAATACTGAGGTTTACGTTTAGAAAAAAACTACTCGTACAGTTAACAACTTTTATTTTAAAAGAAGAACACAACAGAGAGTTAAATTATAAAAATTTAAAATAATGGTATAAATTAAGCTTATATTAGTATCTCCAACAAATGCAATGCATACACACAGACTGCTGAACACATTCACACACCAACTGCTTAATACATACACACACCGAGACACAGACAGACTGCTAAATACACACACAGTCCGCTAAATACACGCACACTGCTGAGTACGCGGTCTGCTGAATACACGCACGCAGTCTGCTGAATACACGCACGCAGTCTGCTGAATACACACACTGCTGAATACATAAAGACTGCTGAACACACACACATATACTGCATTGAGGGGTGCAGTGTATGTGTCTGTGTGTAATGTTGTGTGGGGGGTGGGGTGCTGTGTGTGGGGGGTTGGGGTGCAGTGTGTGGGGGGTTGGGGTGCAGTGTGTGGGGGGTTGGGGTGCTTTGTGTGGGGGGGTAGGGTGCTTTGTGTGGGGGGTAGGGTGCTTTGTGTGGGGGGTAGGGTGCTGTGTGTGGGGGGTAGGGTGCTGTGTGTGGGGGGTAGGGTGCTGTGTGTGGGGGGTAGGGTGCTGTGTGTGGGGGGTAGGGTGCTGTGTGTGGGGGGTAGGGTGCTGTGTGTGTGGGGGTAGGGTGCTGTGTGTGTGGGGGTAGGGTGCTGTGTGTGTGGGGGTAGGGTGCTGTGTGTGTGGGGGTAGGGTGCTGTGTGTGTGGGGGTAGGGTGCTGTGTGTGTGGGGGTAGGGTGCTGTGTGTGTGGGGGGGGTAGGGTGCTGTGTGTGTTTGGGGGAAAGGGTGCTGTGTGTGTTTGGGGGAAAGGGTGCTGTGTGTGTTTGGGGGTAGGGGTGCTGTGTGTGTTGGGGGGTAGGGGTGCTGTGTGTGGGGGGGGTAGGGGTGCTGTGCGTAGGGCTGCTGTGGGTAGGGGTCCTGTGTGTAGGGGGTAGGGGTGCTGTGGATAGGGGTGCTGTGTGTAGGGGGATAGGGGTGCTGTGGGTGCGGGGGTAGGGGTGCTGGGGGTAGGGGTGCTGTGGGTAAGGGGGTGTGGGTAGTGGGAGTAGGGGTGCTGGGGTTAAGGGGGGGTAGGGGTGCTGGGGGTAGGGGAGTAGGGGTGCTGTGGGTAGGGGTGCTGTGGGTAAGGGGGTAGGGGTGCTGTGGGTAGTGGGAGTAGGGGTGCTGGGGGTAGGGGGAGTAGGGGTGCTGCGGGTAGGGGTGCTGTGGGTAAGGGGGGTAGGGGTGCTGTGGGTAAGGGGGGTAGGGGTGCTGTGGGTAGGGGTGCTGTGGGTAAGGGTGCTGTGGGTAAGGGTGCTGGGGGTAAGGGGGTAGGGGTGCTGGGGGTAGGGGTGCTGTGGGTAAGGGGGTAGGGGTCCTGTGGGTAGTGGGAGTAGGGGTGCTGGGGGTAGGGGGAGTAGGGGTGCTGTGGGTAAGGGGGGTAGGGGTGCTGGGGGTAAGGGGTGCTGTGGGTAAGGGGGGTAGGTGTCCTGGGGGTAGGGGTGCTGTGGGTAGTGGGAGTAGGGGTGCTGGGGGTAGGGGTGCTGGGAGTAGGGGTGCTGGGGGTAGTGGGAGTAGGGGTGCTGGGGGTAGTGGGAGTAGGGGTGCTGGGAGTAGGGGTGCTGTGGGTAGTGGGAGTAGGGGTGCTGGGGGTAGTGGGAGTAGGGGGAGTAGGGGTGCTGGGGTAGTGGGAGTAGAAGGAGTAGGGGTGCTGGGGGTAGTGGGAGTAGGGGGGCTGGGAGTAGGGGGAGTAGAAGGAGTAGGGGTGCTGGGTGTAGTGGCAGTAGAAGGAGTAGGGGTGCTGGGGGTAGTGGGAGTAGGGGTGCTGGGAGTAGAAGGAGTAGGGGTGCTGGGGGTAGTGGGAGTAGGGGTGCTGGGGGTAGTGGGAGTAGGGGTGCTGGGAGTAGGGGTGCTGTGGGTAGTGGGAGTAGGGGTGCTGGGGGTAGTGGGAGTAGAATGAGTAGGGGTGCTGGGGGTAGTGGGAGTAGAAGTAGTGCTGGGGGTAGTGGGAGTAGGGGTGCTGGGGGTAAGGGGGGTAGGTTATTAAATCAGTATCCCCCCCCTTCCCTTCTTGTTACCTTTGGTGAAGGGGAGGGGGGGGACACAGTCATCCCTGGTGGTCCGGTGGTGGTATGCAGGACAGGACAGGTCCTGCAGCTCTCCTGTCCTCCCGCGCGATGCTGTGTGGAGCGTTGCCATGGTAACGCGCGGCAACGCTCCACACAGCTCGCGGGAGGACGGTAGAGCTGCTTCCTCGATCCCTCCCCCCTGCTTCCGGTTCTGCCGACACGGAAGCAGAGTAGGCGCCTGCCGTTTTGGGCAGGCAGGCGCCTACTCTGCAGTGATGGCAAAGCTATGGCCGCGTGCCCACAGAGAGGGCCCGGCGTGCCACCTGTGGCACGCGTGCCATAGGTTCGCCATCACTGCTCTACTCTCTGTGGAGTAAAAAGGTAGGTTTGCTTACCTTTTTTCCCTAGCCTCGACTGTGTTACTGGGCAGCAATGTAAACACTGCCTTTTCTCTGAAAAGACAGAATTTACAGTGTTAAGACGTCAGTGACATGCGATAGACAGCAGAACCACTACATTAAACTTGAGTTGTTCTGGTGACTGTAATGTCCCTCTAACTGTCATCCCAGCATACATGGGTGAAGCCTTCCAAAGAACAAAATCAGAGGGAAGCAACAAACCGGCAAACATTTTGTCAATATCCAACGTTTTTTGGCAAGAATTGATACAAAGCAGGATATTGACTTTGTTTCACTAAGTCCTTTTTATTTGCATATCTGTACAAATATTCTGCAACTGTTTTGAAAACACTGGAGAGGTTGAGATTTCGTGCCCTGGTTTTGACATTGCTGTGTTTAATAGGGTGAAAATACAATAATTTTGTTTTGTTGTTATCTTAAAATATCTGTTCCTCTTACATAGCTCTGCTCCTTTCAGACTGTGTATTTTACTTAGCTATGCAGTAACAATTATGAGATCAAAACATTTAGCTCAAAGACATTGCTATGCTAAAATTCGAATGCATTTTAACATTAAAGATGCATTCTGAGATTCTATGTAGAATAGATTATAAAGAATAATTTTTGTCAGTAGAAACCCCTAAATTACTATGGAACTATTTTTTTTTTACCATCTATACCTTACAAAAGAGGGTACAGGTGACCTGGATTTTCAGCTACTTAATTCAAATCATAGCAATTAAAATAGTAATTAGCACCTGGATGACTATAAATGATCAATTTTGCTGATTTATGCAGTTAGTGGTGAACTTGCTTTAAAAGCTAAAATGCTTGGAACATGCAGGTGCAAGCTCATTAAATTAGGGTATATGGATCAATGACTATTTAATAAATCGCAATTAATAAGTATGTCCTTAAATGAAATATCATTGACTTGAAGAAGTAGTAAAGGTTAAAGTTGAAGCAAGCTATCGCTTAGATCCTTTCATCATTGGAAACATAGCAGTATATATATTTAAAAGTGCTAAATCTTTTTCCATTACAGTTTTTTTTTCTTCATGACCTATTTCCAGCGTTTGCTTTGCAGTGCCACTATATAGTAATATCACATTTTATAACCAGGAAGGATATATTTAGATTATGTTAGATTTCAAATGTGTCCTGTAGTATTGATGTAACTATTACTATCAAGTTAACCATAGATGTCAAGGAGAGAATTGACAGAGTTAAAGGGACACTACAGGCAATATAAACATATCATCTCATTGAATTGATTACAATGTCTGGAATCCCCTGACACTGTCCCTCCATTCAGTATAAAAGGACATACCACTGGTGGAATTGCTAAGACAGAATTACTCTTCCTTAGCCACACCAATTTATGCCAGCAATAGGCAACTGTGGCAGGCTGAGAGCAGTCAGCTGACACTCTCAGCCAATCCCCACCATCCATTTGCTACGCAAGTTAATGCTTCCTCATTAAAGGGATTCTCTAGTGCCAGGAAAACAAAGCTCGTTAATCATTGTTTACCTATGGGGATTCCGGTGACATAGGAAATCCTCATGCATAGGGTGAGGACGTCCAGCATCTTTTAGATGACCAAAAGTTATCTAAGCACCCGGAAGTCCCTCTAGTGGCTGTCTGGTAGACATCCACTAGAGGAGGAGTTAACCCTAGTAGGTGATTATTGTAGTTTCTCTGAAACTGCAATAATTACCACTGTAGGGTTAAGGGACATAGGACATTGAGCTGAAGTTGTCTGGCTGCATACAGTGTCCCTTTAACTTGAGCTGCAGTGAGGACACAGGTTGCCAGGGACTCTTGTTAAACATTAAACCAGTGTTCCCCAACCCAGTCCTCATGGACCACCAACAGTTCAGGTTTTGTCAGTATCTCCATGGGAATAAATCAGGGAATACATCAATCCTGGACTGCTGATGGTCCCTGGGGACTGGGTTAGGGAACACTGCCTTAAGCCATTGGAAAATTGTTTAAAATTGAACAGAAGAGTAGCACTAGGGGAGTCAAGGTACTATAACCACTTCAACAAGGTAAAGCAGTCACAGTGCCTACCGTATCCATTTAAGTTTACCTCTTATAATGAAATCTAGACCTGGGAAGCATAAAAGGCTTAGTTGACACTAAAGAGAATCAATGAAAAGTGCATTTGGAGCATTGACAAATGAACAACACCAACTGCTAATTATATTCAAATTAACCTTTTCTCTAAACTTTAACTCCTTCCAGACCGCGGACGTACCAGGTACGTCCGACAAAAAACGGTAGTTAACGACCTTGGACGTACCTGGTATGTCTTCGGTAAATATGACCTATTTACTTACCTGGAGTAGCTGTTGACATTATAGTTGCACAGGCACTTTGTTGACTCTAGAGATCCTCAGGCCAATCGCACATCCCCGTGACGGCGACTTTGCATTCGGATGTCATCCATATCAACTTTCGATGCCAGTTACTGCGCCTACCATGGTGACCATGGGTAACGGGGAATCAGGGTTCTATTCCGTACAGGGACCCTGAGAAACGGCTACCTCATGCAAGGAATGCAGCAGGCGTACAAATGACCCACTCCCAACTTTTGAAGGTAGTGACGACAAGTAACAATACAGGACTCTTTAGAGGCCCTGTAATTGTTAGGAGTCCACTTGAAATCCTTTAACTCTGATCAATTGGAGGGAAGTCTGGTGCAGAGCCACTGACCCGTGCGTGCTGCAGCTGAAACTCCACTATACCCTGCTGCTGCTCGCACAGTCTCATGAGGCGGTGAGCGGGAAGGCCGAAGTTACGTTTCAGCACAGACAGGCGAGCAGCAGCAGGGTGAGAATGCCAAAAGCGCACACAGCCGCTGCAGTGAATGTCACATCCTGTTCCAAGTTGCGGATCAGTCTGGTGATGGCTTCTGATATCCAGTACTCTTTCTACTGAAGCTGCATCAGGGTCCTGTTATGTGGCCGCACAAACGCTGGTGCTCAACACCAGGGAGCGTACGGTTACCCTGCACCAGACCCTGCTAATCCATTCCACACTGTGACTCCTAACTTCAACATCAGGCATACTGGGTCACCGGACTGCCCACCTGACTGTGAAACTACGAATGGATCGTTAAATCTGGTACGAACCCGAACTTTGCAGTTCGGGTTCGCTCAACTCTATTATGGATCCTTTGATCGCTACATGTATTACTTGGATAACTGGTAATTCTCGAGCTAATACATGCAGACGAACGATAGCGGACGGCCGCTCGGCTTTTGCACCCGCCTCTCAGATATGAAGTGCACGCCCCAAAATGTACTATTTAGCAGATTAGCACCTAGAAAATTAGAATTTTTACAACTGCGCTGTAAACACACTATTAGACGCTTCTATTTGACTCTCAGATATGAAAGGCAGGCCACAAAATGTTCTATTTAGCAGATTAGCAGCAAAACAATTAGAATGTTTACAACTGCGCAGTAAGCGCACTATTTGACGCTTATATTTGACTCTCAGATATGAAGTGCACCGCAGGCCGCAAATGTACTATTTAGCAGATTAGCACCCAGAAAATTAGAATTTTTACAACTGTGCTGTAAGCACACTATTAGACGCTTCTATTTGACTCTCAGATATGAAGTCCACCCCACTAAAATACTATTTAGCAGAAATTGTAAGTTCTAAAACTGTAATGTGACAACAGTATTTGACGCTTCTATTTTACTCTCAGATATGAAATGCACCCAACTAATGTACTATCCCACTAATGTACTATTTAGCACCAAAAAAATGTAAGTTTTAAAACTCCGATGTAACCGCGGTATTTGAAGCTTCTATTTGACTCTCAGATATGAAGTGCACCCCACTAATGTACTAGTTTGCAGAATTCTTTCCTAAGCTGTCCCTCACAGCAGCAGCATCCTCTCCCTACACTAATAGGACCTCATGTGTGTGCGGCGCTACGTGACTCCAGCTTATATATAGAGGCTGGGTCACATGCTGCACTGGCCTATCACAGCCATGCCATTAGTAGGCATGGCTGTGATGGCTTCTAAGGGCTTTTTGATTGGCTGCCCTGCAGCCTCTGAAAACGCGCCATTAAATCACCGGACACCAAACTCCAACCCGAACATACAGTGATATGTCCGTGTTCAGGTCAGGGGTCCAAAAACGTAATGTTTGGTACGAACCCGAACTTTACAGTTTGGGTTCGCTCAACATCTAATTACCATGTCTGTTTTTTTCCTCCATTTTAAATTTATTTTCACTCAGATATTAGCTGAAGGTTTGTTATAACCTGGCCCTCCTCTTTCATTACTAGTTAAGAGTGTTTCATTCTGTAGATAAGAAATAATGAGCAATGGATTGATTAGTACTTTTTTGTATATCCATGCATCACTGCTTCCTATCCCCATGGTGGGTGATCACAAGCTTATTTTTTTTAATGAAAAGAATATAAGCAAATTAAAAATGGGATCAAGCACGAATTGCTCACCAACTTTTGTCCACTGAGTTTTCATTAACTCTGCAAACTATACTTGTGCCAGCTTTCCTTCTCATTAAAATAACATTTTAAAGCCAATGTTTGCTGTAAAATCATCAGTGGCAACAAATCAACGCTTAGTAGTAGGTTCGGTATCCATTGCAATAACCTGTTCTTGGATAGTATTCCCATATTATTAAAAATGGAAATCAGTTCGCTGTACAATTTATTCCTTAAAATACCATGTGTATTTCTATTAATAATGTGTTATAAACACATTCAGGTTTCTATCTGCTAATCATTACCCAGTTACATACTTAGCTAAATCTACTTTTACAGCCTTTTTATTTGTTTTTAGATGTTATTTTTATTACAACATGTTTTCTCTGTATATGTTCCAACGATAAGAAAAACAAAAAAGTTATTGAAAATGTCAATAATTATAAGGCTTGGGAAATATTTTTTTAAAGTGTCCGTGAACATTTGCCCTCAACACTATTCATTGTTACCATTTCTTTTCAGTACTTATTTATTTATCTTGACCCCCACAGGGTTTTTTTCAACTCATGGAATAAGCGAAAAAGTCTTGTCCGTTGTCCGTTTGTTTGTGTTGTGATTTGGTCATATGACAACTTAGAATTCCGAATTTCAGAGGATTAACCAATCAACCAAAATGTTACAGGAACAATAGGCTGAGGAAGATCCTTCTCAAAGAAGCTCACAATCTAGAGATCATGTAATTGTGTATATTGTGACTGTGTGTGATTGTGTATCTGTGTATGTGACTGTGTCTGTCCATGTTTGCCAACATACATTTCTGCCCTGGGTGACAAGTGACCTTGGTATACCTCTTTTCCTCTGTCCCCTATAATCTCTCTCAGCCCCTAATTATCTTTACCTGACCCCCATTATATAACCCAGCCCTTATTATCCCAGTCCACATATTATTTTCCATAGCCCATATATCTCTGCACCTTCTGTAGCAAGGCGGAGCTGTCAGAACTGATCCTTCCTGTATAGTTTAATACCCGGCATGACTGGCATCTGTACAGTGAAACAGAGACACTGACAGCCTGGTCAAGACTGGGTTAAAGGGACACCCCACTGCCCACATACAAAATAAATAAAAATCACTGTTTAGTAGATATACCCCAAATGAAAACTTGCATGCATTTAATTATGTATGTTTTCATTGGGGAGATATATAAAATCAGCTTGTAAAACCTGCAGTTCTCTTGTTGGCTGTCTTTGAAAACCTTCCCCTTCTAACCACGCCCATACTTTCTGTGACTTTCCAATCACAGACTTCTCAATACATCTCGATGATAAGTCTTTGTAAATCAGGTGCTCTGGACCTCTGTTTTTATGTCAATGAGCTTATGTATATTAGTGAAATTTTTGTCTATGAGGCTGTGTATCAATGAGCTTGTGTGTGTCAGTGAGATTGTCTGTGTCTGAGTGAGTATGCTTACTGTATAATTAAATGTTTTACTCTGAAAGGACCAATATATTATATTAGAACAAGCAATAAATATATATATATATATATATATATATATATATATATATACATATATATATTACTCAATCATCTTCGGTGGCAAGACATAGCCTTACATATTACATGCGACAATATATGGCGCAATGACTTATGGGGCTGGCATAGATTTTTTTTTACAGGGCTGCTTTGTATCCCCAGTCCGGCCCTGTCTGGAGTGATCATTTAACGGAAACCCATGGGCTCCAAAAGGGATGGAGTTGCCTCCTTATTGACCGGCTGCAGAGTTCTTTGAACTCCCCAGCAGATGAGCCCTCTTCTATTTAGACTGCAAGTTAAACTCAATGTGTCCATGGGCCACATATGTCTCTCAGCCGTAAGTTTGACAGCCCTAGTAAACAGTACGTAAAGGACTGCAGTGATGGCCCAGTGCAGAATATGGGGCCCAGTGCAAATGTCCCTTTAGCCCTGCGGTAAAGACATGTCTGTCGACTGGAATCAGCATATGTCTATATCTCAAGCTCAGCAGCATAGTTAATTCACTATTTACTGCTTCTAACAAGTTATTTGGCTATAATTATAAATACATAAAGGGAATCAACACAGTAAAGGAGGAGACTATATATAAAAGAAGAAAAACGTAGGACATAGTCTTACATTAGAGGGACAAAGGTTTAAAAATAATATCAGGAAGTATTACTTTACTGAGAGGGTAGTGGATGCATGGAATAGCCTTCCAGCTGAAGTGGTAGAGGTTAACACAGTAAAGGAGTTTAAGCATGCGTGGGATAGGCATAAGGCTATCCTAACTATAAGATAAGGCCAGGGACTAATGAAAGTATTTAGAAAACTGGGCAGACTAGATGGGCCGAATGGTTCTTATCTATGTTTCTATATTATGTGCACAAAGCAGATGCTATGATTTATCATCCATAAGCAGTTTGTCATATTCTGGGCCACCTATAGTTGCAGCAGAATATGTGTTTAAGTTATGCATCAATATAGTTTGAAAACACTAACCCAGTTCAACAGTGACAAATGGTAGCTATACAAGTAGTCATTTCATTAATTGACTTCACATTAACTGACTGATTTTAAGAAACAGACAGATCTCTTTTGCAAAGTCTGATTTTTGTGTGTATGTTTCATCATCCGTCACTAGACACTCAGGTTTAATCTGTAGAGAGGTAATTAGCTTCTAGAAATTGGCTTTTGCTGTGACAAACTTGGCGGAGCTCCTCTCCCCAGCTGACATTCAAATGGACATTTGCACATTTCTATGTTCTCCTTCAGCACTCAAAGAGTCCACCATCACATGGGAAAAGACACATTCAAAGGAACACTCCGACATTAGAAATACATACATGTATTTCTAACATTGGAATGTTCCGATTTTATTTTAAATTTAGGGCCTCCAAAAATATGTTACTTCACTCTAATTCATCGGCAGGATCCGTCACTGGGAGATCATCATTAAGCAAGCACTATAGTGTCAGGAATACAAATGTGTATTCCTGACACTATAGGTGTAAAACACCCTTTAGTCCCTTCTTATATAAAGAATTATGAGAAGATATCACTCTCTAATGTGCTCTATGGGTTTGGAGTGTTCTAATAACATAAATGTATTAAATATGCATGGTAATCACATTCATCAAGATAATATATACAGCATATACCTTTATATCTTGATTGTATGTATGAATGCATGGCTGATACTTCAAGGCAAACACAAGTTGTGATTTGTATTTCCCCAAATATTGTATAAACAGAGTAGATATCAATCCCTTTTCATATATTTCAAGGGACTTTGCATCCTGTTTTCCTAATCACGATGTGTGATCAGAAATGGAAGGAGTCATTTGAGCACTGGCCAGTAAAGTGTTAATATCTATTTAAGTTTCTCCCTTCAAATGTTGTTAGCAGTATGCATTCCCTTTACAAGTTATGTGAATCAAATGTTACTTTACCTAATATTTATGTGCTTTGTATGGTGGTATCCTTCAGGGACTGTATATGTGTGTATATAAATCTATTCATTCACCTATTATTGGTTTCAATGTCTTCCTTACTTAGGCAATATGCATCCCTCTGCAGTTTATTAGGCTGGTTATACTGACAATGTATTATTAACAGGAGTTGAACTATAATGTGTATTCCTTCAAGGGCAAGAATGATCTACAGATATCAATTGACCTTTCAATTGAAGTGTCTGGATTTGCTGTGTTTTGTATTTCATTAGGTAAAAATGATCATCATTCCATAAGGACCATTTTGGGCCCCGAAACTACACCATGTCAATGACGTGGTTATGGTGACCGGAGTCCACCGATGACTGCCTACCTTCAAGTGTTAAAGCACTTTCGAAGAGGTCATCAATCCAACTTTCTCTCCTTAAAGCTGCTCACAAATGCAGAAGTATTTGCTTGAACAACAGTGATAGGCCGGCACTACTATATGATTAATCTGTTGTTCGTTGAAGAATGTTACAAAGAATTGCATGATTTTGCTATTACATGACGAAAAGTCATGATTTTATTAAAGACACGGAGGCGAGTATTGCATATCCCTTTCTTTACTGTTCACAAATAGCAGCAAAGGAAACAAACAGAATGAAAAAAGAATGAACATGTGATAACATAGGCCCCTCCCCACTCAGGTCCCAGTATAACAGGCAGCACTTCCCTTCCATTTCCCTCTTTCTGCAGATGCGACCAAAGAACAATGTCCATAACTAGAGTAGTGTGAGAATAAAGTCCCAAGGTAATAGCATAAAACCGAAGAAGGTAGAACATCAAAAACTGGGAAGTGTGACCGTAGAATCCATAGGGCCGATGGAGGACAGCAGGAGGAGACCAATAAACCGGACCATTGCTAGATGTCTTGCCGGATTAAGCTGTGAAGATATAAAGGACAGGAGCCAACAGGTTAAAGTCGATACTTGCAACTAGTTACAAGGTTACACCAGTGAGAACAAAGACCCCGTATGTACAGTCCCACAAAACAATTAATATTAATATATCCAGTATTATTGAAAACAATAAAGTCTAAGGACGGCCCCACTTACCGTATCAAACCATATTATGCGGCGTGTCGTGGTATGAGTAATTTGGGTGGGGAGATATATACTTACCAGCGTGTAAGAACAACAAAAAAGGGTGGGACAATACTCGCCTCCGTGTCTTTAATAAAATCATGACTTTTCGTCATGTAATAGCAAAATCATGCAATTTTATAACAAGACACGGAGGCTCATATTGCAAGTTTAAAGCTGATCCATTACCACAGCGAATGTGTGTGGGGCCGGCCGAAGGTAGAATTCTCGGAAGGTAGACTCCCTAGACCAATCAGCTGTTCTCATAATGTCTTCCAGGCGGGCGCCCGCCGACATCATAGAAGAGGCTGATGCCCCCCGTACTGAATGGGCGCCAAATACTGTAGTGTCAATGCCCGCTTGGGCCAGCAGCCATTTCACCCAGCGTGACAAGGTAGTGCTGGAAACTGGATGAAAAGGAGGACGGAACGATAAGAACAACTGATGAGAGGCAGTAGAGCGGTGTGGTTCGGTGCGAGATTCATATTCGCGAAGGCAGGTCACTGGGCATAGTGAAGGAGAGGCAGGGAAACTAGGGTATGATACCGCTTTGATGGAAGTCTTAGTGCGCCTGCTGATGTTAAAAGTTACCCCGTCCGGGGTGTATGACTTGGCATCGATGTCCAGTGCACTGACATCCGAGACTCTCTTGCATGAGATGAGACAGAGCAGGCAAACCAATTTGGCGGACAGCTGTTTGAGGGAGAGTCCTGCGTTAGCGGGCCAGGATGAGAGGAAAGCCAATACAACGGAAACATCCCAGGTCGTGGAGTAGCGGGGCCTGGGTGGCATTGAAAATCTAGAACCCTTGACGAGTCGGCACACTAGTGGGTGTTGTCCCGCGGGGCGGCCCTCGAAACCTTGGTGAATCGCTGAGATAGCGGAACGGTAAAGGTTAATAGACCTGTAAGCCTTACCGGCTTCGAAGAGAGACGTCAGGAACTGCAGGATCGTTGTTACAGGGGCCGAAACGGGATCCTCGTTACGAGCCATGCACCAGCCAGCCCAAGCTCGCCAAGCTGACCCATATGCCCGTCTAGTGCCGGGAGCCCATGCTGCTGCCAATAAGTGTCTAGTTGCGTCCGAAACTCCTTGGATTTCCCAGGGTCCCCGGAGATTCGCCATGCCAGAAGTGGGAGAGAGCCCTCTATCCGGAGGGGATGATAGCGTCCCGTCGGGTCTTGCAGCAGGTCGTGGTGTCCCGGCAGGAGTCGAGGGTAGTCCAACGCCATCTCGAGCATTTGGGGAAACCAAGACTGCGTTTCCCAGAATGGGGTGACCATGACTAGTTCCGCCCGGTGTTTGCGGGCCTGCAGGAGTGAGCGAGGGATCATGGAAAACGGGGGGAAGGCATAGAGGAGGCCTCCCTTCCAATCTTGTAGGAAGGCATCCACTGCCTCCGCCATTGGGTCCGGCCTCCAGCTGAAGAAGCGTGGGAGTTGGGCATTGAGCCGGGAGGCGAAAAGGTCTATGGTAAATGGTCCCCAGAGATATGATATATTGGAGAACACCTTCCTGGCTAATCTCCATCGCTGGTGTCTGAGAGATAACGTGAACCCCAGTCCGCCTGGACGTTGTGCAGACCAGGTAGGTACTCCGCGTAGACCATCAGGTTCCGTTCCAGGCAGAATTCCCAAAAGTCTTTCGCCAATCTGGCCAGGACCGCCGACTGTGTACCACCCAGGTGGTTGACATATCTCACCGCCGAAACATTGTCCATGCGGAGCCGAATACATGATAGGGCACGGTCCTTGGCGAAGCTGCGGATGGCGAAGGAGCCTGCCAGAAGTTCCAGGGCATTGATGTGTAGTCGGGATTCGGATTCCGACCACCGGCCCCCAGTTGAGATTCCCTCGCAGTGGGCTCCCCAACCGTGTAGACTCGCATCCGAGTCGATCGTGAATTCTGGCATTGAGCCGAAGATGGCTTTGCCATTCCATGCAGACAGGTTGAGAATCCACCATCGCAACTCGTCTTTCGTCTCGTTGTCCAGAGATACCAGATCCGCGTAGGATGCCCCGGCTCTTAGGTGAGCGATCTTTAGGCGCTGTAGCGCTCGGTAATGGAGTGGGCCTGGGAAGACGGCCTGGATTGAGGAGGCCAGCAGGCCTATGAGGCGTGCCAGTTGGCGTAAGGTGAGCTGGGGCCGGATAAGGGCCCTGCGTAACTCTTTGCGGATGGATCGAATTTTGGATACCGGGCGGCTCAGCGTTGCTGCCCCCGAATCCACTTGGAATCCTAGGAATTCCAAGCGGGTGGCGGGGGTCAGGCATGACTTTTCCCAGTTGATTATGAAACCTAAACGTGACAGGAGGTTTATGGCTAGCCGTAGATGTGTGAGGAGGGTGGAACGCTCCTGAGCCATGAGGAGAATATCGTCTAGGTAGACGATTAGCCGAACTCCTCGACTGCGTAGCCAGGCCATAACTGGCCGTAGAAGCTTTGTGAAACACCACGGGGCTGAGGATAGGCCAAAGGGCAGGCAGGTGAACCGCCATGTTTCGTGCCGCCAGTAAAAGCGTAGGAGGTCCCGAGAGGCCTCCGCTATTGGCACTGTCAGGTACGCGTCTTTTAGGTCTAGTTTTGCTAGCCAGTCTCCGTGGAGGAGGAGATCCCTTAGCAGGTGAATACCCTCCATCTTGAAATGGCGGTACCTGACTACGGCATTGAGGGGGCGCAAATTTATAACTGGCCTCAATTGGCCGCCTTTCTTTTCCACTAGGAAGATATTGCTTATTACGCCCGCAGGGTTGGGGGGTGCTAGTTCGATAGCCCCTTTGAACCGGAGGGTTGAAAGTTCTTCGTCGATCCGACCGCGATCCTGGAGGGAAAAGCGGATCGGTCGAGGAGGGGGAATGTGTATGGGGTGGCAGGTGAGTTCTATATTGAAACCCCGAATAGTGGTCAGTACCCAGGGATCTGAAGTGATTTGTGACCAGGCTGGGAAAAAATGTTGGAGTCTGCCCCCTATGTAACCCGGGGAAGAAATGTGTGGTATGAGGCAACTCACCGTATGGTCGTCTTGAGCTTGGGTTACCCCGAAGGCCTCTGGATCGCCATTGACGTCCGCGGGATGGAAAAAACATGGGGCGGGAGGTCTCTTGGTATTGGTTATAGTGTTGAAAGGAGCCTCTTCCCGTGCCACGGGATTGGGGGTAGCTGCGGCCGGACAGACGGCTCCTGAGTCTGCCGGCCCTGGTAGAGACCCGCCCCTGGAATACTCGCCTCATGGAGGCTTGGGCCTTGTCTAGAGCCGTGAATGCTCCCACAAAGCGCCCTAAATCTTTAATGAAGGAATCTCCGAAGAGGAGTCCTTGGGCGTCTTTGCCCGCTTCCGTAAGGGCGAGGTTGGCCAGTTTGGGCTCAATTTTGAATAATATGGCTTTACGCCTTTCTATAGATAGGGAGGTATTTACGCTCCCAGCAATACAAATTGCTCTCTGGACCCAACCTCTAAGGTCTTCAGGGTCGACCATGCGGTTCTCCGCTCTGGCATCTTCCGCCAAGTCAAATAATTTGGCCAAAGGTCCGAATATGTCCAGGTGCTTGTCCTGGCAGGACTTCAAAGCGGACTCCAGTCCTTTACGGGGATTCCAGCCCATTTTAGTGAGGAACTGAGTCATTTTGGGGTCAACCTCTGGGGTGTCACACACCTTGTTGGGCACCAGAGGCCTAGGACACTCCGCCCTCAATTTGTTGCGGGCCGCCTTGCTTAAGGGTTTTCTGACCCAATTTTCTAGGTATGTGGCAATGTGGTCGGCCGGGAGCCACTCCGCCGACCTCGGATGGTGAAGGTCATCCGGGTCGAAGAGTGGGACCCCCGAAGGATCCACGAGGGAGGGCCCCGCAGCCGCGGGGTTCCCGGTCCCTGTCTCGCCTCCGGGCATCTCTGCCTGAGCAGAGGAAAGGAGGTCAAGAGCGCCATCGGCGGAATCCGCATCAGAGTCGGTATTCGACTCGTTCATAGCCTCCTCATTTGACCCGATTTCTGAGTCGGTGTCGCTCTCAATCTGTGCTCTGGCACATTTCCATAGCCGCGCCCGTTCTGCCTGGCGCGGAAAGGCTCTTTTGCGTGGATGGGACACGCTTTCTGGGGCGACCGAAGGTACGCCAGTCATGGTGTTTCTGGAGGCAGAGGAATGTTTGGACTTACGGGCAGCCTTTTTGAAACCCTCTTTAGACACCTCTCCCTGGGGTGTCAAGTGGCCCGAGAGTTGCTCGTCTGAAGGACGGGGCAAGAGGGCCTGTGAAATGGTGTGGGAGAGGGTGGAGGACATAGACCCCATAGCTGCCATAATGGCGTCTGTTACTGAGCGCTGTAGCGCTAGAAACTGTGGCCCACCGGGGTGGGTATTTCCATCCGCCATAGAAGGCGAGATATCTGAGGTGACAGGGGCCTCAGTTCTGATTAGTGGGGTATCCGACTCCCCAGAGTGAGCGGACCCAGCAGATAGTCTGGGTTTAGGCATGATGGGAAACTAGCAGGAGTAATAGGAAAATTAAAGGACGTATGGGTTAGTCACCCAAACAGCTAAGCAAGTAGCAAGGAAAAAACGCTCTCACCAGGGCCCAGACCAGTGACACACTAAGAGGTAGGGACAGGATGTCAGAAAATGGCCACCGGGAATCTCGCGGGATTCGCGGCACCCGCGAGATACACGGTAAAACTACCAAACAAGAAGGAGAGAGTGCGCAGAAAGGCGCCAGAGCAGAAGAAACAGACAGGAGACAAGACTACATAAGCAGGGGAGGTCTGGGCCCTGAGGCTAGTGTACAAAGAGACAAATACTAACTTTAGAAATAAAAGACTAAATAAATAACCGAATAAATAAGTGGATAAATAAATACAAGTAAATAAGAGAAAAAATATCAATGAACAAATCAGTATATTAAGAGAATATGAGGAGAAAATATGGCATGTACTTATCTTTGTGTCAGAGCAGCAAAGAAAGAGGGAAATGGAAGGGAAGTGCTGCCTGTTATACTGGGACCTGAGTGGGGAGGGGCCTATGTTATCACATGTTCATTCTTTTTTCATTCTGTTTGTTTCCTTTGCTGCTATTTGTGAACAGTAAAGAAAGGGATATGCAATATGAGCCTCCGTGTCTTGTTATAAAATTCTATGATTCTTCAATGAACAACAGATTAACCATGTACTAGATACATTTGTAACTTTATACTCCTTCTGTATTTCGTAATTGGCAAAACTACAAGCACTAGTTTAATTCTATTATATTTTTTTATTATATCTTTTCTAATAATTATTGTATTTTTAACTGTACTGGATCAGTATCTTTATAGTTATTAGGTTACATACTTTTAAACATTATTAAGTGCTTTTACAAATCTGCATATTGGTGAAAGAATGTGCATTATAGCTGTGAATATATAAGGCTGAATGTAAGGATCATTCTATACAACACACTGCATCAGAGAATACTTAAAACATTTTTTTTATCTTTTACTAATTTTAATTTGGTGTATTTTACTCATCAATTTTATTTTTCACAAATTTTAATTTTTCTAAAAAATCTTTTTTTTTATTCATAAATTTCATATTATATTCTATCAGACAGAGTCATCATATGACACAGAGAGAGTACTTCTAATATTTTATATTCTTAACTAGGTTAATAGTTAAGAAGCAGTAAACGGTCTCGTTATTTCTTTTTTTCTACTTTTGCTCCACTTAACTTCTTATTTTTAACATCATTGGTAAGTTAAGATTTTCACTAATCAACAAGTTTCATTGGATTCACCAGTTTAGATTAGGAAAATGTAGTCCTTTGAGATAAACCATTTTATGCCCGTCTCCTCTATATTAGATGCTCTATGAGTGAGATGTCAGAAAACTGTATCTGATAAGTATTTTGTCTACATGGAGAAGCTAGTCTTGGGTTGCCCCCTGTCCCTCTCGAATACTAGTTATAGCCATTGCACCTAAAACATTATAGGATGTACAATTTTGGTATTTGTTATAATGCGACTTTAACATATATTATGTGCATTATACCACTATTTCATTGATCTTCTCATTTCAGGTTTTTCACATATTTTATGTTATTGAAATATTCACATGCCTATATACAATATATATAGATTGTAACCATGGAAAGTCATTGTGTATTAAGTTAAGTTAGATTTGCTAGTTATCAGAGGGGATTAATATCACTAATAGTGTTACTCCAACCTTCTCAACATGAGGAGGTGAAGAAAGCTTATGTCATAGTTAACGGCTTGGCAGGTCAACTGGAGATGTTCTAGGTCAGGGATAGGCAACCTTCGGCACTCCAGATGTTGTGAACTACATACCCCATAATGCTCTTACACCCATAATGCTGGCAAAGCATCATGGGAGTTGTAGTCCAAAACATCTGGAGTGCCAAAGGTTGCCTATGCCTGTTCTAGGTGATACCAGTAAATAGTTTGTTTTTTTTGTTTTTTTTAATCGTGTCTAATTTTTTTCACAGGTTCCATAGAGTATGCATTTAGTGAAAAGGCATAATTAAATTAGAGGAATTCAATAACAATCTTTTCAGTTTTATTGATTTACTGATCATGTGATTGGAAACAATAACTCCATAGACAATGTATATCAGGCGCGCTTCTGCTGTTGTCTTGGCCTCAATGTTCTCTGAAAGAGGCGTCTTGTATTACTTATCAGACTAAGCATCCCTTTCTTCAGAGTTTGGCTTTCATGCCTTGACTAGCTGTTAATTAGGCTTTCACTTTTGTGCTCAGGGCCGGATTAACATAGGGGCTGATGGAGCTGCAGCTCCAGGCCCAGGCCCATGGAATAGGCCCATTTAAAAAAAAAAAAAAAAAAAATTTTTTTTTTTTTTTTTTTTTTTACACACTACTCTTAGGTTTGCCACCTGACTGGTATTTTACTGGCACAGCCAATATTTGAGGCTGCCGTGCCGTGACGGTATTGCAGTAATACCAGCAATACAAATGCAGGTATTTTTCTCAAAATAATTAGATTACTCTGCAATACCAGCACCAGCCAGTAGGGGTCACTGTGTGTGGAGAGAGGCAGGGATAGGAAGTTACAGCATTTTCCTGCCTCTCTCTACTACTTACTGATCCATGGGGGAGCAGCAACACAGCTCATAGTCCAGACAGCAGCTCTACAGCTCAGGTAAGTGAGGGATGGGGGGAAAGGCAGCAGGGACACATGGGGACACTGAGACACTAGGGGACACATGGGGACACTGAGACACTAAGGGACACTGAGACACTAGGAGACACAGACACTGGGGACACATAGGGACACAGACACTAGGGGACACATGGGGACACTAGGACACATGGGGACACAGACACTGGGAGACCTGGAAACACTGAGACACTTGGGGACACTGGAAAACATGGTGATGCTGAGACACATGGGGACGCTGTGAGACATTGGGAGACACTGAGACATTGGGACATGGAGACACTATGTCCCCATTTCTTCCAGTGTCCCCCATCCAGTCTCGCTAGTGTCTCAGTGTCCCCAAGCCTCCCAGTGTCTGAGTCCCATGTCTCTCAGTGTGCCTAGTGTCCCCATGTGTCTCAGTGTCCCTATATATCCCAGTGTCCCCATGTCTATGTCCACAACTGTCCCTATGTATCCCAGCCAGTGTCCCCTAGTCTCACAGTGTCCCCATGTCTGCGTCCCTAGTGTCTTAGTGTCCCCAAATGTTTCAGTGTCCCCATGTCTCCCAGTGTCTGTGTCCCATGTCTCTCAGTGTGCCTAGTGTCCCCATGTGTCCCAGTGTCCTCATGTCTATGTCCACAACTGTCCCTATGTCTCCCAGTGTCCCCAAGTGTCTGTTTCCCAGCCAGTGTCCCCCAGTGTACCCTAGTCTCCCAGTGCCTGTGTTCCCATGTCTCTGTGTCCCTAGTGTCCGAAATGTTTCAGTGTCCCCATGCCTCCCAGTGTCTGTATCCCTAGTGTCCCCATTTCTCTCAGTTTCCCTAAATGTCTCATTGTCCCCATGTCTCCCAGTGTCCCCATGTCTGTGTCCCCGGCTCTCTCAGTGTCCCCATGTCTCTCAGTGTCCCCATGTCTCTCAGTGTCCCCATGTCTCTCAGTGTCCCCGGGTCTCTCAGTGTCCCCAGGTCTCTCAGTGTCCCCATGTCTCACTGTGTCCCCAGTATCCTAGTGACATGGGGACACACTGAGGCATTGGGACACTGGGAGAAATGGAGACACTGGGAGACTAGGGGACTGGGCGGCATGGGGACACTGACACTGTGATACATAGGGACACTGAGACACTGGGTGACTTGCGTGACTGAGACACTGGGAGCAATCCATCTATACAGCAGAATCAAACTGTGAGTAGTTTGTTGGTGATTTTACAGAATTTTCTCTGATGTCACTCCTTGTGATTACACAAATGATTAAGGCTGGTATTTTATTCCAAGAAAGGTGGCAACCCTAACTACTCTTCACATACTCTTGCTTAAAGGAGCACTATAGGGTCAGGAACACAATCATTATGTTATTGTTATTATGTTAAAACCACCTTGCGGCTAACAGACATGCCGGCGGGCTGCTGGGCGATCGGTCGGCACTGCCTGGCGGGCGGGCGGCCGGCCGGTGAGGGAGCACTTCCCCTGAGCTGTCTGCTCAGCTCCCTCGCCAGCCGCAGAGTGAGGCTGGGAGGCGGAGCCGGAATATGACGTCATATTCCGGCTCCCAGCCTCACTCTGAGGCGCGCGAGGGAGCTGAGCAGACAGCTCAGGGGAAGTGCTCCCTCGCCGGCCGGCCGGCCGCCCGCCAGGCAGTGCCGCCCGATCGCCCAGCAGCCACTGGACCACCAGGGAGGAAGAGACACCCCCCCTCCCCAGCATTCCCAAAGGTAAGGAGGCTGGGGGGGGTGTTAAATAAAAAAAAAATGTGTTAAAAATAAATTTAAAAAAAATGTGTTACAAATAAATTTAAAAAAAACGTGTTAAAAAAAATAAAAAAAATGTGTTAAAAATAAATTTTAAAAAAATGTGTTAATGTGGGTGGGTGAGTGTGTGTCTGTGTCTGTTAGTGTGTGTGTGTGTTAGTGTGTGTGTCTGCTAGTCTGTTAGTGTTTGTGTCTGTTAGTGTGTGTGTGTGTGTGTGTGTGTTAGTGTGTGTGTGTCTGTTAGTGTGTGTTTGCCTGTGAGTGTGTGTGTATGTCAGTGAGTGTGTATGTCTGCTAGTTTGTGTCTGCTAGTGAGTGAGTGTGTGTCTGTTAGTGAGTGTGTTTGTCTGTTAGTGAGTGTGAGTGTGTCTGTTAGTGTGTGTGTGTTTCTGTTAGCGAGTGTGTGTGTATTTAGAATGCGGGGCGGGGGAAAGGTTGGGTGGGGGTGGCGCGGGGGGAGGGGGGGCGCCTGAGTTTTGTCCTGCCTAGGGCAGCACAAAACCAGGATACACCACTGGGTTCAGTTATGATACCTTTAACTTATTCATGAGCACTTTATTTGTCTGTATCTCATGACACTCCTAAGAGACCATCTCTTCTTTTCTGGTTTTCCCTCCCTAGTCAATTGAAGTTTTGGTATTGCCCAATTGTATATGATAAGAAAAAGAAAATTATGGTTATTTTATTATTTTCCTTCGAAACCATTAAAAGACTCCATGTATCTCAAAGCAGCCATTTTATTGTTCAACAATTTAAAATGTTTATTTTTATTTTTATTGCTATCCTATTATTCGGGTCTATCGAGCCTGAGCTGTTGGACATGTTTAACCCAACACTGCAAGTATCAAACTGTAGGGATTGATTAGCAAATGTAAACACTTTGCTCAGAAGAGAGGTTTCTAGAATTTTTATCTATCAGCAGTCTACTTGTGAACGCTGAACTCTCATTTCCCAGAAAGCTTTGCAGTGTTTTCCGATGACATGTACAAGTGCTTTATTGAACAGTTAAAAAGAAGAGGTAGGACAGAAGATAGAAATATTTGAATTAGATGAGATGAGACAGAGGGGGCAAGTGTCACATTTAAACATTTCATTTTGCAAAATCTATCCAGAAACAAAACAAAATTAAGGACGCAAAGAAAAACCACTAATTAGACAATTAAATACATAAACTCTGTGTTGGTGCCCAGAGTGTCCCTCTATGATAAGATACATCTGTGTGAGGTGGAGCTGAGGGTAATTGCAGATTGCAGTGTGGGTGATTGTTGGATTAAGTGACACTCAATGTTGCTCTACTATTACTATCAGTTTAAGGCAGGGTTTTATAGTTCGTCTGTAAGCTGTTTATACTATGATTGCATGTATATAGTAAAATAATAAGCTGGTCTTCTCTAATGCTACAATATCATTGTGTGGTCTCCTATACACAACTATGCTGCAGTCTATGATGCTAATTGCCTATATACAGAATGTAACCATGGAAACACATTGTGTATTAAATAATGTTAGATTTGCAAGATGTCACAGGGGATTAATATCATTAATAGTGTTAGTCTAACGTTCTCAACATGAGGGGGTGAAGAAAGCTAATGTCATAGTTAACCTAGATCACTTTCATTGCCACGTGATGCATCTCTCCCACTTACACATTTTCCTGGAATGTTCTAATAAAATGTGAAGGACTCTCATTTTTAATTTTTTACCTTGAGATGTATGTTTTTCTATTGCTAGAATATTTTCTACTGACTTTGATGTTACTTCCAACAGATTTTCATATCTTGTGTGAATGTATTTTCCCACTTGTACCCTGGAGCATTATTGTTTCATGGGCCTTTTATAAGCTTTGTTTGCATATGTAGCAAAAAAACCAAAACAATTATTTTCAGAGGGTAACCCAGCCCTTCAATGTGATTGTTGTATTTGTATTTGTTTTTGAAAAGAACATCACAATTCTGAGGCCCCAGCACCTGAGAAACATATGGACTTGACTCATGAGAGTAGTCAGAAGTAATGACATAAAAGGTGGAGACAATAGGACAAGGAGACAGGAGAATGATAATGAAGGTGAAATGAGCGCATAAGATGGTGCCAAGAGACACATGGTGGTAAGGAGACTAAGTACGAAAGAAAATCTCAAGGTCAGTTGTGGATCTCCTGGTATAATATATATTTACATACAGTAACTTCTTGTATCCTCATAGTGGTCCATGTGCTGCTATCTATCTTGGCAGCATTATCAAAACTATGAGCAGCGCTGTTATGGGGGAAAAAAAGGAACAATAGGAGCAACCTTTGCACGTTAATTGATGTATAAACGCGGATGGGATAGACGTAGGAGATGGGGGGACATTGACAGAGATTGCAGCATCAATGGTAGCATCTACTTAGTATACTTATATACTGTGTGGAACATTGTAATGGAAAAAAAACTGGATAAATAAAACTAATACACTTTATTAAATTAATAATGCCTTATTGAAAAAAGAAAAACATAACATATACAGGTGTATATATAGTATTATCTTATTGCAAGGAGCCATCTTAATTTTCACTTTTAAGTTAAATGGCTCGGGTTAACGTCTACACCCCAAATGCGATTCATTTTTATTTTCAAACAAGAATTTTAAACAAGATTTCAAGAGAACAATCAGATCACGTTATTTGCCATATTATTGATATATTAAGTTGATTGAAAGATTAGGTTCAACACCTAAGACAGTCTAACACCTAAGTATCTAAGTTTTTTTTTTTTTTTTAAACACTTTAACCCCTTAACCCCTTAAGGACCAAACTTCTGGAATAAAAGGGAATCGTGACATGTCACACATGTCATGTGTCCTTAAGGGGTTAAGGACACATGACATGTGTGACATGTCATGATTCCCTTTTATTCCAGAAGTTTGGTCCTTAAGGGGTTAAACAAAACTGGGTAAGCCATAAATACTGGACTGGCAGGGGTGCCTTGGGGACTGGTTTGGGAACCACTGCTAGAGCAAAAGGAAGGCTAAAGTGTCTCTCTCCAATTAACTATGGTCTGCTGCCGCACCCCTTAGTGTTGGGAGGGTTAGTAACACTTTATTTCGCTTACTTCTTTCGAGCACCAAGGTCCCTCAGTGCTGGATCGATTTCCTCCTCCTCCAACAACACGGCAATAAGGTAACCTAAAGCGCAAGTTAAACGCCGTGAAAAGCCAGGAAGCGCCTTTAGTGGCTGTCTGGTAGACAGTCACTAGAGGTGGAGTTAACCCTGCAAGTAATTATTGCAGTTTCTCTGAATTTGTAATATTTTACATTGCAGGGTTAAAGGGACACTGTAGGACCCCCAGACCACATCAGCTCTTTGAAGTAGTCTGGGTGCTGTGTCCCTTTGGCACCTAGTTATGTAATGTAAAACATTGCAGCACTAAATGTTGACATTGCAGCTCTAAGTCTGCCCGCATACCTCCACTGGGGGTGCTTCCGGAATCGAAACTAACCTTTGGTGCGTTATCTGACGCTGGATGTCCTCACGTTCTGCATGAGGACCTCCAGCATCAAATTTTCCCATAGGGGAGGCATAATGCGCGCGCAGTCATTGTTTTTAACCCCTTCAGCGCCGAGGGAGGGGGGTGCGAGTGAGGGGGGGGACCTATTAAACCTATAGTGCCTGGAGGGGGGGACAGAGGCACTGCACGCAGATTACTTGGTGATGTCGTCTGGTTCCCTACAGTGTGCCTTTAAGTTTCTATAGCACTGTAAAACGAATTCCATAAATAATGTTTTATAAGCACAGCAAGAGGTTCAAAAAGGGTATAAATTGTCAGCTTTCACAAAGCTGAGCTACAACTATGAGAAAAGCAAGTCATTACATTGTCTGCAGCATTATTCTTGGAACAAAAAGGGAACACTGTGTACACTGTGTATGTGGAGCAAAACTAATTAGTATTTTTTTAGAATAAAAAATAAATTAAAAAATTAGATCTACAGAAAAAAAACGCCACCAGTTATAAGTAACTCTAACCTAACCGTCACTTTACACCTACGTGTGGGTTTTAAGTGGCCCTGGTGGCAATTATTTTAAAAGATTATGCAACTGTGTCTGTAAGTATCCCCCAAAAGAACAAAGTACATAAAAATACAAAAATAGAAAAAAAAGTTTGCATGTAAATTTCTTTCCCTACCTGCCCCAAAAATTACACTTGTTTCTCTTTTTAGAAGCAACAAGCTTGAAAAACTTGATTATTTTTGATTCAGGCAACGTTAGCTGGCTTACTATTATGCAGTGCAAAATAATAGCAAAGAGATGATCATTCCAAGTATTTGAGACCACAATATGACTGGGGGCATGCAATTGAGGTTTGGCAGATGGCTTGTTTTTGGAAAAGTGATTTGTTCAAAAGTTCATAGTTAGAAAAAAAAAACACCAAAAAGAAAAACAAAATACTAGTAAGTTAAAATAGAAATGGGCAGATGGCATCTCTAAATAAATTGATCATTTGCCAAGGCCAATTAAGAGAGCAATTTTTTTCACCATAAAAGGCTGTGTGCACATATCAAAATATGCAAAATTTAGTAAAACTACACGTACGTCTCAGCCAGAAATTTGTAATTAGGTTGTTAGATATTCAAGTATGAAAATGTATATAGTAAAAAAAAAAAAAGTATCACGGTTAATTAGAGAAAAATAGAGCAATGGCAAGGAATAAAAGATTTTACAAGAAATTCAATAATTTTATTTTCGTGAACTGTAAAGTAATAATAAAATGGAAACTTTTTTGGTATTGCCATATTTATTGACAAGTGTACAGGGTTACTCCAATCTCCATCACCAGGGGCGGACTGACCACTCGGGCACATCGGTCATCTCTCCAACTGGAACGGCAAAAAATAAAACAATAGGTTGTGGGGCCCCTGATGGAGTTCAGGCCCCACAACCAACCGCTCTGCATGCCACCCCCCCCCCCCCCCCCCCATCCTCAAAGGAGACCTGGCAGTTTCACCTCCGCAGGTCCCGTGCTGCTCTGTGTGATGGGAGAGGCGGGACAGGAACTCCTCTCACACAGAGCCTGATCAGCAGGGGAAGGAGCAGCAGCCTGGGAGAGACCAGAGGGAGCAGAAAGAAAGGTAGGCACTAATCACCCTTCCCCCCTCCCACTGTGTCCCTAATAACCCCCCCCGTCACTACTCAACCCCCCCGTGTCACTAGTCACCCCCCCTGTGTCACTAGTCTCACCCCCTGTCACTAGTTACCCCCCTGTGTCACTAGTCACCCCTCCGTGTCAATAGTCACCCCCCTGTCACTAGTCACCCCCCCTGTGTCACTAGTCCCCCCTGTGTCACTAGTCACCCCTCCCTGTCACTACTCACCTCCCTGTCACTACTCACCCCCCCTGTCACTTATCACCCCCCCACTGTGTCACTACTCACCCCCCAGTGTCACTACTCACCCCCCCACTGTGTCACTAGTCTCCCTCCCTGTCACTAGTCTCCCTCCCTGTCACTAGTCTCCCTCCCTGTCACTAGTCACCCCTCCCTGTCACTAGTCACCCCTCCCTGTCACTAGTCACCCCTCCCTGTGTCACTAGTCAGCCCCCTCACTGTCACTAGTCACCCCCCACTGTGTCACTAGTCACCCTCCCTCACTGTGTCACTAGTCACCCCCTCACTCTGTGTCACTTGTCACATCAGTCACTAGTTACCCTCCCTCTGTCACTAGTCACCCACTCCCTCACTCTGTCACTAGTCACCCCCTCTCTAACTCTGTCACCAGTCATCCCTTCCTTCCCTCACTCTGTCACCAGTCATCCCTTCCTTCCCTCACTCTGTCACCAGTCATCCCTTCCTTCCCTCATTCTGTCACCAGTCATCCCTTCCCTCACTCTGTCACCAGTCATCCCCTCACTCTGTCACCATTCACCCCTTCCTGCCCTCACAGTGACTAGTGACAGAGTTAGGGAGGGAGTGACTAGTGACAGAGGGAGGGAGGGGGTGACACAGTGACAGAGTGAGGGGGTGACTAGTGACAGAGTGAGGGGGGTGACTAGTGAGGGAGGGGGTGACTAGTGACAGAGCGCGTGACACAGTGACAGAGTTAGGGAGGGAGTGACTAGTGAGAGAGGGATGGGGTGACTAGTGACAGTCACCCCCTCTCTCACTCTGTCACTAGTCACTACCTCACTCTGTCACCAGTCATCTCTTCCCTCCCTCACTCTGCCACTAGTCACCCATTCTCTCACTCTGTCACTAGTCACCCCCTCTCCCTCCCTCTGTCACTAGTCACCCACTCCCTCACTCTGTCACCAGTCACCCCCCCCCCACTGTGTCTCCCACTCACTCTGCCACCACTCAACCCCTCCCTCACTCTGCCATCAGGTACCCCCTCAATCTGCCACCTGTCACAACCTCCCACACTCTTCCACCTGTCACCTTCTCCCTCACACACTCTGTCACCTGTCACATATGCATTCACACTGACACTATATACATAAAAAGGACATGTAGTAATCCAGACATGCACAAGTGCATTCACACAGACTCAAATACAAACATGCATTAATACACAGGTCTTCACAATATACACATCCAAAGGAATGCCGTATTATTAGTTATATTTAACATTTATTTAATGCACATATATTTGGCCTTCAAAGGGCCTGGGATCTAATTTTGCCCAGGGGCCCCAAAGGCTCTCAGTCCGCCCCTGTCCATCACCACTTCTGTTTTTAGAAGAAGTGGTCATGGAGGAAGCAATCTGTATGTGTAGCGTTTCAGCTACAAACGCTGCCTATAGAGAGATATTATGTCCCATTTCCACTGAGCGGTACGGTTCGGGTCGGTACGGTCTAGTTCGCTATTTTGAGTGTTTCCATTATGAAAGTGGCCCATACAACCGAAACAAACCTCACCATTCCTGGGCCCCCTTCAGATGTAGGTCCATAGGAATTAGTACAGTACGGTTAGGGTGGAGCTACTGACGTCACACTATACAATCCATTGATTGGTGGTCAAGAAAATGTCAATGCTCACGACAAATGACACGCTAGGCATTTGGTGTAAATCCGGCATGCCCCCTGGCGGTTCGACTTGCAGTGGAAACACTCACCTGCATAGGCAGGACCATTCTAACCCTTCCGAACCATACCGACCTCAACCATATCTCAGTGGAAATGAGGCATTAACTACTTTGTGTCAAGATCTTTTTACACCCCTGGCACATGTGACCTCTCCCTCCTTTCTCTCCTTGGCTAAATGACTGGTGTGTGGGCTGTAGCGGCTAGATGAGCTGTCAATGAGCTCATCTTGCGTCTAAATTAGCCCGCACACCGTGCTTATGCGTGGTGTAGTCTTCTGTTTCTGATACCAAAGCACTGGACTTATTTCTTTGCTATCAGAAGAAATCAATGGCTCACTTGTGGTGCCCTTGGTGCATATGCCAAATGTCCAACAATTCCTCTCTATGAGAAGCATTTGAGAAGACACCCAATAATCGGGACCCAGCGCTTGATTCAGGGTGTTTGGCGATTGAGTGGGAACAAGTGACAAATGTCCACTAGGACTGTAACGGATCACCTGGAACCCCGAGTGGGTACCTACATTTGATGGATGCTCCTTGTGCTTTTCAAGGGCTCCAAGCACTCCACTAGACACCATAACCACCACAGACCCCACAAACCGCCGCAGCTTGGTTGGGGTCTCGCCGTCATCCACCCACTCAGGACCCAAGACCAGGATCCAGCTTCCAGTAGGTAGACCTATCTTGTAATCCAGAGAGCAGGAACAGGAACAGCTCTTACAAGACCTAGTGATTATACTCTGGGGAGTAGAGTGAATATAGCAATCCCCAGAGTGTAGTTCTCCAATCCCCCAAACATGAGCCAAGACTTCATGAAGGGTAGAACAAGTCTGAGGCTTTATTGGTACTGGTTTGCTTATATACAATTCCTCAGGCCAGAGGCACACCCCCTGGACCTGATGGAACACAGGCACACAAAGGACACAAACCAATGTCCGACACTCCCACTTACAGCACACAATCCCTCCCCTCTGCCTGTGATACAATTAACAAAGACAATGGGCTAACTCAATTAACTCTAGACAGAAAAAGCATACATTTTTACAAACCCCAAAAAGTACCCCAAAATACAACATATCCCACACATCCCCTGATAGCCCCCATCTGGGTGAACAACATATCCAAAAATCACCCAAATCGGTTCAGGGGATCAGGAATTTCCTGGAAGTTTTATTTTTATGCCCAAAACAGTTCCATACACTCGACGACAAAACACTGCTGGACAATTTAAGATGGCCGCCGCCACATGTTTGAATCTGTTCCAGTTAAAAGTCCAAGGGGCAGAGACAGTACTTTTGAACATGGGTTATCACAGGGCCCATAGTCCCAGGGTAGGAGGCTGGCAAACAGGCCCCTCCAAAAACCAGTGGCGACGTGGATTTTGTCACAAGGACATTTTAAACCAAAAAGAAAATAATAGAAAACTCTTTTGATTGGAAGTGGTCATGGTGGTAGAAGTTTGGATGTGCAGTGATTCTGCTTGAAACACTGAACATTCCCAGATATTTGCACTTGTGTGCCAGTGGCTAGTTACACCGCCTACACAGGTTGCCGATAACTCTGTTTCGGACTGTTGTCAATTCTGAGTATATTTTACATCGGTCACCAGTGTGTTGTGCGTGTTGACAACAGATGTAATTATCTCCTCACTTGCAGCCAAAAAAATTTAGATCTTCTTTCATTTCTCCCCTATTGGCAACATATGGGCTAACAACGGAAAATTCAAGTCACGTCTCTAAATTAGCTTACATGATCCTAGATGACGCTCATAGAAGTATACTACATCGTTGGATATGTCCCTCCCCTCCCCATCTACCATTACTTCACATGAAAATCTCCTTTCTAATCCATATGGATTGGATAGAAATATTGTTAAATAAATGTACCTTAACTCCCTATAGCCCATTAATACCAACTTTCCCATCCAAAAAAAATACAAAAACACCACAAGCTTGTTTCCCCCGATATAGAGTTAATTTTGTGCTCAAAAACTCAGAAAATATATTTTGTTTTGGTTCTAGGTTTTATTTGTTGTATTAACTTGTATTTCTTTTCTTCTTTTACATATCTTTTAAACAAAAATGGCATGCAAGATGTAGAGTAAACAGTCTCAAAGTCGTCATTTACAAATTACTTTTTGGGCATATCTTGCTTCATATATAACATTGACTCATTACAATAAGAAAGTGTGAAACTAAATTTCAGGGAAAAGATAGAAGTACGGCTTTCAGTCATACATGGAACCTTTATCATCTTCAGCAGGCTCATCCCTTGAGTTCCAAGGTTGTTCCTAGTCTCCAACAGTGGATGTGATCACTAGAGGAAATATATAACATGGACACTCTGTCATGATCTGCTCTGCTCTGCTCTGTTCTGATGTCTGGACTTGGCTTCTGGTATCCAGTACTCTTTTTGCTATTCTTGCTTAGTTTTCCTTGGTTTTTGGTTTTCTATTCTATGTCTGGTTTTCTTTATGCTGGGATTTCTGGGTTCATTCCTATAGTTCGTCCCGGGATTTCCCAGTCTCCAGGTTTACTTTAAATGTTTGTTTTATGTTACCACACCCGTTTGTTTTCCATCATTCCTTTCTGTTTCAGAGTCCTGCAGGCAGCTGCTCATAGCTTCTGCCCTTTCTTGCAGGTAAGTGCTATATATGTCTACTTAGGATGTTTTAGCATACATTAGGCAGTGTAGGACCTGCCAGATATGGGGTACATTGGCGTTGTTGGCAGGCTTATGCAATGTATGATCATATAGTGTGACTAAATCCCCATGATTTTCATATGTAGTACTTAGTTATTTCTCCTCTTGTTTTGCCTATGTTATCCTGTCTTGTTTTAGTTTGTATACCCAGTCCATGTACAGTCCTGTCTAGTCATGCCCATGTTATGTTCATGATTTCCTCATGTCTTGTGTATATGTTCTGGGTTTAGCTTACTATCTTTCTCTGGTTCTGGGTTCTATTAGTTCTGTCTTGTTTTCATGTTTGGTGCCTATCTCTAGTCTATCCTTGTTTCTAGTACTGGATACAATCTTGCTGCAGAGCCTCCCTATTCAGCTCCTGGGAGGTCTGCTTAATTTCCATGCTCCTAGTTCCTTGTATCCGCTGAAGCTGATTCAGGGTCTTGGTATGTGGCTGCACAAACGCTGGTGCTCAACACCAGGGGGCGTGTGGTTACCCTGCACCAGACCCTGCTAATCCACCTCCACGCTGAAGACTCCCACTTAACATCAGGCATATTGGGTCCCGGTCCACGCACCGCCGCCTGGACACTGTGTCTGGGTTCCGGGCACCGGACTCCCACCCTGACACTCTCACTGCCAAATTGTATAACCATGCAGCTAAATGTTCAGAATTGAGGTACCCTATTTGATGAACGTTGCAGTGGGAGCACTTTTGTTTCTCAACGTTCACTTTTTCTTTTTGTCTCATGCTGGTGGAACTTTTCCTGTTGCTGACGGACAGACATTGTTGACTCCTCTTTCCTGTTCCTTCAAACCTTTAACCTTGTCCTTTGCTTTTTCTCTCTCGCGCTCTACATTCTGTTTTCTATTTCTTATTTCTAAACTCTCTCTGCATCTATTTCATCGTTGTCTGGGACTGGTTTCTGGAAACTGAACTGTACCGAATATCGCATTGAAGTATTTTTGTTTGTTTGGTGCCGATCCTGGACTCTTTAATATCCTACTTTTGTAAAATCTTTGCATAAATAAAGATGGTAAACAAAAAATCATCATTAGCAAGACAGTTGAGCATATCCCATAAAACTCTGACTAGGCAAAATGCATAGCATCTGCACTGGATGCAGTTAGAACACGTGAATTAATCTGCTGTCTTAACTGTACATTTAGTTCTATTCAGGTTTTTTTTAATGAATGAATTGATAGGTTTGGCCACTCCATATGCAACATGGCAACAGCCTTTTAGAGGAGATGGGGATATTATGGTGGTCATGGTGCTTTTAGCCTGTATGTGCAGTGCAATAACACTGCATGTACAGAGTCTAACCCCTTTACTGCCAAGAATTCCAAGTTGTCTAATGTCAATTTTATGTGTAATCTTTGCACACAAAATAATTCAATGGCTGAGGGCATCAGCCAATTAATGACTGTCAGGATAGGCATTTGACTTATGCAGCTCTGCGGAAGCCGAATGCACGTCACCAGCCATTAGAGAACCCTCAGCGCCCAACCGGGACCCAAGAGGGCAGGCCATTACAAAATGTGGTGCCCCATTACGGGGAATGGGACCAGGGTACTCATGTAGTGGTTATGATGCTTTGAGTAATTGAGTGAGTTTATAGCTGTAATGATAAAAATTGCTACAGTTATAAGTAACTATGTGCTTGGGTTTGGGATGTAATATGAATTCATAAAATACACCATATCGTTAATATAATACTGTTTATACTGAAGAATGCAACTGTTGACTACTGTTTACCAAGCATAGTACTAACATTTGTTTCCAAATATAGCAAAAATGGTAAAACCAGGCATTATCGTGATTGTGACCAGGACAAACAAATTCACAACAGATAGGAAACTACTATGTTTTACGAAGATTAGCATTTTAATAAGCATTAATTATGGACTACAGGCATATGGCGTACATATGGAACACTGCAGGAGTTGCGTGGCCAGCTGGGGATATACATTTTTACAATAAGCAACTTTCCCTTTATTTCCAAAATATGATGTATTTGTTTCCTCATGTTTATAGTAATACCAGAAGGAAACCATAAATATGCAATGAAAATCTTTCTAATCTAATAGACAGGCATGTGCAACAGAAAATTACTTTGATCTGATTCATACTATACACTAATAGCGTGTTAACAATATTGAAAATTGGAGAATCGTTCTAAGCATCATCACAACTATGCATAATTGCAGAGAGCGCCCTGTAGCTACATTTAGGTCACAGAGTAGCTTAGAAAGAGTCATTTGTAAAAATTGCATTAAAGGAATACTATGCTTCAAATTAATGTTTGCTCACTATTTAGATTAAAAGACTCCTACTAGAAAAAAGGGAAAAAAACAAAACTTTTTACGTATCTTTTTTCCAGAATGGAGACTCATTCAGTGCTGCCGCCTGCACCCCTTTCCGTGGCCTGCACCTCCTTCCGTGCCATCATCTGTCAGTAGTCTTTTCAAAGCCTTCTCATCCAATGCTTCTTATAGACAAGCACTAAGATAAGAAGCACATGCACAGTCAGTGCAACACACATGTCCTATCAAATACTTCTTAAAGCATTTGATGACGTTGGAATGCAATGCGTGAAGACATTGAATGAAACATAGCCGAGTCATCCTCAGTATTAGTGCAGAAACATCTCTAGTGACTGTCATTCAAAATATTGCCCTATCTACTGCATGGCAATGGTTTAGGTTGCAGGGGTAAAACATCAGGGACACTGCACTTAGAACACTTCATGAACTGGTCTGATGCATTTAGTGTCCCTGTAAATCGGGTAGTCCTGAACAAGATCTTCAAGCAGAATGTGTACATTTTGTCCAGGTTTTTGAATGCAGCATCTTTGTGCCACACGAACAACTTGAGTTAGGCTTTCTAATTTCAGAGAAGAGAAAGATGATCTGAAAATTTTCATGTAGCGAGTTCACTCAACATTAAACCATACTCAGTGTTAGCCACAGTATGGCTACTATCTGTTTACAGAACAATTCAACTCATTCCTATTGTAGAATGTGTACACCCACTAAATGGTGCACGAAGTGAACATTTAAAGATAACACATTGATATCTTTGTAAATGTAACTGTAGGTTACTCTAGTCTAGATATACACCGGGCTATAATTTTATACAATCAGATTTCAGTTTTATTAATAAAATAATTGATAGTCATGGAATTTCATATATTAACTGTGACAAGGTCATAATTCATCCCCCATATAAACTTGAACATCCCCCATATAAACTTGAATAAACAAATTACGGCAACTGCAAAATATCACATGGAGGCCCAATTTATGGCTGTCATCAACAGATTAACACCCAAAACCATTATCATGTGGCATGGCATATGTTTAATCTACTAAAGCATTCTAACCAAGCTTGTATTGCCTAAGGGTTGTCTAATGTAGTGAGACACAAAGACATTTACTGCCAAAATAGGATTCTATAATTGGACAATTCTAGGCTTGTATGCTAAAGTGAAGAAAATAACACAGACTGGGGTTTTCTGTTAACATAAGATGTTAAGAAAATTCTAAATTGCTATTTATTTGTATTTAATACTCCCACAGTAATGTTTTCTGTTAGATTGGCATTATCAAAATAGTGGCTGTACAGACCCTATGTCTATGTAGTACATCCAGAAAGTATTCAGACCCCTTCATTTCTTCCACATTTTTGTGTTGCAGCTACATGCTACATTGTTCAATTTGGATAGGATAAAAAATATAAAAAAACAAACTATTATTCATAAAAAGTTGCATGCAAACATAATATCTGTTCTTTTTACTTAAAGGGTTACTCCAAGCACCATGACTACTTTTAGTGAATTAAAGTGGTCATAGTGCTTGGAGTCTGTATACATATATATGTGTGCACATACCGATATCTAGCCCTTTGCTATCAGATATGTAACTCTACCTCGACAGGTTCATTAGGGCATCACTAGCCAGCCCAGAACAAGAGTTCTTGGTTGGCTATGGCCAATTCTGTGCATATTGGCCATCTCTTTGCATCGCGCACTGCATGCAGGTGACAGGCGACCAATGGAGGTATGAACACAATACAAAAAAAGAAGTGAATGGCGCTTACACAGTAAAGTAAAAGCACAGTACTGGAGTGAAAGAGGTGTTCCCCAACACCCTAAAGTCAAAATGTAAGAAAGGTATTAAAAGCAACAAGTGCCAAAATACACACAACACTCCCTGTGTATAAAAAATATAAAATAATACTTATACATGTACAGATATATATAGGGGATGTCCCATGTAGTCAGTTCCTACAATAATAAAAAAAGTACATAGTATAGACTGTACATACAAAAAAGGGAAATATGGAGGTGATTGAATACACTCACGGATTGCAGAGCCGTACCAGGCTCTGTATTTAGTGCCCAAGGGTGCCTCAAA
Source organism: Pelobates fuscus (assembly GCF_036172605.1). Classification (NCBI taxonomy): domain Eukaryota; kingdom Metazoa; phylum Chordata; class Amphibia; order Anura; family Pelobatidae; genus Pelobates; species Pelobates fuscus. The sequence goes on from NC_086318.1 coordinate 99,800,210, forward strand.
AGGCTCTGCTGGAGAATCCTGGATGATATCCCCCAGAAGTAGAAGAAACAGCAGCAGAATGATGATAAAAATAGTAGATTTATTATAAATGAAAATTAAAATAGTAACTGTGCAGGTCCCATATGGTGACTCACAGAATCACAGTCATGCAGACGCGTTTCAACTCAGTCCGAGTTTTCATCAGTGCATAAAAACATCCAGCTGCTGTTCCGTTTTAAATTCTCCGCTATTCTTATTGCCGGTCACATGGGCGGAAGTTCGGGTGGCCGGCGTCTGACATCACTTCCGGTATTTCGGCGCTCATTTTCCAGCTTAGTTGTGTTTAGTGCATTTGCCCATTTGAGGCTAAAAACTCCATATTGTAAATGGGCATCTAGTATAGTTCTTAGCATGCACACATGGAAAGAGACTTATGTTATCGAAAGTGACATAATTATATACACAAAATAGCGGTAATAGTGCAATAGTATGCATAAAGGAAAGGACATTGTAAATACATAATGTACAATATCAGTTTGAGATTAATTAGTACATTTGCCCAAATAGGGCAAAGGGGTTCCATATTGAGGATGGACATCTGTCATATCTTAAAAAGTACATACATATAGACAATAATTACTAAAATAAAATAAAATAAAATAAAACAGGATAAAAAAAGACAGTATTATAGCAGCAACAATATAATAATATATCCAAAAAGGAGAGAAAATATATGTATATATTAAACAGCATATAGGTGCATAATACAGAATGATCCCATCTAGATGGTATAGATGTAGCCCTTATAGAGTAAGATTGGTGGGTGGAAAATAACTGAAAGAATAAAGAAAAGGTTATAAAAAATATTATACAAAAATCTCTATAAAAAAATCTATTTATAAAAAATGAGCCAACTCAAAATCTAAATTTAAACCGTAGGGGGATTAGGGTATTTAATTCAAATATCCACCTACTTTCAATTTTACAAAGTTCTTTAAAATTGTCTTCACCCCTCCAATCTTTTTTTCTTTTGGGCAATGGCAATAAAATTGACATATGAAGGGTCACTATTATGGCATTGTGAAAAATGTGCAGAGACACTGTGTTTGGCATACCCCCTCTGTATATTGCCCAAGTGTTCCAGTATGCGGGTTTTTAAAGTCCTCGTAGTCATTCCCACATACTGGAGTCCACAAGGGCACCAGAGGAGGTATATCACATTGCTAGAGTGGCAAGTAAGAATAGAATTAATCTTATACTCCTTTTTAGATATATTGGAGATAAATTTAGTTTGTGTGTCTTTCTTGAATTTTGTTCTTTTACAGGCTGTGCACATTTTGCATGGGTAAAAGCCATGTTTTTGGTTAAAAACATTGGTATTAGCGGTATGTGTTTTTATGTGGTTTTTGACCAGTAACTTTGTAGATTTTTAGTACCCCTGTATACAATTTTTGGTTTGTCACCAATGATGTTATTAAGACCCTCATCGGTTCTCAGGATATGCCAGTACTTCTGGACAATGGATTTTATATGTTTAGCGTCACCACTATAATCTAAAATTAGAAGAGGTTCCTCTGTTTGTTTGGTTACTTGTCTATCCTTATATTCTAATAGGGACTCTCTATTTAGTTGTTTAGTTTCCTGAATTTGATGATCTAAAATGCTTGGATCGTATTTCTTTTCAACAAAAAAATTTTTTTTTTTCCAAACGTCCCGCCTGTTCCTCATATTCTTTAATGTCACTGCAATTTTTGAAAATCCGGTTAAATTGGCTCTTGGGCACATTGCGCAACCACGGATCGTAATGACACCTCGTGGTGTCAATGTGCCCATTAACATCCACTGATTTGAAATAGGTTCTAGTTGAAATATGATTATGTGAGATATAAATATCCAAATCCAAAAACTGGACCGATGTTTGACTGATTTGACTAGTCAAAATAATGTTGTTGCGATTGTTATTAAGACCCTCCAAGAAGAGATCCAAGGACATTCTGGACCCCTTCCATATAAAGAAAATGTCGTCGATATATCTGCGGTAGAGGACCAGACCCGCTCCCATGTTATCCTGAGCTGGGAGGAAGGTACCCTCCCAGTGAGACATAAAAAGATTAGCATAACTATTAAAGAATATGAGGAACAGGCGGGACGTTTGAAAAAAAATTTTGTTGAAAAGAAATACGATCCAAGCATTTTAGATCATCAAATTCAGGAAACTAAACAACTAAATAGAGAGTCCCTATTAGAATATAAGGATAGACAAGTAACCAAACAAACAGAGGAACCTCTTCTAATTTTAGATTTTAGTGGTGACGCTAAACATATAAAATCCATTGTCCAGAAGTACTGGCATATCCTGAAAACCGATGAGGGTCTTAATAACATCATTGGTGAAAAACCAAAAATTGTATACAGGGGTACTAAAAATCTACAAACGTTACTGGTCAAAAACAACATAAAAACACATACCGCCAATACCAATGTTTTTAACCAAAAACATGGCTTTTACCCATGCAAAATGTGCACAGCCTGTAAAAGAACAAAATTCAAGAAAGACACACAAACTAAATTTATCTCCAATATATCTAAAAAGGAGTATAAGATTAATTCTATTCTTACTTGCCACTCTAGCAATGTGATATACCTCCTCTGGTGCCCTTGTGGACTCCAGTATGTGGGAATGACTACGAGGACTTTAAAAACCCGCATACTGGAACACTTGGGCAATATACAGAGGGGGTATGCCAAACACAGTGTCTCTGCACATTTTTCACAATGCCATAATAGTAACCCTTCATATGTCAATTTTATTGCCATTGCCCAAAAGAAAAAAGATTGGAGGGGTGAAGACAATTTTAAAGAACGTTGTAAAATTGAAAGTAGGTGGATATTTGAATTAAATACCCTATCCCCCTACGGTTTAAATTTAGATTTTGAGTTGGCTCATTTTTTATAAATAGATTTTTTTATAGAGATTTTTTTATAATATTTTTTATAACCTTTTCTTTATTCTTTCAGTTCTTTTCCACCCACCAATCTTAGTCTATATGGGCTACATCTATACCATCTAGATGGGATCATTCTGTATTATGCACCTATATGCTGTTTAATATATACATCTATTTTCTCTCCTTTTTGTATATATTATTATATTGTTGCTGCTATAATACTGTCTTTTTTTATCCTGTTTTATTTTATTTTAGTAATTATTGTCTATATGTATGTACTTTTTAAGATATGACCAATGTCCACCCTCAATATGGAACCCCTTTGCCCTATTTGGGCAAATGTACTAATTAATCTCAAACTGATATTGTACATTATGTATTTACAATGTCCTTTCCTTTATGCATACTATTGCACTATTACCGTTATTTTGTGTATATAATTATGTCACTTTCGATAACATAAGTCTCTTTCCATGTGTGCATGCTAAGAACTATACTAGATACCCATTTACAATATGGAGTTTTTAGCCTCAAATGGGCAAATGCACTAAACACAACTAAGCTGGAAAATGAGCGCCGAAATACCGGAAGTGATGTCAGACGCCGGCCACCCGAACTTCCGCCCATGTGACCGGCAATAAGAATAGCGGAGAATTTAAAACGGAACAGCAGCTGGATGTTTTTATGCACTGATGAAAACTCTGACTGAGTTGAAACGCGTCTGCATGACTGTGATTCTGTGAGTCACCATATGGGACCTGCACAGTTACTATTTTAATTTTCATTTATAATAAATCTACTATTTTTATCATCATTCTGCTGCTGTTTCTTCTACCTCTGGGGGATATCATCCAGGATTCTCCAGCAGAGCCTTTTGAGGCACCCTTGGGCACTAAATACAGAGCCTGGTACGGCTCTGCAATCCGTGAGTGTATTCAATCACCTCCATATTTCCCTTTTTGTATGTACAGTCTATACTATGTACTTTTTTTATTATTGTAGGAACTGACTACATGGGACATCCCCTATATATATCTGTACATGTATAAGTATTATTTTATATTTTTTATACACAGGGAGTGTTGTGTGTATTTTGGCACTTGTTGCTTTTAATACCTTTCTTACATTTTGACCAATGGAGGTATGCCTACCAACTCCTCCATGCCACCCAAGACCACCCTGGCATTCCTCGAATGAAGGGGAGTGACATCACTGTAGAAAGATTGAGCTTCCTTGAGAACTTGGCCTCTGCGCTGGAAAAGAGGTAAGTAATTGCTTTATTTTTTTATTTTATTTTACGTAACGTACTAATAATTTCACACAGCTGAAATTTAATTTAAAACAAAAACAACGTATCTTATTTACATGACTGATTTCTAAACACACTTATTGTAATTTAAAGACACATTAGTGGGAGTAGAACTCTGGTATATGGTCACACACACCAATATGGAACTCCTAGAAAAAAAGGGACATAAGGAGAGGAAAAAAAGGAACGGCGAATTGAACCCAAAATAGGTACAGTCCCTCCTAAAGAGGGACACTTAAGATGCAAAAAAATGACAGATGAAACCACTTGCTCAAACGTCAGCAAAATATAGTACATTTTATCACTGTTATATACATATTATGATGGCAATGCTATCACGATAAAATTGACACATTAGAGATGGACTGTTAACACTAAAGACGAACATTCATCATCTTTCTTTGAGGAATGAAAGAAATGGAAATGCTCAAGAACTGTCAATAAGGTGCCGAAGGTTTTGATTATGTGATCTGAATAGCTGTAGCAAACACCTAACTTAATCCTGATATTCATAAAAGCATGAAAAAATTAGCATTGTAGTGTACGTGGAGGCATTATCACTCTGGGATTACAAAGATGGGATAGTGTTTGTATCACAAAGTGTTCCTGGCTCTGTAAACTTGCCTTACATTCTTCTGACATTAAACAATTAAATAATGGTCCTCCTTCCATAAATTACAAAATAATGCTGCAAGTCTTGTTTAGACTGAATTTGAGAGTTGGAGACTCTGTACTAAGTTAATTCTTTAATGTATCTATATTGTCTGGTCTGTGAGCTTCCATTTGTGACCAATGTCCCCCTTAACTAGTATAGTTTATCCACGTATGTAAAAAATCAATGAATTCTCGAGACAGTTCCCTTAAAGTAAATAATTTAGTTTTTTAGACTAATTTGCCTACAGTTTGAACACAGACTAAGTGGCATCTTCAGAACTCTGATATAGTTGCCACGGGGTGCTGTAAAGAACTCAGTTATCAAAGACTTGTTTTATAATCGACACATATTCAATTAATAAATCAAAAAACCCTTTCCAAGTAAATATTTAGTTGTAATATAGTTCAATGTTAAAATAGTTGGCTCCAGTATTTTGTCAACACACAAATCTGCAATCTATTTCTCCATCTTTTATTGATCCCTACCTTCACAGTGAACCCAAATGGTCAAAAGTAAGTTGTGCAACGGATTTTTATTCTTTTTTTGACAACCATTTCATTGTTGCTGCCATCTACTTAATACCTCCCCCAGCTTCTTTTTTCTTCGCGCAGTGTTTCAGAAAAGACCCACATTTCCCTTTTGTACACATTTTAAGACAGGTTACACAATACATATATAATTATTAGCATCACGGCACAAAGTGCGGTCCAGTGGTTAGACTGAAAGACATTAGTAGGATTCATTAGGCATCAGAACTACATGGGAACAATTTATATTCTACTGTTCTATTGTTTTATCTTTAAAATGTGCTAAACATTGTCAGTATAGAGACCATGCTTATTATATCACACTGTGTTATGTCACAGAAAAAAATAACATGTCCCACGCACACACCCTGCTGCAACGCAGAAGAGTGTCACTAAGGCGATAATAATGACTCAATACCTGTACAGTTGCTTCAATGTTTGTGCATCGTTGCAGTTTGCAATCATTTATTTGAAGAGGCATACTTGGATTGTAGACTAAATGTGGACGGAGCAAAGTAAAAGAAGTCAAGTTCACTTTGCTGGTAAGAGGTCACAGTGATGTCTGTTAACTGGGAGAGTACCAGTGATGGAAACTTCATAATTTCAATGCTCAGATCACTGGGATTCAATCACACTTTTCTGCTGTCCGCCTTGCGATACATGTACACAGAAGAACTACCCGAACATATTCATCAAAAATTCTAAATGTCAGAATCCAGAATACTTTATTGGCATTTACACAGGGGAATGAACAAAACAGTAGCTTATCCTGTAGAAGCTGTTTTCCTACAGAGGATGCTAGTGGTTCAACCAGGTGAAGGTAAATAAACCGAGCAGGAAAAAGTTCAGTTATTTGTCTGACAAAAACAGATTATTATTATTATATTATCTATAGAGCGCCGTCAAATTCTGCGTCAAAGCGTTACACGGTTCTTGCTTTTGTCCACAATAAATTCTTGAGTCTTAGCAGATGAGGCTAACTCAATAGTTTTGGTATGTAAGTTGTTTGCCATTTACTTACAAATACACCCTTACATTGCACTTTTTTTTCTCTTTAACTGGTGTTTCCAAATGGATTTTGGAATGAGGCTGACAAATTGACAGTCTATCTGGAAGTCACCAAGTCATTTTCTAAATTTAATTTAGTAAGTAACAGAATTGCATCCAGTAATCTTTACTACACTTTAATCTTCATTCAAGCTTAATAAATAAATCTGACAGTTTAAAAGGAGTATACCATAGAGTCATACAAAACAAATAAAAGTGGCACACTAAACAGCTGACCAATTTAGCCCACTATAGAAGCTATACTGCTAACATGTTACATCATACTCAGGCAGTTTGGCACGTTATGCTGGCTCTCTTGTCATATTGCACTTCCTCATTATCAATATTATCTTGGTGGTAGTAGTTATGCTTACAGTGTCACTTAAATGTACATGGAATGCATAAGACAGGTGTTTACATAAAAAGAGAAATACCATCTATGACAATATACACAGAAAAAGAAAAAACACTTGCCACACATTTTTTTGCCATTAAAAAAACCCTGCATTACACGATTAGATTAAAGGATCATCAAACTACCATCTAGACTCCATGAGCCCCTTATGTCTCCATAAATATAGCAAAATCTTACTGTATTCAAGCCTGAAGCTGTAACTCTGCATGCTGTTTGCCTCAGAAAAACAAGCAGTCTGCTGACATCATCAGAAGTGGAAGCCTGATCCAATCGCAGTGTTTCCCCATAGGAGGCAGATCAGGGGCAGAGCCAGCATGATTCAAACACAGCCCTGGCCAATCAGCATCTCCTCATGTAGATGAATTGAATCAATGAGGAAAGTTCAGTGTCTGCATGCAGAGGGAGGAGATACTGGATGTTTGGATGCATTTTAGGCAGCCATGACCCAGGAAGGATCTCTAACAGCCATCTGAGGAGTGGCCAGTGAAGTTATCACTAGGCTGTAATGTAAACACTGCATTTTTTCTGAAAAGATGGTGTTTACAGCAAAAAGCCTGAAGGTAATGATTCTACTCACCAGAACAAATTCAATAAGCTGTAGTTGTTCTGGTGACTATAGTGTCCCTTTAAATGATGGCCCTCCTTCCATAAATTACAAAATTATGGTGCAAGTCTTGTTTAGAATGAATTTCAGAGTTGCAGACTCAGTAAGTTAATTCTTTAATGTATCTAATGTATACACAGATGAAAAAAAGATACCTGGAGTATATTTGATTGTCACATAATTAAATGTGGTGACAGAATTATGGCATGAATGTAAATTCAACACTACCTAATGGGATTTACACAATACAGGTGATACTCGAAAAATTTGAATATCGTGCAAAAGTTCATTTATTTCAGTAATGCGACGTAAAAGGGGAAACTAATATACACCCTGTTCCAAATTATTATGCAAATTATATTTTTCTCATTTACCTAAATAATTGATGTAAATAACAGTCAGCATAATTCTCATGTTATCAACTATTAAGAGTACAAGTCAAATGTTATTGAACAAACCTAATGATAACAGTATTTTTTTTAAACATAAAAAAAAAAAAACTTACAATGCACTGTTCCAAATTATTACGCACAGTAAGTTTCAAAACACTTTATAGGTTGTAAAGAACTGAAAATTGTCATTTGTTGTGTTTGCAGCATATTTAATGAAATCAAAAGCTATTTCAATCAAACTTATAACAACATTTTAACTTTTTATTTTTTTTTTGTTAATCAAGTTTTTATTGAACAGCAATAAAAAAGCAAAGCAGGTGGGCGCGCAGGCCCTCAATTATTCAGTGTCAGATGAAATATAAAGATTATTAACATTGAAGTCGACCTGACAATCAATAAAAAATTAGTGTCGCTTTTGATAGTATTTATACAGGTATATTTTAACAGCATATGTCCTTTCATACAGTTCAAGTGCGTTATCGTATCCCACAGGAGGGGGTGATGATGTGGTGCGTGAGAGAAGTGTCATCTAGTGTTGTGTTAATATGGTAGGTATGTTGCGTGTGGTACAGAGAGGGTCTCATGCCCCATGGTGAGTGGTAAGTGTCGTGTGAGTGCCATTTGTATGGTAGCGTCGATGTGTGTGATATCCCATTGATCTCCGTCATACTGGAGTCGTTATTATTGGGATAGCGTATGTGTGTGTAGGGTCGAGTGCCATTGTGTGATGGGTATTTAACAGTCACAGTATAAACTTCGGTGGGCACGCAGGCCCGCAACATTAGGATTTGAACATGATGCCGTAATACGAAGGAGAAAAGCTATCGTATCATCTAAAGTCAACAATAGTATCATCTCCCACAATAATGTAACGTTTACAATTTACCAAGCGTGATCTCCTATGTATCCCTGGTGTGTTTTCATACTCCCATCGGTATGAAGGTGTCATAGTGTTTGAGCAGTGTGTAGTTGTCTATTAGCTCTGACGTAACTGTGAGGTATTAAACCCCCGTTTTTAGGGAGAGTAGGTCTTAAGAGCACGGACTCGTGATGGAGCTCAGGCGCGCGGACCCATCCTGTGAGTGATATGTGCCTTAATAAAAGTTGTGAGCTAAGGTTCCGGGGTTTCTCGCGGTGGGTCATTCGTGGTCAGTGTGATGTTTCGGTATACTCGATGTGTCCCCGGAGGCGAGCTATCTCGTTGTGCGCTATGGGGTGAATGTCTAGTGCCAACCCCGGTTTGCTAAATCTAGACCTCTATGGTCAGTTCCAGGAGTGTGCTATCCCCTATTGCGTTGTGTTGTTGCCCTGTATTATTGTCTACAGCTGGTGGCCGAGTGTGCGCGTGTAGCTCCATGTGTTGCGTCCTACGTGGCTGTATGGGTAAGTATCAGTATAGTGGTGGTGTACAGGTATGGTTCGGATCCCGGGACCAAGTCTGGGGGGGGGTTGAGGCGTGGTTGAAGCATATGGAGGCGGACCCCTACGGGTCTGAAGTTATGTTACCCGTCTATGGGATACTATTGTGTCCGTACCCCTCCCTGAGGTCGTCCGAGTCAAGTTCCTTCAAGTCAACGATGGGAGCTCGTCATAAGGGTGGTTTGCGGGGTCTCCAGGTTGGTGGGATGTCCTTCTGTGTTGTCCATGTGTCTAGTGGTGTGGGTCCCTTCCTAGTCAAATGTTTGTGAGCAGGTGGAGGGTCGGCAGTCATGTCAGTCAGTACGTCGCGGGGTCTGGTATCCCGGTGTGTTTAGTGTCTATGGGGGCCGCGTCACCCCATCAGCTCCCGGGTCCCAGCGCACCTCCCCCCCCCCCTTATTGCCCCGCGCGGAAGACAAACCATGGCGTCCACATTTCTGTGTGTTTTGTCATCCTGTCCATCAGGGTTGCCTGGACTGCCTCGGCTGCCCGAATGTCCTCCACCCTGTGGATCCATTCTTCTCGGTCGGGGATGTCCGTCTTCTTCCAGTACAATGGAATGAGTGATTTGGCAGCGTTCAGCAGGTGTCGCAATATAGACTTCTTGTAAGCGGGCAGTGGTTGTGCAGATATATGGAGTAAGGCCAGTTCGGCCGACCACTCCACATCGTCCCCGAGGATCGTCCGGATGTCATATTTGACCTGGTTCCAAAACGGGGCGATGAGCGTGCATTCCCACCAAATGTGGAAGAGCGTGCCCCTCTCCCCCGCACATCTCCAGCACATTGGTGAGGCATCAGGGAAAATCCTCCTGAGCATGGCCGGAGTCCTGTACCACATAGCTAGCAGCTTATAATTCACTTCTTGATAATGTGAGCTGGAGGAGCTTTTGTGCTGCCATATGAGGGCTTTGTCCCATTGTGTTGGCGAGAATGTTTTGGACATCGCTTCCTCCCAGCGTCGCTGGAACGTGGTATTCTCCACGGTAAGGTCTGTCAGCAGATATTGGTACAGGCTCGAGATGGCCTTTCCCAGTGTCTCATTGCGAGAACAGAGGTCCTCAAACCAGGTAAGATCTCTCCGTAGTTTATCTTTGTGGGGGAGGGAGTCATAGAAGTGCTTGAGCTGCATGTATCGAAAGATTATCATCGGGGATCGCGGTCGTCCGCCCAGCAGCGCGTCCAGTGTGTCTAGGTTGCCGTCATGAGTGACCTTGTATATCGGGATGTATGTCATATCTCCGATAAAGGACCAGGTGTCGGTTGGTAAGCCCCCCCCTATATCTGGGTTATGTGCTATCGGCAGTAGGGGGCATGGGGTCGGGGATATCCGCGGGTCCTCCCTGAGGGTTTCCCAGGTGAGCAGAGTTTGGGATACTGGGTCTTCATCATGTTGTCTACCGTTTCTAGTCGCTCTCCTCCGCCACACCGTAGCCTTCAGCTTTGCGGCGTTCCCCTCCTGGTCCAGGTGTACCCACTGCTTAGGCGAGTCCGCGTTATGCCAGTCCAGAATTCTTTGTAATACTGCAGCCTGGTGGTATTTTCTGAAGTCCGGAAGCGCCAGACCTCCCCTGTGTCTGGGTCTGCAGAGGAGGTCATGGCTTATTCTGGACTTTTCTCCTCGCCACACGTATTTAATAACCATTGTCTTTAGTGTCGAGAAGAACGTTGCTGGTATTGCGATTGGGATCGTCTGAAAAAGATAGAGAATCCGTGGTAGAACGTTCATTTTCAGCACCGCGACTCGGCCATGCCATGTGATGTGTGGGTATGCCCATTTTGCCAAGTCTAGTGCGATTTTTTGGAGTAAAGGCTCGAAATTACGTTGGTAAATCTCCCCTGGGTCTGTGGGAATCCAGATTCCGAGGTATTTCATTGCTCCCGTGCACCAGTGAAACGGGAAGAGCGACTGAAGATCCTCGTATTCCGTTACGGGCAAGGTGATATTTAAGGTCTCGCATTTCGCTAGGTTAAGCTTGAACCCAGATATTTGGCCAAATTTGTCGAATTCCGCCAGGAGGCTCGGGAGCGTGAGCCTCGGTTGGGAGACAAAGAATAAGAGGTCATCCGCGTACGCGGCCACTTTGTGTTCCGAATGATGCCATGAATAGCCGTGAATGTCAGGGTTATCCCGGATCGCCTGTAGAAGTGGCTCCAAGGAGAGGGCGAAGAGGAGCGGCGAGAGGGGACAACCCTGCCTCGTCCCGTTCGTGATGCTAAAGCTCGTGGTCAAGGCTCCATTTACGCGTATCGCTGCTCTCGGTGAGCTGTATAAGGCAGAGATCCACGCCAGTAACCTCTGCCCCAGCCCCATGTGTCGGAGGGCCTGGATCATGTAGGCCCAGTTTACCCTGTCGAAGGCCTTCTCTGCGTCCGTGGACAGCAGTAGAAGGCGCTTCCGATATTTCCGGGCATGGTGCTGTATAGAGAACAAGCGTAGTGTGCTGTCCCGCGCTTCTCGGCCCGGGATAAATCCCGTCTGGTCTGCGTGGACAAGACTCGGCAGGAGACGCTGTAGTCTGGATGCCAGCGTTTTCGTGAAGAGCTTCGTGTCCACATTCAGCAGGGATATCGGCCGGTAACTACCGCATTGTTCTGGGTCCTTCCCAGGTTTCAGTAGGACCGTTATTGTGGCCGATAGAGATTCTGCACCAAAAGTTCCCCCCTCCGCCACCTTGTTCACCGATTGTGTTAGCCAAGGTAGTAATATAGTGGCGAACTTTTTATAATAGCCCGTAGAAAGCCCATCCGGGCCCGGTGCCTTCCCGGTTTTCGTGTTTTTCAGGGCAGCCGCCAGTTCCTCTGTGGTGATTGGGTCGTCTAGTGTGGAAGCCGCCTCTTGGGTAGCCCGTCTCCCTACGTGCTCCTGCAGATACGTTTGGGCCCTTGTTGACATTTCCCCTCGTTGGATCGGGTTTACCTCTGAGCGTAAGTTGTATAGTGAGTTATAATATGCCCTGAATTCCCCAGCTATGTCCTCCGGGTGTTGTGAGACTCTGCCGGACGTCAGGCGAAGTTTCCTCACCTGGGTGCGGACCACGTCGCCTCTCAAGAGGCGAGCGAGGTACTTCCCTCCCTTATTCGCGTGGGTGTAAAAGAAGGATTTCGACGATTGTACTGAGCGGAGGTACCGTTGTGTGAGAAGGGCTCTCAAGTTCCGCCTGGCTTCCATCAGATCTCTATAGATGGCAACCAACTGAGATCGCTTGTGTTGTAGTTCCAGGCGTGCAATGATGTTATAAAGTTCGGTCATAGCTCTTGTGGCCTCTTTCCGTTTGCGGGTAGCAATTCCGATGAGAGAGCCGCGAATGACACTTTTGTGGGCCTCCCACACCGTCACTGGGGACATATCTCCCGATCCATTCTCCTCAAAGTAATGTTCTAGCGCCTGAGAGATCTCATCTCTCACTGAGGGATCTTGTAACAACGTTTCATTAAGGCGCCATGTCCGAATCGCTGGTTTAAAAAGCGGGGATTCTAGCTCCACCTGGACCGGTCCGTGGTCTGACCACGTCGCAGGGGCTATGGAAGCCTTTCGTAGTCGGGATAGCCCGTCTTGTTTGATTAAAATATAGTCGATCCTGGAGTAGCGATCGTGTATAGCAGAGTAGTGGGTGTAATCCCTATCGTCCGGGTGCATGGCCCTCCAGCAATCGACTAGTGTGAGCTCCCCCAAGGATTTGCGGATGGATCTGAGCTGCGTTTGCGGGATGCAGCAGTGGCCGGTGGAGGAGTCTATGAGTGGTTCCAGGGGGACATTGAGGTCTCCCCCCACTATTAGCGCCCCTTCGGAAAACCCCTGTAGTTTACGTAGCGTGTTTCTAAGGAACATCGCTTGCCTGGAGTTAGGTACGTATATAGACGCCAGAGTGTACACTCTATCGGCTATCACCCCCTTCAGGAAGAGGAATCTTCCTTGGTCGTCTGACAGTCTATCCAATTCTCGAAACCCCAGGTTAGCCGCGATCAGGATAGCCACTCCCGCTCGGCGAGCTAACGGGTGGTTATTGCAATAACTTAGAGGGTATTGTGCATTGCGAAGCCTAGGAACAGCTCCTTCTTTAAAATGCGTTTCCTGTAGTAACGCTATTGATGTGCCTTGTCGACGCAGCATCCTCAGGAGGTGGGTGCGTCTTTCTGGGATGTTCAATCCCCTGCAGTTGAGTGTCAATACAGACATGGGAGCGCTGCGGTACGCCATGTTGTCTCCTCTCTAGGGTCGGACTCAACCACTAGGGGGGCCGCTGAGCGACACCCAGCCCCGATGCGGCGGCGCGGCCCAGGTGTGTTGTGAGTCTCTGTGTGTCTAGCGTTTTATCTGTAGGTCACTCGTACTGTTTTGTGTGGGTAAGGGTCCAAACGTCTCGTCTGTTGCTGTCTACAGGTGTACCGGTCAAGCAGTTGGCAGCCGGTGTCCGAACCAAGTACCTGTATGTGTTGTGTGTGAGTGTGTGTGTATTAGTGTATCTGAGGAGTGAAGTAAGTGGGAATGGTAGGTAAAAGTTAAAATGAGGGTGGTCCGTCACTACCCCCCTCCAGGGTTAGTCCCTGCAGGGCTAAAAGGTGGTGGCGCCCCGAAGTCGCCTTCCGATAGGAAGGACACCTGCGCCCCGTTGGGAGTGGCCAGACGCCTCTCGCGATCGCCTGATCAGCGTGAGAGTACGCCCGTGGCTCCGTCGGGGGAGTCGCGCAAGTGGGTGTGTAGAGCAGTGATTGGTGTCTACGCCAGGAGTATTACAATATGTGTGAGTGAGATGTAGTCCGATCCGTCCAGCTCCATCCGAGTCCGAGCCCAAGTGCGACATGATTATGATGTATGGGTCACGCTAATACAAAGTCAACTGTATTGCATCGAAGAAATTATATCAAAAACAAGCATAACGTTATTAACAGTTTCACCCAACCGGTAACTGGATTACATCTAACGTGTCCTCCCGGGCCATCCCGCCCCGTGTCCCCCCTCTTTGGTTCCCCGTACCTGCACATCAGTTTCAGTTTCCCCCCCCTTGAGCCTCCCCCCACCCGCCAACACCCCCCGCGCCCGTTATTATGCGGAACCTATGGGTGACCTGGTTAGCTACGTCAGGTGAGTGGGCACCCTCCCATCCCCCCCTCCACCCCACCCCCCCCACAACCGCATAGACGCGGGGGAGCTGCCCCAAAGTCCACGAGCCGTGAATCCCCAATGAGGAAGCTCGTGTCCCGCCCCCCCCCCCACTCTCCCCCCACCCCCCCGTACAATATTAAACTTTGCGGTATTCAGCTCCCAGTCCTAAACATTGTGCGTGATGGTGTACAGCAACATATCTCCCGACTATGTCTACCCCTATTAACATGACGTATGTTTCCATTTATAAAAATTACAAACCCCACATAATGCTTACAGTAACAAGAATATGACCGGAGTAGCAAGATGAACATTTTACGTTACATGTCCGTAGGAGGTGGACCCTCTCGACCAGGCGATTCAGTGCTGTACGTGGCCAGTATCGGTGATGGCTGGTAGAGAAGTCTCATGTCCCCGCCCCTGAGTTAGATGAGTCCCGGTGGGCCACCTCCATTGTATAGTGGAGCAACATACCCACAGCCACCCCCTCTCCCCCCTCCCAAAGGTCCAACATGGGAGTCCCAGCTAATGTCCCCTCGGGGGGAGGGGGGGGGAGGAGCGCTCCACGCCGTAAGTTCTCCAGGAAAACAACATGCATGGTGATAACCT
The DNA here is from genome assembly GCF_036172605.1 of Pelobates fuscus. Taxonomy (NCBI): domain Eukaryota; kingdom Metazoa; phylum Chordata; class Amphibia; order Anura; family Pelobatidae; genus Pelobates; species Pelobates fuscus. The sequence goes on from NC_086318.1 coordinate 99,815,220, forward strand.
CTGATCGATCGGGGGGGGGGGGGGGGGGGGCCGAAGCCATAGGTAGGATATTGCAAAGTCACCCCACAGCCCACCCAAAATGCAGGCAGTCTCAGATCCCACCCGTTGGTAATCCCAAGCATGGCCTCTTAGGAACATAAGTAAAAAGGGGAAGGTGGAGGAAGGAACGGAGGGGGGAGTCGGGTGAGGGGCAAGCGAAAGCGAGAGCCAGCCCGCCAGAGCTCTTGCTTGCCATGTCTTATGTCGGGGAAACAGTACCTGTGTAACCGGGCAGTCCAGAAGGGGACTTGTTTCTAATGTTGTGCTCGGGCTTCATGATCGTGGTTTGCATGCTCTCGTGGTGAGCGGCCTCTGCGGCGGCGGAGTGCGCGTTGTGGTCCCCGGCCTGCCCCCAGGGGACCCAGGATCCAGTCCGGGATCTGCACAGGAGGGAGATCCAGCGTTTCCAAGAAACCGGGAGCTTCTTCTGGTCCGCGGAGTGGCACCCAGCCATTCCCGTGTCTCGCCAACAATGCGAATGGAAAGCCCCATTTGTATGGTATGTTGTGGGACCTGAGCAATGCGGTGATGGGCCGCAGTGCGCGCCTTGCTTCTAGAGTTGTTGGGGACAGGTCATTAAACAGGGAAATAGGTGTGCCGTGAAAGTCCCATGTAGGTTGCGCCCTGGCAGCTTTCATAATGGCATCCTTCGTGGCAAACGAATGGACGCAGCAAACAATGTCTCTCGGGCCCTCCTCGGCTGAGCGAGGCCTTAGGGCTCTGTGTGCTCTGTCATATCGGATTTCCAGCGGGGCATCTCCAGGTAGGATCATCCTGAAAAGTGCAGTTAGGGTGTCTTCGATGTGTTCCTCACCCTCCGCCTCCGGCATGCCGCGGACTCGGATATTACATCTGCGGCCACGGTTGTCAAGATCTTCCACTGCTCTGCGCATTTGTAAGAGCAGTTCGCCTTGTCGGGATAGGGCCGTGTCGGTTGCCGCTTGTCTGTTTGCATGTGTCTCTCGGGAACGTTCTAGTTCCTGTATCCGGGTCCCTTGTGCGGAGACCTCCGTCCGGAGGCCCGCTATCTCGGCCCGAAGAGCATCCTGGATTGTAGTGGTGTGGACCAGGAGGTCGGCCTTCGTGGCCATGGATGCCATAGATGCCGCAATCGTGCGGATCTCCTCACCGATGCTCTCTAGAGTAGAGGCTGGGGGATCTCCCTGTGGTTGGGGAGCGGTCGCCATCTTGGGGCCTCCGGCCTCACCTCGTGCGTCCGTCGTTGTAACTAGGAATCCGTCCATCGGACCTAGGGATTGGCTATTCTGCGTGCCTCTGGGGGTCCCGGGAGGGTCACCCCGACGATTACGACCCATAAGAGCGAAAGTAAGCTTATAAAAAGGGCTTTAGGCGGACCGGTGGAGCGGAGCTCACAGTTTATGCGTCCATCCTGGTCGACGTCCAAGCCACGCCCCCATTTTAACTTTTTAAACATTTTAACATAGGACCCCTTATTTGATAGCAGCTTCACAAGTCTTGCATCCATTGAACTTGTGAGTTTTTGGACAGTTTCTGCTTGAATTTGTTTGCAAGATGTCAGAATAGCCTCCCAGAGCTGCTGTTGGATGTAAACTGCCTCCTCCCACCCTCATAGATCTTTTGCTTGAGGATGCTCCAAAGGTTATCAATAGAATTAAGGTCAGGGGAGGATGGAGGCCACACCATGACTTTCTCTCCTTTTATCCCCATAGCAGCCATTGATGCAGAGGTATTCTTTGCAGCATGAGACGGAGCATTGTCATGCATGAAGAGGATTTTATTACGGAAAGCATAGCTCTTCCTTCTGTACCAGGGAAGAAAGTGGTCAGTCAGAAACTCCACATACTTTGCAGAGGTCATCTTTACACCTTCGGGGACCCTAAAGGGGCCGACCAGCTCTCTTCCCATGATTCCGGCCCAAAACATGACTCCACCACCGCCTTGCTGGCGTCGCAGCCTTGTTGGAACAGGGTGGCCGTCCACCAATCACCCACTACTCCATCCATCTGGACCATCCAGGGTTGCACGGCACTCATCAGTGAACAGGACTGTTTGAAAATTAGTCTTCATGTATTTTTCTGCCCAATGCAGCAGTTTCTGCTTGTGGTGGCCGAATAGAAGGTTTATGCACAATTGCAAGACTCTGGAGAACTCTACACCTTGATGTCCATGGGACACCAGCAGCTTCAAATATCTGTTTGCTGATATGTAATGGTATTTTAGCAGCTGCTCTCTTGAACTGATGCATGGATCTGGCAGAAGTCTTCCTGAATGTGCCTTTATCTGCACAAACCCGTCTGTGCTCTGAATCAGCCACAAAGCTCTTACTAGTGCAATGATCACGCTTAAGTTTTCGTGAAATATCTAATGTTTTCATACCTCGTCCAAGGCATTGAACTATTTCACGCTTTTCGGCAGAAGAGAGATCCTTTTTCTTCCCCATACGGCATGAAAATGGTGCTCTGCTTAATAATGTGAAACACCCTCCTTTAATAGTATTTCCTTAAATTGGGCTCACCTGCCAATCTAATTATCACAGGTGTCCAGGATTTTCAGTAGTCAAAAGAGCCCTGAGACACAATGCCATCCATGAGTTAAACTGAAAAACAAAATATTTAATCTTTGTGACACAAATAGAATTTGCATAATAATTTGGAACAGGGTGTATGAGATAGACGCATTACATGCAAAGCAAGATAGTTCAAGCCGTGATTTGTCATAAGTGCGATGATTGTGGTTTTGGGGTTTACATGAGCTGTAATCTCAGTAAATTAGAATATAACATGCAATCAATAAAACAAGGAGTGTACATAGAACAATATCGGACCTCTGAAAACTATAAGCATGCATATGGACTCAGTACTTGGTTTGATCCCCTTTTGCAGCAATTACTGCCTCAATGCGGCGTGGCATGGAAGCCATCAGCCTGTGGCACTACTGAGGTGTTATGGAAGACCAGAATGCTTCAATAGCAGTCTTCAGCACTTCTGCATTGTCCGTTCTCATGTCTCATCTTTCTCTTGGCAATGCCCCATAGATTCTCTATGGGGTTCAGGTCAGGCGAGCTTGACAAATCACGGCTTGAACTATCTTGCTTTGCGTCCAGCTCATATATTTATTTCCCCTTTTACGTTGCATTACTGAAATAAACTATTGCACGATATACTAATTTTTCAAATATCACCTGTATATCAGTACAGCAGGTCTCAATTTTTACGCTAATCCACCCAATACCACCAGGGAGCAGTGCGCACAAGTATATTACATATGTATATGTGTGTGTTTCAGGAAGTTCTCCCGAAAGCTTGTCATTTAAAAAATTGTGTTAGTCCAATAAAAGGTATTACAGGTGGTCCTCATTTTGCGACGGCTCACTTGTATGACCAGCTCTCTCACGAGTTGGTAAGTGCGAGCGGTCGTGGGAATTAGAGGGATTCCCTGCTCTGCTGTGTTCTGCTATGTTTGGTGATATTTCCCGGAACATCATGCTGATAAGTTGCATTAACAATGAAACCGCTGTCCATTAGTGGTTCACTGACTTTGCTCCTCTTCCACAGTTGTGTTTCAAAGCTGTTGTATACAGCAGACACATACTCCAAGGAATCCATGTATCCATGTTGAGCTCATTTGCATATGCCTACCCAGAATTCCTTGCAGTAGTGAGCACACTGTTAAAGTGAGATTGATGTGGGAAAAGCAAGTCTAATGGCTTGACTGGTGTGTGTATTTGTGTTTAGCAATGTAATAAATATATTTATATGTGATTTTTATGAGATTTGTTGGATTGCATCAAATATTATATTTTATATCAGCAGTAACTGTTAGTCAAGCACTCTAATTTCGATTTTTCAATTTATACATTGATTTATTCATAGGGTGGTCTCAAAATTTCTTGTTAAATCAGCTTTCATGGTTCCTATTTCTTTTGACTGCGAGGCACCAAGTGTACACCATTCTAAAGCATTGTGAATACAAGTCTATGTCAAAAGAGATTTCCTTTTTAAGATTCAACAAAACAACAGTATGGGTATTAATCAATGGCCACATGACATGGTGAGGAATTGAACAAGAACACTAAAATTAATGATTTATTAAATTAATTTTACTGCTTAAAAGTAAAATTCTTCCAATAAAGTCTAATTATTAAATGTTCTTGTAATCGTATCCTTGTAAAAGACAAAACAAATGTCTGACACCTAATGTTTCAGCTTCAATCAGATGTCCACTTGGTTAGAAGTTTGTATTTTCTTGTGCTCTGTAACTTTAATCACAATCAATCACACACCCCTCCTGCAGGCTCTAGAAGGCTATTAACAGAGCAGGAGTTACAACATTCTAGATTAAACAGACTGTACTAAAGGAATCTAAAATATCTAGGTTCCTTTTCAGGATGTGTTTAGGAAGGCTGTGTAAGTCACATGCAAGGAGATGTAACTGGGAACTGGGACTGGACTGTATAAACAAAGTAATTTAACTCCTCAATAACAGAATTGTGAAGCGAGACTGCAGGGACATGATCTAAACACCAAAACTGCTTAAATTGTTTTGGTGCCCATAGTAACCCTGGAACCGCACTTTCACATATGCAAAAGACAGCGCTTATAACAATGATTGAAAGGGGAACCAAGATACAAAGGTCTAGTTTCTGGATAAGTCGTTTTTTCCCCTCCCTTTTGTTTGTTTTTTTAATACGTTCAATACACATCTGTTGGGAAGGTAATTATTGCAGTTTATTAAAATTACCTTTGCAGGTTTACAAGACCTGGGACACTGCACCTACACCACTTCAATGAGCTGAAGTGGTCGGGTTGTCTCCAAAGCTCCAGGTTTCTCTTTTTTTCTATTGCATTTTATCTCCTCCAGCTCTGCTTCACTTCCACCTTATTTGATTTGCTGTCCTAACGTGTTTTATACCCCACCTCCTATAGACTGTAAGCTCGTTTGAGCAGGGTCCTCTACAACCTATCATTCCTGTAAGTTTTCTTGTAATTGTCCTATTTATAGTTAAATCCCCCTCTCATAATATTGTACAGCGCTACAGAATCTGTTGGCGCTATATAAATAATATCGGAGAGCAATAAACATTGAAAAGTTAAAGTTTCCCGTTAAAACTGGTGAAAAAATGATATGCAAAATGTAAGAGGATGTACAAAGAGTTCAGTTTGTGTTGACTTGCTAAATTAGTTCATCCAGTAATTTTGACAAAACCAGACCAGACACTTGTCCAGATGTTTACAGCCTCTCTCATGGGACGCTGAGAGAGATATTGAGCAGTAAATTAGAATACAACTGTAATCCTGCACAAAAATTATTAAAAATCTACAGATAGGGATGATGGGATAGAGCAATTCAGTCAATGAAATACTAAGTTAATGTTCTACAAAAACAATGTTATGTTTTGGGACCTGGAGTGTTGGTTATCAACCTGATATGAACACCATCGTCTGTGTGTTTTGCAAATTACAAATTCCCTTTTAACTTACCTGCCTTCAAAATAGTCATTTCTCTCAGAGGGAAGCGATAATCTAGTAAAAAGTATTAAAACAAAATACACAAGTCTCAAAAGTATTCTTTATTAATCAATTGCATTAGATGCTGTGGAAACAGCTTTTTATATAAAGGCACAGGAAGACATTTGTGATGAAATATTGAAATTAAACAGTAGATTTACAATACAAAAAGACAATGTTAATGCACATACAAACCCTCAATTTGGTCATTCAAAAATATTCCACAGAAAATCTTTAAAATTTATGTGCAACTACTAAAAAATATGAATAGTCTTTTACCTTGTACAATAAAACGATAAATAACCTGGCGCAAACTGAACAAAAAGATTTATTGCTTCTCACATAAACTCCTCTCTCCCTGTAGGTTTATATTAATGTTCCAAATTGCTGGCAGGGTTGTTTTTATTACAATATTTCAATGTACTGCATGGGGTGCATGCACATGGAATCTAGCAGGAGTGTATCTGGCAATAACAAACCAGCCCTGAGTAAAGTAATCAGAGCTGGCAGTGTTTTCTCTTCTGTGGTTTAGCAACCACACAAAATGTTCAACCTGTTCATCAGAAATGGCGCACATTTAATTTTCAATCAACTTCTGTGATAAAACAAGACCTTTCAAGCATGATCGTATAGTAGACTGAGGCTAGCGGTGCATGGTGAATGACGAACGGTGTTTGTGTGTAAAAAGAGAAAACAAAATATAAAAAAAAAAAATTAACACAGCTGTGGTATTTGTACCTTCCAAAAGATTAATTGCCACAAAAACTGTGTCATGCAATAAGAAGCTATATGTTGCTATAGCAACTAATTGACCAAGCGCGTTCAAGGCTAATTAAATCAGTTATATTATTAACCCCATTTTAGAGCTCAGAAATTTGAAGATTTTGGCAAAGGTAGAGGCTCAATGAATAGAAAAAGCATCTAAAAAGTAAACATGAGAAAAATCTGGAATATACATGATTGTAGGTGTTCATGCCCACTTGAAAGGCTAGTGTGTAGGTAGAGGTATCACATACAAACAGTGAAACAATGACTAGGTTTAAGAATAGCAGTTACACCAGCTGCTAAAAACAAAATCTGCTTTCTGAATCAAAGTACATAAATGGAATGCTTTATGAAAAATAGGTACAGACCGTACAAAGGTTTGTGTGTTTAACCCCTTAAGGACACATGACATGTGTGTCATGTCATGATTCCCTTTTATTCCAGAAGTTTGGTCCTTAAGGGGTTAAAGAGACATCAAAAATTAAGTGATTATGGTGCCTGGAGTCCCCTGGTGCCATCTCATTGACCACTGTTGAAGCATATAAACCAGGCACCTGTCTGCCGTTTCCTAACCCATACAGCGATAGGCAGGAGTTAAAGGCCAAAACCTTTGTAGGCATACTTTGTTCTTCGTAGAGACAACTTCCATGAAGTTACAGGTTTAATCAATAAATCTGTGATGCTCAGCCAGATGCACTGTTTTCTATTCTACTGACTGATCAGCATTATAGGTTGACTTAAGAAACACAGTCTTTTATTAATAATTAATTTAAGTTGCATCCCTAGCTGCATACCAAACAAAACTAATTTTAATGAAGTTACCAAGTTGTATGTGATACTCCCTATTTTGTGCGTTTTAAAGAGTGCATGTGCTGGCCTGCACAATATTCAGTTCAGTGAAGGATAGTGGATTACTATGAAGTTCACCGCAGAGATTTATAATTTATGTAAGCATGATTTTAAAAAGAAGTCCTTCATTCATAAACAGGAATGCATAGAAATAGAGTGTGTGGGCCTTGTAACAAATTCAAGAGTGTAATTATGCATAGAATGTTTAGCGCAACGGATCTCTAGCATTTGTGTGCAGCTGACAGTACACATGTAAAATGGCAAGGGGAATGGGAATATAATCTTGCTTTTCTAGAAGACTACCAGAGTTATCTGGGTAAAGGATGTGGGAAAGCAAGGTTTTCTTAAGCCTTTATTCTTTAACATAACTTAAAGGTCCAGATAACTTGGCAAAAGATCACTGACACTTTTAGAAAGAACATGGGCTCCTTGAAACCTTGGACTTATAATTACCGGTATATTATAGAATTCATATGTATATAATATATTATACCCAATATAGTATATGGTGCATTGAGTAGTAAGAACATAGAAAGGAAATAATTTAAATGAAAGCATCCCTTTGGAGACCAGACAAGGGCCATCAGAAAAGACTTTTGACCAACCTTAGTGCTGCATTTTTTTTGTAGCCACGTGGGTGCTGTGCCAAATATTGCTTGTACAGGCTATCCGGGGACAGTACGTATGTATGTAGTATAATAATATTAAAACAAATAAATAATTGCTAAACCAAACAAAAACTGTAAAATTTAGGACACATTGAGAAACCACCAGATTATCATAAGTTTTTTTCTTTAAACTGAATGGGTGTGGAGAATTATTGTCATCAGGTAAACCTCAAACATGCCAGTGATACTATATCATGCAGTATTATTTCTGCAGTAGGGATACCAAAAAAAAACACACGTCTACCCAGAATTACACTATTGTTCCACTCCATTATTTAGATCCAACATCTCTATGTTACTCCATATTGATTCAATGAACACATATGAAAATATATTCTCCATATCAGAACAGAGGCTTAGAACACTTTAAAATTATGTTCCGTTACATTTTAAATGCTTTAGAAAACATTAAACACAATGAAACACTGAAATACTGAATACTCAGACATGTTGCAGGTTTATAAAAAAAGGACTGATTTGCAGTAAACGTGTCAAAATTTAGGATTCAAAGAATTTATATAGCAAAACAGGCTTCGATGTGGTGTTTGCAAATGTGTCCTGTCCAAGCAGTTATCAAACCTCTAGTTGCCGGCTCTTTAAAGAAACATCCACACATATCTGCACCTTATTTGCAACCATCTCAGTAAAGCACCAAAAATTTGCAGTGTAACAGCTTTTAACCCCTTAAGGACACATGACATGTGTGACATGTCATGATTCCCTTTTATTCCAGAAGTTTGGTCCTTAAGGGGTTAAACCAATAGCAGTTTAATATATTGAAGCAAATCTTTTTAATTTCTGTTTTTAAGATCAGAATTTACTTAAATGATTCTTTTCACAAAAGTCACGCATTATAGGGGCATAACTGCGATTAAACTAATAGAAAACAGTAGGGGCAACTAGAGACTGACACTACTCCGTATCCCACCTATTCATAAATGTACATTTATAGTCATTGCTAATCTTGAGTATTATGTGATGCAATTTGTTTTATTATTCTTTGGTGTGTGCTTTACCACCGTTTATCACACAAACAAAATTTTTTTTAATAAAATATCTCTCTGCCCCGTTGCATTAACTGAACAGGTACAGGCTTAAACAGTATTTCACAGAATACTTACACAAAATCAAGCAGAACAATGACCTATAAACGATTGGACCAAACCAAATCGAGTCTGGATGAAATCAAACAAAAGGCATTATATGTTTAATGTGAAACTAGGGTAATAAAAATTATTTACATGAATTTAAAAATATATAATTTTTTTTTTTAAATGACAAATTCTTGCTCTTATAAGCCTGGGAGTACCAACTGCTTGGCATACAAAGGGTTAAACATTCAGCATCTCATTCCACCAAAGTGGCTAATTTAAGAAGCAAAACAATGAGACGAAGGTTTAAAAAAAAAAAAAAAAAAACAACAAAAAAAATAACACAAAGATCCTGAAATTTATATATGTATATCAACATACAAATATGATATGACTTAAGAAAAAAAGCCTATAAAACAGGCCAGCAGTCTCAACTTGAACTTTTCAAGTAAAGGCATCAGCTTCACAAAAATTGTGATACTAATGTAATGTCATGTCAACTACTGTTTGACACATGAATAATCTATTATGCTATCAAAGTCTATTATCCCCAGTCACCTGGGGATGCTCATCAGATGTACCTCTCAGGTAATCAACGAGCAAAAAAGTCAATAGTAGCTTCAGTTTTAATTAGATAAGAACACGTACCTGGCATGATTGCAGAGGATTGCATACCATCCTCTGTGCCATACAAGCTCCATTTCATGGCATCAGCAAAGCATCTATTTATAACTTCTGTACATACAGCAGTGATAGAAAATAATATCTTGTACGTGCTTTAACTAATTAAACTTTCATTTATCAGACTAAGAAAAGTAAAAACAAATAGGAGGAACCACATGGACTACCTCACATTATTACTCAATTGTGCAAGGTATTCTCGTAATTCTTTTGCAGCTTTGAATCTGCCATATCTTTTCTTTGGGTTAGCACATTCGTCCAGCAATGCCTCAAGACGGCCATCTTTGGCAATCTCTGCAGGAGGATCATGAAGAAGACCACCAGAAGTGCCACGCCAGGTGGCATGTCTAGACAGGAGATTCTGACAGATCGCATAATAATTGTGGTCCACTGTGGTTCGGGTACAAAGAGTTTCCTTTGAGAAAGACAGACATGCTTCTTTGTCACAGTCATCAAACTTGCTCTCATACCATACATCCCAGTTTTCTGGTTTATCTGGATAACAAAACAAAAACATTGCATGGGTTAGATTTGGGTTTTTCTTTATAAACAAACATGTTTAAACGTCTCTTTACCCTTGTAGTTTTTATTAGACAGTTTCACCATTACATCTGCAGTATAAGGCATTAAATGTCTTACACAAATATTTTTAATGTTTGTTCATTAGATGCGAAGTCTAAAAACAATGTAGCTTATGGTAATAAAATTGTACATGCATTTACAGATTTTGGACATTGCGATCAGGGTACTAAGGATGCCCAGGTTGCTTTAACTTTAACCCCTTAAGACCGCAGGACGTACTATGCCGTCCTTATTTAGATGGCTCTAAAATCCGCAGGGCGGCATAGAACGTCCTGCGGTCTTATGTACTTACCCGGACGCCGGCGATCCCACGCCGGCGATCGCGGTATGGGGGGACTTACCTGGGAGCCCAGGGATTCCCCCTCCATCCTCTTCGGCCCCCCAGGGCCATGTGATCGCGAGGTCCTTGCGAGGACCCCGCGATCACATGGACGGCATAGCCGTCCATGTCAATGCCAGCAGGGGGAGTGCCTGTAATGACAGGTACTCCCCCTGCTGTCTGAAATTCAAATAAAATCCGTTAAAACAGTGTAAAAATAAGATTATACTTAGATCATATATATATATTTATTATATATATGATCTAAGTATATATATATACACATAAATATACATACACTGTCTACATGTATTTTAATATTAATATATACATAATTATATATATATATATATATATATATATATATATATATATATATATATATATTAATATCAAAATACACGTACAATGATATTGATTAAATATATATAATTTTTATTATATATATATTTATATATAATAAAAAATAAATAAATATATAAATACGTTAAAACATTTTTTAAAAAAATAATACAAAATAGATAAAAAATATATAAACATGCGAAATTTCGTTCTAACTGTATTTTAAAATTATATATATATTGATATCAAAATACATGTAGAACGAAATAATATATCTATCTATATACATAAGTATATACGTATATATCACTATATATATACCTATATATAAATAAAAATAAAAAAAATTATATACATATATATGCACACCTATATATATATATATATATATATATATATATATATATATATATATATATATATATATATAATAATTCTACGCATATATTTATGTAATAATTTTACATAATTAAGTCATTTTATTAATTACAATTAGCGGGACCTGCCTGACAACCCATGCTGAAACTATAGGGAATTTAATTTGCTAGCACTATATTTAACCCTATAACTTTCCAAGACACCATAAAACCTGTACATGGGGGGTACTGTTTTACTCGGAAGACTTCGCTGAACACAAATATTAGTGTTTCAAAACAGTAAAATATTACAACGACGATATCGTCAGTGACTGACATTTTTTGCATTTTTCACACACAAATGGCACTTACACTGACGATATAATTGTTGTGATACGTTTTACTGTTTTGAAACAGTAATATTTGTGTTCAGCGAAGTCTCCTGAGTATAACAGTACCCCTCATGTACAGGTTTTATGGTGTTTTCAAAAGTTACAGAGTCAAATATAAGGTTTGCGTTTCAGTTTTTTCACATTAAAATTCGCCAGGTTGCCTTTGAGACCGTATGGTAGCCCAGGAATGAAAATTATCTCCATGATGGCATACCATTTGCAATAGTAGACAACCCAGGGTATTGCAAATAGGGTATGTTTTTTTTTTTTAGTAGCCACTTAGTCACAAACACTGGCCAAAATTTGCGTTCAAATTAGTTTTTTGCATTTTCAAATATTAACACTAACTTTGGCCAGTGTTTGTGACCAAGTGGCTACTAAAAAAGACTGGACATACCATTTGCAAAAGTAGACAACCCAAGGTATTGCAAATGGAGTATGCCATCATGGGGGTAATTCTTATTTCTGGGCTACCATATGGTCTCAAAGGCAACGTAACCAATCTGGCGAATTTCAATGTGAAAAAACTGAAATATGTAACACGCTATATTTGACCCTGTAACTTCCCAAAACACCATAAAACCTGTACATAGGGGGTACTGTTTTACACGTGAGACATCGCTGAATACAAATATGTGTATTTTATTGCAGTAAAAGCAAACCGTATTATGACATTCACAGTTAGAATGTCACGTAGAACTAAAAAAATTTTTAAAAAAATCTTATTTTCTCTCATTTTTGTAATATTTTTTTCATATTAAATTATGTTCCATACCTAAATATTTGATGTTAAACGAAAGCCCTGTTTCCCCTGAATAAAATGATATATAATAAGTTGGGGGCATTTAATATGAAAGAGGTGAATTACGGTTGGACAGACATGTAGCGCAAATGCCAGGTTTTGTTTACGGTTTTTTTGGATCACAACTTGTACATTTGGCTGCGGTCTTAAGGGGTTAATCACAGCGTATGGTTAGGAAAAGGAGGCCGCAAGCCCGGATAACTTTTGGTTTATTATGTGGTACAGTACTGGGAAATATGGTTTTATTTTACCGTCCTTTGTAAAGGCAGCTTACTGTACTACCTGCTTCTTTTATGTAGTTTATGAGTTGGTTCTAGAATGGTTTGGAAACGCTTTTGCTGATCTATCCTTAAGTCAATAATAACCAGGATCAACTTCTTGATTAGCTCCATATGATATTTATTCCAAATGGTGCATATATTTGTAGCTTTTTTTTTCATATTATAGGAAATACAATTTTCTGAAATGCTGCAAACTAATGGTTGTGAATTTGGCAATGGTAAGTTACCAAAGTTTGTTTTTGAGAATGAGAAAAGATCCTTCTTGATAAAGTAAAATTCTGGCAAAAACAAGAGGACCAATTATTGGCATTTATATAGCGCCAACTTATTCCACATCGCTTTACAATATTATAAATTTGGAAACTTAACAATATACAAGACAATTAGAATATGTTACAGGAACAATAGGTTGATGAGGACACTTCTTAAACAAGCTTACAATCTAGTAGCCAAAATGAGTACTCCAATACATGGTATATATCTGCCCACAGGAGATATTTTCAATCAATTTGGATGTTGGAGAGCTAAAATATATATCCCACAGTATTAATCTCACGTTTTGGAACATATACATTTTAGCTCTATCACGGATAAAACTGAAGTTTTAAGGGAGAATGCCACAGATCTGAAAATCGCATCATAGCATAAAAAAAAAATGAAAATCACCTGTAACTTGAGTTAACCTTTTAATCATATGCTCCGTTACCTTTTAAATGTATATTAAAGATTTAACAAGTTGCCCCACAATCGCAGCCATGACACACGCTCCAAATATTGTTTAATTTCTCTTCTAGTATGCTCTCTCTATGCCAATAAAAAGAAACACTATAAAGGGAAGCATAACAGAACAAAATGACAATTAGCTAAATACTGGGCTGAGATGATGCCCTACTGGCTGTTGGAGTATAATATAAAATGTTAAAAGCTGTAATCCTAAAACTATAGTGTCCCTCTGCACATTAGGAGTCCACACAGGAAAGCATTGGGGCACTCTAGGTAGTTTTAACGCTGCAATGTAAACATCACAGTTTCTCTAAAACTGCAGTGTTTTACATTGCGGGGTTAAAGGGACTGGGAAACTGCACCCAGACCACTTTAATAAGAAGAGATGGGTGTCTATAGTGTCCCTTTAACAAGCACATAACAGCAATACCAACAAACAATATACAACAGGATGCAACAACAAATGCCCAAGTTTGTAAGGTCTCAATGCTAAAGGACAGAGATCCAATTAGTGCTGTTGAAACAAGCACTGGTACCTCCACAGAAGCAAGTCACAAGAACTTCTCTCGAAATGGTTTGCTATATTTAACAAACATGGATTTCTAGATTTTAATTTTCCCCCTGTTCTTTACATATTTTATTCAGCATCTTTCATCTGAGCTTTCTGCCAATCATTGTTACAAGCGCTGTTCTTTGCACTTGGCAGTCAACATAGAGAGGAGAAGTTATACTTTGATGTTTCTATTTTTCATCTTCAGATGTCCTGGCATTGTCGGAACTGGATTCTGAGGTCATTTGACAATTCTTTAATGCGAATTTAAAAAAAAAAAAAAAAAAAAAAAAAAAAAAGCACATCATGAAAGAAAGGTGTACTCAAGTTATAAGTGTTTTCAATGTATTATTCAATGGAATAAATTCTAGGTAAGTGACAATTCCTCTTTAAAAATTACGTTTAACGGTTTTAATGATGTCACATGTTGCATAACAAGCACTGCTCACAAAATAAAATTAATTTTACTTGGGTACAGCGAGGTATATTTATTAAATTATTTTGCTCTAAAGTGGCCCAAAGTACTGACTAAAAGATCAATCCCGCTGGAAATCAATGGAACCAGTAGGCACATTCCATTGTGACGCTTGCTTTTTCACATTTTTACACCACTTATTAGAACAAGAGACTTTGATAAATCCCCAGTTGTATGCATATGTGGCATAACTGCATACATTTTAAAATGTATACTATGTGCATCTGTAAACAGAATTACAGTTGCAAATGTATAATTCAATGCAAAATAGAAAATCTGGAGCAGATGTGTATTTCAAAAATGTATCAGTAGTTGGTTTACAGCAATGCTAGTTTTATAAACAATTTCCTATAGCTTAATGTAGAATTTTTATTTGCCCCCTTCCCAAGTCTTTACAGTGTTGTGCCAACAAAAACCAAGAACATAAGATAGTGTATCATTCACATATGGGATTTTGATTGAAATGATTAATTCACACAACGTCACCAATCACATCTGCCTCACAAAAGGAACAGATGCTGAACTTGCAGGACAAGATTAATATGGCCACTATTTAGGAGCAAGCCGACATTAGCGATATATCTGCTTAGGCTTTCGGATCTACAATGAAAGCTTTGCGGATTATACGGACACAACACATTTTCTTAGTCTTGAAGCAATCTCAGTGGTTTAGTTTATTAGTTTTGATAAAGGGAACATCTAGTCCCAAAATTAACACTTGTTTGGAGACTAAAAGCAAAAAAAAAAAAAAAAAAAAAAAGGTTTACATTGCAGGATTAAAACTTAAGTACCACAGCACCCAGACCACGCAATTGAGAAGAAATGAATCTACTTTACGAAATGATAAATATTAATGCTGTGCTTTATTTTTCTTTAAAAGCATATTCTTTGTCTAGATATAATCTATAAAGAAAAATCATGTAAAACAAAGCACATTTACACCATTCCACGCATATGCAAACACACATACAGAGTTCAACAGAAAACTATAACCCTGACACGTTAAGATGACTGATACGATTTCTACCAAATGTGGTATGCAATTTAGAACATTTTACGTGAAAAAAAAAAAAAAATTAAATACTTACTTTGCTTTATCAGCTTTTTATCTGTCACCAACACGTTCTCAGCGTCTACAATAATAACTTTCCCATCCCGTGGCCCAACAGCAAAGTTATCAAAGCTGACATCCAAGAGGTAAAGTGCAAATTCAAAGTCATTGTTTGTAAGTTGTTCTGCAATTTCCATTAGCTGCCATGCAAGGTCCACTCGCTTCTCCCAAGGAGCATTGAAAAAACTCCACAGTTCTTCTCCAACATAGTTTACAGCCACCATTCTGCCACAAGCTCCTAGATACTTCGCAAAAGGCCAGCCTTCATCTGATGGGAAACTCTGCAAGAAGAAAATAAGAACAGATTATTGGAAAGCTCCTTACCTCTCATATCCCGCAATTTTTTATTTTTTTTTGTATTTTATGGATTTCACTTTGCATTCCTACAGTTTATATATTCATATGACTACACTGAAATACAGACACTTATCTAAAAACCTCTATGCAGTGTGAGTTGTAATAACATTAGATGGTGAACATGGCATTTCAGAAACCAGTATGGAAAAATACAAAATTTCAGTATCAACAGAAACACTTGCGTCATTACTACAGTGCACATCTATGTTTATATAACCTCTCTGGAGCATTATTGTGTGTAAACAATCTACAACTAGAATAATCACTAGTTACGCCAACCTAAATGGGCATAGGATGAGCATAAGTTTAAAATCTTTTTCAATACCCTCCACCTACATATGGGCCAATAAGAAACCCTGATTATCCTTTTCACTTCTTTAACGGCCAAAAGATGGGGGTGAGTGGGGGGGTTGCTGGGCCTCCCGGATGTGGAATTATACCACCAAGCAACTGCTCACTAGAGTCTACAAATAGTGCAACCCACACTCAGATAAGCAATGGGTGAAACTGGAAGCCGCCTATTTCAGAACCCCAATCTACACAATCCCCCTATCCCTCACCTCTGTATCTAATCACTCACAACCCCTTGTTCCCTACTGGAGCAGATGGGAAAATATATAAGCAATATCATAACTCACAATACTTGTCAGTGGAGGCAGTAATTGAAGGGAATGAAATCAAACCTTTACACAAATTGTTACCGGAGACTGATATCACAGCAATGCAAATGTTTTCATACATTCAAATGGTACACTTTTTAAAGAAAGGACACTTGGCTCAGAGGTCACTCCGAGAACTAACACCCTCTGAAAAGTATTGCAAGGGGCACATATTTAAAAAGAAGCTTATCTCGGTCATGTACACTCTCCTCTCCATACAGCCCTAACACCCTCAGGCCTTCACGTCTGCATGGGAATCAGAGCTCAATATCACCACACCACCTGATCGGTGGCGCAAAATCTTTAGAAATAGTCACAAAAACAGAAACAGAGACCCAAGAAAGTAACTATAAAAGAATAGTTAGATGGTATTATACACCAGCGAGACTAAAAGCCATATTCCCCCAATCCTCTGATCAATGTTGGAGATGCCATCACACATCTGGTGGTCCTGCCCAGAAATACAAACCTACAGGAGGCGCATTTCTAGCCTCATACAGACTATACTGGGGTAAAAACTGACCCCAAACCCAGATTCTTTCATCTTCCTTATCCCACCACCAAACTTTCCAAACGAAAAAACTCAACTACTCCTACATTTGATAACAGCGGCAAACCAATTGATACTGGAAAAAAAAAAAAAAATCAAACCCGCCATAAGAGATTGGATCCAAAGAGTGGAAACCACTAGGAAAATGGAGGAAATTTGCTACTCCCTCTCAGACAGATACCACTCTTACACATCTATCTGGTCCTGGCGGTGCACGTAACTTCAGCATTCCCCATGACGGGGGATCCCACACGCACCCTTGGGCAAGCTAACCGAAGGGGAAAACTTCCAACATACACTCCATACCATTCTACCAGGGTTATCTTTGTTTTTGTATTTACTTAAACACATCTTGATTCACAAACCATACAGAATTATCAACAAATTCTTGTTTTCTATGTATTTGACGCATACAGATAATTGTTACTTCTCAATATTCCATGAATACAAAACAGTGATATCTGTACCATGATTTTATGAAAAAAAATAAAAAGATAAAAAAAAAAATTTAAATCTAGAAATGTTTTCTGCAGTTTTAGGTTGGGTACCCTAGTTTTAGGATAGGTATAAAAAAAAAACCTGAAATTTAAATAAGAGTATTAATTAAATTGCCAACAAACTTGAATTTACATGCATGGCAGCCCATTTACAAACATAATTACGAATATATATTTTCATTTATTGTTGGAATTTTATAAACAAATGTATAATGCAAACCTTACAAAAGGAAACTAATTACTTTTAGACACAGAATAAGAAAAGGCAAACTCTCACGTGAAAAGCTGTACTACAATCATTAAGGATTATGACACATTATGGCTGCAAGAGCTAGTCAAAATAGCCTCAAGTCTACCCCTTCGCATGCAATTAACTGCAGTTTTAAAAAGGTCCAAACCCTCATCCATCCCAGCAACAGGAAGGCTATTTGATTTGCATGCTATATAGTTAGAAAGAACCACCCACCCTGGTTCTTTCTAACTATATAGCATGCACCTCCAGCTGTTTGAACCGCAGCCAATCACCTCCTTATTACTCTCACATGTCATCAGCTGCTGCAGTTATACTATTAATTATCTCTGCCACCACATACAAATCCCTCTGCTACCTCTGGTCTCATCTCCCCATTTTAAGCTTTAGATTGTAAGCTCACAGGCAGGGTCCTCTACCTGTTGTATCGGTATGTTCTTATTGTGTGACTTTTTCTCAGTTGTACAGCGCTGCAGAATTTGTTAGTGCTTTATAAATGCCAGTAATAATAATAGTAATAAATAATCATTAACAGATCTGTGAACTCATCCCAGGAGGGAAATAAGAGAGAAATAAACAAGTCCTCCATGCAAGTCCTAAAGTAAAAATTCCACCGTGGACAAAAATGACAATCCTTTGCGGGAAGTGCGAAGGGATAATATGTCACAGCCTGGGTGTATGGTTAGGGATGCAGAAGTAATATTGCTAGAGTGCAATATGTGCACCCACACCACTTTATGAAGCTGAAGTGGCTTTTGGTACTTAGACTGTGCTTGTAAAGTGAACCGAAGCAAAAGGCGAGTAGGGCTTCGTCAACCACATGGACAAGCTTCTTCCATGGAAGATCTTTCGAATACTGGAAGTGATGCATTTAATTAAAAGCACTTTTATAATCAGCTAAAGTAATTTCTGTGAATTTTTTTTTTTTTTTTTTTTTTTTTTTTTTTATATCTTTTCTATTCATTCAGAGGAAAAAATACTGGAGGCAATAGTAGGTCCCAAAATCAGGACTGTAAAAATGTTGATATGCAAACAAGTCTGGTTTATTTGCAAAATGAGTCCCACAGCAGCTTTGTGAGAATATGTCAGAAACCAGTTAAAATAAATATCTTTCCCTCAGATACCAAAACATTCAACAAAATACCCAGACACCACTTGCTACGGACCCAAATACTACACATTCTATCCCTTTAGTAAAGTCTTATGAACAATTAGTTTGGAGTTTTAAAGCTGTGCTGGTTTGTGATTAAAAGAAGACTCCAGCACCATAACCATGGTAAGTAGTCAATTTTAAAACTAATTTGCTTTCAGCTGATTTTTTTCACACAAGCTTTTAAACAATAAGGCTGGGATAGAATATCCTTCTGTGGATCTTTGCACTCTATTCAATCCAAACTGAGCCAATTCTAAAATGGCTTAGCTCCTTAAAGGAACACTATAGGGTCAGGAACACACACCCATGTATTTCTGACCATATAGTGCCCCCCCCCCCCCTTAAAAGCAATTAAAACTCACCTTATTTCCAGCGCCGCAAGTCTGCTGGTGCTAGCTCGGCCCCCTTGTTGACATAAGAATTGCTGACTTTTAGCCAATCCAATGCTTTCCCATGAAAAGGCAGTGTTTGCATGAAAATGCCTGAAGGCAATGAGTATACTCACCAGAACAACTACATTAAGCTGTCCCTTTAAAGTAAGATGGCCCCAGAGACTCCAGCCCAAAAAAAAAAAAAAAAAAAAAACACTGAGATTAAATTGTTTTGGCGGTGAAGTGTTTCTTTTAGGGCATACAAACATTGCCACTTTTTTTTTATATAAAGTAATCGATCAATTTAAATATAAATATTATAAGAATGTACCCTTTCCCCATAAATAAAAAAATTTGTACAGCTCAGCAGAATATGTTGGCGTCATATAAATAATTGTAATTTATTAAGTCAAACATTCAAAGCCTTTCATTAACATGATTTTCAGTGTATTTTGATGCAATCCGTCCAATAAAAAAAAAAAAAAAAAAAAAAGATTCAAATCCCTTTTGTATTATGGAAAGTAATGTCTCTTTAAAACTCAAATTGTGTGTTAATGTTTACAAAAGCAATAGGCCTCAAATTCAAATTGTTAGCAAGCCGAATATATCCTGCAGCAATAACCAAAATGAAATTTGTTTCTCAAAGTACTACTAGGTAAATTGGCTCTTCTAACAAGCAACACCAGCGTGTTAAAAACTAAAGAACACAAGAAAAAAAAATAGATTAAATAAACCAGGCTAACCGCAGCAGACATAAGTCACCCCATTACTTTCCATTTGTAATAGAGGGGGTCTGCATTTGTTTTACAAACAGGTTTTACTAGTAGCAGCAGCAGCTGCAAATGCTCTTTTGTAAAAGAAAAGTTAGATTCCATATTTGAAATAGGTTTAAAAAAAAGTTATTTAAAAGTTGTTTTTTTTATAGCCTTAAAGGATAATTAAAAAGTTAAAAATACAAACGTGTATTCCCAATACCTTTAGTGCCACTGTCCCTAATAAAGAGCCCCAGCAAGTTTACCATAAAAGTTGTTTTATTCACCTCTTTTCAGAGCCAAAGCTCCATTGGAACGGTTTGAGTGCTCCTCAAACCTTCATGGCTCCTCCACAGTCTGTCCAACCCAATGCTCCTCATACAAGAGGAGGATTGGGACCTGATGTGCATGCACAAAATGCACGCATCAAGATGCACTCCATCTTGGAGATCATCTCGGATCATCTGGACCAGTGATCCACTAGCATTGCTTAAAGGACCACTATAGGCACTCAGACCACTTCAGCTCAATGAAGTGGTCTGGGTGCCAGGTCCATCTAGGATAAACCCTGCAGCTGTAAACATAGCATAGAAACCGCTATGTTTACAATAGGGTTAATCCAGCCTCTAGTGGCTGTCTCATTGACAGCCATTGGAGGCGCTTCCTCGCTTCTCACTGTGATAATTACAGTGAGAAGACGCTGACATCCATAGGAGAGCATTGAGAAATGCTTTCCTATGGACTGATTGAATGCGCGCGCGGCTCTTGCGGCGGATGACGTTGGAAGAGGGAGGATAGTTCCCCAGCGCCGAGGGAGCCGGGACTGGAGAAAGGCAAGTGTTTTAACCCCTTCCTCCCCCTTCAGCCCAGCGGGAGGGGGACACCTAAAGACCCTATAGTGCCAGGAAAATGAGTTTGTTTTCCTGGCACTATAGTGGTCATTTAACCTAGAGAAGTATTGAGTAAGTGTTTAAAGAAAATGTTGATCCCATCTGGCTGTCTGTTCTGCCAGTTAACCTCTGGAGCCAATCAAATTCTGTGTTTATTATTCTGTAGCAGAAAACTTGCTAAACTATTACCTAAAACAAATATGCTTTATGAACTAAAAAAAAAACTAGTGAAATCTGAATGGCACCATCTAGTCAAAAATAAATAGCAAAGATATAGCTATAGATAATTCAAAGACTGTTTCTGAATCTGCTTATTTTGCCGAAACAACTTGGTGAATAAACACAAATTGTTCTAAAAGGCTCTGAAAATGTAAATGACAAATCATAAGAATAACCCTAACAACAGTTCTAATAGTTCTGAGCATCTCCTGATCGTGCTTGCAGGACTTCCCCCATCAGACTCTCTCCTGGTCTTCAATCATTTAAGAAGTCCCTCAAAACCGATCTCTTATGATCTCCCAGAGTAACTTCTATCACACAAACCTCACAAAAGGGTCAGACTTCACGCTCACCTCCAATTCTGCTACATCACCTTGCTGTTGGGCTGCAGTTTCCCTTCCTATTGTTTTTCACCCCTCTCCTCTAGACTGTAAACTCATTTGAGCAGGGTCCTCATCAACCTGTTGCTCCTGTAACATTTAGTAATGGTCTTACTTTGTAGTTACATTACTACCTTTTTATAATATTCTAAAGTGCTGCGGAATAAGTTGGCACCATATAAATGCCAACAACAACAGTGCAAGACGTAATGGATGAAATTGCGTATTCACAAGACTTTGTAAAATCTGCATCTATGTGTGTCTGTAACAGTCCTCTCTATGATTATACCCATTTAGATATGCATTAGTGGGTGCATGGTTGCAAATACCCAATCATTATGGAGCCCAACACCTAGTGCAGATACTAATTCTTAAATTCAATATGAAACTGAATAAAGAAAACTATTAGTAAAATGTATACACCTTGCAGGAAATTAGTGCATCACAAGGGTTATTATAGTGCCCTGGTAGACTTTTCAGACACTGCACCCCATCTATATGGAGTACAACTTTTTTTTTGAATAAATAAAAGTTCCCCATAGGAAAGCATTGCAGGGATAAAGCATGCTGCACCGGTTATGAGACCATTTGATTGAAATTGAGTTTTACTCTGCTATATCATTGGAAGAGTCTCGAGTAACAGCCAATAGAGGTATTTAAAACTGTCAAAAATGAATGTGCTACAAAAAATCTCAAACTACTCAGTCATTACAATAAACCTAGGTCAACCCTTTATATTTCTAATCAGTAACTTTACAGATAGTAATTTATCTCTACAAACTGCACTACACAGCTACATGAAGGTGAATTAAATTGCAATTGCAAATGCAATTAAAATCTAATTGGGGTTCATTATTTAACCTCTTTAGCATTACCAAACGGACAAGAACCCTAATTAATAAATTTAAAAAGAGCTTGATTCACCACAGTAGGAGAGACTTTCTTGTTTCTATTCTCGCACAAATAGCATGTTCTATAGATTGAGCCAGGTGGCAACAGTTCTTTTTGTACCTACAAAAGACACACACACAAACACACACACACGATAGAACCTGTAATCAATTAATCATAGTGCCAAAATAATTTCACTTGCTTGACCCAATCAATTTTTCAGAAGGTGTTGAGAGGAAAGTGGGAGAGCAAATCATAATGGAACATATCCCCTTTTTATAATCTATCATTGTTGGGGTTCCTACGTTTTCCTAAATGTAATGTAAAACTTTCAGTAGCATCACCAAAATACACATTCTCAGACTTGTCCAACAAAACACATGTATTCAAATGAGAAAGAAGGAAAAGCACACATTGTAATACATTGCCTTTTCTACTTATCTTCATTACCCATTAAGAGGGAAAGATGGCAAATTAGCAGCTCTCTAGTGTAGTGCATAGTGCGGAGGAGACTGTCCCTGCATGATTTAGGAGACCATTTTCCTCACTCTGCTTACTGGGTCAATTGTTCAATAGAGAACACAGGTAATGTTTTCTCTTGGCACTTGGGATTGTCCACAGAAGTAAAAGCCAAGTGTGGTAAGAATGCCATCAAATTACACAGACAACCTGCTTTCCAACTAGCACCACTGACAAGGTGTCAGATCAAGGTGTCAAATCTCCTTTCACTACTCCGTTTCAACAGCGTTGAGCTGCATGAAAAGGAGAATCATTAAACATAAAAGTCTGTGAAGGAGATTTGTGACTGCTCCTAACAAGGGGTAGATTTGGGGTACCAGGTCCATTTTTGTATTGCCATTGTGATCTGGATCTGCCTATTCCTGTCAAGTAAGTTGAGCAACACCGATTGTGTAAATAAACTTTAGGCTAAAAACAGTTTCCTAACAGAAGTTTTGACCAATATTTACTGCTTGTATCTCCTACCTTTGATACTGAAGTAGTCAGATACATGCCATTCAAGTACACTAACTTCACTATCACGATCTAGAAAACATGATATGCAACCATTTGCAAGATGGTGACAACAAAAGAGCCTATTTAAAGGCCACTATAGGCACCCAAACCAATTCAGCTCATTGAAATGGTCTGGGTACAGTGTCCCTATTGCATTTTAGTGCTACAATGTAAAACATTGCAGTTT
Source organism: Pelobates fuscus (assembly GCF_036172605.1). Taxonomy (NCBI): domain Eukaryota; kingdom Metazoa; phylum Chordata; class Amphibia; order Anura; family Pelobatidae; genus Pelobates; species Pelobates fuscus. The sequence continues at coordinate 99,838,905 of NC_086318.1, forward strand.
TAGAGAAACTACAACATTTACATTTCAGCACTAAGATCCTATTTTGGTCCGGTCACAGACGCTCGCTGCATGTTCTTACGCTCTCCATGAGACATCCAGTGTCAGCTATTTCCCCATAGAATAAAAAATAGATGCAATGCTTTACTATGGGGAAGGCCTAATGCACATGCATGCACATTAGCACCCCTCGTCTGATGTAAATAAAGGGGGTTTTAACCCCTTAAGGTCACATGACATGTGACATGTCATGATTCCCTTTTATTCCAGAAGTTTGGTCGTTACGGGGTTAACATTCAGCAGTTATATCACTACACCAGGGCTAGGCAACCTTCAGCACCCCGGATGTGAACTAAATCTCCCCAATGCTTTGCCAGCATTATGTCTGAAAAGCATTAATGGTGATGTACATTACATATGGAGTACCGAAGGTTGCCAACCACATCTTGATTCAATAGTTCACATGTTTAATACTCAGGTGAAATATCTGCATTTACTATATTACAGTGGTCATCAATGCAGAGCGTCCTCATTTCTTGTGGAAGTGATCTGCTACATTACAATTCTGACATATCTTACGGTCTCTTTTGGATAGAGAGCACAGCCTTACAAAGGCAAACTGTGTTCTAACAGCATCACCAAGCGATTTGCTGATGACATTAAAAAAAGTAAACTATATTGAACCTTTTCACAAAGGCAAGCAGGTACCACACTGTGTCCACCATGTCTTTGTACCATATCCTTTTATGCTGAATTTTCTCAGGCCATGCTATTTTGGAGATCCAATTATGTAGTTCCTGTAATCACATGAACTGCGCCAATGCTTGGGCAACCCGAAAGTACTAAAGTAAAGATGGCAACAGCTTAACTATCACAGCAAACACTGAATGCAATGAATAATATATGCCATTTTGAAGGAGGTGCGTGTGGTGGCCCTCTGGTTTTAACACTACAATGTAAAACACTGCAGTTTTGTGGAAATTGCAATGTTCCCAATGAAGCGTTAACAAGCCTCTATTGGCTGCCAAACTCTGTTCTCAATCAAACGCATTCTCACACATTTTTGTGTAGTAGCCTACCAATGCTTCCCTATGGGTATGCATTGGGTTGGTTGAGATAATCAAGATTGACTTTATTTCAGCCTAAGAGGCTACAGAGGCAGGGAGAGAATTGTTGCAAGGAAAGAAAGGTAAATAAAAGTTAAAGTTCATGTACTCAGGTGGGTGGTCGCTAACGTAAACCACTACAGGGACACTAAAGCATTAGGAATACATGTTTGTTAATTAAAAAACAGTCTAACAACTGTCCTAAACTCACAAGTCATTTTATATAATTTTGCAACTTATCAAATTTGTATAAAAAAAAAAAAAAAAAAAAATACAAACATTCACCAACTTCGGGCCAGCTCCAACATAACTAACTGGTCTACAGTGTGGTTACATGAGCAGTGACAGCTCTTGATTGCATTAGTCAACAGGACAGATCTCTATTTAGCTATTAACTATATGTCACTCTGTGCTGGTTACCATGGTTTAATGCTGCAAGCAACAGCTGCTCAGCGGAACAGGATACACATGCTAAACACAAAGACCATATACTCTTCCTGAGGGAAAAAAAAAAAAAAATCATTCTCTATTTGTGCTAATGTTTATATGCAAACAATAATAACCTTAGTAAGAGTTCTACCAGGGTACTTTTAATTTGATGAACTGCTATTAAGAGTCTTGCATTTTTTATTTTTTTTTTAAACCAGGTCATGCCTAATTGAATGTGTGGTTTTTGGCTGCTGTCCACCTTGTGATAAAGCACCAATTCTATCTGCCTGCCAAACACATCGAGGCTTTAGCTACTTTGTGGTTAAATTAGGTGTCAGAACTCTGGGGCACCATGGAAATCATGAACAATATGAACCCTATAGTGGAAGCTCCCTATAAAAGATAAAGCAATTTAGACAGAACAGTGCTATCACGATCACTTCAGTGGTTGCTCTCTAAAACAGTGGCACAGCAAATTAACAGTCGCAGAATAGGGAAAATTGGAACATTATTTCAACTCTGTTTAATCCATAATTTTCTATTAGATGTGAACACATCGCAACTCTTTACATAGCTTACATGCCCCTTATAAGAAAAATCTTTTTATTAAGTAATACAAAACAAAAATACATGTATTCTAGCCAGTGTGTGTATATTTTGAAATATTTACATACAAGTAAAACTTCAGTGCATCCATGACCCATGCCCCATTGCAGACAATACACAATCTGAATGCCTGCGACCATTTCAGAGTATTGGGGGTAATCCCAGCTGTGACAGACCCTCTGGTCACCTAAGCCAGGTAGATGACTCCCAAAACCCCACCTTCTCTCACTGGCATATATCTCTCAAAACGTCTATGAACACTATGGACTAACTCTCCAGCCCATGTCTCCAAGCCTCTTTCTTGCAGCACAGGGTTGCCTTTCATTCACCATGGGGCCACTGAGACATGGTGTGCCAGACCGGGACCCAAAACCGTCCTGAAATCTCCCCCACGATCCACTAAAACTTTAACCAGAGCGCTCTCGGTCCAAAGACCATCAATGAGGGTGCTTTTTGGAGGGGTTAACAGGGGAGGTGGAGAGGCATCGAATAACACCAAGGACTTGGGGAAGCCCCACGTACCCACAGTAAGCACTGTTTTTTTTAGATGGCCAAGGAAATCTACCCAGCACTCTGGAACTCTGATACGTATGCGAGGCTCAGCCGCATCCTGCTGAACATTTGTACTTCCATATAACTCGAGCTAGTCTCATCTGATCCGTGCGCTTTTTGGACATAATGGGAGCTCTTGAGAGAACTTTCCAGTGAGATATGACACGTAGAGGTGCTCAGCCATATTATGTTTGTTTTGGGGTGTTTTCTGTATTGTGCTCTTTGAGTTAGCCCTTGTTAAATTATCTCCTGGATACAAAGATCTCCCAGACACAGAGGCGCCTGGGCGGGCTTATGTTACAATGAATGGAGACCCCATGTTCTCGGTTTAAGTAAATAAAAACAGTTCTACGTCACCATTCACGAAGTCTCGGCTAGTGTTTGGGAGAGACAGCAGTACATCTCAAGAGAAAACAATCACTCTGAAGCTATTCACACTGAGAAGGGGCAACCTATGCGGTAGTAACCAAACTACTCATGTGTATATACCGCCACACCGCCCCCTGATATACCTACCTAAAAAAAAAAAAAAAAGTGTCCAATTTTTTTTACAAAGGTATAACATGGGGCCAAGACTAGGGGGTTGCCTTAGACATTTGTAGATGTTTGGGATACGACAAATCATATGCTTTGACAGGATAAACAGTATTTTGGGCAAAATAAAAATTAAAATGTAAAGGACAGCCGCCTAGTCTGTGCAAAATAAAAAATAATCCAACATCAAACATGTTTCAGTGTTCCTTTAAGAAAAAGAAGTCTATTGTTTTTAATGATGCACTTCTGACCAGAAACAAAAACTATCCTCTAAAAATATGAAATGCCGACTGTACAACTGTACATTTTGAACTTCTGAAGTACAGCCATCAAGAACATTTGAGAAAAGAGGTTTCGCAACCCAAATCCTTTCAAGTTCTTAGCTCAAGAAACAGTATTAATATTTAATTACAGCACTTGCCTGGATTTCAGATACTTTTACTGATTCCATGGATCCAAAGAAGCTTTATAAACATGCCGTAAAAGAGTTTAGTATACTTATCTTGATCACATCTTTCCATGAGGAATCCTTCAGTAGTTTCAACGCCTCCTTAATTCTAAAGTAAAACCGCTACAATCAAAGTTCAAAGAAATCTGATTTTTTTTTTTTTTTTGGAACTACATAGAAATACAGGACTGATCAGGAGATTTTTTTGAATCAAAGAACCTCTTCCCTCTTTCACACCCCCCCCCCCCCCCCAAATATTTTCTGTGAGTGGTGTAAGAAGCACAGATGTACGTGCTCAAAACTATTCCTTTAATAACAACCATATTTAGTGAACACTTACTATGAATCCTAAATTAGTTAATAAAGCTGAAAGTATAAAATAGACATTAAAATGCTAGCTATGGAGATATATTAGAGGATTTTACCTTTACCACAAGTTAAATGCATGCCGCTAAGCAGAATGCACTTCTTAGCCTGACGGTTGATTAAGTCTTTATAATCCTCATTAATTTCCGTAAAAGCCACGATAGGAGAATATTGGGATTTTAGACTGAATAAACATTTTAATTATACTCACCGGCCACTGGGTAGCTAATTAGGTCAGAAACAAGGATAACAGCAGATTTTGTTCAAGAAGACTACTCAAGAGCATAGCAAATCCAAACCAATAAATGAAGATTATAGACCTGTGGTATAGTCCATGTTAATTAAAAGTCTGTAGATTTTAATGCAGCTCAAGATTTTGCCTCTCTTGAGAGCATATCTGGATTGACAAAGAGTGATTATCCCATTCCTAACCAATAACAAACACTAGATAGGATTTACTTCATTCCCAAGATTAGTTTACCAATTTTCAGAAGGCCTTTGACAGAGGGTGAGAAGAAAAAGACATGGGGGGGGGGGGGGGGGGGGGGGGGGGGTGCGATGGTAAAGACTAAATTCTAGTGTGATGAAGATCAGATAATAGGACGTTAACCCCTCCATTACTCTCCAGGCACATAAGATCAATAAAATGCAAAGATTTGAGCTTACACGACTTTAATGATAGAATGGCTTAGTTAATTCACCCAAAACAGTTAAATGCCATGAAATTTAAACGATAACTTCATTTTCAAGAAGGCACTTTTTCTAGCACTGCACTCAAAATATGTGCAAAACAAAGTATGTACATTAAGATAACCAATCATTCTTGCTGTAGAAAATGCTTTGTAGCCATTGAAGGCATGCTAGTGCTGCGTATAGTGATCAGATACAGAGTTGCGCTGACCAAATAATACTATGTTCTTAATATTTCCCATCTTACAATAGCCACTTTGTCACGAGCTGCTTGGCTTTTGTTCAACAGTATTTTATTTTGCACACTCTGCCAACAAGAGAGGCATTGAAAGCACCTGGTTAATTCTTCCTTTAATGCTCACAAACGTGGCCAGCTCTGTCCAGGCCCCTCAGCTGCTTCATTACAAAAGGTGCTTTGTCAAGATCAATTTTGATTCTGTCCTCATTGATCAAACAAGAAAAGCAGAGAGAGAAATCCATTCATCTGTAAATAGTTACTTTACACAAACATTAATAGGTGTAAACATCAAAAGGCTTTCAAGCTCATGAAAAATGCATTTTAATCAAACAGGCAACTCATGTCATGCAACACACTCTGTAAATTGGAAATTACAGGTAGAGGAGCATTGGGGGCTTAAAAGAGTCAGTAAGGGGTAACAGTTGGAGCAAATGAATATTTATAGCACTAGACATTCATATCTCTGCCCATTTCACACTATCGATTCAGAGAATGGTATGGAAGGGTCTCAGACAACCCCTGATATTTCATATTTATCGATTTACAAAATTGATTCATGCCCTCGAGTTGTCTTTGAAAGAACACTGTACAGTTGGCTCACCAACACTTCAAGGTCAATAAACCAGTATTCACAGGAACAAGAATCTCTGCAAAAAATCCTTCTATGTAAACGAGAGAATACATCCTGAAGAAGCAACACTACTGTGCTCACTCAGTTTAAGGGTCTACTGGCAATGGCAGGATGTAGAAATTGGAAGAATGGTGTAAATATAACCACAATCAAACTGCGCAGTATGCACCAAGCATATTACCTTGAGCATTTATCCTAAATTTACATTATATTCTGTCCCCTCAACTTCCATGTTAACAGTTCATTGTGGATTTTGGCAAGGTCCGTTGGTAGAGTCCTATACCTCAGCACAGTCCAGGCAAATTTGGTACAGACTCCACTTGCAGATTCTGAACCCAAGTAGCTATTTAAGTTTAAAGTGACAATATTCACCAGATAATGTACTTGTTAAATTGGTAAATAAAAAATAAATCCAAAAATAAAGCTTAAAAGGACACTATAGGCAACCAGACCACTTCATCTCATTATCCCATTAACCCTGCAGAAACTACACTGTTGACATTGCAGGGTTAAGACACTGTTAGAGGCGCTTCCTCGATTCAGAGTTTAAATCCGTGAAATGACGCTGGACGGCCTCACATTTTGCATGAGGACGTTCAGTGGATGGAAAATCCCCATAGAGAAACACGGATTCAATGCTTTCCTAAGAGGAAGGCCTAAAGGCGCGTGTTGCTAGCCGCGGATTAGTTTCCCCTATTGCCGTGACTCAACAGGGGAAGGGACCGAGAACTATATTTAGGTAAGTGAAAGAAAGTGTTTTTGACCCTTTCATGACTGGGAGGGGGCAGAAGGTTACTACAGTGTTAAAAATACTGTTTTGTATTCCTAGTGCTATTTAAGATCTGCCCACACTCAAAAACTAATTTGATATATTTTGACCTCATTAATACGTTGTAAATATGAAGAATATTTTGCATGTTTAAATTTGCAGTTCTCAAAAATCTATATTTTTCAAAATTATGCATTCCAAGCTTGCCCTTTTTACTATGTCCCCAATTTCAGCAAAATACTTCATCAGTGTACAGCACAACCAATGACAGCAAGCGGTGACCTGAACTGATATAAAGAAAGCAATTTGTATTGGAAGGAGAGGACACGTAGTGTATTAGCAAAACTTTATATAGAGTATTTAAAATTGTTCAATTCTATGAACAAAATAAGTTATCCTAGGATTTCTGAGGACCAGGTGATCATGTCTTCTAGAACTATTTTTATAGAGACAATATTCATCGTTACACCTATGTCACCCGTCACCTATTGGAAAGCATTGAAGTGGCTGAGTTTGTCAAATTTGATGATCTCGACTAAGGTGGTGGAGCAGGGGCGGCTGCAACCACAATAAGACTCGCACCAATGGAAAAAGGTGAGTAAACATGTTTGTATTCTGGTCTCTATAGTTTTCCTTTAACATGACATTACAGATCCACTGACCTGCAGGGGAAAACAATTAACATGCAACATCAACACTACATATACAATTCATATGCAGCCTGCTACCATGTTGCCTGCAGGAGAGCTGAACGTACACTGGAGAGGCATTATTTTCTATAGCAGATTCCTTCACTAAATAAACAAATGAGAGATATTATAGTAATGCACTTCGGTACATTTCACTGGTCAAAATAAATAACCACACATGGTACACGTGTGACGGTAAAACAAACGATAAATCAAAGCAGCTAAACACATCCTTATTGCCATATGGGAATACTTGTATATGCTGCAGTTTGTGAGTTAGATTTATTCATTGTTTACACAATTAACAGTTTTGCCAGCACATCCTATTAGCGCACCTGCAATATGGAAATCTGTAAGCTCATTAATAATCCTTCTGTTTGCAAATACGAAAGTGAATATAACATGCAAATAAACTAGTACCATAAGAAGCAATAGCATACGTACAACTATGACTTCTATTAATGAAAGTAATATTGTTTAACAACTCTAGTGGAACTCACTAGAGGTGATTCCAATATTGAGCAGCACTGATGTTTATTCCCCATAGAGATCTATTAACTCAATGCATCTCTCTGAGGAGCATAGCAAAACGCTGGACACACACAATAGCCTCCCAAAGATTTCCTGTGGCAAAACATTGGATTGGCTTTGATTATCAAGATGGATGATCTCAGCCATGGAAGTTGAGAGCAGGCAGGGGGCTGCCATGTCAAAAGACTAGTGCAGCATTGAAAAAAGTGAGGGGCCTCTGTCATAATCTACCAGGACGATTACCAGTTGTGGAAAGATCATCACTGATTAGCAAGTGCGGGGTGTAAGGCTGCCCAAAATTCTAACAAAGCAGGGGCATTGTGAGAGGGAGGTTGAGCTGCAGTTGCTGGGCTCTCAGGGTTATGTGCACTGAAGTTCCGGCGCTTTGACATCTCTTGCTGTGCTGCCGGAACTTCAGTGATTTACTTTAAATATTTTGCGGCAGTGCTGGGGTTGTTGTCATGGGCTGGGTAAGCTATCGACCAGGCCAGTGTCAGAATGCCCTCCGTATCAGAAACCCTACAGAGCAGCACAGGCAGCTGGCAGCCAGGACTCGCAGGGCAAGAGGAGTCACAAGCAACCCTCTCCAGCCAGAAGAGACACCACTGCAGATGCAGCAAGGGTAAGTGTCATGATTGGCTGCAGCGCACACACAGTGTGCTGCCCATAGGAAGCCAATCCCCAGCACACACGTTGCATTCCCAGCACACAGACACAAACTTCATGTCACACACACACACTCCATCCCCAGTACATCGAAGGTTCAACTAGAATTGCACAAACGGAGCGCCATTCGGTAGATTTAATCTACCGAACCAGATACACTCACTGACTGTGCACGAACGGCTACATTCGACTATTGGAACATTACTTTGACTGCTGAAATAGACCGGTCCCACAGCCTAATTCTCTGGAACAGTTTTGGGCATGAAGCCATGCGTGCGGTCAGTCAAAAAGGACACCAACTAACTTTTCAACCCCAGAACCGATCTGGGTGATTTTTAAGTATGCTGTTCCCCCAGATCATGGCTTTCAGGGCATGTGACTGGATAGGGGGGAATAGGTTGTATTTTGGGGTACTTATTACACTTTAAAAAAAAAAAAAAAATACAAAAAAAACTATTTAATAATACATTTAATAAGAAATATTGTATTACTCGCCAACCCAGACTCTGTGCTGCCATTTCTTCCTCCCTGGCTGAGACATCAATCCTGCTAGGCTACTGCTCACATTCTCACAGAGTAAGTACCTCTAGTCAGGAAGAGGGCCACAAAAGGTGTATTAACCGTTCAATCACAAAATTGCCATATCTACCAACACCAATGTATTAGATTGCAGGGTTAAAACTAAAAGGGCCACTGTACCCAGACTTCATAGCGATGAAATGGTCTGTCATTTTGATGGTCTTTTAAAAGTTTTAAATCTCCTGAAACAAACCAGTCTACTCCCTAAGCTCTGAATTGAGTGAATTAAATTTGAATGCTGTTATTTAGGCAAAAATAGGGGTTCTGTAATAATTCTCCAGCTTTCAAGCAAGCATTCCGGATTCAATACAGACTTCCGTGTATAACTCGGTATGGCACAAATTGAAAAGAAATGTCACGGTTTTAAAAGTGTAGAAAAGCTATATAAATAAAATTTCATATACACAATGTGTGTGTATATACAAAGTTTTTGGTAACCTGTGTTTCTACAAATTAAGCCTCTTAGGATGCTCATGTCAGACTATAAAATTCAACTCTTACTATATTAGTCACATGATAAAGGAAGGACACACACTTAAGGTATGGTTTTAAAAGTAGCATTGTACATATATAATTTCACATTAAGTAGTGCCATTTAAAGGAATAACAGCCTGCTTTGCTTTCACAGCTGGGCACTTTGATTCAATCCACAGTCCATTACTTTTGTTGTCATGCCCTTCATGTGCCCCGAGGAAGTTTCTTTAGCACCTCAGCCTTACAGTGTAAAGATATAAGGAGAGTTTAACAATTATCCCAATAGTAATGAAATCCAATTTTACTGGATGGTGGACGTCAAAAGAATATATGGATTACACTCAGTCTGGTATAAAATATGTAAAAGCTGTACTTCAAATTGAATTTTCACAAGAAGAATATTCTGTCTTAGAGTAAAAAAACAAAACAAATTAAAAGTGATCCTACAAAACTAAAGCCAATAATTTCCACAATACGATAGAACCTTGAGTGATCGTAAAAATGCCATTTCAAAAAAACATAAAACAAAAATTCCATTACATAATACCCCAGCAGTAAAAGAAGGTGGATTTAAAATATAAATAAAACAAAACAAAAAAAAAAAACACTACACCAGTGCAACTTTTTTTTTTTTTTTAATCTTTCCTCGTTCCAGATTTATTTAACCCCTTAAGGACACATGACATGTGTGACATGTCATGATTCCCTTTTATTCCAGAAGTTTGGTCCTTAAGGGGTTAAAGAGATTCTCCAGTACCAGGAAAACATTAGCCACTAGAGGAGGACTTAACACTGCAAGGTAAATATTGCAGTTTATGAAAACTGCAATAATTATACTTGCAGGGTTAAGGGTAGTGGGATCCAATGGGCTGAAGTGGTCTGGGTGCCTGGAGTATCCCTTTAAAGTGATAATAAACAAAACCGCTCACTATAAACAGAATGCACAAGTGCTTTTTGGTTCCAAGCCAACCTTCCTATAAAATACAGCTTTCCTCTGCCTCCTATGTGCATAGGTATCAGAGGTGATATTAATAGGGTAGCTTAAATCTTCATACAATAGTTGTGGTTAAATTTGACCTCAAATTACTTTATATGAAATTACATTAGTTATTTAGCCTTTGTGGAGCCGCATGGTTCATTAACAGAGATACATCTCAAACTAATCCGGCTATCAGAAGGAGCGTATGAGGGTGAAAACTGCACACATGTAACCTAAATCAATTTTTCAGTTTTTTTTCCCCAAAATTAGAAGAGAGATTGCTTCTGATTACATGTTGCCTTCTTTTCATGCTTTTAGTTTAGAGTTTTAACAAAATAACTCAAATATAAATAAGTGCATACCTCATCAAGCAGAAAGTCAAATTAATGTGTACTTGCCAGAGACTTGCACAGAATGATGCACCAGCACACACAAGCATGTTTCATAGCATCTAAACGCAGGTAAGATACCAGATTGTTAGCAAATCCTGTCACCCCTAACTGGTAATTTTTCTCTTTGATAGAAATAAACCAATGGGCTGAAATTATTACTGGAGTAAATAAAGTTTGGGAGGGAGTTATGTTGCAATACACCTAGAGTTCAGCTGTCCAAAGCATTACACACCACATGTAAAAATGAAGGAGAAAAAAAAAAAGCAAATAGATTCTAACACAAATTACATTGAAGAAAAAAAATAAAATAAAAGCATATATATGCGCGGCCAATGCTTTCCTATGGACTTTCTGCGTGCTCAATCGATTTTCGCATTGAGCGTCGGGGAAGTGCCTCTAGCGGCTGTCATGAAGACAGCCATTAGAGGCTGGATTAAACCTGCAATGTAAACATAGCAGTTTCTCTAAAACCGCTATGTTTACATGTGAAGGGTTAAAACCTGAGGGACCTGGCACACAGACCACTTAATTGAGCTGGAGTGGTCTGGGTGACTATAGTGGTCTTTTGAATAAAGATGTGCAGTCAGATAATATCTAAACTGTGTGCTAAAAATTAAATGTTTCAGACCAAAAAATAAAAAGCATTTGCCTCTTAAAGTGTGAGCTTGCAGGTCAATAATGTGTTTGCTTCTGTATAATGCGTGTGCTACACAAGAATTGCAAATGAACCATAATGCAAATTAATTGCATGCACGACTACCAAAATGTGATCCTGTCATCTGACGGAAATAAGTGGGCTATTCGGTTAAAAGTGAAATTGCACACAATGCTGGCAGTTTAAGTGAAAGTAGACCATGCATAATTGACACGCGTACTTTAAAAGGTCAAATAAACAAACAGTTTTTAGTCTCTGCACATCCTATACTTTTATTGAAGGAGAAACACTAACAAGCTTTTAGGTAAAACCTTCATAGCTATTGAGGAAGGAAGGGAAACTACTTTAGATGTAGGCTCCTTTTTCATTTAAAGAAATAATAAAAAGAGACTTGGCTCAGATTAGAGAGCCAACAATCCAAAATGATCAGAAAGTTATTGAAATGTATATCAAATTTTAAAAGTGAATCAAGAATTATAGGAAATTCTTTAACAGATTTGTCTTATGCAAATCACTATGGGCATCTTATAGGCAAAGCATAGTTTGCATATGGTTTATACATATGTGTCCTCAGATAATGCATACATGTATTTTTTTTAAATCTTAAATCACTATCATGTTAATGATTTTCATAAAGATAATCTTGTTTGGATTTTTAAATCAGCACAAATTCTACTTGAGACATTGCATTCACTACTTTGTTTCACTTTGGACCTAATTTCTGAAAAAATGTTGCATTCTACAATTCTCAATCAGCTGTTGCTTGGCAACACTATACACAATAGAGGACTGTGAGTCTTATTCTGCTGGTAAAAGAGTTGCAGTTCTGTGGGATCTCCCATACAACTCAATTTTGTACTATCACGCACCCTCAAGTTTACCTGACTGACGCAGCTCCTGACGGGTGAGACCTGCAGGAGATGAAAAAGCAGTGCAAAGGAAGGAGAGCATCAGGTAAATCTACTTAATCATAGGTGTGAGCAGCACATTATTTTAGAGTGTGCACAAATTAAAAAAAAATGAGCATCTAAACCTAATTTACAAAATTAGTATTTAATTAAATCAAAGTAATGAT